>NC_135997.1:27851980-28552814 GCF_048128805.1 Centroberyx gerrardi | reverse complement strand
TTACACCACAATACTAATCGATACTAATCAATTCTTGAAAGACTCTCCTGGTGGATGTGGTTTTATTCTGACATTCAGGACGTCTTTTGAAGCAAGTGAGTGAAGTCGTGGCAAAATATCTGGCATTGGCATTGGAAAGGGCACAAGTATCAATAACCAGAGGAGAGAGGAGAGGAGAGAATGTAGGTAGAAAGAGCTGAAATGCATCATCATCAGCCTCCCTTTCTGGTCCTGCTCTCTAATTAAGCCATCTCCCGTTAACGAGACTTCAGGCCCGCTCTGTTTGGAGAGCCAGACTGAAAGGACGCCATGTGAATGCCTGACAGCTAATCACTACGCCGTTACACACCAATCAAAGACCGAGGAAAAATGTCAAATGAGCAAACGGCGTACGCTTACCGTTAATATACGCTTACCGATAATATGGAGAAGCCTTGATAAACATACAGCGGGTTATTTTCAAGATTCCATGATAGCATTCGTTGTTTATACAATAATTTGCTGTAGGAACACTTGCGCAAAGCTCGAACAAAGACAAGAGTATTGATCCTTTTTCAAGGGTATAATCTCTTTCAAATGCACATGTTCAATGATCCTATTTAATACACTGAGAGGACTGTAATTCTCTGATCAGCTTAGCACGTATAGCATCCTCATCCATAGACGGAAGAAAGAGAGGGAGACATTCATCTGCCTGATTAACAACTTCAGTCATTGTCTTCTTTAATTACAACCAAGTCAACAGCTCCATTACTTCCACTCCTATCTATCTTTCATCCCACCGCTCTCTGAGGATTGTGACGTCGGAACAAAACAGAGCAGGCTTTCGTCTCATCTGTAGGCCGGCGGGAAGGTCTGCACCCTCAAAGGAATGTAATCAGCATTCAGAGGAAGACGAAGAATTGAGACGTCCAGCCAAAACACTGGGTTCTGTGTCCCTGGCTCCTGTTGGTAATTAGTCTTCCTTCTGGCAAAATGGACTTTGTTCTCGTCTGGTGCGAGGGCCGCTCTGCTTGAGAATGATTTGCTTAGCATCCAGCCAGCAAGTCAGTCGGGCGGTAAGCCGGTCGGCCGGTTGCTCAAACAGACAGTCAGCCAGTCAGAAGGTGATTTATCAGAGTTGTTCCAGGTCCGTTCTGTCTTTGTCTTGTGTTTTAGTGGCGCTGCTCTGAAGCTCAGGCAGCCTGTAATAACGCTGCGTAGCTTCAGGAAGGGAGTGATTGATGAGATGATGAGCATAACAAATGATCTAGTTCGATCAACATGATTCTAAAGCAGCGCGATGAGAGTTACGGCTTGTCATTAATGACTGTAACATTTAACAACAGCTATAATATCGCTCAGTAGTCTGGATGAAGCCACATTAAGACTGATAGAGACGATAATTTACTTTAGATTATCTTCCAGCAGGGGACAATTTAGGACATTATATTGTATCTAAATTGGGGCAGCTGTGCTGTAGAGGTTAGAGAAGCAGGCGTATGATTGGAGGGTCAAAGGTTTGAACGCCAAGACCGGCAGGGGAAATCTGGGGGAGAAAAGACGAGACGAGACGAGAAACGCTCTGTCCTCCCGCAACAACGAGCATTAAAGTGACCTTAAGCGAGGCTCTTAACCCCAAAGTGCTGCAGAGGACTGTGGCTGTACTGGGAGGCTCCCATTGGCCAACAGTAGAAGACTGTGGCTGTACAGGGTTAGGGGTTTGATTCCACCCATATGAAAAACAGATGCATCCCTGGTACTGTAAGGCATTTTGGATAAAAGCGTTCACCATATGGTATGATGTCATGTTATTATACTTGGGCTTTTTCATCCCTCTTTAGCTTCACTCAAAAGCAAAACACAAGAGAGAAATAATAGCTCACTTATAATATATGACATATTATATTCCTGCTCTGTTTCTTCCAAAGCATATTTGAGTGCAGAAGCAAAATAAATAAATAAATAAAATAAATATATATATAAATCATAATTTAATCCATTTTGAATTCAGAGTGCTTTCTGAAGGCACTGCTGTAATTTCACATATTGTTTTTCTTCATACTCTAATTTTCCCCTTATTATACATATACCATCATAAAAATTATGAAATGTGTGCAGTATGAAATAAATATAAATATTTATGGAAAAAGTTATATATAACTTATTTCAAACTGCACTGTAATTGTCAGTCGCATATCTTTATATGAACCTCTTTTGCTGCATTCTCATTTATAGTCTATTTTTCTTTGCTGTATCCTATTACTTTTTGCTGCTGTAATGAACTGATTTCCCCACTAGAATCATTAAAGTTTCATTTTATGCCCAAATACTTTAAATTTACAATGCTGGCCTTTGTGACATTCTGGAAAACTCTGGGCCATTTAATCAGCTTTGCCGTCTATCTTCCTAAGTAAGTGCCATATATTATTCAGCCGTTTTCAGTCAAAATTACAAGCAGCCATCAGAGTCAGCATAGTGTTTCAAAACCTCAGGCCTTCGTGAGAGTGACTCTGCTAGTGTTAGGTTTGATTTAAGGATTAATTATTTGTTCGTAGAATCAGCCACAAAATCTAAAAAAAAAAAACAGATAGGCCATAAAATTTAGAAACCAAGAAAGTATATGGGGTTTTTGTATAGCCAGGCTTAGAAGCACAAATTTGTATTTAGTATTCAAGTTGAGCGAAGCACCTCTTAACATTAACATTTTTAATTTTAGTCATTTAGCTGACGCTCTTATCCAGATCAGCTTACAATGAGTGAGCGGGTAGGGGCTCAGTGTCTTGCTCAAGGACACTTTGGCAGGACACACGGATGTAGCTTGGATACAACCTGAGACCTTGTCAGTTATCAGACCATCTCTGACACTGACTGATGGTCATTCTGTTGTTGGAAAACCATGTATGTGCAATTTTGTTTTTTCTTCTTTTTTTTTTTTCTTTTTTACATATTTTTTGTCCGTCATTTAGTGTTGTAGTACTCGAGATCGGTCTTGGTCTCGAGACCGGTCTTAAGACCACATTGTGATGGTCTCGGTTTCATCTCGGTCTCGTCTCGGAATCAACTGCATTTTTACCCGGTCTTGACTCGGTCTCGGACAAAGAGGACTCGGAATTTTATTTCAAGACCAGTCGAGACCACAATTGCAGTAACACCATTACCTGCTGGTGCATTGTCTGATTTATTTATTTTTTACTGTGATTGGATGTAAAACTTTCCCCTTCAAATTGCAACCAATAACTTGGCTTATTTTAAGTTTGAAAGTTTATTAACCATTAAACGCTGCCACCCTCACCCACCCCCCTCTGAGCTGCGCCAAGAAAGAGAACGCAGGATACAGGGGGAGAGAGCACCATGTGTGGCTGAAGAGGAGAGAATGAGATAATACAATTTGCCTACAGAAATCACAGAGAGTTTTGTAAAACAAGTTCTAAGAACAAGCACCAATTCTATACAGGCACATGGCGCGTTCAATTCAATGCTCTGTATTAAAGCATTGCGACACAGTTATCGGTTAAATTATAATTTCACTAACGTTACTTAAATTCCACAAGGTAATAACATTACCGTTAAAGTCTGTAGTGCAGCAGAAGACGTGTTATCAGGTTATTGTTTATTCCGTTACTAACACAGGCGAGTAAATTGTGGAGTTTCACTTTCATCTGCACAATGGGGCTCTGGCAGATTGAGTAGGGGAGAGCGGGGCAAGTTGTCACATTGGTCAAAGTCAAAACACTATAACAAAAACAATTTGTAGCCTACACATGACAGTAAATTATGTTTCTTCTCATTTCAAGAATCAAAATAATTATACATTGTGACATAAAAGCAAGGGTCAGCTATAACCTGATAATAATTTTGAAAGTTTTAGTGAAGCTATGTGCTCAGGGTGTTTTAACACTTCTGTTTCATTCTGCCCACTGTACTGAGCCTTTCCAAAGGTCAGTGAAATCGAATTGCAATGTTTCAGATCAAAGGATTGCCTTTTGTCACTGAGTAGGGGAGCTCCGGTACAAAAGTAACACTTTTTACTTTTTCCCAGTTTACTCCGGTATGGTGAGAGTAATAAATACCATATTATATAAGAAACAACATGCATGTGTCCCCTTTCAGATGCAACTTTCCGTATGTTTCTGAGTAAAATGATCTGGACATAAACAGATGGAGAACACAACTTGCGCTGTGTTACTTTCGTACCTCCTGTGCGGGACAAAAGTAACACAGCTGCGGTGCGAAAGTAACAGCTGTCAGAAAGCGTGTAAGATGCGTCTTATCATTTTTTTTTGTGATCTAATACTGTTTACTTTTAACAACAAATCTTGCAGACCCAGTTTTATATTTGTGCCAATTCACCAAGCCAACATATTAGGCTACATAGCCTAAATATTCTTTGCATTAAGTTACCAATGTTGCGTTAACACAATATTTTGACGTATGATACAAATGAATGGCAACAAGTATCCTATTTTCTCATTTTCTACCAAAGTATTTAGTGGCTGAGGTTGACAATTCTATTTCAATTGACTAATCAGGCTGAACTTGCAGCTTAGCTATGAAAATATATTGGAGCACTGTGGCGTGGCTAGTAGTCAGAAAGAAGGAGAGTGGGACAGTAATTCCTTTTGCTAGCTCAAGCGAGCCCAGATTTATTCCCTGCCACAGCGAACAGTCTACCCGGAGTTGGAGGTGCTCCCAGAAAACAACAAAAAGGGCAGCCAGTCCCACTGACTAGCCTGTTATTCTCATAAGGTAAGCTAACAATTTAGCAACTTTAGTAACCTTAGCAGCTCAGGAGAAAAACAATACCACACACTCTTCTTTCCTAGTCTCCACCTTCTTATCTGGGCCAATTACCCACTACGGTGAACACGTCCCTCCAATGAAATATGCCAGCAACACATGAACACATAACATTTTGTACTTAGCCCCTTCCCGTCTCTAATAAATCCCCCCGCCAGCTTCAATGTCCATAACCCAGTGTTACAATATCATTGTTACTTTCGTCCCTCCGCTGTCTGCTCTCCATTCAGCCTGGACAGCATGCTAAATGTGGTAGCCTGTCTCTTGAAAACTATTCTGACATTGAGACAGTAAAAGTGTTAAGAAATCCACATAAAGGTGGATATTGATACTTGAAAGAATAAAACATAATTCGAAAAAAAGTCCCGCGTCTGTATTTTTACTCACCGCATGACAAATTAGTTTTCGTTCAATAACTTTGGGAAGGCAGCACCAATTCACATTATTTTTGCTATATGAATAGCTGTCGGAGATACACACACACTGACTTCATCACGTCACTTCTGCTCCTGTGTGCTTCGAGAAAAGGTCTGTGTTACTTTCGCGGCGCGTTGCTTTCGTACCGGAGCTCCCCCCATACTGTACATCCATTTGTATTTTACTGAAATTCCTAAATAATGCTTTCTTTCTTTTTGAATTTTAGCAGAGAAATGGTGTAAATGTTGAGCCATCACTCTGATTCCATGGTCTTGAAAATGGACTCGCATTGGTCTGGTCTTGGTCTTGATTCGGTCTCGCCCCCCTTCGGTCTTGGTCTTGACTCGGTCTCGCCCCCCTCAAAGTCTTGGTCTTGACCCGGACTTGATACGCTCTGGTCTTGGTCTTGACTCGGTCTCGGTTTAGGTGGTCTCGACTACAACACTACCGTCAGTGATGTTGTATGGCTGTCCTGATAAACTTGCTTTACAAATGCTAGGCGATACTCAAAGTCTGGCCAGTGGGAGGGAAATTAAAAAAAATAGGGTGTTGTTGAATGTGCCAGGAAAAGAGTTGTATTTTGTCTTCAGTTCTGTTTCATTATATATATGAATGACTCATTGGTTATATTTGCTAATTTTGCAATCTCTAATTAGATTTGGAAAACAAAGAGGAGAAGTATAGCTAAAAGCAGTGACAGAGGCTAAACCAAATTAGAAAATGACAATGTGATTCAAAAGCCTCTGGCATGGGAACAATTAATGAACTCTGCAGAGTCACTGAGATAACCAGAGTGCTAATGCTTTGCAATGTTGTTGGAGGAAACAAACAGAAACATTTCTGGCTCCAAAACAGGGGGAAATGTTGCAGTTTAGCACTGTTCAAAACAACATGTCTAGCTTCCACCCAGGAACCAATTTATTTTATACCCACAGAAGTCTGCTAAAATACAGAATGTTCTTTTAGAGGAGGTTTAAGAAATGGGTCGGCCTATATGATCTTTTCTCCATGCATTTGACTACAATATCTGGATGAAATCCTGCATAGTTTACCGTTAAAAAGACACTGAAGTTCAAGTTGACATTAAAGTTACATATAAAATCAATTCTCAGTTGAACTCAGTTGACATTGTTGAGTTTGCATTGTTAATACTCACCACCACTACACTTAAGCATCATACATATTCATGTAGTATTCTGTATATAGCCTAGTATTTGATCATTACCACGTACCACCATCACTACTACTGTATTATTGCTATTACTACTACCACTACTACCACTACGACTACTACTACTACTACTACCACCATCACCTCCATGGCCATCCAAGTCTCCCTCTGGCTCATTTATCTCAGCAAAGTTCCATCCACCAGGCCAGTAAGTTGTAAAACTCCAGCACAGCAGTCCCTCTGACTCGACTTAACTTAAAAACTGCAGGTGCAGTATGGAAAAAAAAAAAAAAAAATTCCTCCTTTTCCTCCTTATTCTTCCTCATAAGTATTGCTCAATGTGAAACCTTGATTCAGCAGCCACAGAAAGGTAATGTAATGGGAAATGTAATGGGAACCAAAGAAGCAGCAGCTCTCTGTATTCCAAATACAGAGGGTCTGAATCTCTGTGCTAAAATGGATTATGTGTCCTTTCAATACCTGCGTTTTTTGTGTGGCCAGGGCTCCTGAGTCAGCACTCTGGACGATTTCTGACATTTTCTAAGGCACTGAATGCGGATCATGTTTATCAATGAGCAATGCTCTACATAGGGGCACATTAACTCAGCCTCTCCTCTCCTCTGCTCAAACCCAGAGACCTGAACCAGGGCTATACAGCCTCTGGGCCCGTTTTCTATTGGCACTGACTCTGAATAGTTAGCCGTGCTGAATCACCCAAACCTCAATCATACAACTTTCCCTCGGCGCGTGATGTTATTGTGATGCAGGTGGTCATTTTTCTGTTAATGTCTGCTTTCTTGCGCGATTTGAATGGAGCTTTTGCTCTCCCAGACATCCACCAAGCAGAACAGAGGGAAAATTAAAATATACGTCACGGACTAAGACAGGACAAAGACAGACAAAGGTGCTCTTGGGCCCGGAATGTGAGTCCCATCCCAAATGAGGTTCTTCAAAACCTGGTCCAAATTGGCCCCTCTGGACCTGAAACACTGTCTGCCCTGATGTGATGGCCAGGTTCGGTCTCCAGAAGAGTCCTGGGCAGCTGGGAGCGTGCTGATCAAGAGAAGGACCTTTGCTGTCTTGGATCAAACATGGTGGTAAAATTATAGAGGAACGATGTTAATGAAGAATTTGTTGTTGAATAATGAGGGTATTTTTCCAACAAATGTGTTATGCTTCAGTGGGATGTGTCCAGTGGCCTTTTCCAGTGCATTAACGTATATGTAAGGACACAAATATACAGTAATTGCTTGTAATTGCGTTGTGTTATTACACCCTTTTATGTTTAACAAAGATTTTCCTTATGTAGTTCTGAAGTATTATCGTGTACTTACAGTACTATTTCGATGCAATAATACATAGGTTAATACACCAATAATTGCCTTTCTGAATGTAGTGTAATCCAAATGAGTGAATGCGCTCAAGTCTTAAGGGAATATGGAATTTTACCAGGTACTGTAACATTTTACTGCATAAAGACGTTCAATTTAAAATGCAAAGAGTAATTCTGAGAGCAACTTCACTTTCTACTGACACAGCAGCTTATACATTCTGAACATTTTCATTTGCATAGTGTTGATGTAATAATTTAACGACTCTTTAGCCTGTTGTTTTTTTTGCCTTCTCATATATTCTGAGGACTTTAAAGGTATCAGTTGTTATGTTTTAAAAGAGAGTGCTACTGGTTGGCATAGTGCAGGAACTGACTGTGGTATTGTGTGGAATTTAATGCACTCCCTTTCTGCTTTATTCTTGCCCAGTTTGATAGAAAGCTCCTTCAATACGTGTCACAAAACATCATATAATTTACTGACATTTGCAACAAGGAAAAATATTTTGATATGGAGTAACAAAAAGCCACAAACAGAAAAAAAAAATCTGACATGCTATATTTTTTTCACTTCCAGACAATTCCAGACGATAGGCTACGATTTGCGGAATTTGGAATCCATACTTAAAGCCTCTACATGTAGAATATTTACCTCAAATATCATTCTCAAATTAATTTTGATTAGCATAGTATAATGGCTGTAAAAAAATAAAAATAAACATTAGACCAACTGGTAAACTGGTTAACTGGTCTACTCTACTATACAGCTACACTCTGGTAGGTTAGCTGTCTTTCAGTATCATAGTAGCCTGTTAGCCTAGTTTTGTTAGCTCAATCTAACTGTTACTAAAACATTTTCCAGCAAAAATATTTTTGGTCAGCATATACATTAGGGCCACTGCAGTTACAAACACACATTGTGACACGAACGCTGGGCGAGTGAGCATCACTCAGTACGAGGTGAGAGAGCGCCGTTTTGTTAGCATCGGGCAAACTTAATAAATTCCACACCTGTTACGTAAAACTGCGTTGCTAGTTCAATGTAGTTGTAACTGAAATATTCACCGGCTAAAAATATCTATATTTTTTGACACATATTGATTAGCCAACACAGTTGCAAAGCTGGGTGAGTGAGCATCACTCAATATGAGGTGAGGGAGCGCTGTTTGACTGATCGACTGACTGGCCTGAATTTGGCTCTGGATGAACACATTGTGTGTCATGGGAAAAATAACTTGGCTCCTTACCCACATACCTTTATTTCTGTTCCAGTATTCAGTTCACATTGTGACAATTTCACATCAGCTCTTCTGTAGCCTATACATATTTTTCCTCTCTCTGCAGTCTGCAGAGGGGGGATGAGTGGCGAGTTGTCTTTGTGACAGTGGGACCACTATGGGTTGTTTTTTATTTCTTTTATTCTAACCTCCAATCTCAGCCCAACCTTTATTACCATCCATCTCATTTGCCTGAGCTGTTTCTGCTGTCTTTTTTTAAGGCAAATCTATTTTTTTATTTATGTTATTACATATCAAACAATTGATATCAAATGTTATTAAAATGTAATTCACTATCAATATATTAACTATTAACATTAAAAAAGAGAGAGTGGTTAAAAATGTAAAGAGTGGTAAATCAATATTTACTCGAGCATACCTCCATATATTTTCATGTGCCGTCATATGCTGAACATTTCAATCAGCATAATCTCAGAAGCAAAACATTCATCTTGGATGGACGCTGTGGTTCCTGGCTAATGGATGCGAACCTGCTGACCTCGGTGTCATAAAGCAAGTCATCCGGAAAGTTGATGAGGGCGTCAGTACGCTCCACAGCAAAGTGTCTGTATTTAAAATCAGTGTATATCTACCACAGACTGCAGTGATATTTCACTTTCTCAGTGATGACAGCTTCGACGAGCATCTTGATCAGCTGCAAACTTAATTGATCGGACATTTCTGCTCAAAGACACAAACAGAGAAAGAGATCTCTGGCAGCATTAATCTAATACGCAACTGACGTCGACGTGCTCAAACGATAACAATACAGCATGGCTGCAAGAGGGAAGAAAAGTCACAGAGTTGAGACTTTGGGTCTGATCTCAGTTTGGAATGAACGCCACTTTCAGGTGCAATTTGTCCACATCCATATGGTTTGGGAGGCAATATGTACAGAAGTTTGCCAACAATCCCAGGGATGTCAATTCAGACGGGAGTAGTTTTACCTGAGGTTATTTTTACTGGCGCGGCTGTGTGCAGTCCATAAACATTACTGACATGGCAGATTCGGACGGGGCTAAAATTACAGACATGCTCCCGGGAATGATTACATTAAACCAGCTCCTCTGATAAAACTAATCCCGTCCGAATAGGGCTTCAGAATTTATGCATTTAGCTGATGTTCTTACCCAGGGAGACTTCCAGAGAGTGCAACAGTAGAATAAGCTTCGGTTCTTAAATCACCAGCAAGCAACCAACAGTAAAGAGTGAAAGGCTCTTCTCAGAGAGGCACATAAGAGAAATATTAGCAAAGGAAAACGAAATGTATTAGACCCAAGGTGTAATGTACTAGACTAACCTCATCGCCCCTGATAGACTAACAGCACATTAGGTATCCAGCATATTGATTTGAGACAGGCTGTATTTCCCACTGTGTATACGTAGATCTCTCTTGTGTACTTGCACTGGAAGTTTGTGTACAGCCCTTTGTATACTGAGCCAAACCCTTCTCTTTCCACCATCCCGTTGTGAAAGCAGTCTTTGTTCATCCTCTTATATTTGACATTCCCTATTTTAAGCTCTACATGTCATGTCTCTTTCATTTGAAATTAGGCTTTGATGAATATTGTATGAAAAGGAACCTGCTAGCAAAGAGACTGACCTTCACAGCTGCTTTGCTGCAGCGTTTGAAGTATTGTCAAGTCCTGTGGGCTTACGAAGGTACTTAGACTAACAGAAGTAGAAAGAAAAGGACTGCAAAATATTTAACTAACATCGTCTTCATTTGAAAAGGCTAGCCGCTAGGCTCAACAGGCAAGGGTGTAATCACCCGGATGGTGGTATTTAAAACGGCACTTTAAATGCCCTTTCTCCTTGTTCTGTATTGGTGAGCTGTCCAAGCTTGCCCATTCACCTCCACAGCTGAGATAAAGGTTAATCTGTCCATGTCAGATATCGCAGTGTAATGGCTGTCTTTGGATTAAAATAACAAACCTGGAGAAACCCATATCCAGCGCACACACACACACACACACACACATTCACACACAGGCTCTGGCTCCATCTCTTGGCATTTGTGATTTTATGTCTTATTTTTTTTAATCTTTGTTTCCTTTGTTGCTCTGAAAAACACGTTGTGACTAACCTGTTTGCTAAAGGTGCTTTATAAATAAATTTGACTTGACTTAATCTTTCCCTTTTCCAGTCTGATGGTCCATTGCACTTCCAGCCATCTGAAGAATTTTGAGTAAATAACGACTGACTTTTTAATCAAAGACACTGAGGCTTATGGCTCCACCTTAACACACATGCTTGAAACATCTGGGTGACCAGCTGCTCTTCTCGCTAATCCGATCGGCTCCTTAATGTTCTCTGAGAACGTCTGGCATCGCCTCAGCCTTTTGATTCATCTCACCTGGCAGAACCTTGCTATTTGGCCTTTACCTTGCTCAGTAAGCATATTAAAGACCCACTTTGAAAAATATCAACTCTCTTGAATTTAATCCATCAGTAGCAAAGGGGACTCCAAAAAAACAGTCTCCAGTAACCTCATTAATGTGAGAAATCTGCGGTCTTACAGTGTTTTTAATGCTGCGGCCTGATGTAGTTTTTCCTGCATCGCTACGGTAGTTTGTCCTGTTATGTGCTTCTGAGCAGAGCCTTGGGCCACATTGATCGCAGGCTCATTTGCTCTTTCTAACGTGTCACTGACAGTTCATACTTGGGGTTATTGGTACAAGCCCAAAGCCCTGCTAATATCCGCCACTGTGGCGCAGGGCAGAGAGGCTGCAGGCACTACCAACTGTAAGCTAGATAGTTCACTTCCCTTCGAATCAGAAAAATGACACAGTCATCCACTTGATTGCAGAAGGTGACCAGGATGATTGCCCCTGTAGAGCTAAATCAAACGTCTGCACTAGGTTACCTTTCAAAAGGATGTATTAGGCATGTTGAGAGTGTCTTGAGGAATAAATGAGATTTCCTGGTAATGCTATGCCACCATTAGTAAGGATATTATAACCGGGGAGGTAGGGGGTAACATAATTACAGGCCCATGTCCTTAATCAATGTTGATTACAACTTCAAGACCGATGACGATGGTGTATCCAATAATACTTTGCAAAATCTAATAGAGCGTTCTATTCCTAGAATAATTCAACAACATTTCACAAATTTAGGTGTCCAGTCTGAGGCTCCGGAGCCACAACTAAACAATAAATATGCTAAATATCAGGACAGACGTCCATATGCGGAGAATTTTGTCAGACGGGCCTATAGGGAAGCCGGCGCAGTGCTTGGCCTGCGTCCTGTTCAAAACCTGGGCTGCAGAGCGTCTGTCAGGGCAGCTGTCCAAACTACAGCCCAATCAGGCCCTGTGCCATCTTCCTGCGAATTCAGCCTCAAGCTGTCGAGCTCAAGAAAGCCCTGGCACACTTGTGGGCGGCAGAAATGGCCACCACTTAGTATGGAAACACAATCTCTGTGAATTTAGATGGAGTGACGTGGAGAACGGCTCTATACATGCTGCACGGTGTCTCTGAGAGTGGCCTCTTACCATAATGAAACTGGCATTCAGGGTACTTATCTCAGCAGCTGCATCGCTCTGCCTGCAGAGATCCCTGGCAGTGCTGCTCTCAACCTTCTTTTTTGTGTCTTCCTCCCTCTCATCTCATCCACGTCACACTGCTGAATGTCTGGCCTAAATAAATGCTTGGAGAATCTGTCATAAATTGTATGCTGCTCTCTATAAACACCTCTATCCTTGGATGTACTGCAGATGAGGTGACGGTATTTCACCCGGTCCCTATGGCTCAATCTCCGTACTCTTGAAACTGTCAGCTGCAATGGTTTGACCCACTTGAGTGCAGGTTCGTACGAACTCACCTCAGCTAATCTGCACAGCGAGGCTTCTGATTGCTTCCTTGTGGAGATAATATTATTGGATGCCATGTGATAAATCTTGATCGTTAGGAATCTGCTTTGGAGAGATTTGGAGCAGAGGGGAAGGAGAGGAGGGTTAATCAATAATGTGAGTGGCCTGATCGCCCCCAGGGGGCTGCAGAATCGCTGTACAGTGGCACTTTTCAATTCAATAAGCTTCACAGCCTTTGGTCCCTCCTGCAGTGCCCCCTGTCTCTCTCTCCCTCGATATATTCTCTCCGTATCCATTTTATTAGGTACACCTCAGCATTTACACAAACAGCTAGCTCCTCCAGACAGTAAGTCAATTATAAATAAAGCAAAAGCATGTAGTATGCAGACCGGGTGGAGGGGTGCAGCTACTGTTTGACTAAAAGTTAGAATGGACAATACACGTGCCTTAAGCTACTTTGAACTTGATATGATGGTTGGTGCCTCCTGGGATTTTGGCAATTCAGTATGTAGAGTTTATTGATAATGATGTCAACCAAAAGCCATGCAGGCAGACATAATGCCTTGTTGAGAGAGGTCAGAGGAGAATGGCAAAATTTGCTCAGTCCAACAGTGATGTGCAGAAGGTCATCTTAGAACCACAACTGGTCCAACCTTGAGGTGGATGGGCAATCCCACTCCTGTCAGCTAACAAGAAGATAAAGCTACAGTGATCACCAAAACTGGATAACTGAAGAGTGGGAAGACGTCGCCAGGTCCGACGAATCCTTGCGACATGCTGATGGCAGGTTAACAGCATGAATCCATGGATCCATCCTGCCTGGTGTCAATGGTACAGGCTGCTAGTGGTGTAATAGTGTGGGGAATATTTTCTTGGCACCCATTAGGCTCCTTATGCCACATTCACGTCACATTGGAGGAAGTGGAAGAAAAGGATGACATCTCATTGCTACAATTTGGAAGGGTTCACATGTTTTTAACTCGTTGGAACTCATACAAGATGGCAATCTTAAGGTCAATTGTTGTTAGCAAGTTACTTTAACAAACAGCAGATATTGCTCAGTAGAGTTGATTATATTAGTGCGAGTATAACTGATGGACTGTGACATTGGTGGATTTGCTGCCATGTTTGCCGCCTGTGTTGACACACTTCATTTCAATTCATGACACCCAGTGGGAGCCTACAAAAAATTACCACAAGGAGGCTGAGGTGAATGCTTTTTCCCAGTGATTTTAGTTCAGTCTCCAGATCTCAACCCAATAAAGCTCCTTTGGGATCAGGTGGAATGCACACGTGTTGCTGAAAAATCTGCAAGTACTGCATAATGCCATTGAGTCTGCATGAACCAAGATCATTATGAAACATTTCCAGCACCTTGTTGAATCCATCCAAGAATTCAGGAGCAAGTTGTTCAAGTTGTACCTAATACTGTGTATATATAGTGTATATCTATCTTTCCTTCACACCTTGCTCTGGGTCATGTCTCGCTTGGCACACCATTAACTCAGACGGGCTCAACAGAGATGGAGAGCAAAAACAAAGACAAAGCGGGAAATCAAAAGAAAAACAAAAGAGAAAAGACTTTGCTTCAGTTTGTTTTTTCTTACTCAGTGAACAGCTCTTAGCGCACAATTTGTTTTTACCTAATTAAGTAGTGCACAAGGATCGTGTGGTGCCGTTGTAAGGGACGGTAATGATCTGTCACCTATGCTGAGAGCATGGAGTGGAACTGATTGACTGTGACACTTCCCTCGGTGGATAACCTTCAAGACAGGGAGATGGAGGCAGCTTTGCCACTGCAGTACAGTGGGAGCTGCAAATTGGCACAGAGATGTAGGCCGGCCTATAGGAGGCCTGCAACTAAACATAGTCAAAACCTCCATGTTGGCCATGCTAGCAGCATAGCAACAGTTCTTGTCCTTTATTTCACAAAGGAAGTGTGGTTCAAGGGATTGAGAAAGGTGCTAACACTGCCAGAGGTAGGGGTTCAATTCCCTGTGTAGCTCAATGGGTAAAGCAAGGCACTAACACTGTCAAGGTTAGAGCGGTCTGTTTCCCACGGAGGCCACCGTATTCAAAATCTATGCCTACATGATGCTTTAAGGAGAAATGCTGATAGAATAGACCTTATTTTACAGCCAAAACCCCTTCCTATTCATTCTAAAGCTGTAGATACAGTCAGAGGGCTATATTAAGCCACAGGTCAGACTCAATCTTCCATCTCGCCCTGAAAATCTATCAGTGAAAAAGTCACAGCCGCTGCCACCTCCTGTGACATTTCAAACTGGAGCTAAACGGCTGCTGTATCTCTCTGGGATCACAGGTGATCTGTCATTGCAGGCAGGTGTTTTGTATGCTGTCCAGCGTCCCTTCAGAACAGCACTCCGCTCCCTCCACCACCTCCCTAATCAGCCACCCTGCACGCACACACACACGCACACACACACACACGCCGCTCTATTCTGGAGTCAGTTGGTGAATCTCTTTGTGCCAGATGCCCTCTCTAGCCCTGCTGTTTATCTACACTTTCCCCGACACAATCCCCCTCAACATGGAGGCGACAGAGGCATACCTGAGTACAAGCGTTTTCTAAGTAGCAGAGTTTAGCCTGTCAGCAGGCCGGCTTTTCTGTAAAGCTATGTGAATGCACAGGGAATCGGGGGAGTAACGCTTGGCTGGGCACAGTAACAATTAGTTGCGGTGGAGGACAGAGAGAAGCGTCTCCGGCTGTGAATATGCATGCAGTGGCTCTCCACTCCTTGTCATTGGGACTTTATAAAAATGCACAACTCAACAAGGGGCACTGAGCAGAAAGATTAAACTGGGCTAAGCCACCAAACTGCCTGCATCTCCTGAATTTTACATCCACATCACATAGGCCTGGAGGCGCCGTCTGTCCCTCCGACATACTCCACTGGTCTTTTAGGCAGATCTGAATGCAGTGGTGGGTCTGAAGTGAATACAGGAAGGCCGCCCCAATCTCCTCACCGATGGACTGGAACAGTCCCAGTAGAGCTCGCCGACGCCGCATCTCTCCCCTGTATCTGGACTGGTCTCAGATAAGGGCCACGGCAAACAGATGGAGTGCCGACGCGGGTCGGCCTGCCGACCGTAGACCCTCCAGGTCGACCCAGGTGAAGGTCTGGGTGACTGGACTCGCCTCCGACCGTCACTCAGCCTTAAAGCTGCACTCGGTGACTTCGCACGTTGGTGGCTCCAAATGGCAGCGAGAGGCAACGGTTTGAACTGCAACACATAGAAATCCTGTCAGGTGACGTCAGTAAACTGCACACAGTATGCTCATGTTTACCAACCCGGCCGGTCAGTGATGCTTTATACCAAAGCAAACCAAAGTGACAAGAGAAGCAAAAGATCTAACGTTGGTGAATCTAGCTTTCTCTGGACAGAGTGCTGCTAACTGCTGTTTAAGAGAGAGTTTGTATTTCACTCTCGTTTTGGAACAAGCCTTTTCTGCTTGGTGTTTTGCCTCGCTGTACTTTTTTTGTGGTTTTTACCATTCTGGCAACCGCAGGGAGGAGGGGTCAACTTTGAAAGTTGTGTTTACAAGCCACAAGCAGCAAAATCCTACTCAGTATGCCTTTAAGTTTTGATTCTTCAGTTCCCGTGGGTGGAAATGTGACCATACCCAACACCAGAATTTCATCTGAGCAAACAGGGTGAATCTCCAGCGTCTCAATTAGAGGGGATCCAAACTCTTCTCTGTTGCAGCCCCACTTTGTGATTTAGGCTGATAAGACGGGTGTATTTTTAGATAAAAATCTTGTCTAGTGTAGCTCTAAGACAGAAGAGAGACAAAAGCTACTTATTCACCCACCAGGCTGCAGTGGAAAAATATGTGTAGTGACGTTATCTTGAAGCAAGGCAGATACTCCACAGGTAAAATGTCATTCGGTTCAAGAAGGCTCGTAAGAAGTTGTTTGACAATTAAAATCTTGCAGATTAACTTGTTTCAAGAACTTTCTTCAATCAACTACTAGTAGATTAATCTGCATTATCATGCCTTGCTTCTAGAAAAATCCTGATCCAAGTGAAACTGCATTGGAAACATCTCACCCTATTGGTATTTTTTTATTTGTTCTCATTTGTTTTAAGAACAAATGAGAAAACTGAATGCAGGATCAAATCACTTGTTAAGATGTGCGGAGGCCTATATTGCCATCGCTGCTCTCTGGGGATTGGTCCTCTGGACGTTTAACACATCACAGAAGCAAAGTGAGGCAATTAGCCAAGAGCTGAGCTGTCATGTTTTATTATCACATATAATGATTTGTTTTCCCTGAGATGCTGGTTTGTTATTGCAAACATCATTGTGATGATTTCCTCATGGAAGCCACTGCATTTTCTGTCATTTCATTAAATTGGGTCCTGGAATCATTAAAAAGTTTGTTGTTTTTTTAAAAAAAGATACTCATTAATGTTGTCCTAGATAACGTTTTGTTAAACGATACTAAAGTCAAAAAGAGTAACTTTGGATATTCAAGCATGTTCTGAAGTGTGAAATTTGAAAATAAGGTACTAGCTCTCCAAAGGATGATTTAGATTATTGTGAGTACTGATTCATCTGTCTCCCACTCAGTCATATGCAATAGTGACAGTCGTTGTCTCTCTATGTGCCGGCTACCATCTGCCTCTCGTTCACATTCATTGTGCATCATCATTGCAGTCGGGAAGGAAGGGTACATCGTTCCTCCCTGGCCATATGTATTCATCAGAGAAAGAGAGCCGTCACTTGATATTCAAAAGCCAGCCATGTTACACTGTCACTGTACACCGTCTGATTTCCCAGCTCTTCGTAACACTCTGATATTCTCCCACATTCTCCTCTGGTCTTCTCCAGCTCATTCCTTTTAACTTTGTCAGGGAGAGAGGATTCATTATTTGAATACATCCGCTCTGACGCTAATTTGTAGGAGAGCGAAACGGAGACTGATGCCCTCTCCGACCCGAATCTGCCGTGTCTAATTATGCCGTCTACCTTTTTTTGGGTCACACCTGGTGTCATGGTGCCGCACTTCAGCAATGTTAAGTGGTGCTTTTAATGGGTTTTCTGCCACAGGTTCAAGTTAAAAAATAAGGACCAGCACAGGCTGCTGCATATTAGGGATCAAAATTACCAGCGAGAGGGGGCACAACCATTTTATATCCCGAGAAAGGGAGAGGAGAGATGAAAAAGGGAATGAAGTCACTGAATGGAGTGTTGTGTATGATATATTAATAATTTCATTTCTCAATTTTCTATTACTGCTAAGTAAGCCGCTGCTTGTATTTTTCATACATATATATATATTCATACAAATAGATACTGATAAGGATAGCTAGTCACTGGCTCACTAGTGGTGATATGGCCCAGAACAACAAACACTAATTTCCTCTTGACTCTTTGACCCAATGAAGCCTCAAATTGCTCAGTAAAAGACTTTCTTCTAAGGAAGAATATATTTACATTTACACTTGAGTCATTTATCTTCTATCGATCTCTTATCCAGAGAGACTCAATGAGTTCAACAGTAGAATAAGCTTCAATTCCTAGATCACATTACAAGCAACCAATAGTAAGGAGGTCAAGGGTCAGAGGTCACAACATCCAGACAGTAGATGAAACAAATATTCCTTTGACCCTAAAATGATAATGGATGATAAAGAGAGAGAAGTACTGGGGAAAGACATAGGAGAAATAAGAGCTGAGGTGAGAGGTACGAGGGATTATTGATGCCATATTCGTATCATCTGCAGATATTGTAAACATTTGCTCTCATGCTATCTCCTATACACACATATACTGTACATCAACACGAGGGTACATCAACACGAGGGCGTGCGGATGATTGAAGAATAAGATTTAAGGATATTTTTTTCTTTTTCCTCCCCTCTGATTCCGCCACGGCAGATGAGAAAGTGGAAATTAATTTACATTCTTGACCTAACACAGCCCTTCAGACGCAGCTCTTACTTCAGATCTTTAATTGCCGTATGTCCTTCCTGCAGTGTTGGTGCCGACTTCATCATCAGGAGCCGGCTTCACACCCGGGACGCTTCAGAGCTGAAAGGAAGGCGCCGTCCTCAAAAGACACACTGGTCAAATAAAACAGCCTCATTCTGCTCTGCTCAGCTGCCCCATGACAGAAAAACAGTGATGTAGCAGTACTGTAGATAAAAATTAGGGTATCTATGACATAAGGCAAACTGCCAGTATGAAACGGAGCTCAATCAACTTCTCCTGGATAAATAAAAGATTAAAAAAGACTTTCATCAGTTTGATACGAACTGAATTCATGATATAAAGACTTACGTCAGACTAAAGAGGTGCAAACCTTTATTCTGCAAATACAAAGGTGAGTAAACTGAGTTTAGATGGGTTTATCCTCCACTGCATCCCTGCTGAAGAGTGAATTTCAGACTAACTCCCCAGACACTGAGGCTTTGCTTAACAGGAGGAGCTGAGACAGAAAGCCCAAGGCGCTAAATATGAAGGACTGTTAAATAATTTTTGTCAGAAGGGGCGCCCGAGCTGAATTCAACCAGACAAGGCTTCGGCAAAACACAGGGGATCTTCCTGTGGGGAATACTGTGTGTCATGCTCAACACCTTCACAACCCATTCTGATCAAACACTTTCACTGGCTAGGCAGCAGATCCTGAACAGTACCCAAGAGCTTCTACTGAAAAAAACACTTAAATGCAGTTTTGGTGGACATATATATATATATTTGTTCTACTTATTGGAATGGATAGTTGCCATGGTAATTTATGTGTTGAGTAAGTTTCATGACCCTTGGGTCCTTGAAACCTGTTATAAAACCCATTGTGAAATTTAAAATTGCAATGGGGAAATAAGAATAAAATTAGAGAAATAAGAGTAATTTCAATTTATGGTTAGACTCATTTCAGACTTCCAGTGAAGTTAGTGGTAGAATAAGCTTCAATTCTTAGATCACAAACTTCACAAGCAGCCAGTTATAAGGAGGTCGAGGGTCAAAGGTCATAGCACTCAGAAACTAGACAGAATTGTGACCCTAGAATGATCAGGTATGACAGCGAATGTCTAGGTAAGGAAATAAGACTCTTTACATTCCTCAATAGCTGTACTCTATCAAACTCCTTCACAATGTGGTAAAAGTCATTTTCTATAAATTAACTCAGTTTTTATTGAGCAGTATCTAATGAATAAAAGGAAGTAAAAGTTGTATTATTGTAAAAATGTAATATTAACTATAAATCTTCATATCTTAGCTGCAATTTCTCCACACAACTCCCATAATCCTGTTTGTATGCAAAATAATTTAGATGAGTGTTTCCCCCAAGAATTGTATTCTTTACGTTGTGGAAAAGCCTCTGAAACAGCATTTAGACCACCAGACTAAAACTCTCCATTGAAACTCACATTAATGAAATAGTTTTAGGTGGGTCAGCAGCTCCTTCAGGCAGGGTGAGGCAGGTTTGACTGCAGGTTTTACAGACTGTTGAGTAAAATCCTGCCACACCACACAGGAGTGATTTCTCTGGTCAGCTATGTGATATAAAAAAGAATAATAAAATAAAATAAAGCATATTCACAAGTGGTGGTCAGGGAGGACACGCCATCATAACAGCGGTGGATGAAACTGACTGGCTGATACCTGGTTTTTAATAAGACAATATTGGCTTGATATATTGGTATGCTGTCACACTAAGCCGTGACTGTACTGACTTGACAGCGCTTAGACTGGCCGTTCCACTGGAGTTAGACTGGTCCCACTGGGCTTGCAAGGTCTTTCTACCTTCAGGGAGCCAGGAAGGAGGAGGCTGGATTCATATTAGAGCTCTTATTTCTCCTGGACTCACATTGTTTGTGTACAACACCCCCAGACAGCTTTACAGAGTTACATTCCGTCTGCGGAATGGTAAAAACACAGCAGACAGGCAAGGCCAGCCACACCGCCAGGGCCAGAAACCACGTTAAGGCTGCATCTACACAGAAACAGAAAATCTGATTTTTGACTTTTGGTGGACCAGAGTCAGTCATCACTCATGGCTGTCTAAACAGAGAAAAACAATCTGATTTCAGGTAGTTTCTCTGTGTATCAACTGCCAGGTCTATGCTTTATGACTCTGTGCTCTGATGTTGGAATACTCACCAGTTTTGACTCTGTCATTTGCCTTTTATGTGATTTGTATTAGTATTTTTAAGATAAGATGAAACTTTCATAATCCCCGTGGGGAAATTGGGCCGCTGCAACAGCAAATAAGTAGGATACAGCAAAGAAAAATACATTTTTAAATAGGAATAGAGCAAACGGGGGTATTAAGCATAACGCAACCAACAATTTCAACACTAGAACATGTCAAGTAGAAATGTATGAATTAAAAGAATGAGAAAAAATAGGATTATGGCATTATGGTGGTGTGCAAAATAACAGCAGTACAACATAATGAGACTATTCTAATTCTATGATATGAAAAAATACCAAAATATATTACATACATGCAGTATTAAATAAGGGAGAAATATAGAAATGTCAGTATATATGCAATTAGAAGAATATGAGAATCTGAAGAAAACAAATATTTGAATTTACAGAATATATATAGGATGTGCAGATCTGTGTGTCGTATTCACTTTAACAGGTTTACAGACGGCATGCATATGTACAGAACGTCTTGCTGTGTAGGTGTTCAGATATTTTCTGTACATATGTATGGCCTTCTGCTTCTGCTCAAGGCCTTTTGCTTTTCTGCATCTGTATGCTCGTCACAATGCTGCTTTCTTGGTCACTTCTCTCTGGAAAAACATCCTTAATCTTAAATGGATTACTCAATTGTTAAATGTGGTTAAATACGGTAAATAAAGGTTAAATTAAATTAAAAAGATGTAATATTTGAGATGTAAACCTTAGGTTTGTAACTTAGCATGGCAGAGAAATAACACTATGGTATAATTACATTTGATTAAATTATTACTGATCAGCTTTCTGAAATCATTGTAATGTGGTTAGTATAGTGCTTAATACTATTACTACTACTACTGCTACTACCACTGCTACTACTACTACTACTGCTACTGCTACTGCTGCTACTACTACTAATACTACTGCTACTGCTACTGCTACTACCACTGCTACTACTACTACTACTGCTACTGCTACTACTACTACTACTACTGCTACTACTACTACTACTACTGCTACTACCACTGCTACTACTACTACTGCTGCTACTGCTACTACTACTACTACTACTACTACTACTGCTACTACTACTACTGCTACTACCACTGCTACTACTGCTACTACCACTGCTACTACTACTACTACTGCTTCTGCTACTACTACTACTACTGCTACTACCACTGCTGCTACTACTACTACTACTGCTACTGCTACTACTACTACTACTGCTACTACTACTACTGCTGCTGCTACTACTACTACTGCTACTGCTACTGCTACTACTACTACTACTACTACTGCTACTACTACTACTACTACTGCTACTACCACTGCTACTACTACTACTACTGCTACTGCTACTACTACTACTACTACTGCTACTACTACTACTGCTACTGCTACTGCTACTACTACTACTACTACTACTGCTACTACTACTACTACTTACAGGAAAGTTTTACAAAACATCCAGTAGGATTCTTCTATGTATTATAAGGACATTATAAATCCTACATTATAAGCTTGAGTTTAAATGGCAAATTACCTTAAGGTCAGAAGCATGTATACGGATAGTTTTAGGCATATAAAACATATGGTGTATATGTTATATTAAACACCTCTATGAAAATGGTCACATTCATGTAAAATATCTGCAGGCCACATTCATATAATAATATTCTAAAGCCTTTTTTACTACTAGTGCTACTAGTACTGCTGCTGCAACTACTGCTACTACTACTACAGCTACAGTACTACTCCTTTACAGACAGTAAAATACTTATAAATAATATCCAATAATCTTATCCCAATAGAAGTCAGACATGAATTATAAACAGGATTAAAAGGCAATTAAACAGGCAAATGCAACTGGAATAAATTCAGCAGAAAACAACTAAATAAAATGTGTACAGTCCTGCTCCTGTCTCCTCCTGTCAGTCTTCCAGGATGGAGAAAACCAAGGCCAGCTGTGCTTTGACAGAGTAGAAGCTAGTGTTTCAATCATGCGGCAAAAAAGATTAACATGGGTCTGATATCCAACATCATAACATGCATAAACATGAAACTAATGTTTCTTGCTGCAGATGATGCTGTGTTTCCGCCCCACAGAGTTCATCTAACTGGTTTCATACGTGTCTTCATCACATCATTAACGAGTCAACGAGGCGCAAAACTGCAGTAGCCTCCATCTAAACACGCAGCACAGCACTGGGGGGAAAAACAGAAAGAAAAATATTCTACTTTTATTCCCTAGCTCTTATTTCTCTGTCATATATGATCATGCTAGGCTTACAGGAATATTTGTTTCATCATTGTCAGGGCACTGTGGCTATGACCCTTGACCTCTGTAAGGCATCAGAAGCTTCCATTTGTTTCCAGTGCGCCAATGCATACTAGAAGCATCAAACCACCATCTGCTCTGAACTAGGTTTGATTTAAGAGCGTCAACAGATGACCAAAGCGTCTGTTTTTCATGAAGTTTCTAGAGCCAGAGTGGTCATTGACCTCTTTCCAGGCAAAAGGATTTACAAAAGTGACACAATGACCACAAACTAAGCAGATGATTAACTAGTCGCATGCAACTGTTCACATATATGAACAACAAATGGTCCAGCTGGTGTACAAGCGTGTCTCCAAACATTAAAAGCAGGCTACAGACCAGACCATTGGAACGTCTTTTAGGTCGCCCAAAAGAGCATACACTGCAGTAATGTCACCCATATGGGTCTCAGACACTTAAAGCTGCACTAGACAGTTTTGCATGTTGGCGGCCCCAAAAGGCAGCGAGAGGTAAACGTTTGAAATTTAACGACTTAAATGCACAGAAATCATGTAATGTGATGTCAGTAAACTGCACACCGTACGCTCATGTTTATACCAAAGGATACCAACGGGCCAAGAGAGGCAAAAGAACTAACGTTGGTGAATTCATACATTCTACTTAAAGGCAACTTCACATTTTAAACCTTTTACTTTGTATTTAATTGTCAAATTCAATAAGTGAGCACCCATATTAATGTTTGATGTCATAATAATAATGAAAAATGCCATAATATGTTCCATTTTAACTATAAACGCTGCATGTATTACACTGTGCAGAATACATACAGAACAGAGACTAAAGTGGACATCAAACATTAATATGGGTGCTCACTTATTGAATTTGACGATTAAATATAAAGTAATTGGTTTAAAGCAGTAGTTCTACCTATTTAAAATCTATTTTGAAGGCTAACTGGCCAAACCGGAAGTATTGTTTCTGGTAATTCGAGCTAGTCTTACCTATCGAGGCCGGGGTGCGCACATTTTTTTAAATCAACAGCTAGAGTGGCGATTTCAGCTAAATAATGATGTAAATGTCGGTCTTTTCAAGTCACTTTGGGATCGGTTGGCTTCAAGAGACTTGGACTATGCTGGATGAGCTGCATGGAGCCATTTTATGGTTATTTTCCGTTATGTTTTGAAGACTGAAGACAGGTCTCCTGCAACTTCAGTTGTTTTGGAGAATGCTGCAATGTACTTCAGCTGGCAAGCTCTGGGACTGTTGTATGGACTAACAAACTTTACCCGATTTTCTACTGGCATGGGGGTGAGTAGATAATGACTGAACTTTCATTTTTGGGTGAACTATTCCTTTAACATGAAAATCTTACTTAGTGCAGCTTTAAAATCTCCCTTCTGCATCATAGATAGAAGGGTCAGTTTAGGAGCATCAGCTTACGCACATCAATTACCAGTCCAGGACCTTCAGGCCTTTAGTATTGGTTGCTTGTAATGTTGATGATCTTGGAATTCACTGTACATTAATTCAGCTAAATGTCCACAATGTAAATGTACCACAGTGTGTGTGTGTGTGTGTGTGTGTGTGTGTGTGTGTGTCTGTGTGTGTGTGTGTGTGTGTGTGGTGGCAGGACGCTCTGAGCCAAGACTCTGCAGGACATGTACAGTCTATTTTGTGTCATGACATTAGTGTAGGAATTGCTGAGTGCATCTCTACCAGCCCTGTGGATCTGATACCCAGCAGCACCCTGACAAGACTCGCTGTTTAATTACTCATCTTTAATACTTAATTAGCGACACGTTGAAAAATCCCTTGTTAAAGAGACAAGGACAGTGCCTGCAGTCAGCTGGTGGAGACTGGTGTTAATTCTCATCTCTGAGTGGTGGGAGGAGCCTCTGAGGCATGATTGAATTGTTATGTACATTAGCTACAGTGTGTGTGTGTGTGTGTTGTGTGTGTGTGTGTGTGTTCAGAGTTACCTAGTGGTGTTGAATTTCCCCAGTCCCATTGGCTGTGTGTGTGTATATATGTGTGTGTGTGCATGTGTATGCGTGTGTTGAGCTCACCTGAAGCAGCATGGCTGATCTGAAGCTACATGACTAGCCTCCAGCCAGTGCTTATACTGTGTGTGTGTGTGTGTGTGTGTGTGTGTGTGTGTGTGTGTGTGTGATAGCAGCCTGAGCTGATTGCCATAACCTCACATGGGATTAACTGAGATGTAAGTTAATACTGAACACACTGCTGCCTGTTCGCGGGGTTGAAGTCTCATCTCTGATACAGGTAAACATTAAAGCTGCTCTAGGTAACTTCACACTTTGGCGGCCCAAAGTGGCGGCGAGAGATAACTGTTTGGATTGTTGAAAGTTCGAAGGCCTTCATTACCCAGAAATCATGTAGCGTAATGTCAGTAAACTCTTCCCAGTGGGGGTGGAGGTGGTGAAGATTCAGCCATTGTTGGTGAAGCTTTCTTTGTACTATAGCTATATATTTCAGCTTCTTTAGGTCCTTCAAGGACAGCAGTGAGTGCTGTGTGGTTAATCTATTGTACACAATAAAGTCCCGTACAGTATTCTGCCTGTGAGAGCGTGATCCATGAAGGAGAGGCTAGAAAGCATTATAAAACCATCACAAATGAATGGAGCTAGCAGATAACAGTCCCCACATATTGCTGCTGCTCTCCTATTATCCAAAATCATTGAAGGAACAGTGTATTACTGGACGTTTGGACAGCATGCAGCACAAACACTTGGTCATTTCACCTTGAGTTAACAACTAATTCCAGCTACAGAGGACAGAAATTAGTTGTGTCATCTGGTGGAGAGGAAACGGAAGAAGTGAACATCACGTCAAACCGATGTCATATATTTTGCATATTTTGCACTCATTTGTGTCAGTGAGTTCTATTGCTGTTGTTTTGCAGACCCTCATAATGCTGCAATCCCATTTTTTCTCATAGTATCTCATAGCTGCATTAGGCCACTTCGCACACTGGCGGAGCCAAATGACAGCTAGCGGTAACAGTTTGAATGTTTACCAACCCGGACCGTCTGTGATACTTTATACCAAAGGATACCAATAAAGAGAGAGGCAAAATAACTAGAGAATATTTCCTGGCAGTGATTACACCAGACACCAGAATTTCATTTGGGCAATTAGGGCAAATCCACAGCGTCTCAATTAGTGGGGATGGGATGCTCTTCTCTGTTACAGCCCCACTTTAGGCTAATAAGATGGGTGTATTTTTACACAAAAATCTTGCATAGTGCAGATTAAACATGCTCTAGAGTTTAAATTGTTGATTGTTTATGTCTATATAACCCCATTTGCTCTACTGTTATTTATATTCTATTTTCCTTTGATGTGTCCTATTATGGTTTGCTGCTCCAGCAACCCAATTCCTCCCCTGGGGATCATTAAAGCTTAATCTAATCTCATCCTACAATCGATAACCACGTGTGATCAGTTTCATTTGAATACGTTTGAGTCGCAGGATCCGACCGAAGAACTCACTGCATACAGGCTGCAGCGACACAAATGCATTATGGATTAAGTGCGATCACGGTATAACGATGCAGGAGCTTGGAAAATGGCGTTTGGCTGCCGATCGGCCGCGGTCGTCTGACTGAGCTGTGGGAAGGTTGGCTCTGAAGGAGGCAGTCACCTCTGCCAGGCCAGTGCCAGGCAGGCCGGTGGGCAGTGCCAGTCCAGGCTGGAGATGAATAACAGATGTTGGCTGACAGGCCGGACCATTTGTCATTTCACGGTCTAACCAATGCAGGCGGGAGGGTGTCACCATAAGTCAATGTCACTGGCTTGGACGGCATGGAAGGGATCCCAACATTTCAATACAGTTTAACCCCCCTCCGCTGTGTGCCATTGTCTCTTTCTCTTGGCCAAAGCCACGACTCTTCTGCTCGGATCCTGACTTTGCATAGCTCTGAAGGTCTGTCCCTTTGTAGAAAGACAGAATTTGGTTAATAAGAACTTGCTGAGCATTTGCATATTTATGATATTGAACCAGAGATGGTGTGATGGTTAAGACCCCCTGTATTCCCTTTATATCGTTTCAATACTTACAAAAGACCAAGGAGAGTTAACTGCCGTCTCTTTTATTAAGGAAAGAAATTCATGATATTGAAATTGGAGTTTAAATTAAGATCTAACTTGTCTGCTAAATAGTTTCATGTTTCTCACAGTCACAGGCCTTAGTTGGGGATGAATCAGACCACTGTCAGCTGTCCTTCATATGTCACATTCACAAGTTACACTGTTAGGTATGGCTAGGACAGGGATATGGAATTTTCTAAGCTGAACAACACCAAGTTTGACCATGTTTTTGTGTCAGTAGAAGTATTTTGTAGTATTAGATGAGTCACGACTTTCTCTCCCTGTGACTTGTATCTTGCTTCGTGCATATCTCCATGCACAAACATAGAACTATTCATAATCGGTTGCCTCCTGAAGCCTTGAGTCTGATCGAGCTCCAAACCCTCGAACCTGTTTTTTCAACCCTTCAAATTGCTGTTATTAGTTCAATCTATCACAACCTACAGAGCAGAAACTAACCGGAATACACAGGATGACACCGCTCTTGACAGTGCGCTGATTTTTACCATCTTTTCAAATCATTGCTTTCACAACACTGAGATTTACCACGCCAGTTTAAGCAATTGAAACGGAACCATAACCGTAAATCGTGATATTTTACTAGCGTGAAATGCATATGCAGTAAAATTAAACGAGGTTGCGTTTAGTTCTTACCCCCCCCCCCCACCCCCCTTCTGCTAAACAGCTGCACTACCCCGAGGTGGTTCAGAGCCACAGCAAATGCCAAATTGACCATTAATAGTCAACCGTAATGAAAAGCTCTGTTATCTCGTGACATATTGGTTAGTGCTAGTATACATATCTCCCTCCTTGCATTTGCATTGTTTTAGTAGATGTCAAAAAACGAATGGAAAAATAAGCTGTGAAATAAATACATGGCGGGGTCATTCCTTCCTCTGCTTCAGAGTCCAGGTTGTTGGGCTGCAGGCTTGGTGGCGCCGTTGGTTTTGATGTTCTGCGGGGAATGATGGCTTCTTTTATTACCAGACAACAGCACAGCGACATTTTTCACGTTGACAGGACTCCATATTCACCTCGGCGCTCTGGGGCTCGGCTCGGCCATTTCTTCCAGAGCTCGGCTCAAGGTCAGCGGTCTCCACTGACAAGAAAGCTTTCTCCCGGTTGTTTTGTGCGACTGCAGCCAGACACGCTTAACTACATTTGGGGTTTTATTTCTCCCCTCCCCTCCCTGGTATTATTGCATGTTATTCTGTGTCGCCGTCACGGAGCTGCTGTGAGTAACTGTGACAAAATCCCCACCGGAAAAGCGACAAGACATCGCGCCGGAGGAGCCGCGATGCAAACAGCCGAGTCCCCGCGAGGCTGTCGGCCCTGCAGCCACGCAAACCGCCGCATCAGCCAAATGCCCTGCGTTCATTTCAACAGCTAAAACAACAACAAACCCCCCGCAACCCCCGAAACCTCACCCACCCCCACAAAAATGAAAAAAAAAAAAAAGGAACTATATTATCACTTCACAGACAGCTGCCATAGAATATTAATAGAATTCAATTTCAGAGGAGATTGGACACAGAGATCCTGTTGAGCGTGGTTATTAAGAGGCAGCCTCTGTCCAGGAGGCCAGCTCCAATCCACACTGTGTTGTGCGGAGGAATGGATAGAACTGGGAGAAGAGAGAGAAAAGAGAGAAGACATTTACATTTTAAGCGTTGAACTGAGACTCTTATCCAGCGTGACTTACAATGAAAAAGAGGCAGAATGAGGAAGAGAGAGAGAAAGAAAGGGAGAGAGAGAGAATGACAGAGCAAATGAGGGTTAAAAAGAACTAGAGAGAGTTGTTACTTTACTACTTTCTCCATTTTCATTCTGGTTGCTGTTATTGTTGTTGTCCTAAGCCCTGCCTCCTCTTTGTTGTGATTGGTCAGTCCGGGTCATGTGGCCTCTTCGGAAAAGTTCAACTTTTCTCTCTGCTCTGCCCAAAGAGAAGCTAGGCGCAGCGTCTTTTTCCGAAGCAGTCACTTTCTATTCACCTTGCAGTTGCTCACCATTGACTTTGATGTAAAAAATGCAGTGGCAGTTTTCAGAAAGCGGATGTTTTGAACAAGGCCTCACCATGCGAGCGGACCAGGCTGCCAGGACTCAGAGCCGAGGGAAGCCATTACAAGAAAGAGGTCAGGAGGTGGAACTAAACCCATCATTATTTTCAACTTTGGGAAAATGATCTGCAGAGTTCAAAGAGGCCGCTCTTCCCTTTGGCTGTTATTTGTCCAACAAGGCTGAGAGGCAACTGGTTTGTTTTGGGGCTTAGGAGTATCCTGAACAAGCAGCTCCATAGCAGGTGGAAGTTAGAATACGAGCTCTTATACATTACACACTAAAAATCTCAAGGTGTCATTTTTGGCTGTCCGCGGACCCCTGGTCAGGTACTGCAGGGGTACTGCAGGTACTGCAGGAATTGGTCAGGTACTGCACTCTGGTCACTGACCAGACCTTTAAATGATACACTTTTAAAAAATTCAAAGCCTGTAACTAGGATTTTATCTTATTATATTTCAACCATGTCCATTTCACAATTTATTGTCTGTGAAATATTAAATTTATGCAAAGATATATAATTGGAAAAGTAGGATACAGCCTAGGAGGCCAATTCCCCTCTCAGGAACGCGAGTGTGCATGCTTTGTAAGCTCCTTACAAAGTTGCCACCAATGTTGGAATGTGGCCCATTATGTCCAGTGCCCATCACAGACACTTTGGAAAAATGTAACCTGTTGTCCAGGTTTTACCCAGCTAAAGTGTTCTCATAAAATTTTGTGAAATGAGCACCAAGTCTGAAACCACAGATTATGTGCTATGGACACAAATTATGTGAAGATTATGTTCTTCCACCACGAATTGGACTGGTGACAATAACATGAATTGGACACAGCATTTTCACCTAAATGTTGGCTAATGGTTAAGTTTAGGCAACTAAAACAACTTTGGTTAAGGTTAGGGATAGGTGTTGGTCATGCTTAATAAGAAAAACATTCACCTGAATTGAAGGCAAATACATCCATCCATCCACCATCCCGACCACAACACTGTGACTTTCCACCACGCTAATTCAATGTCAGACTACTTCCTGTTTATAGTCATGCCTCCTTCATGTAACCCGTTCATGGTGGGAACACGTAATTCTCTCATTTTTCATGCACAGAACACGTAAACGCACTTTAAGATTTCATGCTTATTTCACAAAATTTAAGGAGAGCAGCCTGTACCCAGCATAACCACATTTCAAACCCAGTATCTAAAGTTAGTAACTTAATTTCACCAATGAAAAACTTAGTAGGACATAAGATTTTAAGTTACAAGTTTCAGTTAGATGCGATTGATCACAAATCCCATTGTCTGAGAGCCGAGAGGGCGGAAAGAGCCAGCTAGCAGAACCATGGGAAAGATTCTACTTCAGAGGAAACAACTGTGGGGAAATGACAGGGGGAGAAGGCAAGAAAATCCAGCGACCATTACATAAAATGTGGATTTACATTTGCTATTTTGCAAACCACTGTCAGGGCGCATGACAGGTGCAGAGATCTTTAAAGCCCTTGATGACTTTTTCAAAGACCACAATATTCTGTGGCAAAAGTGTGTGGCATTATATAGTGACAGAGCCAGAGCCATGAGTGGCAGCCAGGCTGGATTACTTGCATATGTGAGGAAAGCTGCACTGAGAATAATTTGTACACACTGTATGATCCATCGCCAGTCCCGGGCCTCCAAAGAACTAAGTATTGAGCTTAGCAATGTATTTGACACTATTGTAAAGGTTGTAAACCATATTAAGAGAAAGGCATTAAATACACGTCTGTTCTCATCCCTTTGTGAGGGCTTAGGAAGCAACACACTTCTCTCCTTTACCACTGTATCTGTGTGGCACAGTGTTGGCACGCATGTTCAAACTGCTTTCTGCTACCCATGATTTCTTACTCGGGCAAAACCACAGTGAGCTGGCTGCTATCTTCAGTGACAAAGAATGACAAACTAAGCTGGCCTACCTCAGATATTTTTGCTGCAAGGGAGAGATATACATGTCCTACAGCTGTATGAAAAAATAAAGAGGTGGACAGAGCAAGTGGAAGGGGGTAACCTGGCTATGCTTCCATCATGGAGGAGTATTCAGACAGTGCCGACATCAAGGACATCAGCAGCAGCCTTTTGACGAGGTTTCTGCATCAGTTTCAAAAGTACTTTTCTGAGTCTGACCAGTGGCCGTGACAGCAGATGGATCCTGCTTCCATTGAGCGATAACGCAACAGAGGGTCAAGCCTAACTGTCACAGACGAGGATCAGCTGATTGAGCTGTGCACAGACTCTGTTCAGAGGCTCAGATGTGAGACTCGGCCCCTTGTGAAGTTCTTGTCAAGCAGTTTCCAGAGCTTACAGCAAAGGTTTACAGCAAAGGCTATAAACTGTCTATTGCCTTTTACAACTACGTATCTCTGTGAGAGTGGATTCTCCACACTGGCATAGAATAACACACTGAAGAATAAATACAGGGCCGTGTTAGAAAATAATATGACACTTTGCCTTTCCACCACTATATTACCAAGGATAGACAAACTGAGTGCAGCTCGCCACACAATCACAGGAAGAAAGGGACATTTTATTTCCTTAAAACAACTGAAAAAATGGCCATGACATGACATGAGGAAATTTCAGTTTGTTCCAGTATCTTAGAATAAGGCACACCACTCCACTAGTGTCAAGATAATGTCATTTGATGGAAGAAACAAGTGTAGATGCATTGTGAAATTATCTCACCCCACTGACCCACTGATTTTTTTTTAGCTTGTTTTAAGAAATATAATCTTAAATTTCACTACCAAACAAAATTATTGTTAGGATGGACATGTTTGTACTGCTATGGTTTCAATTCACATTAAGTTTCATAATGTGTATTGTATTGTGTAAGTATTTCCCTCAATGATCAATACATTTTTGAAATGGTTATTCAGTAATCTATGCCACTACATCAGTAGACCTTGCCGCCTCCTACACACGTCCCTGCACAGCCCCCACCACACCCCCCCACCACACCCCCCATCCCTCCCGTCCCCTTGAACTGTGTTTGCTTCAAAAGAGAGTACAGGCCAGAAAGTGAGTGAGTGAAAGCCAGAAATGTCAGCACCTGGCAAAGTAATCCTTGAGTGATTGGTATTGCTCACCAACCCTGTCAAACCCCCATAGATGTATTATGGTCATTTTGTGCTATGGGGCAGTGAAATCATCTCCTTTAACTCAATATCAATAACCCTTTCTGCTGCCCAACCTACAGGAATAAGAAGTAAACAAAAACAGTGTATGCACTTAAACCAGAGCAACGAGGAAGGTATAGATACAGATAATGGTGAACTTATTGTTTTCCAGTGTGCATGTTAAGTGCTGATATTACACCACAGATGGCTCATCAGCGTAATAGAACAGATTATACTAGAATAGATAAAAAGGAATTGTAGCCTCATTCACATGGCATGTTAACATTAGACAAATAACATAAGGCTAGGAGGGGGAGGCTGCAGAATCAATCATCATGAATATGAAACTGAACACACATCGCCTTCTGTCAAATCCCCCTGGCCCATTCATGGCCTGATAAGACCGCAATCACCAAACACAACTTCACTCAAGTCTGGCTGTGGCCATGGCAAGGGACATCTAAATAGAATTTACATATAAATGATACCAATTTGTTCTTGAATGTACGCGTCACCTCTTCAAAGTGAATAGAGTTATGGCAGGTAGGGATCACAACACATTCAGAAGGCAACACCGACATTCAGGTTGTTTTAATGAGTCCTATTCACAGGATTAAAATGGTTCATGAGGGGCGGTGTGGGTGTGTGTGCATGTGTGCGTGTTTGTGAGGGGGGTGTTAGGGTCATTCTTGTCTGTGTTGAGTTTTGATGTCATTTACTTCCTTCTCTTGGGGTGAGATGTGAAGACGCTCGAGGTTTTCTCATCTCACCCCCACAGTTTGTATTTCTTTTTTCCATCTCTCTTCTTTGGTTTGTCATCATTTGTGTGTACATGGGCATCATTTGGGTATGGCAAAGGTGCAGCACTTGCCATCCCTTAGTCTAAGTGAGTTCAAATTTGATGTTAGCGTTTTTTATCATTATAATGGAGAGCAAAGATCAAGCAAAAATCACCAGAAATATATTTAAAAGCCACATCTAAAATGAAAAATTACATCAGTGGAGCATTCAGGACCAATGTTCCCTCTAAGCTGATAGTTTGGTAACCAACGTCTAATAATTTATCAAAATGACAAATTATATCTTGTCAGTCATTAGTCATTACTCCACTTGTCCCCACAAATGTAGTGGATATAAGCAGGTTTGGAAGATTTAGTGGCTAATCATATTAGATGCAGGGACTTTGCCATAGCTTATTATGCAAACTAGCCAAATCTGCAGCTAAACGGCTGAGAACCACTCTTCACCACCAGGCTTCTGCCCTGAAATGCTTCAAAACACACTGTGATTAAAACTTCTACCAAAATAAAAATATGCGTTATGCAAAACAAGCAATCAAACTAAGAATCTGATCACCAAGCGTTGTGCTAAAAGGCACAATCAGGTAATTAGCAACACCAGTATCAATTAACTCCTGACCAATCACAAAGAACATGTTGATGTGGAACCTGACTCCGGGTTTGTTTACATGCACACTCTCTGATGTTAGCCTGATTAAGACAAAACTCAACCAGAGCAAATGTCATGTAAATGTCTTAGTCTGATTATTTTAATCAGAGCAAGTTTATAATCAGTGTAATCATAGCGGTTAGATTTCTGCTAAATCGTTCCATTTATTTGGCCATGGAAAAATCTTAGTCAGATTTCATTCATTTCATTTCATTTTTGACACATGCACACTTTTAATTGCACACATTTAACCCAAACCCTAACCCTCACCACAACATGCTTAACCCTTACTCAAGTGTAACATAAACCTAATTCTCACCTTAACACTAACCCCAAGTCTTAAACCTAACCCTAAACTAGCTCCTTGTAGAAGAGAGGACCAGCAAAATGTCCTCACTGTGCAGATACATTTGACATTTAAGTTTAAATTTGCAGCTGGACATTAACCGATTTGCAAAACCTATAGCTCACTTGGGGGGAAGGGGTGGAGCTGTACAGCATAGTACAGTACATTACAGTACAGTTTAGTATAGTATAGTATAATATAGTACAGTACAGTATAGTATAGTATAGTATAGTATAGTATAGTAATAGTAGAGTGTGCAATGGGGATCACTGAAAGTGTGGGAGAGCATATAACATGCCTGCCCTGGGGCTAATCCAGGGATAATCCAGGCGTCACACACGCACACACACACACGCACACGCACACACACACACGCACGCACGCACGCACGCACACAAACCCCATATCTTGTGATGTGTTTGTTCTTTCTTTGGCAGAGGAATTACCAGCTCATAGATATGAGTACAACAGTTAACATCACTTGCAGTTAACATTATAGTCAGTGATATTTTCTAACTTGTAACGTTACTATTAGATGTCAGCAGCTTCACATTAATGGCCGTATATTTTGCACTGGGTGTGTATAAAAACTTTGTCATATTGTGGGTTTGGGTTACATCAGTTATGATAGGGCCACTTCATCAATAGCAGACGTCCATTTTTGATGACGGTAGCCTCCACTTTCCCTCACTCTTCTCCTCCTCTCCATTCCTCCACTTGTCTCTTCATTACTTCCTGGTAGGAGAGGAGTGGTAGTGAGGGAGGGGAGGAAAAGCTTTGTGATCCACCCCCACAGTATGTTTATGTACACTACAACTACACTACCCTGAAATTGTACGAACAGTTAGGGTATGGTTACACTTACTTTTTTTTTCCTTTGGTCCGAACCATAGAGAAAAGTTAACTTTTGTTGCATTTTTGTATTTGGTTTGTTTAGGTTGACACTACTCACTTACAAGCAAACCAAACAAAGCCGATTCCAGTCCCTGTAATTTTAGCCAAGCATAGCCGAGCTCTTTGCTGTAATTTACTCTCTCTGGTGTTCATATCAGTTGAGAACACATGAATAAATAGCTGAACATGAGCATCAGTCCAGACTGCGATTTGTCCTTGGTTCATACTAGGCTTTCTAAGCATGAATAACAACTGGCTATCAGATGTAAATATCCCTCTCTTTGTACCTATAAATCCTTGAGTTTTTGGGTTGTTTCCTGTAGTTGGTTCAGATTATGTTCTCACTCCTAACAAAGCGCACCATAGTTCTCTTGAAAGAGGACATTACCCAATACTTTCTAACACTTTCTCTCTCTCTCTCCCCTCCATCTCCGTCCTGGCAAGCAAGACCAGCAAATTCAAATAGAAAGGTAGCAGATACTCAGCACAAGCAACACTGTAGTTATTACATTGTTGTCAGAGTTCATTGTTTTTCTAGCTACTCAAGTAGTGTATAATGACGTAGTAGTGAGTAGGTAGCGAGAGAAACTCCATTGAAAAGTCCAGCAGTTTCATGCTTATTTTCACTTATCAGCAAAATATCATCCCCCATAAAACATGACTCAAGATGTTTTATGTATTGTAATCACCACTCTCAATTCAGCATACTTCGGCATACCCAACGAGCTGTATTTACTTTGACCAGATTGAATATAATTGAATACATTTTGAGATTTTATTAAAATGCAAGCTGTTTGGCAGATTACCAAATGTCTGAGGTTTCTTGCTGATAAGCAAGGCAGAAACAACTTGCCACATTTTTAACAGACCTTGGCCTGACGTTCTCTCCACAAGCTGCGCGGACAAAGGCTAACCCTGAGTGCAATAACAAAATAATGAATTAGAAAGCATGTAGGAAATGCTTCTATCGAGGTTAACTAACATATTCAGTAATGGCGTATTTACGAGCCACTTAATATTGCTATTGGTTAGCTAGAAAGCTAACTAGTCAAGATAGAATAACAAAAAAAAAAGCACCCAGATATGCTAACGCTAGCTAGCTACCAGGCTAACAAAGCAGCAGTCATCGCGCCTACCTTTGTCCTCGTGCCTGTCGGCCGCTATTACAGCCACTATGCCTTCTATTTTTGAAGGCCAGGAGTATCAGCTCCCTGTGATTGCTGCATAGTTTGTGGAGGACTGCGAGTGTGAACCAAGTCTTTTATGGCTAGGGTACCACACTTGAGTGGTATGGCCATCAAACAACAACTAAAACACAGCCTTGGCCCGCTTCTGTGTTTTTCAATGCAGAAATCTCCAGAGCAGGTGCGCCGTGAGTCATGAGCAGCCCCTGCTGATATTTACTAGTCATATTATGTTCCCGGAAAGCAGAAATATTACACAATGCACCTTTAAAGCGAGGTTACAGAAGTGGGCTTGTGATCAGAAGGTTTGAATCCCTGGACTGGCAGAGAACTGCTCATTGGCCAACAGCAGAAAACTGTGGTTGTACTGGGCAGCTCCCAGGTGTGAATGGGTGGAACTGTATGAATATGGTGCTCAGTTGACTTTTACTGTGGAAATAATGATTTAAAAAAAAAACACAAACTTAAATCAATTCTCTTCTGTACTGGATGCAGTACATGAAAGCGTTGAGGGATTTTTTTCCCTCCAAACTGGCATGAAACGAATGAAATATGTGATGTCTTACAAATGCTTCCATTATGTGAGATATCACTTCTTTTTCTCCATTTCCCAGGTGTCAGTAAGTGGTTTTCAAGCCTATGGGAGTCATCCACGGCTCTCATTAACTATGTCAGCCTGCCTATTAGAAGCCTAGCCGTGACCCTGTCTTCCAACATGTCATCTGCTGCCGTCTCTGTGGAGCCATGCATTACTTAAAGGGCTCATTGATTGCTAACAGAATCACTGGGCTTCTGACAGTCAGCCGGGCTGAGGAGACCAGAGGGCCATGGACCTCCACCGACTTCAACAGCCTCCTGCAGTTCCTTCCCTCCACACCACCACACCAGTCAATAGCCCACTACTCTCTATCGATAGGAGAGAGCAACGGGTTTTCATCAGTCGGACTAGTACCTGCCAGTATCGACAGCCGTCAGCGTCTTCAAAGAAAAAATTTAGAAAAAAAGAAATAAAAATGTGGCTTCGGGGATTTGGCCTTTCTCCACCTGCGATCATTCCCTTGCCACTTGACTGGAGGTCGGAATGAAAAGAGCCCAGAGTCTACAGAGACGTCAGTCAGCTGTGTTTCCCATTAGCCCGGGGTATAATTACACACAGATGATTGGTCGATGACGGCGGTAGAAGCAGCGATTGATTGTCACTGGTCGTGAGCAGACTGAGAGAAGAGCAGTGCATCTCTAAACAAGACGAGCTCCCAGGGAACTGCGTACCTGCTCTGAACTCACTCAACCAATTAGGAATGAGTCATCTTCATCTCCAACCAATCAGCAGACCTCTTTTTGGAGGAATTTAAGAACACTCTGAACACCTTGAAATATATATATATATATATATATATATATATATATACATATATATATATATTTTTTTTTTTTTTTTTTTTTTTACTGTGCCGGCTTTGGATTGAAAATGAGGATGTGTGATAGCGGTCGTGCGCTTCCCTTTAAATGCGTCTGGGTTCCAAAGTGCATCTATCAAATTAAAAGTCCTGACTTGCTATGAGAGGGGAGGACTGTGTCTTGGTGTACACACACAGTGCAATTGATTGAAGGAGAATGCCACTGATGGAAAATGTGCAAACTGCTGGAGGAAGAGAGCAGTAGATAAAATGGGAGAGATAAATATCCCATCAGCCCCAGGCATGGGATTTAATTTTCCTCTACGAGCATTTCTACTTGAGCTTGGGAAATTGATCATTTATATTTCCATTCCAGGTGGAAAAGTGGAAGGGCTTGTGAGCATGGCTGTATGTCTGTCTGTATGTGCGTGTGTGTGTGTGTGTGTGTGTGTGTGTAATGTCATGTGTATGTGACTGAGAGGGAGGGAGAGAGAGCAAAGAGAGCATGAGAGCATAACTAACCACACCGAGCCCAGAACCACGATTCACGGCAGCGATACAGTTGTTACTCGGTTAAATGATTCAGCAGTAACAGGATAAACAGAAAAACAAAACAAATATCACACTGACTGTCGGTTTCATAGCCGGAGGAGCTCCGAAAACCAACAGAAACTGACAGGTAGATTAACGCTGTCCCACGGGCTGTTTAGCTCCAAAGAACAACGTGATCATATCAATCATGCCTATTGATTGATAGCCATTCTGCCACTTGACGTCTCCATCATGCATCACATATTGCACTGTGTAAACAAACACACACACACACACGCATGCATGCTCCCGCAAGCGCACACACACACATCACGCACAATCTCTCCTGCTACAGTGTATGTTTCATCATATATCCCCGGTGTAATGCCTCGGCTCGCTCCCCGCCTATTTTGTCTTTGTGTAAAACATCATAGGGCTTCATTGTGCGATATTGCAAACATACACACACACACACACACTCACACCACCTACAGCATGTTCAATCATGTCCTTGTCCGCTTGTTGCTCATAAATACACATCAGTTCTTCGTGGGCTCGGTGTACGGCGCTGTAGAAACCAATCGCTTCAACCTCGCACGGTGACATTAAGATCACTTGACAACAGCACACAAATACTCCCACGAGGCAGAACGTAGAAACGCATTTGCATTGACTCAACTACTCAGCTGTAATACCTCCGAAAGCTTTAGGGCCCTGCTGGGAGGTAGAAGTGCTCAGTGTAGGTTTGAGATAATGACCTTGTTTATACCGCGGCTTAAAAACAATTTTACTGCAATGGTTGGAAAATAATTCAGTCCATTTTTAACAGCAGAAATAGGATGTTAAAATACTTGTTTGTCCGCATCAAAGGCAAAGCACTTGAAAACTGTGAATACAGCTTCAGTAGATGTGGCACCCTAACCCTTGTTCCAATACTGAAATCAGCGAGATAAGGTAAGATGACACTTTAATTATCCCTTGGGGAAATTGGTTTGTTGAAGTGGCAAGTAGTAATAGGATACTGCAAAGAAAAATGGACTATAAATAAGAATAGAGCCAAAGAAGATTGTGTAAACATACACAATTGACTGTAACAAAGCTAGAAATTCATTAAAAAGAAATATATGAATGAAGGTATGAAAAGGTGTGGACCAACTGGTGGTCAGGGGGCTGGGGGCCCTCCCTCAGAAAATTTTACTAATTTTAAATGCATTTCCTGCAATTCTACAGACTGTAGAAGTGACAAACTATTATATATGTAGGCCTAAGTTTTGAACACAATTAAAACCGTTTTTAATACCATCCTTTTCTCTATTAGTTATATATTTTTTATTTTATATTGTAATGTGTCTACTTGGAAAAAAGGGTAACTACATATATCTTAACAATGGAGTAAAGATCAACACAACCAACTATCCTACCTGAAATGTGACTGTGCACACATATTACATTCTCTTGTTTAAAGACCACTAGCATTGTATTGTGGATCTGTAATGCTTGTCATATTAGGAGGCTTGGCGGCGTGTTTACGCTTCAAGGCTGTTAGACAACATTTAGGCCTATATCTCACACACACACACACACACACACACACACACACACACACACACACCTAAGAAGCATGTGACATCCAATTGCACATACATTTTGACTTATATTACATACATTCATATTGAAAAGTTTGACTTGTGAATGCATGCATTGCCATTGCTTCGCTTTGCCATTCTAACCAATTATGACATCATTGGATGTAGCTGGAGTCTGCTCTACCAATCAGAGCCTGTCTCAGCTCACAATCAGAATTTTGATGTGTTTGGTCACAGCAGCTCAGGGCATAAAAGGCCCAGCTCGAGGTCTTGATTCATACCTTAGCACGGTAAGGTATGAAGCTCCCTGGGCACTGGTACAGCTGATGCTTGGACCATGGCAAGACAAGGTTCTCTTTGGGAACCGTTTTGCACGGTCCTCATTTCAGACCAGCAGCTATTGGACGCTTGATGGGTGTGTTTGGAAACTTTCTCTTTAGTTTTAAGTTTTTTTTCTAGTTAATTTTGATAGTTTGGACCAGGTGGCTAGTGAACGCGGTTCGTTGAAGAGCTGGTGGTTGGTACGAAGAGGCGCGATTCGTGCGGAGGTGGTAGAAGTACACAAATTCCTTACTCCAGTAAAACTGCAAATACTCATCTAAAAATACAATCTGGTAGAAGTTGAAGTACCATTTAAAATCCTTTACTCAAGTCAAAGTATAAAAGTACATGGTCTTAGATTTACTAAATCTAAGACCATGTATATAGTATAAAAGTAAAAGTCGTTCTCTAAAAAAGCCATTTCTGATGTTCTAAACTGGTTTTCTGTTGAGCGTTCCTCTGAATCCCAGATGAGAAAGAGTCTGCAGCTCAAATCACAAACGTTAATTCTAGCAGCTCTCTCTCTTGTTGCTTCTCTCTTCTTCGTGTTGTTTCTCTCTCTGTCCCTTTCCTTCCTTTTTGGTGTCGCTTTGCTGAACAAGTAGCCAATCACATTTGGCTCTTGATCAGCTGCTTCCGGGATGGAAGCTGTCTGATGCAGAAAAAAAAAAAAAAAAAATAGAAAATCAGTTGATGATTTCCCGAGAGTAACGAGTCTGTTTTGAAAATGTAGGGAGTAGAAAGTGCAGATTTTTCTTTTGAAATGTAGGGAGTAAAAGTAAAAAGTCTTCAGTGAAAGAAAAACTTGAGTACAGTACAGATACTTGAAAATCTTACTTAAGTACAGTAATGAAGTATTTTTACTTTGTTACATCCCACCTCTGGTTTCGTGTCCCGCTGAAGCCAACCTGCCAGCTGCTCCAAAGGTGTGGTCTGGTGGTTAGCGATGGTGGTTCGTTGAAGAGCTGGTGGTTGGTACAAAGAGACCCGGTTCATTGAAGAACCGGTGGTTGGTACAAAGAGACGCAAACCCGCCACCCAGTCCAAACTATCAAAACACCACCAAACACCACCAATCTCGTTCGTCCCCCTGCGACCTACCTGAAAAGTAGCTTCACCAGCTACTTTTCCTGAATTTCCTCAAGGGCATTAATGCTATCTTATCTTATCTTATCTTATCTTATCATAGGGTTGTAGGCCCTTATTTATTTATTTTTTTATTTAACCTTTATTTAACCAGGAAGTCCCTTGAGATTGAAATCTCTTTCCCTTGTCAAAGTCTGCAGTAAGAGCTTTACCAGGGGCTCCAGGGAATATGCTGGGTGCTGCTGCTCCTGCTGCTGCAGCAATACTTTTAAACCAGGTGGTCGTAGTCAGTAGTGGCAAGCAACAACACTGCTGCTGCTGTTGCTGCTGCTGCTGCTACTACAGCTGCTGCAGCAGTATAGGCCTAGTGGTAGTTCCAGTAGTTCTCATTACAGATATCTGAAATATCTTAAAGTAGCATTTTGGCTAGTCATAATGTAATGAGAGATACTGTAAATTAGCATTTAAGATATCTCTCATATGACTAACCGAAATGCTAATTTAAGATATTTTTTATTACATTATGACTAGTAAAAATTCTAATTTAAGATGTCTTTTATTACATTATGACTAGTCAAAATGATAGAGGTATCAAACACAAGGCAGAGTCCAGTTTGGGATGAGGTTGGGATATGATTGATGACATATGTGATTTCGATAGTGAGGGGGGGGCAATGTGTAATGTGCAATTACAGCATATATACAGGATGTGCAAAAATGTGCTTGTATTCAGGTCTACAGAAGGCCATACATATGTACAGGTGTGCAGACATGCACTGTAAAAATTATTCAACTTTATCAAATATACTCTCTTTACAGCTGTAGATAACAAGTACAGAATGTGCCAATTTGCATGACCAGCTGTTCACTTTATCAAAAATTCCATATGTATAGAATAGTGACAATGTGCAAGGCGCATGTGCACCATGTCTGTTCTTATTATCACTGTCATAATCAGAACATATTTAAGGATGGAGGAAGCATATGTACAGAAGAAAGGTCCTCTTGAATGGCAATGGGACAGAGAAAACAGGATCACCACTGATCTGGTTTTGGAGGAAGAAGATTAGAAAAACATCTTGTTTTTTATTTTTCGTTTTTCTTTAAGAAGCATAATTTGTCTCTGCATCGTCTGATTACGATTCAAGTGATGCCCTCGGCGGTGGCTCCCATGAGAGTGGCTCCCGGGGAGCCGGGCTAATCAGAACGCTTCGTTCTAAATTAGACCTCCAGGGAATAAACTGCCCAAACAAACTGAAACATTAAGTGTGTTTCTCCCAACAAGGAGCAGCAAGGAAGATTCCCCCTAAAGTGCTGCTGTGATTAGACCTCGTCTCCGACTCGGTTCTCTCTTATCGTGTCCTGGAATGTTTTCGGTATGTTTCTGTCCCCCTGTGGCCCCACCTTTCTTCTAACTCCCTAAAACGGAGTCCTTTCTTGTCAGGCACAAACACAGCCGACACACTCTCAGCTGTGGAGGTCCGGCAACAACATCGGACTCACCAATCGGTTGTCTGTCATTCTGTGGCAGATACCGACAGGAGAGCCGGCTTTCCTCTCCGCCACCCAGCGCAGAGCGAGCTGGCAGCGCTGCTATCTAACCATCCTCACTCAGGCAAAAAGGTGTAATTAGCTGCTACAAATTGCAGGATCCCCTTTCTAATTATGTAGGGATTTTTGCCCCCAAAAAAGGCTTACATATGAAAGAGGAAACTTGCCGTTCTAATGCATTTATTAATGATGTCCAAAAGTTGCTTGTTAGAATTTATGCAGAACTTTGCAAAGTATCTTTGCTATGGTAATCACAGGGGATCCTGGACAACATGGAACTTGTGTGAGACGTACTGATGAGACAGTAAAGTGGACCTGTCCAACGCAAAGAACCTCCAAGGACAGAATAAGGGAACAAGGGAAGTTCATGAGCTATATTATGTAATTCAAATAAATTATATACGTAACATTCAACTGAACTTATTCTGCTGATATTTTTTTTAATGTTCAGCTGCAGTTATTCTTTTGATGTAGCTGGAAACTGCGCCTGTTAATGCTGCGGTAGGATTCATAAGTGCAGTTGGATTCAACTTCAATCACAGAGTCCTCATCGCAGGCTTCATTTACATTTTCCATTTAAGGAATTGAGCTGACACTCTTATCCACAGTAGTGCATAATGTGTGAGCAGGTAGGGGTGCAGCGTATTCCTCAAGGAGACTTTGCCGCTGCCAGGATCAAACCTGTAACGGAGCAGTTACTGGATCATCTCTCTAACCGCATGCCGCCACATCGCCACACTCTCTACAAACCTCCCAGTCTAGCAGATCTACAGTCACCAACTGCTGAGTTTCCGTGTATAACGGAGGCCGGGACAATGCCTTGGAGGTTACAGGCTTAACTATTTGGGAAATTGGCCTTGCTGCTCCATGCATAATTTACATCCGGACCGGCAAGAGGACAGATATAGCGAGGAAGATGAAAAGGTCCAGCCGCTCTCACATAGCCTGGCTCCAAAAAAAAAAAAAAAACCCTCCATAATCTCAAAGCTAACAGTGGTTGTCAGAGACGGCTAGAGCACCTTGATCTTCATAATACTAGCCTTTTTTCAGAATCAGTGGCTACGACGCCCGCTCCCCTGAGCGTTAGAGGGAAGCCAGGTTTGATATGATAATTCTGCTGCTCAGCTCTCCACTCCGCCATATGCCCGACCTCTCTATGGGGAGATGAATGCAGCTGGCTCTCCTCACTATTAATCAGCCTGATGGGGGAGGTGGAGGGTGGTGGTTGTGGTGGTGGCGGGGTGGGGTGGATACTAGCTGCAGCCGGATGCTGGCCAACGCTTCATTCCACAAACACACGCACACACACGCACACGGCCTGCGATTACACAAGTGTGAGAACAGCTGGGTCAGCGTACTCCCCTTCTCCTTCCTCGCCTCCTTCCCTCTTTTCCTACCTTCTGTCCTTGTCGCCTCCTCTTCCTACCCTCCTCCTCTGCCCTCATCTCCTTTCTTCTTCCCTTTTAAAGCCTCTAACATCCATCACCCCCGGTCCGAACGCTACCCAGCACCCAGACCTGGGCTTCAGCACAGCAGCAAGGACCCAGCAGGGCAATTACACTGAGTGGACAAAATATCAGGTTCAGCTACTGTCTCCATGAGTCAGAATGATCAGGTGAAGTCAGGTGAAAGCTCTGATGCCTTATTGATTTACCTGTTAAATCCATTTCAGTCATGAATGAGAGATAGAGATGAAGGAGAGCAGACAGACTAAAGAGGGAGGTTTTTTATCTTTGAGATGAGTGAGACATGCATTGTGCAAACATTAGTTAAACACATTATTAGGAAGGTACACACTTATGGAGGACAGAATCGTCCATAATTAGAAGTACACGGCTAATGGTTAAGTTTAGGCAAGTAAAACAACTTTGGTTAAGATCTGGGTTAAGGTTAGAAATCTAAAATAACTGTATTTAAGGTTGGGGTTAAGGTTACAGTTAGGTTTAGTTAGGTTTAGGCAACTAAAACAACTTGGTTAAAGGAATAGTTCACTCAAAAATGAAAATTCTGTCATTATCTACTCACCCTCATACCAGTTGAAACACAGGTGAAGTTTGTTAGTCCATATAACACACAGGGAGGTTGTCAGCACAACTCCGAAACAACTGATTCTGTGGGAAAATGTTCTGTAGAGTTCAAAAAGAGCAAAAAATGACCATAAAATTACTCTATGCAGCTCGTGCAGCATGATCCAAGTCTTCTGAAGCCAAATGTTTGCACTGTGATATATTCGAGCTATTTTTACACCATTATTTAGCGCACATCTTCACTGCAGCAAATGTTTTTTCGAAAATGTCAGACATTTCACAAAGGATTAGAGATCGGGCTGATACACCTACACCACAGCTATCTTTTTCAGGTATCTCTTGTTTTCTACAGTGCTGAAAAAAACAGCCTCAAGCACCCAAGCTGGTTATGCTGGTTCCAGCTTATGACGGTCATGCTCTGACCACAATTGCTGGTGTAGCAGGTGACCAACCTAGTATATATTTTGGACACTTTTATGCTGGTCTTAGCTGGTCTACCAGCATCGGTGTGCTCATGTAACACAGCACCACTGTCTCTGCCCAGATAAGACCAGCAAAAGACCAACATTGCCCTTCGAAAACCAGCTCAGACCATCAAAAAGCTTTATCTGGTGCTGGCTGTGTTTTTTCAACCTCGTAGCCCTGCTGTTATATATTTAATTACTGTTTGCACACGGCCAATACTCCGATGGCCATCCATGATGGCAACAGACATGGTTGCTAGGACATTTATGAAGCAACTGCAAAGCTGCTATATGGATGAGAGAGAAAGATGAAACAACAGGGACTTTGGTGCAGGATATGAGGAGTTTCATTTCATATGCAGTTTCAAAATTATTCTAATTTGGGGAGAAAAAGTGATATCCAAAGTGCCTTGCTCATCATCTCAAAAGTACAAGTGGTGATAGCCTCTGAAATGTTACTGTTTTGTTTTGTTAAGTTCCTGCACAGCCACTCCATGGCTCAGTGCTCTGCCCTCTGCTGCAGTCTATTGCCCATACACCATGCCAGACTGGCAGAGTCAATGCCACATCACGGCATAATGGATGCAGCATTCAGCCAGCTCTTCTGGACGGAGCAAATTCAGCCATTCAGACAGGACAGGATGGGACGGGACGGGACAGGACAGGACAAGACAGGATGGGATAGAGGGACAGGACAGGACAAGACAGAGGGGCAGGACAGGACAGGACAGGACAGAGGGACAGGACAGGGGGGCAGTGCTTTTGGATGTGCTCCACAGGCTTCATAAACCCACCAGTGTGTTTTACTATTGGAAATATTTGCTTAGGGAAGGTGGCTTTTAACAGGAGGACACGCCATCAGCCTCGGGGTACGATGATAAACAGATGGCCGGCTGTGATTTGTGTCTGGTTGTTGATGTGGAGATACCGTAGCTGTAATGGAATATGATATGAGGAGGTGATAGGTGTTCTCCATGCTGTTAGGAGCGGAGAGCGATCGCTTTGTAGGGTGTACAGAAGGTTTATCCTGTGTTATTCTTTCTTACAATATAACTTTTCCCATAATGTTGTTATACTGAATTTTTTTTTGACTTTTCATCTTTTCCATCAACATCGTGCTTCACATTCCTGAAGTTGCGCACATTCACACCTGGTAGCTGCCCAGTACAACCACAGTCTTCTACTGTCTGCCACTGAGTAGCTCGATTGGAGTTGAAATGGAACTTAAATACCTTACTCAACGGTACTTCAATAGTAAATGATACGGAAGAGTGTATCTTGTTAACTTTCCACCCCAGGATTCAAACCAGCAACCGTCTGCTTACAAGATGGCTTCTCTGACCAGTAGGCTGCAACCTGCTCTACCTGTACTTTTCCTGCCTTCTTTTCAAATGCATACTTAGTGTGTTGCCGCTGCAGATGCTAAGAAACCACACCAACCGCTCACGTGTATTTGAAGCCAATAAGCCCCATGAATGTCATCTGCTATAAAAGGTGGCACGTGTCTATGAAGGAATCCAGGACAGCACATTGTCAGGCATCCGGACACACTTAGGATTCCTCTCAGGGACCGAGATATGAAATATTAACCTTGTTTTCCATCCTAATTGGCTGAGGCTTCCGAGAAGGTGAGAGGTGAGGTTGAGAAAGCACTTTGAACACGGCGAGGAAGAAAATAGCAGGTGACATTCCTCATCAGCTGGGAGAGTGCGCTTTACTATAGGGAACTATAGGGAGAAGTCTCTGAAAGCAAGAGGTCGTGTTTATGGAATTGCCTTCTTTATTTCAAACAATTCCCACTCTCCATTCATTAGGCAGAAGCAAACATTATTCCTGTGTCTTAGCCTGTCTATTAACATATAGAAAAGTACTGAAAGCAGCTGGTTGTAGGTAACAAAGCACTGGCCCAGTATTGTTGTTTACTCTTCAGATGACATACGTAAAGGCCATGGTTTCAGAGATAATCAAATTTCATTGGTCTGCTATATTTATCGGTGCTTTTAATGAATGGCTATGAAAACAGATCAGTTTCATAAGCCAAACTGCTTGAGAACACAACACACACCTTCTGTCACTCTTCATCCTTTTCTCTTCCTTTCTTTCTTTGAAAAAACACACACACACACACACACACACACACACACACACACAAACATACAAACTCTGAGACTAAACACATACACCCGCTTATTCACGCCCACTTCCCAATTTATTTCATTTCCATTACTTGTTCTATATGCATTTTGTTGTTTTTGTACTATTCTCCTCTGTGTTGACTTTTGATGTCATTTGTTTCTGTTGCCCAGTCTGCCTGTATCTGTTTGCTTTCTTCTTCTTTTTTTCTCTCTCTTTTTTCTTTTGGGGTGACATGATTTTATCAGCCTCTTGGGGTTTCCTGTCTTACCTGAACAGTTTGTATTTCTTCTCTTCTTTTTTTTCCCCAATGTTTTAATCATTTGAGCAAATAAACCAAACTACAACTAAAAGTTTCCTCTTAATTTAAATAATAAAACACAGTGCCTTTTTTGATACAGTACTACTGCAAGGCTATTCTATCACTGCATGAAATGATGCAATTGAAGTAGATGTGGAAAATTTTGGTAAACATTGGCTCAAAGCCTTACCTTCAATTCAATCCTTCCTCTGTCTCTGGACCAAAACCTGCCACGGCTCCACCGTTTATTTATTGTCCCTCATCTTGAATTATTACATAGGGGGGGAGGGGGAAAGAAGGGAGCCATTAATTAGATAGGGATGTAAGATGTCTCAATGCCGACCATTTGTCTTACGAGTGATTACTTAGAGAAAAGCTTTTCTGTGATATGTGGCTGTAAGACACGGCGGTTCTCGGGGAGTTGTACAGGAATGAAGGTAAACGAATGGCATCATTCAGAAAAACACACAAACCCATGGAGGCTTCAGATGTGGTTTCTACAAGGTTTCTGGAGCCACAATGACAAAGAATGAGTTACAATGACCGCAAATAAGCATGTCATTCAGTTGGGAGCATACTGTTCAGATGTATGGATGAAATATGAACACTATATAGTCTAGGTCGCTGGGACACTTCCTAAAAGTATCCCAGTGACCCATATGGGAAGATTATTGTTGTTGATTTGTTATTGAACTGTAGAAATTGTCCACAATATACATGGGGAGTGATTACAATAGTCATACACATTCTGTAATTGGAATAATTAATAATAATTAAATAATAGTAAAAGCAGACTGAAGAACAGGAACGTCTTTAAATCACTCTAAAGACAATAGGACATGGTAATGTATAATAGAAGTGTGATATAGTAAATAATGCAGTTGCCAGTGGTGCAGACAGATATCACATCCAGTGCCTTCATGCCTTCACAGCCATAAAAGCCTTCCACTTTCTTTTGATAGCTGATTCATATTATTCAACAGCACCCACTGGATTTTCACACAAGGACACTTACAGTACTAGAGAATCTGCAACAGTTAACTAGCAAAACAACTTTGCAAAGGTCTTTACTTCTTCCGACAGCAGAAGTGCAATCAAATAAAGTTCATGGCGTCTGTCAACGATCAGCCTCAACATCACAAAGTCCAACTCCTAATTCCCTCCCTCTGCTTTCTGTCTGAGCTGCACATATAATACTGGACAAGGAGGGGGAGGGCAGTGGTTTTTCTCCTGATTCAGTCTTGCTTTTAATTGGATAATTTGTTGTTTTAAACCATAAATATTCATGCTACTCTGCATGCCTTAACTCATCATAAAGAGCTTTAACTCAACATGTCAGCACATAATAAGCTTAGGTTACTGCAGCATTCTTTAACTTTGTGAAGAAAAGTGCTATGAATCTTCTTCAAATTCATATGCACATTCTTACTTTTATCCTTAGTATTACCATTACTATTAGTATTGATTGGTTCCTCTGCAGTGTCACAGCCAAAGTGCGTACACAAGAATGCAATCAAATGTTTTCTTATCCTCAGTTACTTTGGCAGATTGGCCGCAGTTTCCGTGGGTGTAATGTGCAATATGAAAAAAGTCCTCTTCCCTTACTTTCATCTAGCAAAACCCCAATGTTTTAAGCATCATAATGGTTATGTAGCAACACTCAGCTCATTGCTAAACACAAAAAAGGATGCAATACTGGACATACACATTTCATTTTTCCAAATATGACTGCAGTCCATGGCAGCAATAAATAAGAATGGAGATGATGCGGCAAAAAGGCCACGTGGTACAAGTGCGAAGCCCTATTCAATTTCTATGAACAAAACGAAAAATCAACATTTTCTATGCTGCAGCCCAGATTTTTATCATGAAGGCCCTTGAAAGCAGAATACTGGTTTATTTATGCCTGGCTGAGAGGAACATTATTTTGGACTAATTTATGGGATGGAAGGGTGGCCAAGTGGTTAGAGAGACCGTCTCATAACCAGAAGGTCACAGGCTGAATTCCTGCAACAACCATGCCTCCTCTCAAAGTGTCCTTGAGCAAGACACTGAGGTCCTACCTGCTCACTCATTGTGAGTCGCTCTGGATAAGAGCGTCGACCTCAAAAGTGAAATGAAAAGGCTTGTTGTGGTTCATTGAGTTTGCTGCTGATTTCAACTCTTTCTCAACGTCAGCCACCATAATGCACTATCACTGGCTGAGAAAATCACCAATGACCCTTCGCACCCCATTCACACAGCATCTAAAGCCCCACTCTCAGGCTGATGCTAACAGTGTCAGCTAAACGCCTAAGATATAAAATGCATTTCATGTACTGTTAACTTGCTTGTCTGTAACAGAAGAGACTCTCCTATACTCGCCCAAAATCTACTGCTGTTTGATTTTAATGTGTCTTGCATGTTTCTGTATTTTATCTCTGTTTTATTGTGACTATGCACCGTGTTGCCTGCTTGGCTGCCAACCAAGTTCCCCATTAGGGACAATAAAGTAGTGAATATGAATTGAAGCCCTGCAGTGTTCACACACCTCCACGTGGCAGGATGTGATGTGCACTTAAAGACTTTTTGCTGTGCAATGCCCTGCTTAGGTGTTACACTGTTACAAAACACACTGAGCTCTACAAAGCTCAACCATTTGAATCATTTGCCAACCCCAGGATCCAAACCCAGAACCCCTGCATGAAAGTCCGCTGCCCTACCAGCTGAGTTAATACACCAGTCTTGCTGCCTGAGAAACTTGTTGTAACTCTGTATCCTGCAGCTCTATATGTGCAGGGTCTTTTGACATGTTTGGGGCCGACTCCACAAGCCAAGAGACAGAGTGACTTATTCTAGCTGCTGGTCTAGCAACTGTCTTCAGGATTGTTGGATTTGTTTCCTCTACAGCACTTTGTAACCTTGGTTTGAAAAATGCTTTACTAATAAATGATTATTACTGCTCTCTCTGTGTGTCCCCCTCTCTGTGACGATGTCTCTCTCTCTTTTGTCTGTCTCACTCTTTCTCTCCCTCTCTCTCTGTTTATGTCTCTCGTTTCTTTCTGGCCCTCTCTCCCTGTCTTTCTCTCTGTCTCGTTCCCTGTCTCTCTGCCTTTCTCTCTCTGTCTCTTTCTCTCCCCCGCTGCTGTATTGCTATCAGCGCCAAGTCAGAAATGTTCCTGTTATTGATGCACACCAATGCACAGCCTCTGACAGGAGCAGACAGCATGAAAAGAGAAGCTGCTGAAATAAATACATATGTAATGAGGGAAAAAGGGCCGCCAAATGGCTTGCCAATTTGTGTTTGTCAAAGGCTGAGCTGTGGTTGCATTGACTTATAGATCTATAATGGAGCCACTTCTTAAGTCATTTAGAGCGAGTCTACACAAGGCATCACACCTTCCTCCCAGCACAGTCTCTTTGGAAAGGTACTAGATTAGCGAGATGCCCAATTTTCTTCACTATAGAAAATTGTTTTGTTCAATGGAGACTTGAAGCCACTTTGGCTGTCTTTCTGGAGAAAATTACATGCCATCTCTGCCTTCGGCCTTGTCGAGTTAAAAGGTACAAGCTGAAGCCGCCATGTTGAGCGTTTAAGGACAGCAAATAGTACATTCAGCTAATTTAGCTGCACTCGCCCCCATGTTACAAGGCGCGCTCCTACTGCAATTTTCACACACGTGACTCCAAACCAAAATTATAGTTATGATAACTGCAGAAGACCAAAATGGAATTGGTCAGTTCCCAAATGTCCTCCTTGTTGAATAATTGGTCTTAATCATAGACTGTAAAAAATGATGGACGTAGTGAGTGTGACGTCACCCATAGGTTTCTGAAAAGCCGAGGGTCGTCCGCAGAGCCGCAGCTCCGCCTGCTAATCGGCGACCTGTCGATCACTGGACAAGCGACCTGGCAATCACTAGGAAAACAATCCTGTTTTATAACTGTTATATCCCGTTAATGACGCAATTATTTTGAAAATCGTCATGAGGACACACATTAGAAGAAGTGAAATTAGCTACTGAGACCATAACCTCATGTCGAAAAAATGTATTGACTTCATATTTTGAGTGAGAAGTTGGGTTGTGGTCCCATTGACTTGCATGGAGTTGGGCCCGGTTTGGAGTCTTTTTGGAGCCGGCCTCTAGCGGACATTAGAGGAATTGCCGCCTGCCGACCTTTCCATATTGGCTTAAAAATTCACCTGTGGTTTTGGCCGCTAGGTCTAAATACAGCACTGGTACAGAGACATTGAGGAAGCTGGAGGGAATTCAACTGTTCCATTACTTTGTCGGCATTCACACAGGAACAGAGAATCCGACTTTCATCTCTAGATCTCAAACCACATTGTATCTGATTGTTCTCTGTTTCAATCAGGAGAGACTAGGTTGAATGCTCAAATGAAAGACTTTATTCAGAAGTGAAACATGATGGAAAGTTTGGCGCAAGCTCCATGGAGGAACTCCTCCCAATCATGAAGTTAGGAGTACATCCATGGATGGACGTAGGAATTAGGGTGTCCCCCCTGGGGAGTTCCTCTGGAGGCTGGACACTGGTGGTGACGGGGTGGAGGAGGGACGAAGGTAAGCACAGCGCCTGGAATGACAGCAGCATACAGCATAGATCTGAGAGAAGCACAATAGCATAGTAGGTGATGTGTTTATACTCCCGTCACTTAGACGATTGGCTCTCTGAAAAAGAGAGGGAAGTGACGGCTAACTCTGATTAGTTCTCTGGAAAAAGAGGGAAAGCGTTCACCAACTCTGATTGGGTAAAGAGAAAGCATGAATGAATGAATGAATGATTTAGGTAGTCTTCCTGATTGAAATTGCATAATACTTCAATTAGACAGCCAGGAGGAGATCAGATCTGGACCACAAAGAGTTGAAGATCAGATCTATTGTGGTTGCATAAATGCAGCCAACTGAGTCAAACTAAACCCGCTTTCACACTGTAAGCAAATTGCTTGATGGATTGTAGAGGCTCCGATTGCATCTATGTAGCGGTCTGCTCTGCAGCTACAAAGTTTTCAACAGGCAAATCATGTATTGTAACATGTATGTAACACAGCTAGCTAGCAAGCGCCAATTAGCATTAGATTACTTGCTGTTCTCTAAGCATCATTTATGATTTGTTAAAATTCCTGTGGACTTTCAAATAGAAGATGTAGAGAACTGGAAAGCTTTGAATGGCTGGAATCAACTTATCATCCAATTTTCATTAAACAAAATCACATCTGTAGGGAAACAAGGTCTGTGGTCGCTCAGCTCCATAGCAAATGAATGGACTTATGATTACTTGTTGATCGTGTTGCTCACAGTGCGAAAACATAAAGTCAACACCACAACCTTGACTTGTACCACAGCAGGGATAATGTTCTTTACTGTGATTATGGGTATGGTGGTGATGTACAAAATATGAGGTACAGGCAGAAACCATGGGCAGCACCAAAGTTCCCATTACCCAAGTATAAGCCATGTGTTATGGCTTTTATACAGCGGTTACCAACATGTGTACTGAAAAGTTTTCTCCAAAGTAGTGAACATACATAAGAATAAAAACCAGAAGAAAACAACAAATATCACTAACTAGCTCCCTGGGTACCACAAGTGCATTATGGGAATCAGCACAGTTGGAACCAATCAGATTGCTTGCCTGAAGAACCTGTTATATGCTTCAACACCTAAACATGACGTTACATTTTGTACACCTCTTACTTAAATTGTGTTGTTACATCTTTGTAGGTACATTATGTATTACTTACATTTTCATTAAATGCTAACACTGCTACTGTGTATTTATAATACTTTTGTATTAGTTAATCCATAGGAAAAAGGCCAAGTGTTACCCAATATATTTTTTACCATTTCAAATTGTTTTGGTTTTTGCTCCTCAGGGTCAATCCTCTTTGACAGAAAGAGCATCTCAGCAGACTGTCTCACCGCCCTGGCAGGCTGCAGGCTGCAGGAGAGAATGGAAATGGGTGAGGAAGAGGTGAAGGTCATCCATCAACAATACAACAAGCAGAAATGTAAATATGCATTCTGGCTCCAAGGACGCTGGATTGAGCCAAAACAAGCCGAATGTCAATCATGTCCTTGGCTGTACCTGTGTCTTGGCCGTAATATACATTTTTTTCAAATTCAATTATTCTATTGGCATGAATGTTAAGCAAAAACAGCACTGCCAGAGCAGTTTACAAAACATACAGATGCAGCCATACAGTTTTGTGTTAAAATATACATTTGTTTCTGCTGCAATCTGTGGTGTCAGGGCCCAGAATTCACTGGGGGAGCCACCTCTCCAGGGGGTCTGGGGTCGTGCTCCCCCAGCGGAATGTTTTGCAAAACATTTTAATACATTTTTAAAGGAAATTTAACTTGAATTTAAGGTAATGGTCTAAAATATCCTTAGCATAACATTACACAGATAGCTGAAACACTGATGGTAACTGTTGCTGACAAAGGCATCAATCTCATTTTAGAAGTGGTGGAGACATTTAAGGCGGGAGGTGTGGGGTTTCTCCCCCAGAAACTTTTTTGCACACTATATGCAATTTTGTGCATTTTTTGGCATGGCTAGTGGCACCTCTAATATTGACTCTGGACAGAGTGAAGAGTTTATAATGACCACTATTGTTATATGCTGTTTGGGAGTAATCCCCTCCTGAAGTGTGGTGGTCAAACTATGAATTTTTACAGTTTCTTTGCATATATAATATTTGGGCAGATGACGGCATATGCCGTCATCTACATCAGGTACAGGGAAATATTCTACAACAACTCCAGGGAAACAAAAGAGGGAGAAAGCAAGAAAATATAGCGAGGATCATATGAAATCTGGATTTACATTTGCTACGGACAAAGCAGGAGACGAGGTACCGTTGTGTTTGATATGCTCAGCACGTCTTGACAACGAAGCCATGAAGCCATCAAAACTGATGAGACATGGAGACACATCACAGTTATTTGAAGGAAGGAAAGGAAGGAACTGAAATCCGCTCAAAGATTGACAGATATTACCAGAGATGCGCAACTGCTGGCGTTTGTGCGTTATGAGGAGAGTGATGTTATGTGTGAGGAATTTCTATTTGCAAACCACTGTCAGGGCGCATGACAGGTGCAGAGATCTTTAAAGCCCTTGATGACTTTTTCAAAGACCACAATATTCTGTGGCAAAAGTGTGTGGCATTATATAGTGACAGAGCCAGAGCCATGAGTGGCAGCCAGACTGGATTACTTGCATATGTGATGAAAGCTGCACTGAGAATAATTTGGACACACTGTATGATCCATCGCAAGACTGGTTAACTAAGCTGGCCTCCCTCACAGATATTTTTGCTGAGCTAAACGGGTTGAACAGCTCCATGCAAGGGAGAGATGCAAACATCCTACAGCTGTATGAAAAAATAAAGAGGTGGACAGAGCAAGTGGAAGGGGGTAACCTGGCTATGCTTCCATCATGGAGGAGTATTCAGACAGTGCCGACATCAAGGACATCAGCAGCAGCCTTTTGACGAGGTTTCTGCATCAGTTTCAAAAGTACTTTTCTGAGTCTGACCAGTGGCCGTGACAACAGATGGATCCTGCTTCCATTGAGCGATAACGCAACAGAGGGTCAAGCCTAACTGTCACAGACGAGGATCAGCTGATTGAGCTGTGCACAGACTCTGTTCAGAGGCTCAGATGTGAGACTCGGCCCCTTGTGAAGTTCTTGTCAAGCAGTTTCCAGAGCTTACAGCAAAGGTTTACAGCAAAGGCTATAAACTGTCTATTGCCTTTTACAACTACGTATCTCTGTGAGAGTGGATTCTCCACACTGGCATACCTGAAGAATAAATACAGGGCAGGGCTGCAGCAGGTTCCAGAAAAGAATATTATATGATATTGCCTTTCCACCACTATATTATCAAGAGTCGACAGACTGTGTGCAGCTCACCACACCCAGAAATCACACTACCAGGTAAAAAAAACAACAACTTTTTTCCCGGTCCCCAGGTTGCCTCTTAGTTTGGGTGGGGGTCCCTGGGTCAGAATGAGTTGAAAACCCCTATTCTACATCATCTAGTCACCTCAAGTCTGCTTGGGTCTGAGGCTGATCCTCCTAGTTGCACTGGTTGGAAAGCAACATATAACTGATTCAGGAATGTAAGTAAATGTAAAGTAAATGTAAGTAAAAAACCAATCATATCATAGGGAGGTAATGTCAACATCACATCCGATATAGACATTCCTACTTCATATAGCATAAATTACAAAATATAAGCAAACCATGCAATGTACTGTTCTGATTTACTTACAAAATTTGTCCGCAGTACTAATGCCAGCCTCTGTAAAACACCAATAAGAAGAAGAATGGAAGAAGTACTAATGCAGGATAAATGCATGAAGTTGTAGCCATTATAATGGATAGTACTGTGCAATTTTAAAACCTCTCTGGCTGTACTTGTATCTTGGCTGTGTGGAAAGAGAGGTGTGGAGGGCGTTTGCCTGCTTGCTGGCCTATGAGCCGACGGCTACGGCTAAACCAGAGCGCTGTAGGTATTTTAGGCTCCGTTGAAATTAGCTCAGCTATCTGTCACTGTTGCAGGACACTTCTCTCTGAAGCTGAATGAAAAGACATGTTACACGCCAACATGCTGTGCCACTGTACAAGGTCGTGTTTACGGCTTAGCTTTTTTCAATGGTAAAAATTGTAGCATGGATGTTTTCCTCAATATCTGAACAGCACAGGATATTTCTCTCACAGTCTATCTCATTATACAGCAGTGGCCATTGTAGTCCCCTTCTGTGCTTTCATTCTGCATCTATCCTGCATTAGTATGGCAGACAACTTCCTTGAGTCTTGCACAGTAGAATCTAATTAATATACCCTAGTGTGGCGCAACCATCTAGTTACCCGACCATTCTCTCTACATTTATATAGCTGAAAACAGAGCAAAACTCATTTTTTTCCGAACAATTCCTTTTGAGGATGCAGCCAAAGTGTAGCAGAAGTTCAGCAAACTCACACCTACATGTGATCCTTACACATGACCAAATACTTACTCCTGATTACATACTCTGTATTACTAGCATACTTTGGTTATGCATATATTTATTAGTTTGGACACAGTGATACACACATTGGGCCTGGGAATTGAAATCTACCCATTAGCCCCTTCTACCACACTAATCACCAGCACATTTCACAGTGTTTCCTCTGGATCCATTCAGCAGTGGTGTGCCAACACAGCAAGCAAATTACCACCTCTGCCAGAGGAAATAGGAAATTAAAATAACTGTGTAATGTTGCCTAATTTCACTCTAAAACAAAAGTAAATGTAATTGCAATGCTAAAATCTAATGTTTTTATTATGATAAAGTATCAAAACAATTTAAAAAAAATAAAAAATAAAATTGCAGCGCAGCCTGTGCTAGAACTAGAATTGGGATCAGAACTGGGACGGATGTGGAACCAGAGCTAAAATTATCCCCTAACACTACTGTCAAATCAGCCACTGGTCAGAAAAATCTTTAATCAACCACTTCTCATTTTCATATTCATTCTATGGCTACAGAAATATTGTCTGGGTGCTGTGACCTCTGACCCTTCACCTCCTTATTATTGATTGCTTTTAATGTTGGTGATGTAGGAATTGAAGCTTATTCTACTGATGACCTCTCTGGATAAGCGAGCCAGATAAATGACTCCAGTGTAAGTGTAAGCATCCATGGCTGAGCATGGTGCAGCACCACGCAGCCCGTCCAAACCAGGTTACAGGTGGACTTTCTGCATCATCAGCCCGACTCCAGTTGATGTCCGAGACCAGACAGCATTTGTGCAACAGCATGTTCTCTCTCAAAACCTATTTTTGTTCAAGCCGTCAATATTCACAGCTGATGGAAGGTGCCTCTCAGAAACGCCTCTCACCAGACTCGGTACAAATGAGCTGTCGGCGGAGTTGCTAGGGCAACAAGCGCCGTGATCCCTGATTGACGAACCGCAGTCGCTACCCAAACATCAGGAAGTAGCTGGAGCAGTATATGTACCGGCAAAGAAGCCACGCTCCTCCGCTAATCTGTCTACAGCTGCTACGTATTCGATGCGTTCAAATTCATCTGTGCATGGTGTTTTTGGAGCAAATGGTAATTTTTCAGAGTAAATAGAGAGAACAACGCCGTGTATTTTTAGCTTGTAGATAATCGCTCACAAACAGAGATACATTATACAGTTTTACGCTGCAGTGCCCTCCGTCTGGAGATTTGACTGAGGATGTGGTTTATGCACAGCCTGCACTTTGCTTCAGTGGAGAGTATATAGGATCCCCCCTGGATATAGTAAAGGCAAACACACACACACTCACGCGCACACACACACACACACACACACACACACACACACACAGACACACACACCAAGGTGTGCAGGGTGCACAAGAGTAGCTTTACATATTTTTTTCCCCCCCTTTCCACTAGCTGGAGGGCAAAAAAAAAATAAAACCACCAAGCAGCATCTCCTGCTGTCGGCATTACCCCTCCTCTTCTCTCTCTCTCTCTCTCTCTCTCTCTCTGTCTGTCTCTCTCTCTATCTCTCCTAACATCAGAGAAGCGATGCTGCTCCACAAGAAACCCATGTGTTAATGTTCACTCACTGGATCTCACGCCGATGCCTTCATCACTCGCAAACACCCAGCCAACACTCACGCACACACACACACACACACGCACACACACTCTGTGATGCCTGTACATGCCTAAACCAGCCTCCCTCTACCCCAGCATTGTCATGCTATCCATCTTGCACAGGAACACATAGAGTACAGTAGAGGGAGAATGACTGGAGATGTGGGACCAACCTGTCTTCCTTCATCCCCTCAGCCTGCTGGTGAAGCCCAGGACGCTGGTCAGAATCCTGGTGGGCCTCTAACTAACTCTGCCTGTCTGTCTGCCTGCTTATCTGTCTTCCTCCCCGTCTGTCTGCCTGTCTTCCTCCCCGGGCGGCCACTTCCTAACTCCGCTGCAACATTAACCGCAGCGGAGGCCTTTATCAGGCAGAGGAACAGGATCTCATCTACGGAGCTGCCCCCCAGCTACAGCGCACGCACACACACACACACACATTAAGCCTCACCAATACACCCAAAGAATTCAATTTAAAAAGTAGCTCGCAGAGAGAGAAGAGAGGGGAGGGCCGGGTTTGTTTGTGCCTTTGTTTGTTTCTCCTCCTGCCTTGTTATGCAGCACCTTGAATATCAACATTAATAAGAAAACATGATTTGCATTGCGGTGGTCAGTCACCGAAAAACAAAATAAGTCTGTTGATGATGAGTGGAGACGCAGCCCGGCGTCAGGCTGTACGACACGCGGCAATATGTCACAAGTTCCATTCAAATTTAGACGTGCCGGGCTAAAATGATTGGCTCTTTAATTAATTGTATTATCATCAGCAAACACAGTGATTTTCTCCCAGCCGTGAAAGCTCCTGAGAGAAGACAGATATGATGTTGCCGAGGCCTCTCCACTCAGCCGCTGCAGGGGGAAATCAACAGGCGCGGCGCAGCCACATAGTCACAGTGCCCCCTACTGGCCGGTACGCCCACGGCACCGTGAGAGAGCATGTACCCTTGGCACTTCATCCAACAGCAAAAAGCCAAGGGGAGGCCATTTGTGCACACAGCCATGGGAAACTCGGAGAATGGCATCACTTCAGAATATGAAAAGGATTTTCTGCCAAGTGTTTGGCAGTCCATGCAGTGCTCATGCATACTCAATTTCAGGGTTGCATTTGATAGAAAACAGCTTTACATGATACTGGGATGTGAATGCCCACCAGTGAGATGGAAAATATTCAGCCTGCCATGTAAAACATAATGTAGACTGCCAGGAGCGGCCTTATAAATAGGCTGAGAGTGCACGCATGTCTGCACCTCAAAGGTTCCGACGTTTACAATACACAGGCTGAATTGTATGCAGGAGTTTCATCTTTCATATAATAAAAGTGTTTTCCAATTTTCCAAAAGACTGCATCTATCTATTCTAATCTGTTTATCCGTCTCTCCATCTATCTATCTATCTGTCTACCTGTATTTTTTAACCGGATCAAAGAACAGCAACATTAGATCTGACTTGACAAGCTCCAGAATATTGTGCTTTAGTGATTACCGGTTAACTGCTGCCTCCCGGGCTCATAGCTCCTGTCCGGGCTAATACTCATCTCAGAGGGCACGGCTTCAGCTTCTCCACAGACCCTGTTGTCCTCGTTGTGCTCGAGCGGTGCAGTTTGTCGGGGAGCGGCAGCAGTAGTATGTGGCATATGGTTGATCTGGGTAAAGCATATGTCCCCCTGTATTCATGCTCGAGTCTATCTCCACAAACACAACAGGCCCAGGCCAACATCCCCAGGCGAGGAGTCTGCTCCTCTTTCAAACAACTCCCAAGTGTTCAGGCTTTGCATCACAATGACTGCCTCTCTAGCTTTTCACCAATGCACAGGATCTACTGTAACTAGGATGAGCGCCGGTGTACAGAGGCAGCCAATCTAGAAGTTCCCCTTCATGCATTTGTTATTACTACATAAGACAATGATTTCTTAATTTTACACAGTCGAATTATATCGGTATGTTGTGTCTGTTTTTTATATAATTATTTATCTGATGTGTTTTCTTATGGTATGAACTGCGACTCTCGGCCAGCCAGTGACATGTTTTCTTAGCCTTCTTGCCTTTTAAAAGAGGACCACATTGGAAATAAGTTTTGGAAACTTTACGTGTTTATGATTCTAATCAATGCATGACTGGCTGTGCATTGTTTTTGATTATCAAACAAACAAACAAACAGTGTTATCTTAGACAGCAGGGTGGCCTAATGGTCTGAGACACTAATGCGTAACACAAAGGTCTCGGTTTCGATTCCCACAACATGTGACCTTCAAAAGCCATGTGTTCTGTCCTTGAGCAAGACACTGAGCCGCTACCCGCTCACTAATTGTGTGTTGGTCTGGTTAAGAGCGTCGGCTGAATGCCTGACGTAAAATGAAGAACAGACAACATGAACATACGCTCCAGCGTTACCGCAGTGCTGTCTTTTCTGCAGGCTACATCTCCTGTGATCCAAATATACGGTCGTCCTGGAGGGAATAAGTGTTGACTTGCCTTTAAAAATCTACAGAATCCACTGATCATTAAAGGTAGAGCTGAAGAGAGATTGCTGGAAAGCATCCACTTGCTGGCTCGTGTCAACCATCTGTTCTCTGCTGATGGCTATTTCATTATTTGTAAATGATGTTTCTAGCGGGGAGATACTGCGTGAGTATAAATAACCATGTGATGGTTTAATTACTGGTAAGTTGTCTTATGTTTCTCGCTGTCTCTCACCTTGCTAGAGCGGAGGGAACAACAAGGTCCGTGATGGAAATGAGTCCAGGATTTTACATAGAAATAAACAGAAATATTCTATGTGCAGATCAGAAACTGTGCAAGCTGATATATATACAGTATACTATATTAGTCCAGAGCAAAAGAAAGAAAGAAAGAAAGTGTGTTGACAGTATGGCAGCTCCTGTGGTAGGGATCACTGTCTCAGAAAGCTCCCATCACTGCTAACATTGAGCGATGATTGACAGCTGTGTGGTTTTCCTTGGCATGTTCTTTATTGATTAATGTGGAGGAAATGCCACAGACTCAGTATACTACTATACAACTATAACACTACTGTATGTCACTATGCCAGTATATCGCTATATAGCTACAGTATATCATATCACTACACCACTATATCACCATATCACTATATTACTAAACCACTATCTCACTATATCACTAAACCAATATCACTAAACCACTATATCACTATATCACTAAATCACTATACCACTATACCATTATATCGTTATTGTCATAATCAATTTAGTCATTTATCTGACGCTCTTATCCAGAATGACTTGCTTACAATAATAAGTGCAGTAAAAGGAATAGAATAAGAGCTAAGGAGCAGGAGATAGAGGGGGTTTCCTTGCTGTGGATGTCGTGATTTTTATTGCTGTTGTTTAATGGCTGGAGTTGTTCACTAACCACTTGTTCCTGTGAAACCAGCAACACTACCAGGAGCTAACAGATGACTCTTGTTCTCCTTCACCTCCTCCTTGGCTGGAAGAGGAGTGCTGCCTCCCCTCTGTATGCTCGTTCCAGTCAGCAGGTTCACGTGGACGCCGTCCAACTTCCCAGCAGTCTGCAGGGGAACAGAAGGTCTCCGCAGTAATCTGTCGCCATTTCCTTTACAACCCGGCAATTAACTTCACCCGGCGACAAAACAAAGATTTTTCTCAATGCAATCTAAATAGGAAGTGATTTTCTTTTTGTTAAAAAAACACCCTCGCAGGCCCCCGTGGGGATTCGACTGATATGTAATTGAAGTTTAATGGGTCTCGGTGGCAATAACGAGCAGCAATGAATATTAATATTTTACACGAGACAATAGCGTGTTGTATGGGTTTAAAATATACAGAGTTGCTACAGTATAATGTATAGGAGCCTGACAAAGGCATCTGTTACAGCAGCAGTGTGACCTGCCGAGTGGGAGCAGAAGCACACACAAGTTTACTCAGAATGAGTGTCACAGTTCAGCCAGACTCAGTGCAAAGACAGATGGTGTGCATATAGGAAGAGAGGCGACAGAGAGAGAGAGAGAGATAAGCCACTGCCAGCAGTACAGTTGTCAGGTTCTTTTCTACAACCTATATTACCCAGGGAGAGTCGGCTGAGCTCCACGCTGATACTCAGCCTCGCCCCGCTTCACATTCACACACTTCCACGCGTTCACACTGGCAGCTGCCCAGTACAACCACAGTCTTCTACTGTTGGCCACCTAGAAGCTCTGCTGGACAACTGGTGGGTTGAGTGCCTTGCTCAGGAGCCCCACAGTGACAGTTGTTGAGGGAAGGGAGAGCGTGACTCATTCACTCTCCCTGCTCAAAATTGTTTTTTTTCCCCAGTCTGTCCAGGATTCAAACCAGCGATCTTCCAGTCACAACTTGACTCCTCTAATCTCTAGACCAGTGCCACTCTGTTCTCCCTACAGAGATGAATGTTAACTCCGGGCCAGGATCACTCGAATATTTAACCGTGGTGGACAGGAAGGCAAGAAGTTCCAAAGTGTTTTCTTTTTTTTCTTTTATTTTATTTTAAACTGTACCTCCCCCACTCCCCTCCACAGTTACTGAACTCAATTAAACCCTGCTGACCCATTTCCCTGGCAATGAGCTCAGGGAAGTTTCTGAGAAATGCAAGTTCATGCCTGCGTTTGCCCAGAGGACTCTGGCTTCAAGGAACACTCCTAGATCAAACTGAGGTAAGCGTAATCTCATGCAAATTTCTCACATGCAACAAGCTCAGGGAGAGAGAGGAGGGAAAAGAAGAAAGAGCAAGACAGACACAGAAACAGACAGGGAACTTTGAGTGTTTACATTCCTTTTTGTGAGATGTTTCCATATTCATATATTACAGTGACATCGGTCCCGACTAGAGGCTAATGACTCCTTAAATCAATTGGCCAAATCAAACGCTCAGCACGCATACTGATTGCCAAGACAATAACTCGGGCTAGTGGAACATCTCCTTGTAGAATAAGCAGCACACTTCAAAGAGAATCTATTAGTAGATGGAGTAAAGTGGTAACGATTTGAGGACACAAGTCCATTAAAAGCCATTTTCTTTTAAGAGTCGGGAAGAAAGCTCAGGGGTTCGTGGAGTCCAGTTCTGCTCCTATCAGCTGCGGCGTGGAAAAACAAGAGCGCCGGGGCCGCTGGGACGCTCCTGCGAACATAATCAGCACGCCTTAACTATTCTAAACTGACATCAATTGCTGTGCCGGCTTGATCCCAGCGGACCTTGTTAGCTCCATTTAATGGCAAAATGAGCCAACTTCCAAGTCCTGCTCTGGCACTGGGAGCTGCGAGTGCTGGCTGGACTGTTGGATTGGGTGGCGAATGTATAAGATATCACACTAATTATTGAAGGGACACATAGCTGTGGGAAGGCTAAGTCGTGCATTTGTTAGCACATGGAACCGGTTTGTCCTGGCAGTCAAAGAAAGAGACTTCCATATAGACGTCATCATTGTTTCATAACCGCCGCACTGAGAGCGCATGGAGAGCGTCTCACATCATTTGAGGGAATCAAAAACAAGCATCATCCATGATCATTGAAGCGTTAGAATAATATTTTTTTACATGTATTGTGTAGATTCTGTGACCTCTGACCCTTGACCGTTTACTATTGGTTGCTTATATTGTTAGTGATCTGGGAAGCTTATCCTCCTGACGCACTCATTGTACATTACTAGCGCTGAAGAGGTGTATTTACTAAATATCTCAAATGCAACTGCAGTGGTATTCATTGAAGAAGTCCTCCTTCATGCATTAATCCTGCATCAATCCTGCATTAATATTGTATACATTGTAATACAGTGGTAACCATGGCAACAGTCCTCCTTCTTGCATTTAAACGGCATCAATCCTGCATCGGTACTGCAGACAATACTTCATTGAATATACAGAAGAGTCAGATTAGTATGCTGTGACATGAATTCTAGTGCCTCTTAACCAGCTAGTTAGACCATTCCTGTAATGGGTGAAAAGACAGCAAGCCTTGGTTTTTCCAAACAATTAATCTTTTGGATGGAGCCAAAATGCAGCATTAGTTCAGTTAAAAGGTGTCTCATGACTTACTGTAGAAGCTTATTGTTGCCTTAATAGGACACTTTGTCTTGTATGGTTTTGTACACTCTTGCTCCTCAATCTACAGGTGCAGAACCATAATGGGTCATAGGTCCATATGTTATAGGTCCCTGCATGACAAGAGCAGTAATATGTTGTAATAAGTCTGGGTTCCTTTGTCTCCTAAAAACTGGAGGATCCAGTCTTGCATGTAGCACTAGAAGCCCAGATTTAAAAGTAGAATTTCTATTTGGTGTTTAAATGCCTGCGATTTCTCAATTGTAAAAATTGATTTGGAAAAATAGAGACAATTTTGATCATTTTCTCCACACCAAATACTCCCATTAGTGTCAGAACAAAAGGATGTTGCTACATAAATGTGAATGTCTCTCTCTCGTCTTCTCTCAGCTGTTATATTGAACCGTTAGTTAGCCGCTGTATTTATCCATCAAAACGTCCTTTAAAAAGTCCCAGGATTAGCTTTAATTTTGTGACACTAATAATTCTTTGGTGTCATTTTTTCCTCCAACACTGACTATCTCATTTCGGAAGGAGACTCGTTATAACTCATAACAGGATTTCAGGTTGAAAATGTTTTCAGCGCCCCACAGCTACACAGCTATTATCTCCTCCTGATATTAAAAAGGAAAAAAAAAAAGATTGGAAATGGTTGAGTATATAATGAAGATCTAAGGAAGAGAGCTCACCGCTGCCCTTTGAGAGGCTGGCTGACATTTCCTTCATCTTGCCAGTCGGCGGGATCAGATCAACACAAAGGGGTGGAGGGTTCTGCAGCTCGGTCAGACTCGGTTAGACGCATGAGGAACCAACCCAGACGCTGTTTGTGTACACAATACTAAATGGATGGTATGTGTACACAAAGTTTTTGTTTGCACTATAGAGGCTATTACAGAAAAGGGGCCATTTATCCTACACATCCTATCCAAAGTCAAGATTCAAGACAAAAGGTCATCTAGAATTTGCGCTCAGCGGACATAAAACTTTAGAACAACCTGCCAGAGGAAATATAATTAGCAAATCGTCCTCAGGGACACAAGTGAGGGACACTCATTTGTATAACTTGCATATATAACATAATATATAACATATAACATGCACTTAACTGATGAGCTTTATAGTAACTTATTATTATTAGATATGGTCTCATAGCTAATCATCTGTTGATATATTTTGATATGTTTTGTTCCTTTTACTTTACAGCGCATTGTAACTTTTTGAAGTAAAGCTCTATGAAATGATTATTATTAGGGGTTCACCGCAGAACCCTATTGTTTTTGCTGGGATTTTTTCTTGTTTTTACTGCCTTAAAATGAACTGTAGGCTACTTCAAAGACCCTAAGTCCTAGAGCAACCAAAGTTGGTGGATAGGTTTCAAATCTCCCCCACTACTCCCCCACTGATAAATATAAACGCAAGTAAACAAACAATATTTAGAGGATTTAGACATATTTATGAAATGAACTCATCTGCAATATTTCATTACTCATTGTTCTGTGTCATTTTAATTATTTATTCTTATTATTAATTATTAGGCCTGCTTAAGGGCAAGTGCGTTCCGTTTCAAATCCTGCTCCCCCTCGGACCCTGCCCCCCTGCTCTGCAAGTGGCCACTCGCGTTACGTATGGTGCTACTATGTATTACCAAGTGCCGAGGGGAAGTGAGGGAGGGCTTGTTAAATGACTAATGAAACGCAGCTTATGTGTGTCTTATCATTGACCTTATTCGCATCGGCCATTTTGAACACTCATGGTGGGAAACACTACTTGGAAGATTGGCAAATATCTAAAACGAGCGTTACTTCAACACAGTGATGACTTCAGATAGACATAAAAATGAAGCTGTTGCAATCTTGAATCTTGCACACCTAAATCGATTAATGCTGATTGGTTGAGCAGTAGAGACAGATCTACTTGAACAGAGCAGGCATGAAGGTGTGTGGACCTTAATAGGATCAGGTGTGCAGGAGTAAAGATGGAACAGAAGTTTTCAGGACATGGGGTCCTTGAGGACCGGGTTGAGAACCACTGAGCTACCAAACTTGGGCTCCAAACATTTATCTGTAAGACCACATTTGGTCATTTAGTCCATTGACCTTATTCACATGGCAGCCATTTTGAACACTCAGGGTGGGAAACACCTGGAAGAGCAAGTCCAGCTCTGTGCTACTGTTGTGAACCAAGATAGATCATACAAACATTTATCATTTCACAGATTCTCCACTGAAAAGCATATTTGGATATGGAGGGATATGTAACATTTTAATGTAGGCTATTAGTCCAGTAGCTACCAGAGCCTAGCCTATAGGTAGCTAGATAGCTTACTAACTAGCTAGAAAGCTAACTAACTTACCTTCCAAATTCAAAAAGTCGTTGTGGTTGTTATTCTCAAGATTGCTAGCTAATATGGAGGACAAAATACAGATAAACTGTTTATCTGTATTTTGTCCTCACTTATGTGTTTAAGTAATGCTACTTTTATATACTATATGCCAATCTTCCGGGAAAAGTCTCCTACCCCAAGTGTTCAAAATGGCCGCCGTGTGAATAAGGTCCATAGTGCCACCACCAGGCCAACCTTGCCATAACACTTTTTGCTACTCCTGCAAAGTTGACTCAATCTCCACTCAATCTTGACTAAAATTTTACACACAGCATATTGGCTGTTCTAGACTTTTAATACACAGAACCATTTGGCCAAGACACAAATTAAGTTGATAGCGAAGATGTGCTTATGTGAGAGCAATCAAACAGACATATTTGCGATGGGGTTCCAAAGTGTGTCAGAGCACATTACTGTAAGTTGTGCTCTCTAATGTTGCTGTGAGGACAAATTGGCAATTTTGCAAATTGCCATATCTCAGGCATCTGTGTGTGTTTGGGCCATGGGCTAGCACACCACTGATGGCCACTTGTTTCTCATTATTATTACTAGTAATAGTAGTTGTAGTAGTAGTAGTTGAATCCCATAACAGCTAGGAAAATGTGGATAAAGTGAATTCAAATCACTTTCTCCTCCCCCGACAACTACAGCCGAGTTTCCCTTGAACAAGGCCCAGAACCTTCCACTGCTCCAGTGGAGCTGCTCAGTGGCCAACAGTAGAAGACTGCGGCTGTACTGGGCTCATAGGTGTGAATGTACAGCAGGGAGGGGACAGGGCATGGTGCTGAGTCGGTTTTCCCTAGATAAATAAAGGTAAAAGCACATATAGCCTATATTATTACCTGTGTCTCGGTAAACTGAAAAAGACGGTGAAAGAGCGATGGAGGCTTCGCTGCCTGAGTTCATCCCTGGCTCCTCTGTCTGATGAAGCCCTGGGGGAGCTGAGGTGACGGCGGCGCACATGTTGATCACAGCTCAATAAGCAGCGCTGAGGTTGTCAAGAGCTGCTTTAAATGAGACAGACTGACCGTTACCCTGGCAACCGGCAAACGAGAGATCTCTAGACAAAGTGCGTGTGTGTGTGCATGCGTTTTTATGTTTATATGTGCGTCAATGTGAGAGAGAGAGAGTGTGTGTGTGTGTGTGTGTGTGTGTTTATATGCTAAATGTCTGGGTGGGGGGCGGGGGCGAGCCTCATGAGTGCTCCAGTTTACCACCTCTAACTGTTGCATTATGGGTAGACTGTGTCATATGAGTTTGTGATATCAACTGAACTGAACTTTAATTGTTATTAATCCAGAGAAATGTAACTGAGCTCCATCCTGCTTCACGTTCACACTGGGATCTGCCCAGTACGACCACAGTCTTCCACTATTGGCCACTGGAGCAGCTGGTGCCTCAGAGTGAATGGAGGTGAATGGAGTGTATTAACCAGTGTGTTACGCTATGACAAAGTATACAAACCAAAGTACCCAACATTACTGGGCAAGTACTTCTCCATTACACAGTGTGCTTAAGTGAATCTGTGATTTGTTGGGGCACAAGGCCATGTAATGACTTGTAAGTTAGAAGGACTTCATAATCAATACGTGCATTTACCAGGAGCTGGTGAAGAGAGACTGAGGCCCTGTTTGCACAAGACTAATATTACCTGGAGATGTGAAGGGATTTGTAATAACTGCGGAAAAACTATTTTTTTCTGCCATGACTGTAATTTGTAAAGTAAAAACTCCAGCGCAAATTACCTTCCGTATTTTGGTGAAGACAGAGCTCCACTGATAATATTAATCAAACTTTAGGTCATTTCAGCCTGAATTTATTTTTGGTGTGCAATTTCTTCGTCTTCTTCTTCTAGACACAATTTCCTCCTGTCCTGAGAAATGGAAGCAGTAGTGGAATCTATAAAGGAAACTTCTGAATGCAATTTCTGTGCAAAATTCAAATTATGCCTTGCTAATTCAGGACGTGACAAATTTAAAAGTTTTGACCTCATGAAAATATACTTTTTCACATCATGTTTAAGCCAAACGCCTGGTATCAAGCGGCGTGCGTGTTCTTTGAGGCTAAAGTCTTGACCTGATGTGTCTGGGGCACCAGCGATTTCAGCGCATGTCATCATCCCGTGTGAATGAGTTTCACAAGGTTATTCTTTAATTACATGGGGTCCCCACATTCTAGCAGTCCCACGTGGCTTTTGAATAAAGCGCAGAGTGTTTTTTTAAGGGTGGAGTTATGGCTTACCGAAGACTGCGTGAGCCTTCTAGCAGCGGGGAGTATGTGTGTGTGCGTGCATGTTGCGTGTGTGTATTAAGGCAGGGTCATTGAGGAGTAATAGGATTGCTCGGCCCCGCTCCCTCTCTCGACACCCCGGGCGAAGACAGGCCTCCTAAATCATCCTCACGTCTCTGAGCAAGATGGAGGACCTGGCAGCGTCCGGCCCCGCCCTCCGTCCCCGCCGCAGCCGCAGCCGCAGTAGAGCCACTGTACACAGCCACGCTTTCCTCCACACCTCCAGCACGACTGGAATAATATCTGCTCAGCATTCTGTAAATATGCGCCGGGAGAATGTGCACTCCGGCTCGTTGCAGCTGTGTAGAACAGTTGGAAGGGCTTGGCTGCCGATCCTGAACTTCTGTTCTCGGTTCTTGAACTTTCCGTCTCGCGACTCCTGAAAATGCAAAGCGAGAGCGCTACTCAGCGACTTTTATTCATTCATGTATTCATCTATTCAGTCATTGTCTTTACCCTCTTATTCCTATTCAGGGTCACGGGAGGCTGGAGTGTATCCCAGCATGCATTGGGGGGGAGGCAGGGAGACACCCATGGGCAGGTCGCCAATCCATCACAGGGCGAACACGGAGAGACAGACGATCACTCACACTCACACCTGTGGGCAGTCGCCAGTCCACCTGTCTCTGGAATGAATGAGTAATTTCACTTACTTTCCCCATTCAGATTTTTCACAGCGGATCCAGGGATTCAAACCAAAGACTTTCTGGTTCTCAGCAGGTAGAAACGTGCAGAGTAGTGACCTTTGACCCCTTTCTGGCTATTTTACTGATTAATTACTGGTGTCTTCGTTATATTATGTGAAAATGGCATCTACCACAGAGATTAAGAACAATTTTTTTTTTATGTCCATAAATTATCCTGTAACCCACTGCGCTGTTGGGCTACTGTCTTTTGGGAGCTTATGTAGCAAATGTTGACTTTGCACTTGCTTCTTATGTGACTGTGTTGTATGTTGTTTGTCTGCAACTTTTATGTTGGTCATGATGCTGCTTTCTCCAGGTCTCCCTTGAAAATTGATTTTTTTTTTATGTCAATCAGACATATACTATGGCTCAGGATAATAATAATGTTCATCATGATGTTTGGCAAATACATGTACTTTAGGTAAAAGTTGAATTGAATTTGAGTTAAATTGAATGAATTGAAGACTCACTCCTCACAACAGTCACAATACTGGTCCCCTGATTATCCAGCTGTGATGTCCAGCTGTGATGTCAGTCAGTCTGAAACTGGAACGAAAAATAGGGTGAATTTTTGAAAATGCAACAATTTAATATGTAACCACTCAAACAAAATCAAATTGTAACTATTTTCATTAAACACTATTGATCATATTTGTATACAAATAGAGGGGGGGGGGGGGGGGATCCTATGATAGGGGCCCTTCCAGTCCCTTTTTACTGCATTCATGGCTCCATCCCCAAGAGGAGTGCTTTGTAAAAACCCAGCTGAGCTCTTTTTTCAGCCGTTGGATGCTCTGTACTAGCAAAGGTCTGGTAACTAAGCTGGGTAAGAGCCCTGAAATGTTGTTCTATAAATATACTAATATACTAATATGGTTCTATATAACTTTACAGAAAGAATTGTATCCTGCACTAATACAGGATAGATGCATCAAGGGGAACTTCTACAATGGCTACTGTATGTAACATCTGGATATGGATTATGGAAGCAATAAAATGTTTTAAACAGATGATTTGATGAGGAAGGTGAAAAAAGCTTGTTCCTGCTGTCGACTGGCACTGATTTACAACCTTACAAACCGCTTGCCGCCTTGTGGAGTTCATTCACTGTCAACTGTCTCTCTCTCTTCCCTTCTCTCCTCCCATTCTCCTCTCTCTCTCCTACTGGGAACCAGTGTCAGAGTCGGCCTCCCCCCTCTGCTGTTGTTTGGACAGCAGCGTGGCCAGACTGGGAAAGCTTCCCTACTAGTTGACCATTATTATGCCTCAGAAATATGGATCCCAGTACGACAGTCTGCTCGGTGGCATCCTAGATCAGTGATGGACATTAAATCCATCAGAAAGTAAACATTGCTTGCACTTCTTCCTGTAATGAAAACAGATAGGGTTATTTGGTGCGGACTCAGCAGCTGTCGGAGTGTGGCCATTGGAAACAGATACGAATAAATATCCCAATCAGTGGTATTTTTGCACTGATTTTGTATTATATTATGAACTTTTCTAAGTAACTTAACAAAACTCTATTTCTCTCAAGGGTAGCCTTGCTGTGGTTCAACTTCTTCCGATGTGAAATAACCGGTAGCTTGTGAAACTAGACTTTCAAAATAGCTGCTCCAGCTCTGCCAGTTAGAGTCATTTCTGCCGAGTGTCTGTGCGGTTCAGACAGAAAAAGATAAGAAACCCACTGTGACCTCTGACCTCTCTGGATGGAATTATCTGCAGAGAGACTTCTGCCTCTTAGTGAGTTTGAAGCAGTTGTTCAGACTATGGAAGATCCATCTATTGGAAAGTGTTGATGCTTTAAGTTGAGTGCCTTTGTTTTCCCTCCTGGACTATACTGTAGTTTTGCATTTGGAAAAACTACATAGTCATGATCCGCCCTCTCCTTTCCGTTTCTCTCCGTCTCTTGCTCTTCTCTCCTCTCATAACGCTGCTTTGAAACAGCCGACTGTCCCATGTGCCTCAGCATTCCCCGTCGCCATGACAACCAGAAGCGGATGAGGATGAGGGCGCCCGGCTTTCTGCCGTTGCACCCCCCCCCACCCCCACCCCCACCTCACCCCCACGACAAAACCGGCCGCCAATTTAAAACGACACAACCGCGGTTCGGCAGGAATGATCTGGAAGGAGATAAAACGTTTACAGTTTTTGATGAGGGGATTTTTTTACTGCACTACATCGAGTTGCTGCCTCCCCACCTGCTCTGATCAACTGATGTCTGACTGTATGGCTTGTTGATTTGTTATGTGTTTTTAATTGCGCTTTTTATTACGTTTTTATTATAATGCTTTTTTTTTGCAAACCAAATATTTCTTATAGGACCATAAAGCTTTTAATTGACCTGAATTGCATTGAGCTGACGTGGGAAATACGTTGCTGGAGACTGATCCTATGGCTCAGACAATGAGTTAGGGTTAGACAGATGATGATGATGGTGATGATGATGATGATGATGATGATGATGACGACTAGACTAGATCATACAGTACTCCTAAACATGTTAAAGACAAAGAAAGAGGAAATGTTTCCAGAGGCAGAACAACTGCCTGGCTGACTGTCTGCAGTGTAGAGAGCATGGGGGGATTAAAGCAGCAGGTTCTTTATTTATCATGAAGTATGAATGCTGCTGTACGCCTGCACCGCTGTCATTCCTGCAACATAATTGACAGTGTTTCCACTGGCTTCTTTCAGCAGTGGTGCACCGACACAGCAACAACACTTCCATCACCGCCACCGCCAGAGGAAACGGGAAACTAAACCAACAGCATCATTTAGTGATATTTCCCTCGAAAATGACAAAAAAAAGTGGTTTTGATGTTAAGAATGAATGTTTTTATTGTGCTAAAGCATTCAAAGAAGAAGAGAAAAAGGTGAGGAACCAAAGGCAAAATTGCACCAATCACAGTGCAGGGATCACACAGGAAACATGACACGAACTGTAACAGCAGGGACCAAGCCAACGACTCCCAAAATGTCCATAATCATTTTTTTTATTATGAGAGAAATATGTCTTTACGTTGTATATCACCGAGAGGGTGAGAATAAAACATAAATAAAGCATTCTTACAAAATGTTGCGATAAATCACAAATCAAACAAATAATTAAAGTTTTTACATTTGATTTTGTTTTTATACATAAATCATATTTACATATTTGTTTTTGCCCTTTTTTTTTTTACATTGCTCAGTATGGAAAACAATTCTGTACCATTTTTTTTAATAGTACAAACAATTCCTTCGTTTCAAAGCAGAGGTATAAAAGCTATTCTCTCTCTCCTGAGAAGACGCCGGGTTCTACTCTAGCACATCTTTTCGATAGATTTAAGGCTACGCAAGGTTTTATTTTACCTGGTGGATACGCTTATCTCATGTACAGGCTATCATCATTGGGGAGAAGGGGGGTGGGGGGTCATTTTCTTGACTTGCACCTGCTGATTGTCCCTTGCAGAGAGAGGTTTGTGTGTGCGTCTGCCCGGTCGCTCCCCTCAAATCTTAGGCCTTTCTCATATTAAAGCTGTTGCCGACTGGTGTCACTGAATAACCAATTACAATCTCTTGACAACTTATTTGTTTCTGCAGCCAATTACAAATGCCATAGGGAAAATGTCAGCGCGAGAGCCCACGCTCATCACATTATCTCTCTATGGCAATGACCTGCTGAGGAAAATATGTCAATTCCTCACAGCAGGAACTGAGGAAAAAAAGGGAAAAAAAACAAAATAGTTTCTAGAGTTTCAGGTTGTTGTTGTTGTGTGAGGGAAGTGATTTAGTCATAGGTGCAGTGCCCCCTAGTGGTCAGAACACACCACAAAAGAGAAAAAGAAAAAAGCCCCTCTCCCCTCTGTGTCTTTGACAGGATTACACCAAAGCCATAAACAAAAGACATGAAGCAACTAATTGGCTGGCCCTGTAAGCCTCTTAGAAGACACACTATAACAAACCAGCCAAGACATGAAGTGAAATTCTCAACATAGACGACGAGTTAACAAACAGCACTTAGAGGGGGTCAGACAAACACAAGGGAGGATAAAAGAGGCAGTGAGAGGGAGCGGTTCAGTGACGCCGCTCTGCAATTCACTGTTGGCTTTGTGTAACCGAGCAAAAAAGAGGCTTTTTTATTTTAAACTTGCTCTGATTTGAATCCCTACCTGTCCAGCAGGTAGTAAATCTGGCCAAAAAAACAATGGACTAAAATTTTTAGGCTAAAATATAAACCCAAAAATCTGGATATATCACCCTACATTGATTACGTACAAGCTACCGGCCTCCTTTTTTAAAGACTAATAATCGTTAGGAAAAGAAACCACAGTATCTTTTTATGTGAATCAACACATTAGGAACAATCTCGCTTTGGGTCGTTGTTGCTTTTCATGAGCGTCAAGGTTCTCATTTGAAAAGTCACTCCACAGAATATAAAGAGCCACCTGATTGATATTTGATATTGATAACTAAAAAGCACCCGAATATAATGACCGAAGCGCTTAACAACGTTGATTAATGAACGTTGTTGATTGGTTTGAAATGATCGGGTAATCGCCGCAGAGCAAGCTGTTCTTTAAATGCCTGAACAGAAAACAGATCGTCTCTTCCATTGTAGTTTTAGTTAATTTCTTAATTTCCTTTCCCGTTCGCTCTAACCAGCTGCTTTGCCTCTAAATGAACGGCCTCTGTTCGTTAAAACCATCGGCGGCGTGCATCTACCGAGTCCATTATCACAAATGAAAGAGGGAGGTTGAATGAGGAAGTTGAACTCCTCTTAACAGACACAAGCCATTAGTATGCTACCTGCAGGGTGAGATGCAATTAAAAACACGAAGGAAGCCCCGCTCGTCACCCCTCAGATGAAAGATGAGGAGCGCATAAAAGCCTATTGAGAGGCAGATAAAGCCAGGATCAAACTAATATCCATCCACAGCTCTAAAACACACCGAGCGGAGTCTGAATGGAACCATTAGACACAGGAAGAGATGTCTCAATCCCTTCATTACTGTTGGGTCTGGAAAACACACATACACATCTGAAGAGTTTCACTCCAAAATGAGATATCCATAATTTGAATAAATTAAAAACCCAGCCAAGCAACATGACTGCTGGCATGAAAAGTAAAAGTGATTATAGAAGATTACTGAAGTTATCATGTAACAATTCCATCTTGCTTACAAAACAGGAGGCAAATTTAGTGGGTGTAATCACATGTGCTGTGCAAATATTGAGACATGAACATCAGGCAACAATTTTTTCTCAAAGTGGATACACACAGTAGCATTTTGGAATGAAACACCTACTTATTGAATCAAAGACTGTTGCTAGGAGAGATGGTTGAGTCTGGTTTCACCTCTGTCGAGTCAAATATTCCTCTGTGTGTCTTCAGTCTTCTATCAAGTGTCAATGTTGTAGCTCAGTCAGGAGTTTCCAGACTGATCATCACATATGGAGCCTGTTGGCATTCATGTCCGTTTCCTAGTGGCATTTGGATGTGTGTGTGTGTGTGTGTGTGTTGTGTGTGTGATATGTGAACCGCAGCGTAAAAGTCACATGGAAACGGCATTTCGATGGCATCTTGCTCATAATTCAACGTATTTCCGGTTGAAACATGACACAACGCCCAAAAATGCACCGCCATACCGTGTTGCTTTCCAGAAAGTAAAAGTAATGTAATAGTCTGGTTGTCAGGACGGTGTGGTGCAATGATGAGGAAGAGGAGACGCCGCTCCTCTCAGCAGAAGAAGATCTCCCCATCTAGAGGAGGCTCCGGGAGGTGCTGGGGGTCTGAGGAGAGGAGAGGAGAGGAGAGGAGGGGGGAGGAGAGGAGGAGAGGAGAGGAGAGGAGAGGAGAGGAGGGGGGAGGAGAGGAGAGGAGGGGGGAGGAGAGGAGGAGAGGAGAGGAGGGGAGAGGAGAGGAGAGGAGAGGAGAGGAGAGGAGGGGGGAGGAGAGGAGGAGAGGAGAGGAGAGGAGAGGAGAGGAGGGGGGAGGAGAGGAGAGGAGGGGGGAGGAGAGGAGGAGAGGAGAGGAGGGGAGAGGAGAGGAGGGGAGAGGAGAGGAGAGGAGAGGAGAGGAGAGGAGAGGAGGGGGGAGGAGAGGAGAGGAGAGGAGAGAGGTTTGATTAATTATTCTAAAAACGTTATAGACTGTTAATATTCACTGTATCACAGGAAAAAGACATTTAACCCAGAGATTAAACATTGGGCACCTAAATGTGCATGTAACCTCCTTGGTCAGGCTGCTAATATCATAGCCATGCTTTGATATTTAAGTATGTATTCATGCTTTCATATTCATGCATGTATTGCATATTCGTATGTATCATATTTATGTGTCTGACATGTTGCTGAAAGAGTGGATTTGTAAATGCAGAGAGAGTTACTGCTCCCTTTCCAAAAACAGGACTAAACCAGAAACACTATATATATGTATATACACAGTATATATTATTATACAATACTATTTCATATTCCTCATCATAAACTCTGTCCAGGTCAGGTCATATATGATCCTTTACCTACAGTGGGTTAGTCTACCCAGCATGCACTGCAACTGGAAACGCAGTAGGGCTTCATAATATTCAACACGGGTTGAAATTTTGGGCTCAAACATGGGTTTAAATGTTCTTTCTGAGGACAATTTGAGATCACTTGGCCTATTCATCCTTCTACCCATCCATCTCTTCATCCTCTACCAATCACTTCCTCCCTCCTTCACTCCATCCATTTAGCCGTTCTGTACCTGCTGTCTTTGTGCTCCCCCCTTTGCCCTTCTTCTTCTTCTCCTTCCTGTCTTTGCCCTTGTTCTTGGCCAGCTGCAGCAGAGAGTTGGGGATCTGGTTGGGAGCGTCGCCGGCCTTCAGGCCGGGGTTGACGGAGGACGAGGTGAAGGGGTTCAGGCTCTTCTTGGGCTTGGCCTGCTGGGTCTGCAGCCTGGCCAGCGAGGAGGAGAGCTCCGGCGCGTCCAGCTCCAGAGACCGGGAGCTCCCGGGGAACTGGGAATCGTCCGACGTACTGGAGGGCGTCCTCTGGGAGGGAGGAGGGGTGGGTGGGAGAGAAGGGTTAGACAGATGTAATAGGGCATCTGTTATCTACATGTGTAAAGTGAATATATTTCAAAGGTCCTTAGTTATCTTACAATGCACGTCTATTCACCTAGACATACTGTACATACATATGTGTACATACCGTTAAACTACCAATACCAATACGACCAATACCAGTAAAGACTGGATCTCAAATGGAGGCCAGATCTCTGACAATAGCTGGGGAGTGTTGTGTGTATGCGTGAATAAAGCCCGCTCCCCAAGAAAAGCCGTGTAAAAAATATGCCACAACTACAGACAATTAACAGTCATCCATGCTACATACTTCATTTGTAATCTGGCATTTTGTTTGTTAGTGCATTTGGGGTGGGGAGATGAAAGTGGGTGGGGGGTGTCTATGTGTTCTGTTTTTGGTGTTTTTACATTTTTTTTATTGCATTTCCTCTATGCTTATATATTGGAAAAAGCAAAAAAATAAAAATAAAAAAATAAATCCAAAATTCACACATTTACAGAAAACAATATACAAAAATATCCTTACAATTTCTAAAATGTCACAAAACATATTACCAAAAAGAGATGTTGCATGTAGTTGAACTGGCACGAAAGCCTTGATATTCATTCCGCAAACATACAGTCACTCTACAGCTTGAATCGCTATATAACACTGCTCCTGTTTGTTAGTCGATACATGACAGAGAGTTTTTTTGATTCCGGGTTTAAAGCCCACGTCAGCAAGCAGCCACCCTGCTGAAGTGTTCCTGAGCCAGACACTGAATCCCTACCAGCTCCAGCTCCTGCTGAGCTTGACCTCTGACCTCACTGTGGAGGAGGCCAAGAGAAAAGAGAATTCCCCCACAGGGAGCAATAGAGGAAATCATATTATCGTTATTACGATGATGATGAAGGCGTCCCTCCTCACCTCAGCCAGACAGAGGTCCTCCATCTTGTCCAGCTGCCGCTGCACCGCCACCCTGTCTCTCTCCATCTTCCTCTGGGCGTCTCTCAGTCTCTCCAGGTCTCTCTGGTACTCCTCCTTCTTACTCTGCAGCTCCTGCTTCTCCTCATCCAGGTCTTTGCGCCTGCTCGACATCTCCTCCTCCTGCAGTGATTGGCCGGTTGATTAGTTGATTGATTTGACAGTTTAAATTTAACTAAAAAAAAAATGCTTGATCCAACAATCAGCTCTTGCAGAGTATTTCCATCAGGTACATTAGTTGGGGGGGGGGGGGGGGATACATGATATCTCATTCTAGATGCAATAACTGAAAAGCATGCATGATTTTGCCCACTTATGACCTGTATTGTTTCTTTTTTGTTTATTTATTTATTTACTTATTTATGCTTTTTATTCTAATTATAATAATTATAATTTTATTCTTAAATTTTCTTTTGAATATGTTTCCCATTTTTTTCCCCTCCTTACACATTCTACTATTCATGTTTTCACGCCTTTCTGTAAAGCACTTTGTAAACTCTCACTGCATCATCCTCCATCATCATCAAACTGCACCATACCATATACATAAATACCAATAATTAACTGATGCTGCCTTGTCTCCACTGGCCAGGGTTTAGGAGTGCTAACTCTAACCCTGGACATCTAGTTATTTAGTTTGTCAGTTCGCTAGTTAGTGCTGAAACCTGAGATGTGCGAGATGTGTTCATTATTTTGAAGCCCTGCTGTCAGCCAGCTTAGCATGCTAGCTTTAAACAAACCCTAACCCTATCTAACACCATTGAAATGTCTCAGCAGCCTAGCACATTTTTGCAGTTTGGGTTTTACAGTCAGTTCTTTTGTCAAGGTGACCTGCCCTCACTATAAAGCACTGTGGGAAACCCTGGGTGTCTTCATTTTAAATGACCAAATGTCAAGGTAAAGAATTGGCAAGGGAATTCCCACCGCCTACCGCCCATGTATTTGTCCATTTGCCCGACCCCAACACAGGCACGAGGCATTACTGCTGCATAAAACCGTATCAGTGATAAAGTGAACCGGCGGAAGCGGACGCACGGTTACCTGCACATGCAGCAGCACCTCCCTGTCGGTCAGCTGCTGCTCCCTCTGCTCCCAGTCCCTCTCCCTGCGCCTCCTCTCCTCTGCGTGGGCCGACTGCTGCCTCTGCAGGGAGGCCAGCTCCTGCCGCTGCTTCTCCAGGCTGCGCTGCTTCTCCTGCTCGATCAGAGAGCTGGGCCGCGAGGACGGCCGCGACAGAGAGGTGCAGGAGGAGGAGGAGGAGGAGGGGGGGCGCTCGGTCAGGGCCTGCCGCTGGTCCTCGATGAAGCTGTCCTGCTGAACCACCACCGCCTGGGACAGACGGAACCAGAGCCACAGAGCACATAGATTAGATCAGGCAGACAGATTGCATGCTGGTATTATATGGTATTGTGTCAGCTGTTCCAGACATTCTTCTTTTTTCTATGTCTTTATGGCTACGTTCACACTGCAGCTGAAAGGGTCCCAATTCAGATTTTTTCTCCCCTCACATGTGACACAGATCTGAGGTTTTCTCATCAGTGTGAACAGCAAAAAGCTTCACAGTCGCATTTTTTCCAATTCTGATCTGGACCACGTGGATATGTGGTACACAATCGGATCTAAAGGCATGCAACCCACATTTGAAAGCTCAAATCAGAATTTGCCAGCGTTGTCATGACAATAAATAAATCTTATGTAATTTACTTGAGACAACTGTCATGGCTGAGTCAGCATGAGCATGAAGGCCAACAAAACCCAACAATGGAAAGAAAGTGAAGTACTTGATTGGTATTTGGGAAGATTCCTACATTGAGTCAAAACGGGAAGACGCCGAAACCAAAAAGTGTTTGAAACAAGGGGGAGAAGCATCGGTACAAAAAGAGATCTGACGTCTTTTGTTATTGTAACTCTTTTCGACATCGCTGTCAGTTTATATAGGTATCCAATATGGGTTGCAGCCCAGAATAGATATGAACAATCATCCAAATAACATCAGATATGAGCAGCAACTCAGAATTGAGCATGAAGGCCTGTAGTGTGAACGTAGCCTAATAGGATATGCTGTAGCGTATCTCCTCAGGGCGAAGCCTCCTTACCTGCAGAGTGCTGAGCAGGAGGTGGAGATTGGAGACGCTGTGGAGGACCTGCTGTAGAACAAGACACACCGCTGAGCATCTTTTAAAACCTCTAACGTGCTGCTCCTATTTTTATATGGGAGAGAATATCCTGTCAAACTGCATGTCGAAACCTGGCAGTTTGATGTCGCCTTGCTTATTGGTTCGCTTGACATCCCTTCATCTTCCTCTGTTAAAATAGGCAGTGGGAGGCAGTAGTGATTAATTTTAAAAGCTGACATTTTTGTATAATTAAGTGCTACATGGTGGATTTGATGTAACCCTAATTTACCAGCGGACCCAAACAATTTAGAAGGCTTAAGTCATGTTCTCCATATGCACGTCTGCCAATAAGCAAGGCAACAATAAACTGCCAGATTGCAGCTTGCAGTGACACGACGTCTCCATACAAAGACTATGAGAAACACAAAGACAACAGCATGTTTAGAGGCCAGGGTGCTTTCAGCTGTCACCAAATGTTTACTAAGACACAAAATGGTCTACATAATACTTAGTGGGAAGGGCACAAAATGGCATTTATGTAATGGCTGCAGATAGTATTGTAGCATCAAGTATAAATTAGAGAATCCATAATAGTCAGTATGACGGATTGGGGGAAATGAACACCCGGATTCTACCAGCCTCTCTGGCAGGTGATCTTTTGGTATTATTACCAATGAAAAATCATTATGTACTGAAAGCCACAGCTTGTATTTTCTACTCTACAGCATCTGCTGTAACTATCCCTGTGCTATAAGTGGAATGCTGAGATAGAGACCTGGCTTGGAGCTTAGGGAAGGGCAGTGGTGACAGCAGCTATGGAGCTGGAGTTATCAAGTGTTTGTTTGACTTGGAAAGTATTGCGTCAAGTTACTTGACATGTTGAAAAAGTCCACAGTAAAGGAACATGTTACCCAATCTTCTCTTGTCTCTCTGACCATGTCAATAGTGGAGTGACATTTGTAATATATTACTTAGAGCAAGGAGGCATTTGGAATGGGAAAATGTTATATGTAAATAATTGCATGTATACCTGATACATAGAGGTAACAGCAAGCTTATAAAGAGTATTAAAACAGTATTTGGTCTTTTCAAGCTTAAATCACTGTTGTAACCAATAGTTGTGGTGTATAAAACTGAAATGATCCTCATGTAGGCCTACAGTAGTACTGTTTTGTACTCAGCTCAGTGATGAAGTTTGGCTAACATAATTTGGTCTTCGACTCGACTCACTGAATTTTGCCGCTTAACCTTCAGGCGCTCCTGTCTACTACTTTTGCCTGGCTGACAGAAAGACGGCTGAAATCTTTCTGGTCAACCATTTACAGTCCAGTTTGTTGAATTCACTTTTGTTTAAATGTGTTTAGCAAGTTTAAAAGTGTACCATGTAGCATTTTAACATCGACAAATCATCTACACTGCTTTCCAGCACAATGGAGATCGCTTTATGGCACAAAACAGGAAGAGGGCGCTGTTCTTTCAGCACCAACAGAGTTAAATAATTTCTGGCAATGGCAGATGGTGGAAGAAGTAAAAGGCTGATAGAAAAATCACTTCCAACACAATTATCCTCGTCAGTAAGTGAAAGTAGTCACATCCTCTCTGTGGCAGGAAGCAACAGGGCTTCATGAGAAATGTGGTCTTCATTTTGAGAAACACTAACCCCAACAAAACCTCCGGGGTGTGATAAAGGCGACCAACTGATGTTCAGAAATGCTCCATGTTGCACCTTTAAACACAGACGTGTAATGTCAAATAATTTGAATTTCCACAGACAAAAGTTGAAATACTGTACCATTATGATTACAATTTCAAATTCATTGATTGATTACAATCAAATTGATTGACTGATCTCTGGTCATGTGGACTAGTCATTAGGTTAAAATGTTTCTGAAGCTGGTAGTTGTTTATGTATGTTTTTTTAGCTCTAAGTGGATTTTGTTGGCTATTAATTGTGTGATTTTGTGACTACATTCCAGAATAATTAATACAGAATTTTCCATCTCAGTAAGTTTACTGCTGCTATGTTGCATGCCCTCTTAATACTCTACTCCATACGTTACCTAGACCTTACCTGTACTTTCATTTCATATATTTCTACTGAACATTTTCTAGTGCTGAAACTGTCAGCCGCATGTTTATAGTAAATGTCAATGTTATATAGAAATATATAAAAATATCAATGTTTTTTGTTGGATTTGTTTGCTATATCCTATTCCACTTGCTGCAATGACCTAATTTCCCCAGACGGATCGTTAAAGTTGAAGCTAATCACATCTAATCTCAAATGTGTATCATCTTTTCAAATCATTTCTTAAAACTCATTTATATAGACTTGCTTTCAAGTATGGCCTTTAATTGATTGTTTGTGACTTCCTTCTAAGGTTTACTTCACATTTCTTACCTTGCGTAGGCTGTCATTTTCATCCATTTTGTTTTTACTCCTTTGTAAAGCACTTTGTGCTGTGATTTGAATAGTGCTATAGAAATTATTATTATCATATGTCCAAGTTCAGCTTAGTGAATCTGCCAGGCAGGCTGGTTGACTCCAGAGTTACAGACACATTTTGACACAGAGTTTTGACAGTATCCTGGTAAACAGTGGCTCTGATTGGCTGAGGAAGTCTTACCTCACTGTTCCTCTTCAGCAGCAGCAGCAGGTTGGCGTTTCCTCCCTGCACAGAACAGAAACACACACGCTCTAATTGTGACCACAGCCGAGAACAGCGTGTGTGCATCATTGTGTCTCTGTGTGTGTGTACATGACATACTGTGTACAGCATGTGCATGTGTTCATTACTGTGCATGTGTGTGCGTGCATATCTGTGTGTGTGTGATTAGAACTATATATATGTGTGTGTGTGATGTGCAATTCTAACTGTGTCTGGGTATGATTGCATGCATGTGGATATGCATGTACTGTATGAGTGTGTGTGAATGTGCACACGTTCGCAAATCAGATATACTGTACAAATGTGTTTCCGTGCACACACAAGGTACACGTGCACTCACATACAGGATATGTGTACTGTGAGTTTCTACACTGGCTTCTACACACTGTCACACGCTCCCTCTTTTTACTGCTCAACTACTGCTGCATTTTGGCTCCATATCCCTAAGAGGAATTGTTAAGAAAAACCAAGTGCTGCTTTTGTTTCAGCTGTTAGAAGATACACAGAATGGCCTAGATGGTTATGGTTCGCAATATGCTAGTTTGGTTCTACTGAAACATTCAATAAAGGACCGTCTGCTGCACTAATGCAGGATAAATGCATGAAGGAAGACTACAATGGCTACCGCCCAGTGCAGAGCCACAGTAGCAGCACCTAACGGCGGCCCATTTATTTTCATCCGCTATTGGATTCTTACACAACCGATGGTCGCCATTAGCAACGGGACCTGGCAGGAAGAATCAAGGGGCTAATTCGCTGGAGGGAGAGAAGCGGCTAAATTCATCTTAATGGTATTGTTTATGTTGGAGGACGAATGCACCCCCACACATGGCCCCGGGTCCTCGAGGAGGCGTGGGGGCGTAGCGGCTTCACAGTTGAGAATAATTGGCTGTTGAGATGCTGACCTTCTTTAAAACGCTGTCAGACTCCGTCCTGCGCAGATCTCCCGCCGTGTCCTCGCTCTCGTCTTTGTCTCCATCTGACATGAAGGAAGAACGCAGGAGAATAGATGAGCAAGACGGCAGAGAATCCACGCTCCTACAAGAAGGGGCTTACCACAGATATGAGAATAGGGCTACAAAATATAGATGTTTCTGCTCATATCATGCATTCACGTGTGCTGAAAACCTTGCCTTTAAATTAAGATAAAAATGTGCAATCTATAATCTCTTGCAAAGTAATAAAAGACCACAAATTTAAAAAAAAAAGGTGGTAAACTCTATCTAGCAAATGGGGTTTAGATGTGTTTACCCTCCAAAACATCCCTATTATCAGTGTAAGAGTGAAGACCAATGCTGGCCAAGATGGAGACAGTGAAATTTTGACAAACAGAGGAATATGGCTGACAGAGAAATAGATGGTTACAGTTTGAATTATACTGGAAATACAACCAACTACAACCAACCAGAATAGTTGTACAAGACAAATTATATAGTGATAATAGGGGTAAACCATGGAGCAGGGAACTGGCTAAACCAATGAACTATTCCTACCTATATAGCAAACATCACAACAACACAGACTTCACATTGTGAACATACTGTATTTACTCCAGATATATTTTTCATAATTACCAATTCACAGTACAGTAGAACCTAATCCAATCCCCTTGGGCATTGAGGTTGTTCAGATTAATGAAATGCTGCAGCAGTTACTTCTTGGGTATTTTATTAGATTTTATTTCCAGGCTCAGTCTTATTTAGGTGACTGGGGCTAAATTGATGGCAGTATAGTAAGTGGTAGGAAGCCTGCACACAATCACAAATTAAGGATGGGAAGTTTCTTTTGACAGGTTTAGGACCATTTCATTCCAAAGTGCATTATGTGCAGTGAACATATCAGTCAAATCACTGAAGATGGAATAATAACACACTGAATCCCCTTGTTCTGGCAGGCCAACAGCAAACAGTACAGTCATGTGAACAGAATACATGAAAACCTAAAATCATCAGGAGCATGACTTTCTGGTAGAATGTAAGAAAAAACTTAATTTGTGTGTAAATAATCATGTTTTTACAAAGATTTATGTCTGTGAGTGTGAATTTTAGGCAAGCTGATGGTGGTAAACTCTAGGAGAACTAGGAGTGTTGGGAAAGCAATTCAAAGGTGGATAGATCAGTAGACAGATTCAAGGTGATGTTGTTTGGGGCGGCAGGGCAGCCTAGCGGCTCAGGAGTCCATCTCATAACCAGAAGGTTGCAGGTTTGATCCCCACAGGAGCCAATTTTGTGTCTATCAAGAGCCATGTGTCTGTGAGCAGAGCCTGGATAAGCGCTTCAGCTAAATCAGTGTTCTCAACCATGGTCCTTGGAGGCTAAAGTCTGCAGGTTTTCAATCCAACCAAACACTTCAGCAGCTCATTTCACTGATCGGCACAACTTCAACCAGAGAGGAGGGACTAATCAGTGAAATGAGCTGCTGTAGTGATTGTTTGGAATGAAAACCTGCAGACATTTGGTGTACGATGGCACATGAACGGCACTAAACTGTACTGGGAAAAACTCTCTAGCATAGTGCCATTTTTCATATCAGTTAGCCAGGCACTTCTTCAGTGCTGCTACTGATGTAGAAGTCTGGACCTCTCATGGCCCTCTGGTGCATCTGAGGCGGCGTCAGTACAGTCCCACTCTCAGCTCGTAAGCCACCGGTTCAGAAGTGTTGCCCCAGGCCACATTTCCCACAGGAGGCTTCAGCTCGACTGTCTAAGCCCCGGTCTCCACCAGTCTCCTCTGTTTTATCTAGCGGCGCTAAACAGAGGCATTGTGGGAAGCGCTAGGCGTGGCTCCTGCGGTTGGTATGAGATGATTGAAGATTTGTTTGAGGCGCAGCACTGTTTTAGTAGAAGTTGAAATAGTTGTACTTCTCAAGCCGTGCTAAGCTCACAGCGCTGTCAGGAAACTACCACAGCGCACTTAACACTTACACTTTAGTCATTTAGCTGATGCTCTTATCCACACTTACAGTGAGTGAGCAGGCAGGGGTTCAGTGTCTTGCTTAAGGACACTTCAACAGGGAAGATGAGTGAGTTTGGCTGTTGATGGGCACACAGTAGCCGGTGCGGGGTTCAGAGCTGTGACCTGGCCTAGCCACTAGGCCGGCCTGCACATTCTTTCCATGGAAAAATAATAATAAGCAGCCGCAGCAGCGGACTTACTCTTACTGCTGCTCATCTGGTGGCTGTCGAAGCCTCCGAAGGTCTCGGCCCGACGGGGCAAACACACCGGCCCCGCGCCTCCTCCCTCCTGGACGCTGGCCATCGCCCCGCCCAGGCTGCCGTTCACCAGCGTCTGTAACGTCTCCACTGTCACACACACACACACACACACACACACAAAGGCAAACAGCAGCGTGCAGGTCAATAAGTGAATTATCCAGGCTAACTGTGTTACAGTTCAGCCCTGCACCCATGGGTCCTACCAGGCACCTCTGCTTACAACCTGATCCTGGCTCTTGTTGCTAAGCGACTATTAAAAGCCTATTTCAACCACAGAGTTCTTTTACTAAAAGTTGAAATATTTGCAATCTCTAAAAACACCCTAAACTCTAGATAGACAAATAGATAGATAGATGGAACATGCAGTAGTGACCTTTCCAATGAAAGGAAGGAGATAAAGAAGCCAGCGCTGGTGGACACGTCAACTCACAGTACAACACAATAACCTCAGCAGGAGAAATGACATTACCGCAGCCACATCACATATCAAATAAGGACCTTTACTGCTCCGGGCACTGGAAGGAAGAGGTGAAAAATACACAATAATGTAGCTGAAGCACCTCACACATCTGTTTCCTGCTAGTTTCTACAGCTGAGGCCAAGTTCTCCTTAGTGCATTTATCCTGCAGACAATCATTTCTTGAATTTTACACAGTGTAACCAAACTGTAATTTTATTGTACTGTGAAACTGGATTTTGCCAAACTATTCCTCTTAGGGATGGAGCTAAAGTGCAGCAGCAGATCAGAAAGCCTGCAGTAAAGAATAAGACTTAGCGTGCAATAGCTGTATCTGTGTGGTAGTTTCTCAGTCTTCCTGACCCGTGCTGCTCACTCACCCCCTCACAGCTACGACCTCTTCAGTAATTATGTTAGCTTCCACCAACCCAGTTCATCCAGGCATGTGGGCCAACGTCGAGGTCAATTAATTTCAGTTTAAATAAATTCAGTGAATATGTTTTATTCAAAATGCAAATACCAAAATAACCCCGAACACAAAATAGTTCTTCGTACATCTGGACCATCGAGAAATCATTAAGAATTCATGTCCCTTCATTACAGAATGAATGGCAGTTACTATTCACAGTTAATCAGGGTTCCAACAGATTCTCCATTATAAATTTAATGTTTCTCCAGACCTTTATTTACTTACTCTATAGCTGAACATTATTCTACATGACATGACATAACTTATTTCATAAGATGAAATGGCATTGGGTCTACAACTATATAAAATGCGTCACGTGTATTAGGTCTGAACATTTTTTTTTCTCCACATATATTTGCAGACCAGGAAATGATCACACTGCAAAGAATCATCTTAAAAAGTCATTTAACTATGAATTGACTCTTCTTCTTCTATTTGAGTGAGGCAGATCACTCCACATCTTTCACGATGAGATCACCAAAGAAAATTCTTAAAACAAGTTGAGTTGCACTGGAAGTGAAATTATCTTTTTTTACACTAGTTTTTTAAGTAACATAAGGTTTTGCAACGAAATATTCAATTAAATGACTTGTTAAGATGGATATGTGTGTGTGTGTGTGTGTGTGTGTGTGTGTGTGTGTGTGTGTGTGCGTGCGTGTGTGTGTGCATGTTTTGTTTTTGCAGTGTGATTGAATGTGTGAGTTTTTCAAGTCACTGAATAGCTTAAATAACTTGTTACACAGACATTTCTACAGCTCAAATTCATTTCCCAGAATTTTCCAGAAATTTCCAGACCTGTGTGGGAACTCTGTCTGGATTCAAAGCCAACTGAGTGCTGCGGTGCTCTCTCTCTCCCTCCGTCTCTCTCCCTCTCTCTCTCTCTATTCAAGTCCCAGTTCAGTCTCTATTTTTCTGAATGTTAGTGCTGCCAAAGCATCTAAATAACAGTTGAATAAATCCTAAAACACACTCTCTCTCTCTCTCTGTCTCCCTCAGTGTCTCTCAATCTCTCTCCTATTCTTTCTCTCTTTCTTTAATCCCTATCACACACACTCTCTCCCTCAATCTGTCTCTCTGATGCTCTGTCTCCAACCAACTGTCAAGCAAATGCCATGCAAACTTTTAAAATGTCTCAAAAATAAAATGCGAATAGGTGCGTTTCCATCAGATGGGTTGAAGTGAATAAACAGGCTTCCTGAACATCAAAAAAACACAATGGAGAGTCTTTCAAGAATTGATTAGTATCGATTAGTATTGGGTGAACTGTTATTGTTCTTCAGCATCAGCTAATGCTGGTCATATTTCATGCTTTCATTCGCAAGCGTAAAAAAGTGTGATATTCGGGAAATTTCAGTTTCTATTCAGCTTTTCTACATAGTAGTTCCATACATAATAACTAGCAATAAAATACTTGGATGGAAACCAAGCTAAGGTACGTCTTTCTTTCTCTCTGTCTCTCTTTCTCTCTCACTCAATTCATTCTGCTTTATTGTTATGAATATCAGATTAACAAAGCATCTACATACAGTGGAATTAAATCATGAGCTCTCTCTCTCACCTTCCTGCAGGGCATCCTTCATGATGGCCGCCCCCCTGGGTGGCTCCAGGCTGCAGGCTGACCTGAAGAACGGCTCGACTGGCCGACAGGCCTCCTCGGCTGGGCTCAGACCCTCCCACATCCCCCTGAACAGCCTGACCTTCTCCTCCAGCAGGGACATGATCTCTGCATCCTTCTGCCTCAACAGGTCTGAGCAGAGAGACAAACAGGAAGAAAGAGAGACAAGAAGGAAAGCAGACAGGAGGGCAGGAAGACAGGAGAGAAGGAAGGAAATAAGGAAGGAAGGAAGAGAAATCCCAAACACTGTATATGAATACTGAAGGCATAAACAGAAAACATTGTGTGATATTTGCAGCAAACGTATCCCTTCTCTCTCTTGCTCTCCCACACACACACACACACACACACACACACACACACACACAGATTCAACATGTCCCTCTTACCTCTCATCTCCTTGGCTTTAGTCTCCAGTTGTCTCTTGTCATCCTCCGTCTCGCTGGGAATCCCTTCATCCTCATCCTTCTCTCTGTCCAACAAACAAAAATCATCATTTACCACATCTACAACCAACCAGCAGCCTAGTGTGGCCTTGTGTAGCTCAATGGGCAGAGCAAGGCACCAACACTGTTGGGTTAGGGGTTCAATTCCCACTCAGTCCACCCATACTACAATGGAGGCCATCATGGTATTGTAAAGCTCTATGAAGAGGAAATTGTGGCTGATAGAATAGTGTGTATGGCATGATGCTAAGAAGATAAAGCCACATCAGGACTTTATTGATGAAGCACCTATTACAAAGTACTTTACAGAGCAACAAAAGAGCACAAACTATTCAATTTAAAACAAGAGAGAAATGACCAAGTCACACATTTTAACATGCAAAGCCAGACAGGCAAAGAGCGCGTTTACATGCACACTAATAACCCGGTAACAGGGAATAATCAGGTTATGGCAATAATTGAATTGACGTGTTAACATGCACTCTTGTAATGCGATAACAGGGAAAACCCCGGTTTAACATGATTCAGTCATACTTGGATTTCTCTCCTTAAGGAAGTGACGTAAAAAACTTCCTGCCGCTTGTTTTGGATTTTGAACATACTGTAGCTCACACGCACGTAGCTTATTTCCATATGGTCAGGTTTCTGTGTCTCATTACTTTGCACTACTTATGGCTGCAAAACACTTAAATGAACACTCTCCTTATCATTATCATATTCCTCATCAGTCCAAAAGTGAGTCTTGCCGGTTGTCATGTTTACTGCTTCCGGGGACGTTGTTCTTTATCCGCAGATGTAAAAAACCAAAAGAAAGCAGACTAAGGGTATACTAAGGGTATACATGCGCCGAATAATTGGAAAGATTGGGCAAAAACCTAGCTGTGTTAGTCGGGTTTCTCATAATGCGATTACAGCCTTTATCCAATTAAGCAAATCGCACTATGTTGTTTACATGACCACTTGAATAATCAGGGAATTGCCTTGGAATTGCATGGTAACGCACTGAATGTGAGTCTTGGTTACATACTTCATTTCTTGAAGTATGAGTGGTGCAGCAGCATCAGAGCGTACATTTTTAACATGGGTGGCCCCAGTGGGAAGTGAACCCCTAACCCTGGCAGTGTTAGTGCCTTGCTCTACCCATAGTTACACAGGTATATATATCTAATGTAAGTGGTGAGAGTTTGGCTTTGATGAAGTAGACAGCCAAAGCAGCGGTAGAGAAACAGTTTGTCTATGTTTTCCACGCCTGCGAACAGCTTGAGCTCCATCGTGTATTTTGACAGAAGTCAGAGAGAGAGAGAGAGAGAGAGAGAGAGAGAGAGAGAGAGAGAGAGAGAGAGAGAGAGAGAGAGAGAGAGAGAAGAGAGTACCAAATCACTGTCCTCCCTGCTGGGCTGCAGTAGAATAATCCTCCGCTTATAGTGAGCTGCCCTTGAAGCCAATCCAGCATTAGACCGTCCCTGAGTACATCCCATCCCCAGGTAGAGTAGTGCTAATCCTCCTGACAGCACAGTCCTCCATCACAGCTTACCGTACATTACCATGTAAAGAACTGGGCTGGGTCTAACTCCTGGGTTATGGGGGAAATGGAGGTGAACCCTCAGATGCCAGCCCTGGATGTAAAGCACTCTGAAGGGGAAGCATGCTTCGCCATGGAGGTGAAGGGTTCCAGTTCAGGGGAGGGAGATGGACTTACATGCAGAGCTGCTCATTAACAAAATTGCAATCCTGACTATTACAGGTGCTGCAAGTTTTTGTTTTTTTTTGAAAGCGAGAGTTTTTAGACTACTTCCTAAATGCTGTTTTCCGGTGCTGTAGAGAATTCCTCTGACAACAATATAAGCTCCATGTCAGAGAAACTATTTGATTTTATTTAAAGTGAGAAAACTCTAAGCATTAGTATCTTTTTTTAAAACCTCTGATAAGTATCCCCGCCCCCTCCCACAAACTGTGTTTTTTTTTTTAAGATCTGAAAAAGAAATTCAGAAAAAGCTGCATCCCCATCTAACAAAATCTATATCACCATGGCAACAAAAATAAATAAACAGACAGATATATAAACACACAAATAAATACATGACACAACTACATGAATAATAAAAAAAAATAAATAAAACAAAATAAAATAAAATCGCAATAAGGAGTTTTGTTTCTGCAGCCCGACTTACATGGATTGCATGGCGTCCTGGATGAGCTGCATCCAGGTGTTGCGCTCGTCCTTGGAGCTGGCCAGCACCTCCATCATCTCCGGCTTCTCGATGCCCGCCGTGATGAGGAAGAGGCCGCGCTCCTCGTTGGCCACCTCCCTGACGATCAGCTTCTGCAGGGAGATGACCGTGGAGCGCTGGTCCTGCAGGGAGACGAGGGAGGGAGGGAAGGAAGGAAGGAGGGGGATTGATGGAGGAGACGAGGGAAAAGGATGATTATGGGAGGGTCAAGGAGGAGAGGGGAGAGATAGATGGTGAGGAAGGGGGATGAGGGAGAAGAGAAAGGGAGGAGGAGGGAGGGCAAAAAGGAGAACAGAAAGGGAGGACAAGGGAGGGCAAAAAGGAAAATTACGGGAGGAGCGAGGAGTGGAGGAGAATGGATGGATGGGGGAGGAAGGGAAGAGGAAGGGAGGGGAATGAAGGGAGGAGAGAAAAAAAGAGTAGAGGAGGATAGAAGGGAGGTCAAAATAGAAAAGAAAAATATGGGAGGAGCAAGAAGTTAGGGGAAGGAGGGAAAGATGGTGTGGAAGGGGAGGGGCGTGAGGGAGGGAGGATGGGATGGAGGGATGGAGGAGAGAAGAGAGAAAGGGAGAGGAGGAGGATAAAAAGGGAGCGTGGATGGTGAGGAAAGGCAGACAGACGGAAAGAGAGAAATGACCATTAGGTTCTGGTTAATGTTATCATCCACATGGGAGTCAGCTGACTGTTAAAGCCTCGGCAGCCCTGGCGTCCTCAAGGCTGCAAGCTGCTCTACAGATAAATCACATTTCAGTAGTGTAACATCAGAAAACCGCAGCTTCATTTCTGCTCTATCCACTTAGCAGCTAAACGCTGAAAATATAATCACATCTGCTCTCACATCTTCCCTTGTCTGAGGTTTAAAATAAAACATTCTACCTCTCTCCTTACCGCTTACTTCTTTCCCTTAGCAGTCCTCTATCATCCATGATCATTCTAGGGTCACAGGAAAATGTGTTCCATCTGGGTGCTGTGACCTTTGACCCTTCACCTCCTTACTACCGGTTGCTTGTAATGTTGGTGATCTACGTAGAAAGCGAAGCTTATTCTACGGTTACACTCAATATAACTCTCCATTGGATGAGACAGTCTTGCGTCAGAGGAAATCATCAGTGCCTAAAATGTAAAATAAACACGTAAACCCGAAACCCGAAGCAGTTCACATGGCTGTCATCCATTCAAAACCGCACGCTATTCCTCTGTTCGGTGTCAACAGCCTCAACTGAGACATGCCAAGCCTTTTTCCATGATGGACGTGATTATTACGCCACTGTTTCCATTCCCCATACTGTGCGTGTGTGTGTGTGTGTGGACAATGTGCCATGAAACCGTAATTGTTGTAAACATGGAAAAACCAGCTCAAAAGCTATATAACGTGCAACGGCTGGGCCGGATGCCTGAGGCCTAGTTGGGCTTTATTAGGTGCTGCTAACTAGCAGCGGACAATGTTACACAATGGGAGAGCTAGCAGGCCAGCTAATGCTAACAGCAACAACAACAGTGGGATAGGAAAATGCGATAACAACCTCTCTGGCAGCGCTCAATAGGACCTTTATTACTGGGAATGGAGGGAGGGAGGGATGGAGGGAAGGAACGAGGGGAGGAAGGAAGGAAGGACAGGAGGAGGTAAGGAAGGAGGGGTAAGGAAGGCCTCTTGAAAGGGCAGCGATGGCAATGCCAATATTTAACCAGTAGAGGGAAGGAGAGAGAGAGAGAGATAGGGGAAAGAGAGAGGGAGAAAGAAAGAGAGAGAGATGAAAGCAGCGTCATACCAGCAAGGCGAAGACATATTTCTGGTCTTTCTCTTGGAGGAAGACGAAGACGTCTGATAGGAGCAGAGCGTGGACGTCTGGAGGACCAAAAGAGAGAGAAGAAGAAGTTGGGGATGGAAAGAGGAGAAGTTTAAACACATGAACACATGTCCACATTTCTGCAGTCTACATTTTTACAGAGAGAGAAGTGTGTCTGTCAGTCCGCCAGTCAGTCAGTCAGTCAGTTGGTCAGTTTGTGTCATGGCAGTATCTTTCATTCAGTCTTCATTCTACAGTCAGTCAGTCAGTCAGTCAGTCAGTCAGTAAACCAGTCAGTAAGCGTCTCCTCACCCTTCAGTCTTCCCTGGCTGTTCTTCAGCTGCAGCGCTCCGTCGTGGATCAGCCTCCTCCTCAGCAGATCCTCCCTGGCGAACATCTGGCCGCTCTTCATCATCATGATGGACTTGCTGTCCGTGCGGACGTGGAATTCCTTCAGGCGACGCTTCTTCTCGTGCTCGTTCACCTTGCCGTCCACCGCCGCGATCACCTCCTTGACGAGCCGCACGGCGTCCGTCAGGTCCTCGTAGTCCTCCTCGCCCTCTGCGCGCATCGTGGGAGGACAGAGGTTAGGAAGGCAGCAGCGTAGCAGTCCAACATTTAGAGAAACTGTCCTGTAACCGCAAGGTTCCATCGCAGCAACAGCAAAGTTTCCTTGAGCAAAAAACTGAACTCCATGTCTGATTATGCATTGTTAAGTCTGTCTGGATAGAAAAACGGCAGATTCGTGACTAAAATAAAAGTCTGACAGATGCAAGCTACACAAACACATAGTGTAGCAGGCGGGAGTGTGTGAATGTGAAGCAGGGCGAAAGAGTATTTATATGTGCAAAAGCCAGTCACAGTTGAACTGAAGCACACCTCACCAAATCATTTAATCAAGTGTTGAGTCACAAGATTTTATTTTCTCTTATGAAAAGTGAAAGAAACAATTCTGCCAGCGGTCTGAGATCATTTCACTTGTTTCCAATGCAGCTCAACTTGTTTCTCAAGATTTTGTATGTTGAAAACAGAACGGCCAGTGGGAAAATTATCTCAGTCCATTGTCAGATTGTTTCACTTGTTTTAAGAAAATAAAATATGATTTTAAGGCTCAATGCAATGATTTTTTAACCTTTATGTATCCATTTATCCAGGGAAGGTTGAATGCAAGCCATGTTCTTTTTCAGCCTTACCCTGCTTCACATTCATACAGTTCCAATACTCACACTGGGAGCTCTGCTGGAGCAGTTGGGGGTTCAGTGACTTGCTCAAGAGCATATCGACAGTAGTTGATGAGGAAGGGGAGAGAGTTTATCATGTACTCGGCAAGATTACGGTGGCTCTAAAACTCTTGTGCATTCTTGTGTCCTCCATGATGCATTTTATGTAATATCTAAATCACCGAAGCACGATTCCAAACCAATGAGGTTTACTTCCCAGCTGATGGTGATTTGACCAACAGGAACAAATGGGATGTCCCAAGATTCATTGTGAGAATGACACATCACGTCTGAGCAGCGCTACAGTCTAAACAGAGCCAGTTGATCGCACGCACGACGAGAAGCACACAGCCCATCTCAAACTGTAAGGAAGCTTCTCTGTGGTTGCTTTCATGAGAAGATCGTTCTCTCCAAGACAACTTGGGAAGAACTTTCTCTACAAGGTCACAAGTACCGACTTGAAGTTCTTGGATTTGATAATGAGCCAGTGTCTTGCTCAAGGACACTTCAGCAGGGCAGATGCTTGCCAACACAGGGAATTGAAGTGGGATTCTTTATGATAGGAATTAGAATTTAGAGAAGTAGTGAAAGACTAATACCGCCAGTGGTCTACAGGTCTGCTGGCCTGCTCACTGAGGAAAGCCTGAGAGTCAAAGCGACTGTGATATGCATGTCTTGTATATTGTACACCCAGTTTTTAACTCAGTGTGGAACATTTTTCCCCAGTGTGGAATATTTTTGTCCTGTGGTTGTTGTGCTCCAGCATCAAAATAGTCTCTCTAACTGTGCGAGTACAGTGTGTTTTTTCCACTCGGTATATATCACAGTTGGCAGGAGAGAGTGTTCTTAAAGCACCTTGGGGATTAACTCACAGCTCCCCCATCCCACATAGAACTATAAACAGGCTTTGGGGAAGGATTAGAGTGAATGTACACAGTGGGAGGCCAGCTGACGAAAGCTGCTTTAAATCAGATACAAATATGGTGTGAAATATTTCAGCTAATCAAGGTGTGCTTGATCTATTATCCCATGCACTAAAAACACCCATCTTGACATATGGGCCTGTAATTAATTTCATGTCTTATGAAATCTCATTTTTCTCAGAACATGTGAAAAGATCTGAGTAACTCAACTTTCTCAGGAAATTTCCCAAAACAAGTGACATTTTCGTAAGACAAGTGGAATGATCTGCATTACTTCTAAGTATCGCCCGCTAAGGAAGTTAGATTGTAAAGAAAAGTAAGACGTTATAACTTCATGAGATATTGGACAAAGTGCAATTATTGGACTTTTTTTAGCAGATATTTTAAGTAAAAAAAAATAATAAAAAAATAAAATGTATGAGTGAATATGAGACTAAATGACTGAAAATGAACGTTGACAGTTCCTTTGTACTGTCCTTTTGACTGGAGTTAACAACTGTCTCTTACATCGTCCTGTAATGAAGGACAAATTATTGTGTTCTGTAATGAATAAATGAGGAAAGTGGCTTGTTGTGTATTTGTATGCTTGGGTGATGGCAGCGGGAAAAGCACAGATACAGATCGATTCAAACTTCACCAGCAGAAACCACAAAGTAAAAAAACGAATTAATAGAATAAAAGAGATGGGAAACGGACTTCATGTGATGCATCTAAATACAGGTTTTGAATGACTGCATAGTATTCTAATGTATTTTAGTTATCTAACCCTTATTCCGAACCGCCTCCATTCCCCAGCAGGTTCAATTAGAGACGCTGTACTATGATGCTACATGTTCAATGTTGTAATGGCATTTAGTTAAAGCATCAACTATTTCACATACACAGACTGTCCATACAAACCGCAATAAACTTAGTTGCCTTGTTGCCCTGCTCTGGAATTTTTCAGGTGGTTAAGATTGTCCCAGTGGGAACTTTGAAATAGAATTCCAGTCTCTAGTTTCTTCAGTTCATGGCACTGTGTACACACAGTAAAAGCATGAATGACTGCTGAGAGGAAGCCAACATGCAGCTAACCTTTAGTGTGCTGCAGCATTCTCTGAATCAGCACCGGGTACTTCGTTATCCTCTGGGTCACCAGCAAGATGCATTCTGGGATACCGAGCCGCCGCACGATGCTGCTGCTCATCTTTTTCTGGAAGATGAAACCCAAGAGTCATTTGCTGTACAACAATCTAGGGATAATGCTCCAGAGTGTTATTTATCGTGATTATGGTTATGACAGTGATGCAATGCTGGCAGCACTGAAACCTCCATAATCAGAGTAAAGAACCTCCTCTTGGGTATTATGGCTTTTATACATGTTCCAACACATGTACTGACTGAAAAGTCTTCTCTCAAGTAGTGTACATACAAAAGAATATAAAAGAGGAGGAAAAACAAGAAACATCGCTAACCAGCTCCCTTGTTAACACAAGAGTTGGCAGAGTAACCATTAGAGAATGGCATTTCCATAAAATTCTATATAATATAAAACATTGTTGTCTGGAAAATCAAAATGATACGACTTTCTGCATGATGTATTATGATTCATTACTGCTCCATGCATCTACACATGTAGCCATTGTAGAAGTCCCATTTTTTACTGCACGCTTGCTGAAGCAGTATTGTACTTTAGCCTCAAGAACTGTTTTGGAGAAAAGAAAGAAAATCATGTTTTGCTCTTTTGAGCCATCAGAGGGTACAATAATTCTCTAGTAACTACTCGGTGTTATAATCGCTATATATGGTTCTACTACTAAATCTTGAAGAAAGAATAACTGTATCTTCAGCACCAGCGGGTTTATGGTTATATGTTTACCGCTGTATACAGTACTAATGCAGTATAGATACAAGATCAATGCATGAAGGAGGACTTCTACAAAAGGACACCGCTATATGATCCTGAGCTGGGATGAAGGTCTCACCTTGATGAAAGCCTTGAAGCGTTTGTCTTTGGCCAGGAGCTCCTTGTAGAAGTTGACGGCTTCGTTGTGGCGGCTGCAGAACCTGCCGTACACCCTCTTCATGCTCTCAGCATTGGACCCTGAGAACTGGACCGGGATTTGACAGGCATGAATAAACAAACCAGGCGCCAGTACAGCATAGCCAAAAAGAAAACAAAACAAACACAGCAATAATAATAGTAGCCATCTGGAAGTCTGATAACGTGAATAGCCAATGATGCACTTCTTCACACTGTGCATGTATTGTAAGCTCTTTCCAGTAGATCTGTAAACTGCGGATATCTGTAAATCTGTAAGTCTGTCAATAGCCATCATCTGATAATTCTTTTTATCCAGCAGAAACTCTTTGAGATGCTCCATCATGTTGTATCCCTGTATTTTTAGCTTCTGTTAGCTAGTCTCCACCACCTGTCCTTGGAGCAGGAACACACTGACATGAAGGATAGGTGCTTGTACTCTGGGGCAATTTGGTAGCAGGCTGCTGGGTGCTGTTAGCACCTGGGTTCAAACCGGAAACCTTTCAACAGCTAGGCTGCCTCCCTAAACAACGTGTCTATAAGTTACAGGAGCTTGTATGTAGCAGCTCCATTAAGTGTACTTTCTAAAGCTGTTAGGATTCAAAGCGCTGACATTATTTTCCCCACAGCCGAGGAGCCTGTTCCCTGTTCCAGTGCTTGTCAAACTGGGAAATGGTTTTGGGTGGTTCACAAGATGATTTATGGAATATATTTCTAATGCACACATTTAGGATGAAAACATAAACTTGTGTTTTTCATCTTTTTGACAAATGCCTTTTTCTTGTGATATAGTGAATATTTGCAGCCTCTGTGCTTCCTACAGTAATCAATCAAGTAAAATAGCCTGAAAAGGGAAAATTAAATTCATCACTTTAGTTCACCACTTAGTGTATTTAAGCCTAGAACAGGTGGCCACGAGGCAGCACTGACTAATTTTTGGGATTGAGAACCCCTAGCTTCATCCCAGCAGCCCTCCCTTGCGCTGACCTGGCTGACCAGGATGTCTCCTATCCTGTTGATGATGAAGGCTCCCTCCATGCCTCCTCCCTCCTGCTGGCTCTCCTTCTTCCTCTCCAGGAGGCGCAGGAGGTGCTGGGTGTGGAGCTCCAGGAGCTCATCCAGAGCAGGGAACAGCTTGTCCACCGTCTGCACCTCCAGCTGCACCTCCTTCTGCAGGCCTTTGCTGTATACCTCCGACATGATGCGCAACGTCCGGATGTGATGCATCTCCGTCTGCATCAGCTCTGCAGGACAGACCGGGGAGTGACACTTAGTCAGAGAATGACTCACATATATGATATTTGGTGGAGGCTTTTATCCAAAGTGCTTCACAGTGCCATGTGGCTATACATTGTGAGCATAGGTGGCCATAGTGGGAGTCAACCCCTAAATATAATGTTCTATTTAAGCCAGGCTTGCATTCCAACCCAATTCTACAATTTCACACTTTCAAACAGATAGGGAGGAACTATTCAGTGAAATCTGCTGGTGTACTATTAGGTTGGAATGAAAACCTGCATACTCTTCCATGAAACAGCACTCCACTGGCTTAGAGGGAACATTGCATAACATATGACATTTGGTGGAGGCTTTTATCCAAAGAGCTTTACAGTGCCATGTGGACATACGTTTTGACACATACATAGTGCCTCGCTCAGCTCACAGCTACAGGACCACAGTGAGGCCAGCGGGGTTAGCGCCAGTGTTTTACTGAGCTGAGGCCAGATTAACAAAACTTAACTTTCTGAAGTGCATTTTTTTGCATCTATTTAGCAGAAAAACATTCAGTAGAAAAATGCAATGCAGCCACAAAACATGTTGCATTTTGAGTAAGAGGTGCGACTTTTTCTCGAGTGGAAAAGCTTGCTCTTACAGCCACTATCGCTCTTTCCACCTACATGTATAACCCACAGCTGAACGGAACAAATTCAGGCCTGCTGTCTGGCAGTTGTCGAAATGTGCGTGCATTCTGAGAAATGTAGGAAATCACTAACGAAGTAGAAGGAGACGAGGCAGTTTGAGGGAAAGTGGGTGCCGCAAAAAAATAAATTACAACACTTCATCACAAAATAACTCCTGGAACGCATTGAACATCACAGACTGATAATATATAACAGGGTAAGAGTATCTGAAGGAGGAATTTCCCTTTAATAGGACTTTAGCCAAAAGGCAATAACCAATGCCTGGGCGTTTTCCTATACTTTAAGTTACGTATTTAAGTAAACCATAAATGTACCCACTCTTAATAATTGTTCAAAATTGGTTTCTAGATGGAAGTACTATGGGTTGCAGCTAGGGAGGAAAATCAATGCACAGAATGGATTATGATTGTTTCTATCGTGGTTGCTAAGTAGGCCCCATTTGAGATGTTAGTAAGTAAGAAACCAAGAGAATTTTGCAAGAGATGAGACCAATCTCAAGAAAATATTGGGAACTGCACTTAACTATTGAGTATTATTAAGAACCTCCTTCGGTAACTTCATAAGATCTAACTTCAGAGGTCTTTTGTGAATCCGGCCCCAGGTAATCATTATAGAGAGTGTAGAGTGTGGCGGTCAGACGTACCGTAGATGACATCTTGCCTCTTCACCAGCTCTTTTTCCAGGTGCTGCAGGTACTGCTGGTCCACGCTGAAGCTCCAGGAGTCCGCCTCCAGCTCCTTCACCTCCGCCTCAAACTCCCCCATCAGCTGGCCGTCCATCATCTCTGTCCCTGCACCGACAACACAGCCTGCACTCACACTTTGCAGCTCACAGTTACATTTTAACAGTCTCATCAGATTTGTTTAGGTTGCTGTGGTTGCAGTTTTGCTGAACTATTTTTGACGACAGCTTGTAAGTTATGGTAGCTTGTAATAAAATCATTAAATGAATATTTTGTGTCAAATAATGAATATCTTTAGTAAATAGTGATGAGGAAGATATTACTTTTTTGGGTAACGAGCCCAACACTGAAGTTAACTGCCAAAAAAGGCAACACTTTAATAAATACAAGGTAGATTGAAAGCAGATGCTTCCATACAAATCTGGTCCCTATGATGAATAATCAGTTAACAATCTATCATGCATAGGGTATGGCATCCCTCCAATACAGTTCAGACACTTGAAGGATCAATGCCAAGGCACACTGAAGCTGTGCTGGTGGCTCCTGGTGAACAAACGCTCTATTAACACACTTTATGTTGGCGTTTCCATCTCATTTTGTCAGTTAGCTGTACATGCCCACTCCACTGACATTAAAGCCGTTGCAAAATAACGGCTCTGAGTTTCAGCCTTTAATCCTGGTTGAACACACTAGATTTGACCCTGTGTGTCTGAGTTGGCGTGACGGTGGAGGGCTGATCCCATTAAAACACCAGTCACCTCTCTATTTTCCAGTCTAGGAAATGGAGTCTCAGATCACAGCTGTTCTGCAGCTGTCCGAGGCAGTGATGACACTGGTAGGTATGTGTGTGTGTCTGTGCTGACCTTCATCAGTGAGAGACTCCATGGACTCGGTGACCTGGTTGGTTCTGTTGAGGGAGTCAGTGGACTGGGAGAGGTACCGCAGGCCTTTAATGGGCATGTCGTCGAACACCGGACTGGATGGAGAGATAAAAACAATAATAACAATAATAATAATAGCTTTGTCCTGATAGTATCTAGCATTGTCTAGCATTTTCAAACAAACTCAAAAGACACTAAAAAGGACTACCATATCTATAGTGCATTATAATTACACTCAGTCACACATTATGAGGAATTATAATTCGCCCATAATGCCCTATAACCGTGTATAATGCTTACTGATGCATAATGTCATTATATGTAGATATTCATTAGCTGCTCAGGAGGAGCACCTCTGTAAGAGCAGTGCTCGTTTGTTTGCGCTTTTTGCAGCACATAGTGCTTAGGGGAATTACAGTATGCACTGTTTAGGTAGAGCCTTGCATAAGGGGAATCCAGTGTGTGCTTGTACACTAGGAAGTACAGTAGAAGTCAAACAAGCATCAACCAGCTCAAGGCCCATGTGCTGTACATCCAGACACCAGGAAGAGGCTTGGTGTTTTTCTAAATGTAGTGGCCAAGTCAACCCATGAATTAAATATTTTGTTCAATGATTCTCTTAGTTACAACAACACTGTGCAACCTAGTTTAATTCACTTCAATCATGCATACCACCCCCCACCCTCCCCAGTGCCTAAAAAGCGCTAGCGCACTTGTATGAATTATACTGTAAGTACGAGCATCTTATGAATATTTATGACTAGTTATTTATCAGATGTTGTCTGACAAGAGTTATAATGTATTATAATACCCCCATTATATTCAGCCTCAGTTGTTTCCAAAGTCACATCCACAAACACAGCATTAATAAGCTATTCAAAATGCATTGGTTCTTACAAATAAAACCTGACGAAATGTATTTGGTGGTATTTTCATTTCTTGTTTTCATGTTTTAAGCTCTCACCAACAATCATTTTACTTAAAGAAGACAATGGAAACTTTATTTTAGATGATGTTATAGTCATATAAAGTGTTAGCAAAACCAGTAAGACAAAAAATAGTCACATATGAATTAAAAAAACAGCCGCAATAAAACATGCAAATACCAACATAAATATTTTATTTAATTCAAAAATGAATATGGTTTCCCAAGACTCACCATACCACCACATAGACACACACACACACACACACACACACACACACCCACACCAGCTCACCCAGCGATGTTGCTGATGGAGAGGCTCTTGGACAGGTTATTGCCGTGGAAGGTCATGATGCTGGTGTGTCTCCGTGATGACGGCATCACCAGGGAGGAGTGGTCGTCGGGGGACAAGATGGCCGACCAGGGGCGCTCCCTCGTCCCGGAGGCTGGACCAGGAGACAGACAGACAGATAGTTAGCAGCAGCCTGCACTCTGACAAGGAGAAGGCCTTTGAGGGATCTCCCCTTGAGGATTTCCCCTTCATGCAGACCCTGTGTATGTGCTGTAATCGTTCACATATTATCTTTTCTCATAATGTCAAATTCCTCTCATTGTAATATAGTGCATATAGATATTTTGGAATTTTTAAATATTTTTTTTATTTTTATTATTTAATTCTTCAACTTTTGCATAATTCATAAATCTTACATTTCCTTTTTGTCTCAGTACGTTCTGCTACCAATACTACTACAGCTATATTTCACAACCTGTACATAAATGCTGGAATCCATATGTTTTTGCACATTTTCATTGTCTGAGTGTTGGAATTGCCAGTTACACATGTTTATATAACCCCCATTTGCCCTATTCTTATTTCTATTCTGGTTTTCTTTGCTGTATCCTACTACTATTTGCTGCTGCAATGACCAAATTTCCCCATAGGGATCAATAAAGTTTCCTATAATCTAATCTCCTCTAAGGGTTTATGAACCTTGATGGGACCTGATGGGACTGTGATATTTTTTCAAGTGAGGAACCCAAAGGTTTATTGGCTCCCTTTGGATCGCAGAACAACCCCTGAGAAACCCCTTGTTTTTGGAGTGCAGGAGCGGAAACTAGCCTTTTACCTAATTTTGGGGCAGTTAACTGCCAAAATAAAGAAAACACTAACATAAAGTGTCTTAATAGGGTGTTGGTCTGCCACATTTTCACTGTACCTTGGCACTGCTTCTTCAAGTGACTGTACTCTATTGGAGGGATGCCACACCCTAAGCATGATGGGATGCTAATTATGGTAATTGATTGATCATTTTAGGGATCAAACCTGCATGGAAGCCCCCACTTTAAATATATTTTATATCTAAGCATTTCCTTTATTTTGGCAGTTAGCCGTACATTTATACACAAAGGAGGATTAACTGAATAATGTCCCAGTAAAACACATTAGTGTAATAAACTAGAGTACCTAGGCTGGGATGGAAACTGGTGGTCATGAAGATTATGTAAGAAATGTAGTTTTAGTTTCACACTCACATTTATTCCTCATTGTGACCGCGGGAACAGAGCTTGAGTCTGGTACTGCAAACTGCTGTTTGGGGAACTAGACAGAGAAAGACAGAATAAAAGCATGAACGAACAGTACAAGTCAATATCAGCAACAGGGCCACAGTATCAGTACTGGAGCACTTTGAGGAAGCTCTTACCTTCATCTTCACCTTGGCACAAACAGGCAGGCTGTCCCTGCAGCCCTTATGGACGAAAGCATTACAGTCTGGAAAAAAAAACAAGCAACAAGAAAGCTCAGTGAAAACTGTGGGGGTGTGGGGGTGTGGGTGGTGGGGGGGCTAGAAATACTGACTGGTTTCCAGAGCTGGCCAGGAAACTCCACCAGCCCACTAATGAAAGCCAGACTGGAGCAGAGCATGTGATGCAACCGAGGGGTAATACTGCTAATGAAAAAAAAGATTGAGAGCGAGACACACACATGCATACACACACACACAAACATTAAATTGCATGGGAAAATTTCAATTTCCTGAACTTCATTTCCAAAACACTATTTTGGAACAAAGGACATCATTCAATATTTCTAAAATACGGAAGGTCTACTCAGTAATCTGATCTCATGTAGTCAACCAAGGACTCAAGTTCCCTTCTATCCTTCAAAAATGACCATACTTTGTTTTCATTTTGTGCTATCTGTCACTTTGTAAGAGCAGTGTCACAATTTTTGGTGGATTTCTGACTTTGAAAAGATACTCTTCTTGTGTACCGTACATATACTGCACCATGTAAAAAACTAAAGCAATGAGAAACCGGTGCTATCAGCAGTCGACCAGGAAGCACCAGTGAGAGGAACAGCCCTCTCTGGTCATGTGAAATTGTAGCTTGACAGCAATGCTCCATAAACCTTATGACATGTTCATGTTTCAGAGTTAAAAGACAAAAGCTAGATTACCACTATCTATGTGTCAGGTACAGTATGCATGTTTCCCAAAGAACAGAAATGTAATACACAGACATGATGCAAAACTGAAAATCTACAACTATCAGACATTCAAACATGTTGTTGACATTCTGCTCTTGGGATTATATTTACATGTCATGTCAGCAGGTAGAGCAAGGCACTGTCAGGGTTAGGGGTTCAATTCCAACTGGGGCCACCCATGTTAAAAGTGTATGTACTCATGTTACTGTAAGGAGCTTTGGATAAAAGCATCCATCCTAGTGTATGGTATGGCACTCTATGTTATGTGATACATGGCTTGAGAATGAGTTCCACAGCGTAACCATCTTAAATTCCTACAATGGTTTTCCGCTCTTAATTGGTTTTATTGGGATTTTTACTGCTTGATGTCAACGTCCCACTAACTCCAGCTAATCTCAGACAAAGGATCACTGTATTTGTCTGTTGAATGGACATCAGCCAAACATCTGCTAGCACAAACCCCCTGAATACACCCTCAGAACTGTCTGTGGCTCCGACAATCCAAACCAGATTGACTGTGCGCACAACAAGAGCTGTTTTGCCAGTCTGAGGCCGCGGCAGATTGTGACCATTGAGAGGAGGCAGCGAGGAGCGCTGTGATCCATCGCAGAGCTGGTTTCTGCTTTTTTAAATTTTTTTTGGGGTGGCGCCAAGGCTTGTGCAATAAACTACATCCTCTTTAGGGCTGCTGCTGGTTCAGTGGAAAACAACACAGAACTGTTTTGCTGTTGTCTGTAGTGGGACGCCTGACTGGGTTACATTACTGAGCAGCAATTTTTACTCAGTTTCACTTCATACAGAACATGAAGCTGGTTCAACAAAGTATGTGTGGTTTACATTCAAATTTGCACTGCAGGCATTTACAACTACCTGCCAAAGTAAAGAAAACACTTAAGCAAATGAGGGATATAAAGTATTGAAAGCAGGTGTTTCTACACAGGTCTGGTCCCTAAGATAATTAATCAGTTAACATCCCATCATGCTTAGAGTGTGGCGTCCCTCCAATAGAGTTCAGACACTTGTAGAATCAATGCCAAAGCACACTGAAGCTGTTCTGCTGGCTCCGGGTGGACCAATACCCTGCTAAACACTTTATTTCCTCCATTCTGGCAGTTATCTGTGTGATTGTGACCTATAACAAATGATTAAGTTGATATGAGATTGTTCGATACAGCATCTCTAATGCCCGATACCTTTCTTCACAGCTCTGGCTTCTTTTTCTCCTTTTTTCACGGTGCTGCTTGCTTGCGGGTTTTTAAATTACGGCAATCTTACAGCAACAGGAGCCCTGATAAGCGCTTTCCACAAGCATCAGAGAGAAAGAGAGAAAGAAAGACAGAAAGAGGATGTGTGGACTTACGTGTGCAGTGGAAGGCTTCCTTGGTGTTGAAAGCCTTGTTGCACTGGGAGCAGCGGGCTGCCTGGGCCGAGCCGACCGACGTGAAGAGATGACCGTTCACCGTCCTCTTGTCCTTCTCCTTGCTCTCCCTGTCTTTCTCCCTTTTCTCTCGGTCCTTTTCCTGCACAGGTGGAAGTAACACATCTTAAGAACACAACCCGACCATGCCAGGACAGGAAACTTTACTATTTTACCAGCCAGCTAGATGTTAAGAACAGAATAGGACTCCAAATGTTGCTTAGTTACCTGTAGAGTAGACTAACTTAACAGCCACTGACAACATATCTCAGCATTTGGCCGGCTGCTGGTGTTAATTTCCACTCTGAATCCAGCAGAGCAACACTAAAACTCTGATGCTGCACTACACAGCAGGGGAGCTTAGCTTATTAAGCGATCTCATTTATGTTGGCAACAAATTGTCTCATTAAGAGACAAATTGATCTTTTTTAACATCGGATGTATTCTCGTTTCAGACGGTCTTTGCTGGTTTGTCTGAGCCAAAAGACAGTGGGATTTTTCCACTAAATAACGGACAATGGTATTTCTTTTGTACATTTGAGTCATTTAGCTGAAGCTCTTATTCAGAGAAAGGGAAGAAAGGGCTTCAGTGTCTTGTGCAAGGACACTTTGACAGCACACTTGACTACTGATGGACACACATTGGCTGGGAATCCAATCTTTGACCTTTCCTTTGCAGGGCGGTCTCTCTAAAAAGGCACCAGCGGAGGAAGTCCTGTTTAGCTGTTGGTCATCTCTCTACGCTGAATCACAATCCAGTAAAGTGATGCAGAGAAGAACAGAGCTCTTATTCTTTTGGATTTACATCACAGAGACTCCACCCAAACCCAGAGGAAATGGCAAAATGGAGTTTCCAGCTTGTTTTAATGGGCAGCCCAGGGCCTCTTGGTTTGAGAGGACCGCAAAGCTCAGACGTTACTGTATTAGTGCTCATTTAATTCAACAGCTTCAAGATACCACGAGGTTGACTCAACCACAGCGAGCCATTTACATTTACAGCCATTACAACACTTAGCATTCATTCGCACTTCCTGCAACAATAGCCGTCTAACCAATGGTAAAACACAATGTCAAATGTCTACAGACTGGAAGCCGAATAACGTTTGCCTCACCACAACTCAACAGCATTCCTCTTTCTCAACGATATTCTGAACAACCAGTTCAACTTAGTGGAGAGGAAGTGGAAAAGCATGAGAAACCAAGAAGATTCTCAGCAAAAGTCTCTTTTTTTATGCAAATATCACAAGTCATTGTATAGCAGAAGCACAGGGGAAGTAATCACCTTTGACAATCGAAACCAGAGATTAAAACAAACAGGCAATGCAATGAGACATAACAGGCAATGACCTCACCACAGTGCACTAAAGCCATGGGGACATTTCTCTCTTTCAACACGATATCGTTCACTCAAATTTGACTAAGAAACCAAACACTTAATCAGCCTACCTCCAGCCAACATTTCCGCTTCAGCGAGAAGCCATGGCTCTCTAAGAATCTCCTGTATAACATCCCGGGCCGTGGCTGAGCGGCTGAGTGGACGAAGCTACCGGCACCGAAGCTCCACCAGGGAAGCTGCAATGAGGAAGTGACTGGCTCTCTGCAAGAAGTGCTATTTCTGCAATGACCCTGAAGTTTGGTACAGACGCTATGATGAAACGACCAAACTAGATCCCCCTTTCAGACTTTACATACTGTGTAGAAACTGTATGTGTCTCTATCTATATACATTCAGGGTTGTCTGACAGGGAGGAACCAAAGGAATAAAACAACGAAGAGAGGATGAACTAAGAGAGGCCTTTTGGATCTTTCATTTGAAAAGTCTTTACCCAGATGGAATGAATGAAACATTTAATTTTCAAGATTTCCTGATGTGTTAATATGCTATAATTCTCCTGACTGTGAGATGGGCTTTTAGGTCCTTAAGGGGTTGGAATCCTATGGTGCCTCCGACACCAGGCAATTTTGTTAATGCTGGTGTCTGATTGGTTATGGGCCCTGAGGTGGCCATGTTGGATGTCATTAAATATATTTACTGTCTGCTATGCATGCAATCTGTAACGCTCAGGAAGCCTATTGCAGCCAAAACAGGTTGGTTTTTAATATTAAAGTTTTGTCAGTTCAGCTACTGTTGGGAGGGAGGAACCAGACAGAGGCCGTGCTGAGCTAAGCTTCAGAGTCCTGTCACTTTAAAGAAAAGCGCTGACTGAAGTCACAGAGGAGATAATTTTTTTTTTAAAAAAACACAGTCAACTCCGTCTTCCTGCTTTACTTCCTGTCCACCTCTCAGTGCCTTGTCTGTTTCTGCTAGGGCTGCACAATTAATCACAAAGAAATCTAAATCGCAATGTTTTACTACTGCAATATCCAAATTGAAATATTGAGTACTGCAATTTCCAAATTGCAATATTGACTACTGCAGTTTCTAAATCACAAGAGGCTTGAACGTGTTGATATAAGATGAAAAAATGTGCAGCAAATTATTTTTCATCAAAACTAATAATTATGATTATAGCTCATAAAATAATCAGGATTGTGATCATATCTATGTCTGCAGCTGCAACAGTCAAAAAATAAACAATTTGGAACAGAGGAAACAAAACAATAACCAGCTTTGTTGAATACGTTTTCTTAGGAGAGTCATACTGTGACTACTGTGAGTTCTCTTTTCTAATCCGACTCACTCACTTACAATGCAAGAAAGGCCTACTCTATTCCCACAAGAAAAGACAGGTGCAAGGTAAATGACCTCTCATCTGTTTGACCTCTGTTTGAAAAAGAAAAGTGACTTCTATTGCATCTTTAAACAGTTTATAGCGCAGCAGTAGACCAGAGGTTAGAGATGCAGGGTTGTGACCAGAATGTTGCTGGTTCACAACCCGGATCTCTTGGGAAAATATGGATGGAAAGTCATGAGAAATACTCTCTCCTCCTTCAATAAATATCCAATTGAGCAAGGCACTTAACCTCTAACTGCTCCAGTGGAGCTGCTCAATGGCCAACAGTGGAAGACTGTGGTTGTAAGTAAGTAAGTAAGTAAAGTTTATTTCTAGAGCACATTTAAAAACAGCTTGAGCTGACCAAAGTGCTGTACAAAAGAACATTAAAATACAAAGTAAAAATAAAACACAAGGAGAAACATACCAACGACAACAATAAGCAACAACAAGGCACAAAATACAGAGTTATAGACATGACAACAGATTACTGGGCTTGTATTGGGCAGCTGCAGTGTGAATGTGTGGAAGTGTATGAATGTGAAGCAGGATGGGGCTGAAGAGCAGCCTGGGGCTCAGTTAGCCTTCCCTGGAGGAACAAGTGTGCTTGTGCTTTTTAGGTCCTCAGGGTGTATGCATGACTGGAGTGACTGAAACAAGGTTGACTTTAAAAGCTCCATCTGTGGTAGCAGTGTTGCTGTAACTAAGAATCACTGAACAAAATATTTAATTTGTGGGTTGACTTAGTCACTACAGATAGAAAATCACCAAGCTGCTTAAGGACAGACAGATCAACAACATCCAGCGTCTCATCTTCTATAGCAATGCTTATCAACCGAATCCGAATCCTTTCGAATCCCTTATTGAACCTTTTTATGTAACTCACACAACTCCATGTTTCCTCACCCTGGTTTTCTTATACATCTTGTTCTTGAGGTAGCTGAAGGTCCGGCTGACCTTCGTCACACTCTTTCCCTCAGTGTCGCTTCGCAGAGGACCAGGCTCCTCCTCTGATATACTGGAAGACACACACACACACACACACACACACTTTTAACATTGTCAGACAGCGTGCATTCACAATGCCTACAGTCACACACCCAGAAAAAGGAGGGTCTTTGGTTACGGTAGTGGTTCTACAGAGAACCATAATAACTCAAAGAAACCTCTGACTTGTTAAAATAAAAAAACTGGTAAATCAGAATAAAGAACTGGCTTTTTTGGTACTATATGGAACCCTGTTTGTTTAGAGTGTACAGATCTCAGATGTCTTGGAGAACAGCAGCAGATCCAGAGGGACTGACCTGTACGCCAGGGATCCAGAGGCGCTGGAAAATGACCTCATACCTGGAATGAAACAGGAGAGGAGATGAGCACTAGGACAGACATTCAGACAACCAGGAGAAAACCAGAAGATCATAATGTCTATTAGTGCAGATGATTTTTTTTAATACTCTATTCATCACAGCAGGGGGAAATTTTCTTTCCTCCCTCTGGTTGGGGAGCGGGGTCAGCCAGGTATCATGGTAAAGGGTACAACAGATTTGGCCACACTGGGGATTGAACCTGGGGACCTCTGGTTGGGGGATGAGCTCACTAACCGCTACGCCGTCCTGCCACCATTAAATGCAAGTTAATGACCTCACTGGCCTAATGGTTAGAGAATCAAGCTTGTGAACAGAGTGCTGCCAGTTCAAATCTCAGCTGCAAAACTCTGGACAGGGCAAGAGAACGAGACATGCCCTCCTCTCCCTCCACAACTACCTTTGATGCCAATAAGCAAGGCGTTTAACCTTTAGGTGCTCCAGTGGAGCTGCTTAGTGGCCAACAGTAGAAGACTGTGGTTTTACTGGGAAGCTTCCAGTGTGAATGTAAAGCAGGGTTGTGCTGAGAAAAACAGCACAGAGCTTCCCTGGAGAAAAGTTAAAAAAAAAAATTATTGATGAATTGTTGTTCCAGATGGCATTTTGGAGCTCTCTCCCTGACTCTGGCCTAGTTGTGGTTTCAGTCTGAACACACAGAATATGAATTAAAAGCGAATATATGCAAATCAAAACATACATTACAGACTTTTCCAAATAATCACCACAGAGTCTGTACTTATTTGGTATCAGTTAAGTGTAGTCATGCGTAGATTCCAGTGAACCTCACTTCTTTCTAAAGAACCATTTCTACCAAATATTCTGACTTACACACAAATATGCAAAGCATGGCTCACCTGCTCTGTATCAGAAAGACAAACCCAAAACAGGATAAAGAGGACAAAGTTTTGGCCTGCCTGTGTTGATAGCAACACAGTCAGGGAGACAGAAAAGAATGAGAATAGGGAGGAATGGCTCAGTGTCTTTGACTAAAGGTGACAGGCTCACAATTCTCTTTAGGGAAGACAGGGTTTCTTTGTCTCACCTGCACAGTGTGTATGTATTTTTTCCATTATTTTTGCATTTGTGTATATGAACTTAACTGAGACTCAGTGGGGGACTGGAGGAGCCAACGTCTTATTCAATGTCATTTGATTCAGTAGGGATCACCAGCACAAAGCCTACTACCTAGGTAAAGGATGGAGGTATGCTTTTCTACAATCTCAACTCCTCTACAAGCCCGTTCTAATCATGCATTCAGACCGCAAGCAACTTGAAAAAACAGTCACCAGAAGTTGTTTGCTTGTGAAAAAGTTGGCTGCAGCTGAACTTTTGGGCACCATTGCCCTTATGGTGCGCTTATTGCTTAGTTAGCCAAACCCACTTCACAATGTGAACTGCATCCTTTTCAGGTGGATAAGCCAACGCGTATTTAACTTTCATATTCACACAGTGTGAACCCGGCCTGGAGGCCTTTGGTTACAGTACCTTGCAGAGGGAAGGCAGATCCAGGGCTCTAACAGCAGAGGTCTCTACTAGGGAACAGCTACTGTTCTGGTTCTGGCATCGCTGCTATTTTCTACTGCCGCTAAGGCTAGCATACTTACTCAAGTTATCATCATCATCATCATCATCATCGCTAGACGAAGAGTCGCCATAAGCAAACTGAGACTTAGATTTGGTGAGGATGGGGGAGAGGTTAAAAGAGAAGGAAATTCGCCTCTTACGTCGCAGACGTCCCACCGCTGGGGGGGAGTGGAGGGGAGAGAAAGAACCAGAGCAGGCACTGATCACTCATAACGAACTGACTGCACAATCCACTGATAACACAGACCTACTGTATGGTGATGACAGCAGCAACAAAGCAGTGGATGCTGTCAACACTAAACTAAAGAAATGACTAAGTACGCCTTTCCATGGACAGCAGGGGGGCAGTCAGGTCTGGTAGCTGAAGAGAATTAACTAGTAAAGTGATCAAGACATAGTATATCTGTCTATCTACCTACCTTTTTACCTACCTACCTACCTACCTATTTACCCATTTACCAACTTGGCTACCTTTTGTACTACTTACCTACCTAGATACCTGTCTATCTACCTATCTATCCATCCATGTATCTATTCATCCAGCCAACTTCAGGACTTGTCACTCACCATCGATGTCTCTCTGGCTGATGGTGAGCATGGACACAGACTTGGTGAGGGGCAGGGTCATGGGAGGACAGCTGTGTCGCAGAGGCCGATACCTCCTCGACTTCTGGAGCAGGAGACATCGGACCGAGTCAGATTTATTTTAAAAAACAGGCTGGTCACAAAATGCTTGACAATGCAACAAAGGATATGAACCCAGATAGAAATAAGGGAGAACAAAACATTATCAACCAACACACGAATAATAAACTGACAAGTTGAAAAGGAAAAATAAACAAATGATTTGGCTTGAGCTCACAGTTTGAAGGATGTTTGCTTAAAATTCAATGTGAGTTGCCAGAGGAAAATTATGTTTATTAATTCTTACTAATCCCTAATCTGGCAAGTCTCAAATTTCCCCTGAGCGTTTCTAAGTCTTTTTACGACCTTTACAAATCTGTTTTTTCCTCTCACGTGCATCAGACTGAGGATTTGTATGAGAAGACCTAGAGGCCTGCTGCAAAAAACAAAATGAACATAAGAGATCAAATGGCCGAACTTGATGGTGAGAGTCAAGACCGACCTGCTCGTCCAATCCGCTGCGCTCCCCCACCTCCTCCTGCTCCTCCGTCAGGGAGACCAGGGAGCCCCTCTCCTCGCTCTCCTGCCGGGGCAGCCTTGGGGGCTCCAGGATGCGGGGCCCCTGGGTGCGGGGGCCTTTCAGCTCCTCCCGGCCTCCACTCAGGCCCTCCAGGCTGTAGCTGTATGGACAGACAGGTGGCAGAGGTCATTCTGGGTGAAAGTCTGAGTGTACTGAACACGCACACGCACACGCACACGCACACGCACACGCACACATATACACCTGGCCTTGTCGACATGCATGCAAACACACACATACAGAAACACGCACACCCACTGCTACTACAACAGCAAACACACACACATGCATGCATGCACGTACCCGCTTACAGACACACACACAGCTGGTCCTCCACAGTGTTTAGCTAGCTGAGTTATCACTGGGTTCTGGAGCAGATTTACAGCTAACGCAGCGGTAAATGACTTCCAACATCAGCATCAGCATAGAGAGCTGTGCTGCTGTGATTTACAAACCCAATTACATCGATCTACTACTGGAAATAAGAGGCCTTGAAAAATCCAATACAATGATTATGAAGAGGAAAACTACAGCTACATTTCAGTATGAGGTATGGTATATGGCTGCAGCTGTATGGCTTCAGGACACACTCAGTGATAGTTAAAGCTCCAGCAGTAAATCTCTCTCCTCTCCAGCCCTGGGGTTTGTATGGCATGTCCACCAAATCATCAGTCCAGCACATTCAAACATCACTAAACTAAACTGAACCAAGCTGAATAATGACTTGGTGATCATCGCTGACCAGCATAAAGCAGCACTCACCTATCCTCAGGGCGGTGAATGTAGATGACTATATCTGTCATAGTAAGGCCTGGACAAAGCCTCCTGCCAGTATTATTGTAAGTATTGTGCTGTATAGCTAGAAGGTCTTCTGTACTCAAGGCTGGATAACAATGGTAGCTGCTGTAGCTCTCTGCTGTGGACAGCTACTGATTGAGTGGGCATGGCATACACACACACACACACACCAAATGCAAATCAAGGAGCATGTAAATCATTGTGCCTTATTCAAAGTGGGTGATTGTGTTTTAGCAAGCAGAAAAAGATCTCTCTCTCACACACACACACACACACACAGTACCTGAGGCAACTATCCAGGCCATGGCTGAGGGGAGCGTCAGGGGGGCACCAGCTGATACTAACAGGGAGGGTGGTGGAGAGTTAGGTATGGAGGAGTGATGTTGGAGGTAGAGAGGGAGGTATGGAGGAGTGATTGTGGAGGTTGAGAGGGAGGGATGGAGGAGTGATGGTGGAGGTGGAGAGGGAGGTATGGAGTGATGATGGAAATGTAAAAGGAGGTATGGAGGAGTGATGGTGGAGTAGATGGGAAAGGATATGGAGAGGATGGAGTTACTGGGATGGCTGAGGACAGTGACAATGTTACGGACTGACAGGTCTACTGCTCTGTGTTATGCCACTTACTACTGTTAGAAACCACTACAGCAGTAGCCATTGTAGTACCCATTAATACTGCAGTCATCCCTTGTTGAATGTTGTATGATGTGGCCTGGCGGTTGGAGCAGTGGTCTCCAACCTTATGCCATCGAGAGCCAGCAAGTTTCCATTCCAACAAATCACTACATCCGCTGATTACCCTAATTAGCACACCTTCAACCAGAGAGAAGGAACAAATCAATGAAATCAGCTGCTGTTTGTTTAGAATTAAAACATGCTCTGGAGCTGACCCTGACCTCTGACCTCCCCAGGGGAGTGCTAGTAAACAGGAAATTCCCCTACAAGGAGCAGTACTATATCAAATTACTACAAAAGAACCAAATAAGTATGTTGTGAGATGACCTCCATGCCCATCAAGAACCATGATGTAACCTTCTCCCTCCCATAGGTTCACTCCAGAGTTGAGAAAACTCTGTCCTCACTGTCCACCAGTTAGTTTATCTACCAGGAACATCAAAGGTCCTACTTAAAGTCCCTCGCAAAGGAAAAGTGAAAAGTTTTACTCCAACCTCATCAACAAAAACCCTGGGAACACTAGACATCTGTTTTCTACCATTAATCATCTCCTGAAGCCTCAATCTCTCTCATCACCGGAAACAACTGAGACTTTTTCAGAGAGAAGGTCAATAGCATCTACTCTGTAATCTCCAGCTCCTCCATCTGCCTGGGATCCTCTGATCTCTCCATTACTTCACCAAAGTCACCCATTGAGAAGTTGAGGAAATCATGCAAAATTAAATCCTTCACATTGCCAAGTCCCATCCAGCCTCATTCAGTCATTCCAGTCAAGCTGGAAGTGTTCCACCTACATTCAAGACTGCCATTATCAGAAACAGCTAATGAAGCCCACCCTGGACCCGGAAGTTCCGGCCAATTCTAGGCTTATCTCCAACATCCGCTTCCTGCCAGAAGTCACCTAGCTGCAAGACCATCTCAAATTCAACAACCTTCATGAGATGGTCAGGGTCAGGGTTTGGTATTGAAACAGCTCCACTCAGGGTCATAAAAGACATCCTGATGGCAGCTGATGCTTGTTCCCCCTCCCTTGACCCAAGTACAGTTTTTGTCAACCATGTCATTCTTCTCCAGTGCTTCTACACCACTACTGTCCCTCTGGCTCTACCCTGAACTGGTTCAATGCCTACCTTTCTGGTAGAACTGAGTATGTTTCACTAGGAGATTTCAGATCCAGAGCATGCCTTGTCACCTACAGAGCCAAGGGTCAGTCCTCTGTCCCATCTTTTTGTACATGCACCCACTCGGCCATGTCTCCACATATGTTTCTCCAGCTCAACTGCAACAAATCCAATGCCATCCTAGTTGGCAAGCCCACCAGGTGCAACATTCACCTATAAACCATCTTGCCTTTGATAGACAAAGGTCCTCCTTCACCTGGGCATTGGATTTTCACCCTCACCCAACCTTTGATGACCACATATTAACATAAAAAGCCTCCTTGTATATCAGAACATTTCAAAGCTTTGTCCCAGTCTAACCCTGGCAGACTCACAGAAGCTGATCCACACCTTGATCTCCTCTAGACTGGATTTCAGTAACACACTCTTCACGGGCCTTCATCTCCTCAAGGATCACATCACTCCCACCCTGGCTTCACTGCTCTGCCTCCCTGTCTCCTCCAGGATTCATTCAAAATCCCTCTTCTGACTAAAGGAACTTGTTAGCCCACAAATCTCCATTCTCACCCTCAGGTCAACATATCCTGCTCCCCTCTATGGGGGGACTGGGCTTTCTTTGTAGCTGCTTATTGTTACCATTACAACACAAAACTCTCATGTCTCTCAACCAACTAGTTACCAGACTATTTTTTGCACATTCCGATCGGTGAAAGACAGCAAAACTTGAATATTTCAATACAATTCCTCTTGGGGACAGAGCCACAAAGTAGCAGTAAATTAACAAGCGCACAGTAAAAAGCGGGACTCCTACAATGGCTACACCTGTATGAATTTCCAATTATACTGCACCGAGCAACAAATTAATCAATACTGAAAATACATTAAATGATGGGCGTAATGTATTAGTACCTTCTCCTGTGAAAGGTCGGCTTCCCCTCACCAGGACTACGGATGGAACTGGAGGTGATGGATGAACCAGAGACAGGAAGTGGTGCATGATGGGAGAGATGAGTGGGATATGAGGAAATTGGCAGGTCAAAAAGAGCATCATGCATGGTAGGATAATCTATTTGATGATGGCAGCCTAATCCAGCTGGTGGTTTGGATATATATGGGCACTAGAATGCAGTTTCTATCTGGGTATAGTGAGTGGTTGCCAGTGGTTATGAGGGCCCTCAATTATATTTCTTTTCCTAGCACTTCACTCTTACATGATGATTCCATGGTCACATGATGTAAGGACACTAAGGCCCTGATCTTTGACATCTGTATTTTTGGTTGCTTGTAATCTTAGTAATCTAGGAACTGAAACTTATTCTACTGGTGCACTCACTGGAAGTATCTCTGGATAAGAGCATCAGATAAATGTCTAAAGCAGTTTTTTTCTGTTTCCATATGCCTTGTAACCCCTAGCAACCACACTCCAGGCAGTTCATGTTGGTTTGAGTCAAACCAACAGAGACGATAGGAATTGAAATACAGAAAAGAGAAAAAGAAATACAGTTGATGTGTTTGTGTGTGTCTATTGACGACTGTGTGTGTGTGTGTGTGTGTGTGTGTGTGTGTGTGAATGTGAATGAGTGTGTGTGTCTAGAAGTGTGTAAGTGTGTGTACATGGGTATGAGTCTATGTGTATGAGTCTCTGTGTGTGTGTGTGTGTGTGTGTGTGTGTACATGCACGAAGCCCCCTGCCCATGCCAGACAAATGGCAACACAGCTGCTCGCAGCAGGAGAAGGAAACACTCAGCAAGGCCCAGAGGGACGGAACGTCAACAAGCTATAATCTACTGGCATCTACTGACATCTATGGACATCTGCTGACATCTACTGACATCTATAGACATCTATAGACATCTACTGACATCTACCGACTGACTAACATAAGCGGCTAATGTCTAGGGCTGGGAAGCAAAATCGCCCCAAATATCATGTCAACAAACTCTAATCTACTCATATCTACTGATGTCTACCGAAACTGACTGACTAATGCCAGACTGAGTAACACCAGCAGCTAATGTCTAGGCCTGGAAAGCAAGACGGTCCCAAACATCCCATCTCAAAATGACTCATCAACTCCAAGGAATAAATAAATGATATTCTGCTGAGTGTTGCTGCAAAGGCCTATGGGCGATGAGACAGAGCATTGTGTAGGCACAGCTTAGTGTGCTGCAGAACCTCACTGTGGCTTTTCCACCAACAGCCTCTGCATTCCATATCTTATCATCATCTTTATACTTCATCAAATCTAGCATCTAGTACCAAGTGTTTTGACTGCAGGAATGGTATGCCCATTATGAGTATAATGTTTTTAGGAATTTCACAGCCCCTCAATTACCATATTGTGCACAGTGTAATTAGGAATTTGCTTCTTTGCATATCCCTCTGAGACATGAACACATTTTACCAGAGGAGTCAGTGGTCAGTTTGCTGCAACCACCCAATTTCCGCACAGGGATCAAAAACATTTAATATAAACTAATCTAATCTACTCCGCTCAGCCTCCATCCCAGTCTCACCTCCTCTGGTTCATCTCTGCGTCTCCACCGTTGTTCTTGCCAGGACCCCAGCTGTGGCGGCGGAGGGGCGACAGGGAGCGGACGCTGGGCCGGAGGAGACAGGAGCGCCGCGGCACTTCCGTCACTCTGTCTTTGGCCTCCTCCTCGGCTTCTCCTCCTGCTCCTGCTGCTGCTCCTCCCCTTCCACCACCGCTCAGTCCAGCAGGGATGGTAGCCCCTGTCTGGCTTCCCTCCTCCAGGCTCCAGCTGCGGCCCAGGCCCTGGCTGCCGTCGGGGCTGGAGCTGGGCGGACCGACGCTGGCGGTGTCGTCTGTGGAGGAGCAGGAGACGGAAACCTCGCTGGTGCTGTCTCCGCCCGTCACTGGCTCATCACCCTGCAAACGCCCAGAGAAAAGCAATAGCCTGGTTATCTAAAGGCCTGACTGCCCGGCTCCATGTTCCTACAGGGCATTGACAAAATAAAGGAAATACCAACATGAAGTGTCTTAACACACAAGCCACCAATGTGCCTTAATATTGATTCTACAAGTGACTGAACTCAACTGGAGGGACGCCACACCCTAAGCATGATGGGATATTAATTATCTTAGGGAAACTAACTTTTTGTCAATTAGCCACAGTGGCTGGTAAATCCTAAAAGTCCACCAGCCACTTTCACCATTTTACCAGCAAACTAGATGTTTAGAATAGGACAAATGATGGTTGGTTTTTGGTTACCTGTAAAGTAACTTAACTTATTTTACCAGCATTTGCCTGGTGATAGTTTCCCACCCTGAACACCCTGTACACTCAGCCATTCAGCATTCCTTCATTGTAGCAGGAGATGAATGAACAGAACGCTGCGAGAGCTACCTAACCCACAGGAACGGGATATAATAAAGACCAAATGGCATGGCTCAGGGATAATGAGCCAGAGCCACTTTATAGCAACTCTGACATTAAAACACACACCAATAAATGACGACGGCCTCGTGAAAATGAACATTTCCCAGGAAAATGTATTAAAGTTTTAATCATCATTTAAATTGACTTTAAGGCCTCAGGCCTTTTGGGGCTGGACTGTCTTGTAGTGATTCAATGCTGAACATATTCTTGTCTAGTAATATGCATAGTGTATAGCCTATTACATGTGTTGCACTGTCCACTTGCATTGTTGCCCATGTCCACTTGCATTGTTTACATTTATTGTGCTTGGCAAATAATTTGAGTCTGATTCTCAAGTGTCTGCTAAATCAGTGTGTGTGTGCAAGGCAATAACACTGCCAGAGTTAGGGGTTCCATTCCCACTGGGGCCACCCATGTTAAAAATGTATGCCCTCATGCCATTTAAAAGCCAAATGGCAGATCTAGTTAAGCAAATGGTTATGGCATGGTGGTATCAACACACACTGTATACTTCCTGTTTGTGTGTTGAATATAAAACACTAGCACTCACAGAACAATAGTCTTCTTATTTATTATGGGCAAAAATGAACGCGTTTCAGCCATCATCAGCCTTTCTAGCTGAAACGTGTTCGTTTTTGCCCATAATAAATAAGAAGACTATTGTTCTGTGAGTGCCGGTGTTCTGTTTGTTTTGATCCTTGCCGCAACCGTGCACCTGATACAGTGTTCAAGATTTGGAGCTGTGCACGCTGCTACTTTTCACTATACAAAACACTAGCCCCTTTCACACACGCAGCCTGTTCCATCAATGTGACGGCATGCCGTCATGTGTGAACAGGCGCCAGTGTGGAAATGCCAGTATATTTCCCAGCTCAGTAATGTTCCATATCGACTGTATGTGTGAAAGATGCCAGAACATTAACGGCACAAGCACTGTCCGTGTATTTTTGGTCATTCTATTTTCTTTTCACAAACAGAAATTAAAAAATGAAAAACGAATGGTGATTTGATTTTCATTTAAAAATCCACAACTGAAAACGGAAATAGAAGGTATTTTTCATTTTCCTGGTCAGAAACGGCAGAATCAACATTTATAAAGGATTCTCCTTTTCTTCTTTGCATGTGTAGTACCAGATGAGTGGGGCATTACGGATAGGATTAATTAGATGGTGTCAGGTAAACTGTCAATCCGAGAACTATACTAAATTGTCTTTCACATACATTCCTATGACTGTCAAAATTAGCTGGCTCTCCTTGTATTGTCCTATGTGACCAACACCGCCCGGTGAATCAAACTATAAAAACAATAAATAGTATTTGCAAATACTATTTGGCCCGGGTCTGGTGGGAAAACAACTCATGCATGCACACACATATATACAGAGGTCTTGAGTCGTCAGTTTACAGCTAATTCGTAGGTGTGAGGTTTAACTGGGCCCATTGTGCTGCCAGCTGCAGTGCAACAGCAGAGCATAGAGCCGCTTCTGTTGGAGAGCTGGGAATGAAAGATCTGCTTTATATTGCAGACATGACTTCCTCTGAGAGAAAGAGAGAGGGAGAGAGAGGGAGAGAGAGAGAGAATGCATATGTTTATGTGTGTATACATTCAGAGGAGAGAGTGCATGTGAGCACGCTGTGTGTGTGTGTGTGTGTGTGTGTGTGTGTGTGTGGGTGTGTGTGTGTGGGTGTGTTGAGGTCAAATGGAACAGTCCCATGACTTCAGCACTGGACTCACCAGGGAGAGGAAACAGTTGGGTTCTAAACTACATTTTACATTTTGAGCATTTAGCCGATGCTCTTCTCCTAAGCTAACCTAACTACAATGAGTGAGCAGGTAAAGAGTCTGTGTCTTGCTGAAGGGCACATGGACAGGACACATGGACTACTGACATGGACATATGGGCTGTTTCTGGGATGTGACCTATGACCTTACAGTTACAGGGCAGTTTCTCCGCTACACTAGCCAACAGCTTTATATTATATATCTAATTAGCTAGTTCACCAATCAGTGAAATGTGTAGTCTTTGGTTGGAATGAAAACCTGCAGACTCTCGGCCCTCCATGGCACACGGTTGCCCCTCCCTGGTCTATACTGTGCTACTGCTGGGATCTAAACCTTGGCATCATATACTCCTAGGCAGCTGATATTCTCCACACTGACTTCTTCCCGTTGTTGACAACGAAAAGGACAGACAGTTCACATCTCCGAGAGCATGTTTCAAGTGCTCAACACAGCAGATACTGAGAGATACAAGTATTTCAACTTTCACCAAAGGGCGCCTTGCTTCAAACAGACTTTCAACAGCAGCAGAGTGACAGCAGGGGCCACGGCTTGCACTTCCCCAAGCAGCGGTGCAGAGCTACTGGCTTAAAAAGATGCTTGGTGGATGCTTGGTATCTCAGCCTCAGGGTACTGATAAATAAAAAGCCAAACACAGACTAACAAAATAGCTACTTCATATACTATACCATATAATCCTTATAGGAGAAGTTGCAGTGGCAAACACAAAATATACACAACACGCTGTTCAGCATGAGCATGTGCTTGGACCATGTAGATGATTTGTAACTGAGCTGTTATATATGGGATTACCTGCTGAAACTAAGGGAATACATTTTTCCATTTTTTTTTACATTTATTTATCCATTGTTTTGTATGGCAACACAGGAATTTGAACCAGCAACTCCTTGGTCTCCTACTGATACTGTTATGAGTTTAGTGCCTTGTTCAAGTTGTTTGTGTGGAAGTGGAGTGCATTTCTCATTTACTGTGCATTTCTTTTTCACAGATTTTCCCAGCTGGTACTGGGAATCAAACCGGCAACCTTCCAGTCACAAGCCCACTTTCTCTGACCTGTAGGTGACGGCTTCCCCGCCAAACCCAAACTACAAACGGCAAATTAGGGCTGGACGATAATTCAATATTATTGTTTATCGTCTTTCAGTGGAATCATATTGTGATGATATGAAGATATTTTAATATCGTGACACACATTTCTGCTGTCTAAATTGATGATGACAAGCAAATTTTACTTAAAAACTCTGATAAAATGAGGTATGGTAGGAATATTATTTGAAAATTTCAGTTTTGTTTGACATCACACCTAACATTACCATTCGGTTCAATGAGATGAACATTAATTTGATTATTTAATGTGATTTTGCATACATGAAGCATATCGTGATATATATTGATATCGAGAAAAATCCTTATGATTATCATGATATTGATTTCCACCATATCGTCCAGCCCTACAGCAAATCAACCAGCAGTTGACCACACCTTTCTGAAGACGCTGTCATCTCCCGGCTCGGCACCGAGGAAGCTCTCCGTGTCGCTGCCCGAGTCTCTGTGAGCCGTGGAGGGACGACTGGTGGGACTACTGGTGCTGCTGGTCAAACTGGGCAACGTTGAAGACTGAGAAGAACCTGAAACACACAACAAGAAGATGTTAACTTTAACACTGAAAGGGACGTCAGGATCTTTGTCATCCCCCTCTCTCTCCCAGTCTTTCCTGTCTCTCTCTACTTTGAATTATCCAATAAAGGCAAAGTGCCAAAAAAAAAAAAAATCTTAAAAAATAAATAAATAAATAACTTTAATACTGAAACGTAGCAGGTCTAAAACGCAGAGAGAGCAGGAGTGATGTTTACTAGAAAACTTTGAATAAAAATTTGAATTCCTGATTACATCATATTTTTCAACATTCAGCTGTTAAATGGAAAAAATATCACATCATTGGCTTCACATCCTTTATATCTACTTCTTTAAACAAGCAGAACAAGTGGACAGCACAAACCACTGTCTCCTCTGTTTCCAATCCCTCCTCTACAACAGAAACAGGCCTGTTAGGCATCAGTGAAACGCTATCTGGGAATTTGAGATGGTGTGAAAAGTGGTTAAGGACCTGGCGGATCAATGGCCAACTGTCCTGACTAAAGCCTTCTACCCTGTCCTGCAAAGGCAAACAGCAGTAAGAACTTTTTGTGTGTTTAAAAGCTCTAAGGTCAGAGCTGAAGTTCAGATCTCATATCAAAGAAAATTACACCAGTAAATGCTATTAAATGATGTACAGTCCAGCAAAAGGACAGTTGAGTACATATAGTCTCATAAAGCCATAAAACCATACTAGGTACTCGTGTGGAAACAATAGCAACCCACCAGCACCCATTTTTGGGTCTGCACCCATGGTTTAAGAAGCGTCGTTTAAGCCCCGTCATTGAATGGGATGTAATCCACCCAACAGTCTGCACACAAAACATGAATTCTTATATAACACCGCATACTGTGGTGCTGCAGTCTATTGTACATGTAAGGACATGTACAGATACTATCCCAGGCCAAACTAAAAGAGGAAGATTGTACCCAACCACAGGCACATTACAGTAGGGTTTATTTTAGTCAGCAGCCAAGAACAACTGGATGAGATCATTCACCGAGTTTGTTATTTTGCATCATTTCTGATGTCTATTTCTGCTGGAATAACGGAAGTTAATCTTTATCCCAGGGGAACATTTTTCATTCCCTGCGCTCATATGACTGAGGGGAAATGATGTGTGTATGTGTGTGTGCATGTGTGTGTGTGTGCATCCATAAAGGGCCTGAATCCTGTGTAGCTCAATAGATAGAGCAAGGCACTAACATTGCTAGGGTTAGGGGTTCCATTCGTACTGGAGTCACCCATAATAATAATAATAATCACTAAAATTGTCTGCAGTCATGGTACATTAAGGTGTTGTTGAATAAAAGTGTGACAAGGATTGGTTTGAGGAGGGGGTTGGGGGATGAGGAGAAGGTGGGGAGGGGGGGGGTTGCAGTGGGAGTGGCCAATGACAGAGCCAGTCATTACAGCGTGCCGTCACACCACAATAGTAACAAGCGAGTAAACCACCAGGGGGGAAAAAAACAAAAATGACAGCCTTCCTGCAACTACACAACTGACAGCAAACTACCGACCGCTCACACACACGCATGTGATTGTGTATACATATAGACTGTTTCATGTGGCGGTCAAACCAGCAGAGCGTGCTCAGTCCTACTCATTTAGTCCTGACTGCCTGACTGAGAGACTGCAGGATCAATAGGCCTCGCACTGCAGCTTCGTTATGTCAGAATCACTTCAATCAGTTCATTCAAGTTCAATAAGTGACATACAAGAGACATACTGACAACTAACATAGTAGTACAGTACATGCTGACACACACAGTACAGGGACAATGCAGGACAAACAATACACAGTATATATATCAGGGGTTTCATTCCAAAATGGCAAAAGAAGTGTTTCCTGATGTTTTTTGCTTAATACTTCAAAAGCACAGATGATAAGATCCTCTGTATCAGTGGTTATGGACAAATAGAGACTCAAACAAAATAATCCTGTACCAATGATATTCTGGTCACTACATCTCCGTCTGCAGCTGAACACACACAGCTCTACAATGCTGAATGAAAATATGAATACTTCCACTCTCCATTTTAAAAATGTGACACCTACTCTGACAAAACGACTGCTGTCATGAAAGTAAAACTAACGATTGAATATTACTGAAGTTATTAGCTATTTCACAGTAACACCCCTTCAACTGTAGTGTTTGGTAGAAATGAAAACCTGCAGACTGTTGGACCTTGATGGCACACAGCTGAGAACCACTGCTATAAAATATTACTATTTTTTTTAATTAAAGAGCTTGAAATAGCTAACAACTTCAGTAATATTCAATAGAGAGTTTAACTTTCATGCCAGCAGTCATTTTGTCGGAGTATGTGTCACATTTTTTAAAAAGGCAGAGATCTCATTTTGGAAATAAAAGCGTTTATATTTGCATTCAGCATTGTAGAGCTGTGTGCATTCAGCTGCAGAGGGAGGTGTAGTGACCAGAATATCATTGGTGCAGGATTATTGTTTTAGTCTCTATTTGTCCATTTGTACCAACCACAAGGTCAAATTCCTGTTGCACTTAAAATGGGGCAGAAGGCTGGCCTGCTGGAAATAGTGTCCTGTAACAGAGAGGTCACAGGTTCGATTGCTCCGACTGCAATGCGTCCTGTCAAATAGTCCTTGAGCCAGGCACTGAACCCCGTCCTGCTCACCCATAGCCCTTTCACACACATGACCAGGAATATTATGGGATGCGGATCCAGGAGGAGATTGACACCAAGCCATCATCCAAGGCAGACGAGTTTCCATTCTGTGTTCAACATGGCAGACAACACGACATCCCAGACGCGTAGTGACACGGGTTAAACACTGACCTTTGACCCCAAGTGAAGCAGCGTTTGACCTTGACCTGGCGGGTTTTGGGAGTCGACCCTAAAACACTGACCTTTGACCCTCAGATTTCCCAGGTTAACTAGACCACTGGGAACAGGGAATCATTGTAAGTCGCTCTGGATAAGGGCATCAGCTAAATAACTAAAATGTAAATGTGAAATGCGACTGTGTGTGTGTGTGTGAGCGTTGGGGGGTTGTCACACCAGCAGAATTGAATGCTGGGTGTTTGCTCAGGCTCCACCCCCTCACACCTGTCCACCAAAACTAGCATGGGACTGTGAGCTTTGACAGCTGTCTCTCTCTCTCACAAACACACACACACACAGATACACACACACATACACACAGAAGCACAGAGCACAGGTGTAAAGCCCTGCTGAATCAGTGGGTGGTGGAGGTTGTTGTGTGAATGTAAACCAGCTCCTATAGTGCTAGACAGCTCACATGGCGAACAGTCTGTCTCACTGCTCTCACACACTGGTAGACATTACATTTACTATACATTTGTGATACAAGGGCCAGAGGTCACAGCACCCTGATGGAGCAGACAGATGGAACAAATTACTCTAAAATGCATGGTGGTCAAGCTGAAAAGAAGGCTATTTTCTTTGTTCCTGAAGAGTTTTTTACCCAACAGCAGCAAAATATTCCTGTGACCCTAGAACGATCATAGAAAATGTAGAAAGAGTGTTTTCAACCCACCGGGACAGTACAACCCAGGGCCAGACAGTCACACTACAAAGTTGAGAAACCAATTACACACCTTTCAAAGAGAATACACTACACCTGTAATTGAAACCTTCACTCCTTAATTCATATACATTTACTCTATTATTTTTGCCTTGAACCCAGGGCGCACCGGGCGTGTCTCCTCCTGTATAAATAAAACTTACTGAACTGAACTGAGCTGAATGGGATGCAGACTAGCTTGACCCATGATAACTCTGTTATCATGCTACGTTAAATAACAATGTAAAGCAGCAATGTGACTCCGAATGCCAGACAACAGCTTCTTTGTCCATGAGCCAGCGCAGAGGTTAGACTGGGAAACCACCACCAGCCAGACAAGCGCTGCCAAACTGTGGCTGTGGCTGCTAACTTAAAACCCTTCCACTGACACATTAGCCAGGAATATTATAGGATGCCAAACCAGGTCCATCCCATGTCGGAAGCCATTTACACCGAGGCTTGGACATGTGAATATCTCCTATCACTAGACCAGGGCCATGTTCAAACCTTGCACCGTTTTGCTACGGGGCAAAACATTTGCTCCCGACGGCGTGGAACGTTTTGCAACGGCTTTTGAGGTACGTTAGATCCTGTTTGGGGTGATTCTGCATTTTCACTGGCTACGTACAAACACCTGTCACGCGGAGGCGCAATTGGCTCGGAGAATTCTTTGAGGAGGACGCACAGAATCACAGTCTCAGCCAAAAACAACCCGTAACAAACGCTTTGCAACAAGATGTTCAATGCACTATGCACGTTTCCTTTTAAACTTCCTGTTTGCTACGTTTTGGGGCGATTGAACGCGCCCCAGGACAAACCCTTAATCCTCACTTCTCTACTGGCCGTCACCTCCTGACATCATCAAAAGCAGAAGTGTTTCCATTCCAGAAACTGCTCTGTGAACTTACCAAGTTCATTTTATTGTAAAAACCAAACTTCTACGGTGTATATATATATATATATATATATATATATAGCGCTTAATACTGTATAGTATATCGTTTGCATTTGTCATCACCAAAACCAAGGAGGCGCAACCCCAAAACACGGGTTAAACACTGACCGTTGACCCCCAGCGGAGCAGAGTCTGACCCAGGTCTCAACCGTGACATTGACCCGGGTGGTTTTGCAGGTCAACTTACCTGGGTCAGTCCTTTCACTCTGACCTTTGACCCTCTCACAAAGACGGACAACCCCTCCGATTTCACCACTCACTATTCTGCTTTACCACCACATCACCAATGATGGCTGGTTACCAGCCACTTTAGCAGGTAACCAGCCATCATTTGGAGTCCTGTCATATTCTAAACATCTAGCTGGCTTGTAAAATAACGGAAGTGCGACCAGTTTCCTGCTATGGCTGCTGTTGCTACCATATAACATGAGAGGAGAGAGGCTGAAGGCTGAGGCTGAAGGAGTAAGTTAGTGGGGGGCGAGAGAGAGAGATTTCCATTTCAAAGAAGTGAAGCTGACTCGTCCCAGCTGCTACAGAGGACGCACCCCACCCCCCCACCCCCAAATCCCTCCATTTTAATTCCCTCTGACCCGCCTGCACTTCGATCAGTGTCTTGCTCTCTTTCATTCTTTCCTCATTCCACCTTACCTTCCTTCCCTCTTCCCCATTCCCTCTTTCAATCAAGTCTTGCCTTGCCTCCCATCCTGTCTTCCTTCCTTCTTTTTCTGCTCTTTTCCTCATTCCTTCTTTCCCTCCTTGCCTTTTTCTTCTCATCCATTCGAACCCTTTCTTTCTTTCTTTCTCTGTCTGACAGACTGGTGTTTTCGTCTGTTTTCCACGACAGATAAAAGAAGGTTTGTTCTCAGCCTGATCCAGCTCCTCTCATTGATCTGTTGGTCTTTTTATTGAGAATGGGTTCTCTGCAGACTGACTCATCTCATGGAGGTCTAAGAAGCCTTTATTCTCTTCTTGCTGTGGCTGTTGACAGATATATCCGGCCGATATTGGCTTTGGATATCAGCCAGTTATGTCATCTATGATGGAGGTCCCTCCCCGACCAAAGCTAGTCTTCATTGTTGAAGTAAATAAAGGCTCCAATGATTATTAGACGTTACACAGAAATAACCATCTCTGGCTGCAGATATCCCACCTATCTTTGTTATTTAAATACATGACATATATGGATTGGAAACATGAACTGATCATAACTTATCACCCACCTAAAAGAATTTCATTTGCATGGGTTTCAGTTGAAGGTTTTAGGTTCCCACGATAGTCTAAATGCTATTTCAGAGGCTTTTCCACCCTGACAAAAACAAAATCTGGGGGAAACACTGCATGCTTGTCATTTTTTGGCATGAAAATGGTCAAAGATATTCAACATTGGCACAAAACATTGGCTATCGGCAGCTTCACTGGTCTTCAAAAATTCATATTGGTTGAACCCTAGTGTTACGTCTGATGCATATTTGGCTGATCTCAATTTCCTCTTTTGGGTAGAAAATCAGCAGACGGAGCCTCTTGAGCTATTTTTACATTATTGAATGCAGCATGAGAAAACTGCTGTCCAGATACTGAGGTTCCTCTTATAAATTTAATCAAAGGGTTTAAATGCCTTTGCTTTGTGTCAATGTCACTTCGCAACACATTCCTCTCTACCAGACAGTTTGGACAGTCACCAAGTCAAACATCAGTTTGCTCTGACTCTGAATAAAGAATTGAAGAGAATTTAACATGATTTTTTAACCAATACAGAATGTTCAACTTAAAGGCGTTTGTCCCCAATGGGAAAACTTGCAGTGTGGCTTATAACAGATACATCTTAATAATCACAAATAAAGACATAAAATACAGAAGCATACATACATGACATTAAAAAACAACAGAAAGAGAATTAGACTGAATGAGAGACATTTCATGAGCAACTAAGTATACCCACTTCCTGAAATGAATGAGCTGAAAGCTAATTGTCTTCAACCTAACCGACCCCCAAACTGTATGCCGATCCATTGTGATCCATGCTGTCTATCCTGGTCAGTGGGGTCAGATCAGTAGCAGCTAGCGGTGTGTCTTACCTGTGTGCTGAGTGCTGCTGGGTTGAAGGAAGGACGCCTCCTTGTCTCGATGGATCTGCAGAGAAACAGGAAGACACTACATCAGTCTCAGCTACATGTGACCGTCACCCACAGAGAAAAACAGCAGAACCAAGATACAGACCAGCGTGGCGGTTAGGAAACGTTACCCAGAACACAGGATGGGAGCCGATGAGCAGAAAAAACATTTATAACCGCAGGCTTTGTTAATAGAGATTATTAATCTGGTTTAGTTGCTACACTGTGGCTCCACCTCCAAGAGGAGCTGTTTGGAAAGATGTAGCTTTGCTCTGATTTCAGCCTTCAGAACTCACAGTCACATTGACACTCACAAGCTCACACACACACTCTAACGTACACACACACACACACACACGCACACCGCCTGTCAGAGCTCTGTGGTTGGCTGTAAACACACAACGCTGGGGCTCTGCTTCCTCTGTGGTCTGACTGTCTACACAACAGCTGTGTGTGTGTGTGTGTGCGCGTGTGTGTGTGAGTGTGAGAGAGAGCAAAAGAGCTTGTTTTAGCTGCAAAAGCCACAGCCACCCCCCTCCTCTCAGGCAACACAAAGGCTTCAACAGTTTGGCCGAAGCTGGGCGGATTTGACTGACAGCTCTGAATGTGAATCTAACAGAGACTCAGAAAAGCTCATTGTGTTTTAATGAACTCCATCAACAAGACGTAGATACAGACGGCAGGCTTTTGCCATGAGCTTTGACTTTGAATGTGTCATTCACACAAGCGGAGTTAACCAAGACAGATTAATAATATGTTAACACAGCCAGATTGCCAAAACCAAGCTCTTCAGCAGAAGCTCCCACTGGAAGCATTAATAAAGGTCTGCTGGCTGAGAACATGGCGGTTTTTTGGTCAAGTGATTTCTGGTAACTGAACTCAGCTGAAGATGCAGCGGAGCTAAAGGAGGTAGCAGAGTTTAGATGTTGCACCTTGTTAAGTGACACGTAATTTCATTTATGCCGGAGACCCCCCACCCCCACACACACTCACACACCTCTATCCAAATTACACTATATCTCCCTCTTTCTCACCATGTGTTCCATTGTAATTCCCTCTGATCCGCTCACACTTTCTGCCTCATTTACCCTCCTTCTTCCTTGCTCCCTCTCTTCCTCCCTTCCCATTCTTTTCCAATCAACTCCCTACCCCGGTCCACCCAGTTTCACCCTGGCTCAGATCAACAGGCTTTAACATGACGCTGTAACCTTGTCTGTGTCAGACTGATCTGAAAGAATCTTCCAGACATCAATAAGAACAGATCACTGATGTAAAGGCCACAACAACCTTTCATCTGGCAGAGGAATCAGAGGGACAGAACACTAACAGATGGACCATATTCACACATACACAATCCTGAATGATACAGGGAACTGAAATTCTGAAATATATATATATATATATACACACCAACATAAAATATGTTAATAGGGCATTGGTCCACCATGAGCTATTAGAACAGCTTCAGTGTGTCTTGGCATTGATTCTACAAGTGGCTGGCCTGTATTGGAGGGATGCAACATTATTCCTCGACCAGAAATTAAAACATTTGGGGGCTCGTTCATAAAACTCCACGGTAACAGAATAGCGGCGTGCAAAATCTGCAACACTGTAATTTTACTTAATTTGTAAATTTACCACAGCTGTGAATACCGTGACAGAGCCACGTTACCGCTGTGTTGTCCTCAGCTGTAGGCCGGGAGACAGCCAATCAAAAACAACATGTTAATTAAGCTTTACATATTTAACACCTGTGTGTCAGCGCCATGGACCTCATAGACGTGTCACCCTCCCTCCTCATGCACTCCTGCTGCTGCAGTTACAATGTTGGCCATGATAAACTGAATCATATCAGATGGAAACTGGCTTTTATAACTGCAATCAGATCGGCAATTAATAATTAATTAATTACAAAGCCAGTGTGTGAGTCATACTTATTAAACATTTTCACGTGTTTCCAATGATAATGAATGCCCTGGAACACAATGTAACTTTTAATAATTGAAATCTGTTTTCATTATTTAACATACATTTCTACAGTATACTGTCTGACTAGAGCAGGTGGTATTTTTTGCGCTGCGGTGTGTGTTTATGAATCGCTTTCACAATATGCAAATGATCAAAAGGGGTGGGACTATGGGGAAAACATCAACAGTATTTCACATTTATGAATGAGAGAACACCCTACAGTGACGGTATCTGCCCCTAACATCACACTAAACCTGCCGGGGAGTTTTATGCCCCTTGGTGTTTTGATGCTGGTGGATCATGCTGGCTCTTCTTCCAGCCATGGTAGCCAAAATAAGGGCCAGCATTGTTATACAGTGCATGACCCTAAGCATGATGTTATCATGCCTTCAATATACTTTGTAGCCCTTTGTATTTTCTAAAGTGTTTTCGTTAGTTTGGAAGTTATGTGCATCGTCATACATACAGAATATTAAGAGTTAAAGGTTAGAAGGACCTGGGAGGGGAGGAAGTGTGTTAACTCCAGAATTCCAGGGAAACTGCAGTTCCTGAGTTTCAGTCAAACCCCACTGAGACGTCGTCCTTCCAGCCACTAAATGGATCCTATAGCACTTCCCCAATCAGAGGGTCTGGACACTCCTCTGGTGCATTAACAAAATAAACCCTGTGTCCGTAAAGCTGAGGTTCCTCAGTGAAACACTAAAGCCTGAATATCAGCGAATTTCACTGAGGTACAAGAGGGCTGAAATGAGTGAATGTTTAGTCTTCTCACTAAATCAAAAGAGGAAGTGAAACAGCAGAGGTAAGACAGGGTAAGAAAATAGACTTACAACGGAGAGAGATTGTTAAGAATGAAAACAGGAAAGGAAATCAAAACTGAAAGACGGAGTATACTGTAGTCCTATCAGTGAGAAAATACAGAACAGAGACAGACAGAGAGAGATAGAAAAAAGTAACAAGGCAAAAAAAAAAAAAAAAATCAAAGACAGAAGACAGAGAAAGATGAGTGAGTCCCAGCCGGCCAGGTCAAACCTCCCAGAATGCTTTGGGGGTGGGGGGTGAGAGGGCTTGGCACAGTTTTAAAGCAATTAACCCTCAACTGTCACACAGCGCTCTATTGACGGGCCTGTTGGGACCCAGAGAGAGGAAACACTGGGCTCTGTTGTCCAGGCCTGGGAGTGGTAGATGTGTGTGTGTATGTGTGTAACCATGACACTGCGACCATGCACATTCACTCATAAAAACCCAGAGATAGACACACACACACACACACACATATACACACTGGCACCATGCACATGCATTTACATCAGTGTTGTATTCACGTGCACACATTACACGCATTTGCTCGTTCTCTTTCTGTAGGGACACACACACACACACACACCACAGCACACAAGCACACACAAAAACCCAGCACACACAGATGCACGCACAGACAGCATATGCACATGCACACACACTAGCTAAAACACACACATGCGCACACACACACACAGGCTTCTCTTTTCCCACAGCTGTGTTCAGATATCAAACAGAGCCCACTGAGAGAGAACAAACACGCTGACGAGGACAGATTAGCTGGTCACGTAGGGCGCGCACACACACACACACACACACACACACACACACACACTACTCAGAAGTGACTGGTAAATGGTTGCCAGTGATTGCAGCAAAATTGCAGAGGCTAGACGGCTTTACTTTAACCTGACTCTAACAACAGAGAACTGTAGTCGATAGAGAGGACAGTAGGCCCCTCCAATAGAAATAAAAAATACTGCGTAAAAAAAATACAGCTTACTGCCAAAATAAAGGAAGCACCAACATAACGAGTGTTAATAGAGTGTAGGTCCGCCAGGAGCCACCAGAACAGCTTCAGTATGCTTTGGCAACCGTATTGGAGGGACGCCACACCCTGAGCATGATGGGATGTTAACTCATTAATTATCTCAGGGAACAAACGTGTGTGGAAATACCTGCTTTAAATACACTTTGCATTTACTCATATATTTCTTTTGTTTTGGCTGTAGTTCATATTATTCGATGATAGGAGGGATGGTGACCATATGACTGAAGAATGAAAGAATACAAGGCAGTCTGGATGAGAGAGAGGCTTCTTCAGTCTTTCCCTCCTCATCTCCTTTCTCCTCATTCAGTCCAGTGATACATCTTCATTGCTCCTCTGATATAAATTATTTAGGAACATGTCTTTCCTCTTGCCCCCCCTCCACAGGGAGGTCAGAGGTCAGCCTCACCTACAGAACAAGACTCCTGGAGCTGCTAGGGATTCAGTGTCTTGCTCAAGAACACTTCAGCAGGGAGGAGGTTTGAGCCTGTGTCCTCTAGCTGAAGGACGGTCTATCTAAACACTAGACCACCCTGCTGACCATTTACATTCTAGTCATTTCTGTGACTGGCTCAGCAAACCAGTCAGTTAGCGAGGAACCGGTCCCCCCTCTGAAAGCTGGCAGCCCACATGTGAACAGCCCAGTGCATATTTGTAGTGTCGGGGGAATGTAAACTGTACCCAATAAAAACACATCTGGTTTAAAAATAAAGAGGAGGGCCAGTGTGTACGCTGGAGGAAGGAGGCCTTGGACCACCGCCATGTTTCTAAGTAGGCAGGCGGCCACAGACTCTGCAACAGACAGAGAAGGATGCCGTGGCTGACTGAATGACTGTTTCTAGCCAGGTTGTGTACGCGGTTTGATCCCCGAGGGCTGCCCACAGCGGCTGGTAGGCAGAGCTGAGGCAAAGCTACACACAGCTGCAGCTTGGAAGCGCCCTGGATTCATCTTACCAGACACTTAAACAGGTGAAAAGCAAACAAACGACCCTGCAAGACACAATGCATCAACCGCTTCATGGGGCACTTCATCTTACATTTCAACGCTAATGAAAATCATAATAATAAAGTGCTCTTCTATTGCTCCCTGTAGGGAAATCCTCTTTCCTCTTCGGAGGTCAAAGGTCAGGCTCAGCTACAGAACAGCAGCTCTGGAGCTGGTAGGGATTCAGTGTCTTGCTCAAGAACACTTCAGCAGGGTGGGAGTTTGGACCCGGGTCCTCTGGTTGAAGGACAGTCTTTTAATCACTAGATCACTTTAATCACTAGATTATCTTATCCAAGGGTCAGAGGTCACAGCACCCAGACTACAGAGGGAACAAATATTCCTTTGACCACAGAATGATCAAGGATGGAGAAGTGCTACGAGAGGAACTAAGCGCCCCGGAGAAAAGTAGAAAGATTTAGTTTTTCCCTCAAAATGTGTTGAGGTATGTGATGTACTACTAGTTAGTAAGCAAGACTGATTCATGTCCAGTTAGTAGTTAGTAGACTGATTCATGTCCAGTTAGTAGTTAGTAGACTGATTCATGTCCAGTTAGTAGACTGATTCATGCAGTTAGTAGTTAGTAGACTGATTCATGCAGTTAGTAGTTAGTAGACTGATTCATGTCCAGTTAGTAGTTAGTAGACTGATTCATGCAGTTAGTAGTTAGTAGACTGATTCATGCAGTTAGTAGTTAGTAGACTGATTCATGTCCAGTTAGTAGTTAGTAGACTGATTCATGTCCAGTTAGTAGACTGATTCATGTCCAGTTAGTAGTTAGTAGACTGATTCATGTCCAGTTAGTAGTTAGTAGACTGATTCATGTCCAGTTAGTAGACTGATTCATGCACAGTTAGTAGTTAGTAGACTGATTCATGCACAGTTAGCAGTTAGTAAACTGATTCATGTCCAGTTAGTAGTTAGTAGACTGATTCATGCACAGTTAGTAGTTAGTAGACTGATTCATGTCCAGTTAGTAGTTAGTAGACTGATTCATCTCCAGTTAGTAGTTAGTAGACTGATTCATGCACAGTTAGTAGTTAGTAGACTGATTCATGCACAGTTAGTAGTTAGTAGACTGATTCATGTCCAGTTAGTAGACTGATTCATGCACAGTTAGTAGTTAGTAGACTGATTCATGTCCAGTTAGTAGTTAGTAAACTGATTCACTTCCAGTTAGTAGTTAGTAGACTGATTAATCTCCAGTTAGTAGTTAGTAGACTGATTCACTTCCAGTTAGTAGTTAGTACACTGATTCATCTCCAGTTAGTAGTTAGTAAACTGATTCACTTCCAGTTAGTAGTTAGTAGACTGATTCATCTCCAGTTAGTAGTTAGTAGACTGATTCATGTCCAGTTAGTAGTTAGTAGACTGATTCATCTCCAGTTAGTAGTTAGTAAACTGATTCATCTCCAGTTAGTAGTTAGTAGACTGATTCATCTCCAGTTAGTAGTTAGTAGACTGATTCATGTCCAGTTAGTAGTTAGTAGACTGATTCATGTCCAGTTAGTAGTTAGTAGACTGATTCATCTCCAGTTAGTAGTTAGTAGACTGATTCATGCACAGTTAGTAGTTAGTAGACTGATTCATGCACAGTTATGTGTATGGTGAGTGCAGTGATGATGTGTTCTGTGACTCCAGGCCAGGAGGGATGCTGGGATGTGAAAGCTGGTTGGAATGAAGTCATTTGGCTAAATGCCTGTTTCCATCTGAGGCCAGAGGAAACCGTTAGCACTGCCGCTTTTTCCCACACCGTCACCACTCTCTCTCCCTCTCTCTCCTGCTCACTCTCTCTCTCTGTCTCTCTCTCTCTGTCTCTCCATCTCTCTCTCTCTCTCACACACACACACACACACACACACACACACACAATCTCATCATTGTTATTTTACCCATATGGTGAAGAGAGGAGTTGACATCAGGAACCAGTTTAGAAAGTGACAGATCCACTTCATAGATATTTACCTCCCAGTACCTCCCAGTCCACACCTCCCATTACATCCCAGTCCACACCTCCCACTACCTCCCAGTCCACACCTCCCACTACCTCCCAGTCCACACCTCCTACTGTCTCACAAACATACAGTTGAGATGCTAGTCTGTCTGTATAGATGTAGCACTCTTAACTGATATAACGCAACTACTGTACAGACTGTAAGTTTATGGAAAATACTTCAGACATTTATCAATCCATAAGGTCTGATCAAACTATCTTCCATGCTGCTAAACCAGGCTAAGTGTCTATGTAGAAATCTGGCTTAGCACATGTTTGTCATTGGGTAAATCTAGTGGGGACATCCCATCACTGATGTTTGGTTGAATTATACCCACAACACCTCCAGAAGGACCAACAGAAGGACAGAACCAATGGAAAAATCCAAAGTACACTGGAAAAATAAAAAGGGGTTCTATATAGTGCAGGAAAACGGTTGTTTAGGCTTAAAACATAGCAGAACCCTTTTGGGTGCTATAGAGAACTATTTCAGAAACATTCGGACCCTTTAAAAATGTATGAAATGTCCCAAATCAGCTACAAGAAAGAGCCACACTTTATTATAATTTACCATATTTTAAACAAATCAGAGGGTTTTTTCTACCCACTACCCACCTAACCAAAACACTCTGGAAGAACCTTTGTTTTCCTGCGCAAAGTGCCAGATGATCTTGCTTAATTACTCCTAATTAAACCGGCCGAGCGTCATTAACTTTTATGCACAATCCTTCAACAGAGAAGATGGATTGAGTGCAGGCATTCGTCTTAGTGTTGCACACAGCATATCCATGCAGCGTACAGAAACCACACTCCACCCTAAAATAATCATTGCTCTCCGGCTGGAGGGCCATCAACAACCATGCAATCATCTCCCAGGGTGCAACACAGCAAAACCCGTCACAACATACCAGACAGACGGCTACACGTTTGCCAAAGCATTTTGAAGTGGTATGTGACCGCTTCAATCAGCTCATGTTTATGTTTTACTTGAGGAAATAGTTTATTCTCAACATGTTTTAGGAAAAAACTTCACTTCTGATGAGGTAGAAATTGAGACATACTACTGCAGGCCTTTGCCATCAGGACTCTTTAGGACGACCTGCCTGAGAAGCTGTGAAATCACCTCTTAAAACTTACTTTTATAGACTTGATTTTATGTAATGATCTTTTATTAATTGTCTTTGACCTCCCTTTTATGGTTTACTTTTATGTTGCCCTGCCTTGCTTTTATATTTCGTCCCTTGCTGTCAGTGCTTTTGTCGTAAATTTTATCTGTTCTGAAGCACTTTGCAACTCTGTTTTGAAAAGTTCTATACAAATTATTAGTAGTAATTGTAGTAGCAGTATAATCCTACTGAACAACTTTGCTTGAAAGTCTGGATGGGTAGCCTACCTTTATCAGAACCACGTCCACAGCTCTCTCTCCCTTGGCGCAGAGACTATACCTCCGCTTGTGTCGTTCGTACATTTTCCCCCAAAATATCCAGAGCAGATTTTCTGAGCAGAAGGTTAAAATCCAGCAGGAAAACACTGGTGAGGAGAAGTGAAGCTGTCTGCTAAGCTTCACATCTGGCTGCAGAACCAGCCTTCCACCAGACTCTTCCACTGACTCTGCTCCCTCCCTCCTTCTCTTCTTCCCTCCCTCCTTCTCTTCTTCCCTCCCTCTTCTTCTCTTCTCTCGCCTCTGAACTTCTCTCCGTGACTCCTGCCCTTCCTCTCTCGCACTCTCTCTCTCCCTCTGTGAATCAGTGTTATGATCTTAGCTCTGGGTCAGCCAATAGGAATACAGGCTTCTCTGTGACAGACAGACAGACAGTGTCAGTCCTACACTACTACAATACTACAGTATTACAGTAGGACAGGATCAACTCAGTAGTAACTGCAGTACCCTCAGTGTAATAACATTAACAGCAGATGTGGTTCTAGTTCTCAGGATGCTGCTCTTTGAATGGAGTTGCGGGCTAGAATCCCACTTCTGACCAGCACACCCTGTATATAAGTGGTTTTCAACAGAAGGTTTTTTGTTAAAAATAAATCAGCAGCTGGAGTGATTGTTTGGAGCATGAGCATAATCTCATGTACCCTACCAACAATTTGATATTAGCTTCACACGTTGATGCAAACTAGTTTCATTGGCTCCACAGAGGGTTAACTCACTCACGTTCCAACTTGTCTGGGAACAAAAACACATTTCTATTGGCCCTTGTTCACTTTGCTCCCGCCTCCCTTTCATTTGTTTATGTGATTGGCTGAGTGGCTTGACTGTGTGAAGTTAGCTGCTGCAGGAGAGGGAAGCTGTACAGGCAGACAGTACAGCATCATGGTATCAGATAAAAAACGGTCATGCAGGTTTAATTGAAAGTGTAGTGACATGTAAGAAGAGCCAAGAGTCCAGTCTAACTGACTAATGAAGCAGAAATTCTAGTAGCCTTGCTTGATAGGAATAGCATGAGCTAACTAGACCAGCAAAAGTGAATTTACTGGTCTAGTTAGCTAGATTAAGAAACGAAATGAAGTTGTCACAATATGTGCTGCAGGGTGAATTTGTTCCAAGACCGACATCATATCCTGGCTATTATTTACTAGTTGGCCAAACAAGAGGCGAATGAATTATTTTTGCTAGCCTTGTACAGTTTCAAATCCTGTCTGGCTAACAGTGTTAGCTACATCAATTTATTTTCTGACCGAATCTCTTGCAATTCTCCTTTTAAGTAGCATGTCATTGTGGTTAAAAATAAATATGAATGTCAGAATTTTTGTTTCAATTTAGAAAATTAGTCCTGAAAAATATATCTAAAATATATCTAAATGACATGTTTCAGACGTACATGTGTACACTGATTCTATTCTAAACTTGTGTCTAAAAGTTTGTGTTCAAGAGCACTACACCGTCCTAGAAATCTGTGTTGAAATGCGTGAAATGTGATTAAAGAATGTCAAATATTTCTGGGGAGGACCCCCAGACCTCCCACCCATTTGTGTCCCCAACACTTTACAAATCAAACTTACACTCTTGTGTTGGAGTGACAGCCTGTACACTCTGGTAGAGAACCTCCTGGTTGAGATTTAAATGCATCCAGATCTGTGTTAGTCCCTGAAATGTGAATCCAGCTCTGACCTCCTGTCATCTGCCGCTCTGTCTGCTGCTCCGGTAGGACTGTGGTGTGAATCCCGGCAGCCTCAAACAAAACAACCTCTCCCCTCTAACTCCCACCCACGCCTCAGCCTCACCCCACCCACAAAACTCACCCTGGGGAACCTCCACAGAGCACCAGGTGTTTCCCAGTTCAGAGAGACACTGCCATCAATCTGCTGAACCAAATGAACCAAAGCAGTGACTGAACCGAATGGAGGACAAACAACAAACAGAGAGACAGAGAGAGAAGGAGATAAGGTCTGATAAGCCCTTATTGCTCTCAATTTTGGAATTGTTCTATGCTATTATAGATATTGGTGAGTCGGTACAATTGTATAGTACCTGTTTTCATGGCAAATAATTCTTCATCGTGGTTTTGAAAGTTGACATTTCCATACTGTTTTGGTAATATAGTTTCTGATTAACAGTCATGATAATAAAGTAACTGGGTTGAACTGAACTGAGAGGAGAGGCGGGAACCTGGATCTCAGGATGAAGCCCATTAACTCCCCCAACAACTTCCCAGCTTGTATTACTCCATCTTTCCACATTATTAAGAGGAAAAAGCTATAGAGCACACACACATACACACACACATATACACGTAAGCATTCATATTAAACAGAGCTGCTCAGTCACATGGCCTGAACTACTAACTGAACATACACCTCTCTCTCTCTCTCTCTCTCTCTCTCTCTCTCTCTCTCTGTGTGTCAGTTTGTTTTATTGGCCTGACAGGGAAGAAACCAATGTTGCCAAACCAATGTCTCTCTCTTTCTTTCTATTCTTATTCTCTTAGTCCCTCTGTCACCAATTTTCTCTCTCTTATAAATGCACTTGCACGAAAATGTACACATACATAGGAAACATATGGCGCACATATAGCCTACCGACCAAAACACACACACACACACACACACACACACACACACACACACACACAGCCACATGGCTTCCTGTTCTCAGAGCTCCGCCCCTTCTTCTCTGTCCTGACCTCCCAGAGTAAACACTTCCACATTTTCCCCTGGAAGCACACACACACACACATACACACACACACACACACACAGATGCATGCCCACACAAAGGCATGTATGCATATATAAAAAAATTGCACGTGTACATAGACACACACATAAGCACATGTCACACACACATGCAAAAGTACACAAAGGTGAAGCAGCATTTCACCCCTCAGTGATGAAGGACAACAGTTTGGTTAACATGAAGATATTCAGCTAGCTGCACTGTGCTGCGTTTCTCTGCTGTCATATCAGTAAAGACAAAAATGATTCATCCTGTTGAGGTTTTCACTTCTGTATGAAGAGAGAGCAAACAGCACCATGTCACAGGTTAAGCAATGTGTCCATGTGTCCTGTTGAAGTGTCCTTGAGCAAGACACTGAACCCCTACCTGCTCACTCACTGCAAGTTGTTCCAAAACATCAAATGTAGAAGACGCCATACTGTACAAGAAAGAGTTAACTCAAGTTAAGTCAACCCAAGCTGAAATGATCTGCTTTCTAACTGTCAGAACACTGACAAGCGCTTCATTATTTTAATTATATCATTAACCTTGCTTGTCGTCTCATGCATCTAGTTGATCTGATTCCCACCCTGCTGTGTCTACTGTCATTTACATTCTGTTATCCAGTCCAGTTTTTTCTTTGCTGTTGTCTGGAGTTTTTGGTGTTGTTGAGATGTTTTAATAGACCCCTTTGTTCTTGTTTTGTTTTTATCTCACCTGTAGCTGATTGGTAATTGCGGGTCTTCTTCCTTTGTGTTTAGCACTGTATTAGGCTTGCTGGTTCATTATCATCTTTTAAATCACTTCTTAAAATGCACTTTTATGTGACTGTTTATGATCTTGCCCACTTTTAATCTCGTTTTGTTTCTTAGGTTTTCTTTTAATCTGATTACATTTTACATATTTATTTAATCTTGTTTAAATGCATTTTCTCTTGATTGTGCTTCTTATTTTTATCTCCTCATTATGTATTTTAACATTCTTGTTTTTATGTCATTCTGTAAAGCATTTGTAAACTCTGCTTTTAGATAAGTGCTTTATATAGTTAAGGTTATTATTGTTTATTATTATTAGTAGTAGTAGTATATTTTGTATCAATCTATTTAAATCACTTTGCATCTATGTATTATTGCTGTACAAATAAGATAAACTGGGTTTTTAAGGTGTCTCCTGTATGAGTGGGGAATATTCCTCACCTCCACTCCTGCTGCAGTTTGTTCAACACCAGCATGGCTCCAAATTGCCTCCAGATCACAGAAATTACAGGACATTTCAACTGGATCAAATGGCAGGTCATTAAATTCTCTCTCTCTCTCTGTTGAAGAGGGGAATCTCCCACGAAGGCATTAAGGCCACGTCGCCCTCTGCTGGCGACCCCCCTGTCCTGCAGACGGCCTGCGTTTCCTGCAGACTAACATCTGGCATTCAGAACAAGCCGGCGACCTAGACCACAACCCAGGAATAAGCAAAGCCACTCTAGTCTATGGCTGCTGAGGAATCCATCAGTCAGCAACATTTCAGAGTAAGGCCTCGTCTAGTGGAGATCACATCCATGTGCTCGGTGGCTGAGCTGAGAGTGAATGAACTGCAGGGAGTCAGCGGCCAACATAACAGAATAACGTGACAAACAGAGTCTCCCACAGGACAAGTAAAGACCTTGGATATCGGATATTGCATTTTACATTGTAGGCTTTTAGCTGAGGTAGGGGTCTTACTACAGGACACTTCAACAGGACCCATGGTTGCTGATTGACACATGCATGGCTGTAATTATCACAACAGAAAAATATGGATGGCTGCAATTTCCAAATTGAAAGACACAGCAGTTTCTTTCCTCAGAGGTAAAGATGTTCCAGACAGCTTCCTAAACCATCTGATGCTGCTTGGGAGCAAATCCTCCCTTCCTTTCTACCCATACCCAACATTTAGTACTCCAGTATTTTTCTATTGCTGAAGAAGAAATTGTGCAAAAACTACAAACATGACAATTCATGACGAAACAACAATACATTAGAAATGCATAGGATGTTTGTCCTTTGCAGGCCTGTGGTCTTTAGGCTACAGAACAGTCTTTCTACCCACTGAGTTACCTTGCCGCCATGATGACCTATGTATGCTGTATGTACATTTTACAGTTACATTTGGGCATGTAGCCGATGCTCTTATCCAGAGTGACTTACAATGAGTGCAACAGTAGAATAACTTTAAATTCCTAAACCACACCAACATTAAAACCAACCAAAGAGTCAATTCAACTGGGACATCACACTGACTCTCTCTGCAGTAGTGAAATGATGGATATCTTCCATCTTTCACTTCCATGAAGGGAATCAGCAATATTTCATTTGTGGGAAGTTGATAATAAGCAGTAGCTCAGTCGTTCACTTGAACTCTATAGAAACAAATCAAACTGCCACATCTATTGCAGGCAGTAAACACATCTAACCTGATTTCTGACAAGATAACAGTTACCAATCCAAATGATGTGATGTATCCCTTGTGCTATTAAATGTAATCTCTAAAGAAACCTGGTTTGGATGTTAAAGGGAAGTGGTGCAGATATGTCATAGGGTTTATCAAGTTGACTCCTCCCTTCACAGATGATTGGGTGAATTAACCCCACAGCACCTCCAGAGGGCCCAGGAACACCCAGTCAACACTGACAGTGTCTCTACAATAGATCTAGATTCAACATACAAAAGGTTGCTTATCAAACCCTAGGATAGAGCAGAGCGTGAGGCTTATCAACGTTGTAGAGGCCTGAAGCTTACCGTGGAAGAGTCTTCCTCCTCCCCTGGACCATCCATCATGTCTTCAGACATGGCAACATCCATCTCTGGAGAAATGTACACAACACAATACAATCATTCCAACAGCAAACTCTCTGTCAATGAGAAGTAATAACAAGTGTTCAGAGTGCCTAAACTCAAGAGTAAAAGAACTAATTTATCCTCACTGCAAATAGACTCATTAGTTTGCTTGTGTAATGATGTAGCATCTTGGGTCCATATAAAAACTGCTCTTACTATCAATTACTATTTGTCTATACAGTATACTGCTGTGACTGTGTATGTGTTTATATTATTAAAACCTGCCTGCAAACCAAATTTCCCTTAAGGGACAATAAAGTTTTGAAGTGAAGTGAATTCAGCATTATTGAATGATAAAAGACCAAATGGTCCAGAGAGGGTATAATTCTGACTTCCTATCTGAGATGGATTAAAAAAATATAGCTTGCTCAGCTCATGTAAGTAAACATGAGCTGGGGAAGAAAAGTCCCCAAAATGACTTTTGATAAAAACAAGAGAACACATTCTGAAAACAGCCTATTAGATGTTTTTTTAACAATTGTGGGAATCAGAAATAGAAGTTCAAATCTTTATTTCCAGATCATGAAAAAATCAGAAAGCTTTTTCAATGGCCTTTCTCCATAACTCTGAGCGTCTGATTACCTGTTGTTAGGCCACGGTCAGGCTGTAAATATACCCCCTCCCCCTTCATAATGACTCCCTATTCTCTATGTGACGCACAACACCAATCTTGTGCTTGACCTTTCTTTATTGGACTTGGGTCCAGCACAATTATTCCTGATGAGTGAAAATTGCAGGCGCTGGAAGCTCATTTAAAAGAACAGAGACCTCAGATAGGCAGCTTAAAACTCTGTAAGTCTCACTTCCTGCTCCGTGAGAGTGTGTGTGTGTGTGTGTGTGTGTGTGTGTGTGTGTGTGTGTGTGTGTGTGTGTGTGTGTTTTAGCGAACCCAGCCTACTAATACTGTGAGCCTGAGACTTGGTCACATGCACTGGTAATGTGACTGTGCCTGCTGGCATATAGCAAGAGTGTGTGTGTGTGTGTGTGTGTGTGTGTGTGTGTGTGTGTGTGTGCGTGTGTGTGTTACAGAGAGAGCAAAAGAGAACATCTGAATATAAAAGTGTTGTCAAACTACACATGGCTTAAGGTATCAAAAACATAAACTATCTCAGTATTTCCTGTTACATAACATGCCCCAACGTATTGCAGTGTCCCAGCATGCAATGTTGTGCTACAATTATTGTGCTAATCTCACATCTTAAAGAAATGCATTCTACCACAACCCGTTCCTTGAATAAAGGACATTTTGCCACTGCATGCATCAAACAAAGCAAACAGGCAAGGCAAAACATGTCTATATATTGTCTTGTTAAGAATAGCAATATATTATAACAGGCTGTCACACAAAACTTGCCTAGAAGCCAAAGACCTCTCTGTGCACAGTTAAGGTCAGCTACATTGCCTTAAGCTATGGAGAGCAACTGCCATTGGCCACCAGAGGAGGACTGAATCTGTCTTCATGTGATTTGGGAGAAATTGAGTATGAAATTCAATTTCAGATGATTCTAAATGACTTGAGATAGGTTTGAGAAAAGGTGGATTGTATGTGGCAAATGCATACTTTGTTTGTATGATACCTGAGTTTGTTTAGGAATATGGTTTTAAGACGCATATTGCACAGCGATGTATGGATGTCTTAGGCTGAAATAATCAACAAATCACACTGAAATAAAGTCAATTAATGTTCCCCCACCTTGGATAGGACTGGAATGGCAGTTTGAGGCTCCATCCACTGCATCCAGAGGATTTTCCATCACCTCCTCTGGAGAAAACACGTCCTCAGCCAGAGGTTCACTGGATGCTCCATCCTCAGGTGAAGGTGGCTCTGCTCCCGCTGCAGTGACATCTGCAGTATCTGAAGCCAGAGTGACGTCCTCTGATGAAGACATAGTGATCTGAATCCCAGAGTGCCTTAAGCCCTCGTCAGTATCGGCTTCAATCGACCTCTCATCTGCTGTCATCTCTAAATTTTCCTGTCTACGTTGCCGTAGCGCCAACTCTGTCTCTCCACTTTCCTCTGCTGAAGCCGCCTCACTGGTCTCTGTGGGCCGAATGTCTTCCTCAGCTGTGCCAGTCACTTCCCTCCCTTCTGCAACAGATGGCCTGGGTTCAAATAAGACCCTCGCAGTGACCTCTGCCGCTGAGTGCTCTTCCTCGGTCTCTAGATTCAGGTCGGAGCCGTTGGCCTCTACGGTTTCACATCGATTCTCGCCGACCTTCACCGCCGGAGTGTCCCCGCTCTCTGACAACACCGGGCCTAACGACAGATCCTCTTTGGAAAGCTCTGGAGCCAGTGTCTCTCCTGTCCCCTCAGGACTCAATGGCTCTATTGTATGGAGGGTTGGTGACAGTTGTGATTCAGGCTCAGTGCCAGCCTGCCTGCAGTCCGTCACCGTCAGCGCATTGACAGTGCTATGCTCCAAGGGGAGCTCGGGATCCATGGGTAGCGAACGCTCATTGCTTTCACCATGCTCCATGTCATTTTGTTCAGCCATTTCGATTCCAACTGAGGCCAACTCCGCTATTTTGGTTTGAATCAAGTCCTGCTCCTCCATGTTGGGTCTGTCGGTTTCCAGGGCCGGCTGGAATATTTCTGTTGTGGAGCTTCCCACAGATCGGAAACTGTCCTCCTCATCGCTGGAGAGGCTGTGAGTCGTCCCTGAGTCCAGGTGAGCTTGTCCGTTACCTGAGCTGGGCATTACTTCGGCTGATGCCTCAGAGTTGACTAGATCTATCTCTGTACTGTTGATAGAGTTACTCGCAGTGTGAAAATCTGCTGTACTTTCTACAGATGTTTCTTCAAGGTTGTCAGGTTCATTCAAAGGCAAACTGGTACTTTCTATATCAGCTCCAGGTACTGCAGCCTGTTCAACTATACCGGTCGACACAGAGGTATCTAACTCTTCACCACTAGCTGCTCCAGTACAATCCCTAGAATGGCATCCAGTTTCTGGAGCCAAATGACTGCTACCATCAGCCAAGCCCCACTGTTGCTCCGTAGAGTAATCCCTAACAGCTGTTTCCTGGTTTTGTTCCAGGCTGTTTATGTCTGGTGGAGGTTCCCCCTCGTGGAGGCCCGCTATCATGGGACATGGACCAGCAGATTCAGACAGTACCTCCTGCGTTACATCACTGCAGTCTATCAGAGAGGGGTTGGGGAGGTCCACTGGGGTTGAGGTAAGGTCCATTAACCCTTCGCTCTCTGGTTTCTCCTCGTCTAAAGAGAGGTTGTCACAGAGCTCCTGGCTGTGTTGCATCTCCTCCTTTTGTAAATCCCCCCCTTCCTGGGAGCAGTCCTTCATGTCTGAGTCAGAGGTGTCCGATGCCTCTGAGTTCTCCGATGACTGTGATTGGCCCATGGCTGAAATCGTTGTGTGTCTACTGAGCGGTGCCGGATCTCTGGACTCCAAGTCCGTCTCCTCCTCCTTCTCCTTCTCCCTCCTCCTGACGGTGCTCTCCTCTGCTTCCTGCTGGGATCTTTCCTTCCCCTCTGTGGCCTCCTGTCCTTCCCGGATTACAGTCTCCCCTCTATCAGTTTCCTCTGTCTGTTTACCACAGGCTGGTGCTGGGGTTCCCACAGTGAGGCTCTCCCCTTCTGCCCCACTCTGTGCTCCTTCGCTCCTATCACACAAGCTCAAACTCTGGTCGGCAACAACAGGCTGCTCCCTCACCTCCTCCTCCTTTTGGCAGTAATCTCTCTCAGTGTTTGGACTGAGACACACCCAGTCCTCTGGGGAGCCGAGGCCATGGTCCGGGGGGCGTTGTTCGGAGGTTGGAGGACTTAGAGACAGTCTCTGGTCTCTCTCTGCATTCCCAGCCTCACCATCTCCACCACCAACAACACTATTGCTGCTGTCCTCTGGGTAGTTTTCTATCAGACTCCCTTGGGTTGGTGTATCCAGGCACTCTGATGCTAAAATCGGCTGCTGTAGTCGCTCCAAACAGGCTGTCTCTGTTTCTACACCGTCACGGCATTCAGTAGCTGTGTGCAGAGACTCAGACTGCAGCTCCAGTGTAGAAACTCCCTATAGAACAGAGAGAACAGGACAAACATTTCCCTCAGAGAAACCAATAGAGCTGTTCTGTAGTTCTTATCACTCGCCAACTCTGTGGTTGCATAAGGTGTTCCACCAGTCATACAAACTAAGCTTGAAGGTTAAAAAAATGAGGGCAGTGAAAAGGCAAACAATGATTCAGCGTCAACAGTTAAAGCGCTCCTGGATAAAGCCAACATGGGTAAAGTGGAGCTAGCATGCTAAAAGGGCAGGGTGGCATGACTCACCTTGGCATGGAGATGGCAGATCAAGTGTTGCAGCTGCTCCACGCTCCTCTGCAGGGTCGGGGGGTCGCGGCCGGGGTAGATGCCCAGCGTCAGGGTGTGTGTGTTCAGTCTGGGGAGGTGACAGACCACCCTGGCATCTGTAGAGACTGGCTGGAAAGTCTCTGTCCCTCTGTCCGTCTCTCTGTCCGCCTCAGCCCTGCCGCAAAACAAACACTTAGATCACCCCGAAAGCTCTGTGATGCGATTGGCTAACACTGTAACGAACTGCCTTAAAAGGGGTTTAACTGTGATGTCACCACATCAACACCCCCCGCCCCCGCCTTTCCTTCAGCAATCAAGGTTCATTGCTGTTGATTTTTTGCTGTCAGCAGAGGGTTAGAAATTACCAGCAGGCATTGGTCAAATGCTTTGGCAGGTAATCAACCAACACATGGAGTCCTATTCTGTTCTAATAATGCTGTTGACTGGTAAATAGTGAAAGTGGCTGGTGAATTTTAAGGTGTACCAGCCACTGTGGCCGGTGGACCAAAAAAGTTAGTTCCCTGCCCTATGTCTACAGTAGTAAAATAATCCTGCAATGCCTCACTTGAAAACCATTTCACATCAGAAAGCTTTCTGAGGAAAATTCCCTCCCTCTGCTGCATTTGTTCTCAGTGATGAAGGTAACAGTATGTGCAGTGTTTTGTTCATAAAGACAGCGGTGTAAAAGGGAGACACCTCCCAGCCAGGCAGATCTGCTTACGTAATACTGGGTGGAGTGGTTCAGCTCCGAGGCCTGCCGGCTGAGGTCACCAGCTAGGCTGCGAGTGACTTCACTTTTCATGAGGGAAATGCAATTACTAACACATAAAGAGAGAGCTGTTCTGAAGCAACTTAAACACATGGCTTGCCAATGGGTTGGCGCACTAAGTGGTAGTTGTCTTTCAGCTTGTACTATCTTCATCCCAAGTTAAGTGAAAACTATCCAGCAGCAGATAAGTAGACTGCTAAAGACATAAAAGGGGTCCATTTCCACTTAACGCCATGTCTCAGTCCATTTAGCACAAAGCAGATTTCCATCCCTCTACAGCTTAACTGTAGAGGTTTCACTGGTTTCATTACTCACTCACAAGAAGACATTTTCGGGATAATACCTGACAACCGCAATCACAACATATACTTCCCTTCTCCTTATACTCTGTATAGAGAGCGCTGCAGTGGGTGTGTCATCATAGGGTTACATGGTGAGGGTTAGGTTTGTGGAGAAGTATTACTACAGGCCAGTAGACACAGGAGTCAAAAACAAAGCCTTTGTGTTGTGCAACAGTTTCCCATCTCTCTGGATTCCCATGGAACAATACTGGGAGCCCACAACTTTTCAATCTGCCCTCAACTATCCGACTGCAGCTAAAAGTGCTAAGCTCGGCCGCGCTGTGGCTTTGGTGGTGATGTTCTTGGGATACTTCTATTGTTCAATGAAGACAGCAGACAAACAACGTTGTCCTAAAGGACCTGGTGAAACCACGTCATCTCTCCTCTGATGTACTGACATCAGGCTGTTTGTACAGGGAAGAGGGCAATGTTCACTGAAACTGAGCCAATCTCACTGTCAAACAGAGTGGAAACAGTCTGGATGTGAGGACAAGTCAACATATTTCCACCTGAGGAGAGGTTCTTAATCAAGTCACAGAGAGAGGGAGGAAAAATGCATAACTTCCTGAGGTATTCTAGAGCAAAAGCCTTTTCAACTGAAACTAAGCATGCTATGTGACAAATCCTATCAACAAAAGTGGAAACTGCATGCATCACAATAACGCAGTCAGATATTATTGCCCTAATGCCGTGCCTGAGGAGCTTAGACTGGCTAGATCAGTGTCATCCTTTAATTCACTTCTCAAAACCCATTTGTACAAAAAGGCCTTTTCATAATTTGACTTGGTTTTATCCTGCATTTTTTCCCCCCTTTTCTCACTATTGCTGTCTCTTTTCATTGCCTGTTTGTTAAGCACTTTATAACTTTCACTTTAAAAAGAGCTATATAAAGAAAGTTATCTTTATTATAAAACAGCCTTTGATAATCATTATGAGATCAGGTCAGTCCTTACTGTGTGAGGAGCTGCTGGAGGCGTTGGTGTCCTCGCAGTGCTGCGATGGCGGAGGGCGTGTGGCCTTGTTTGTTGGCCAATCGCAGGGCTTCTCTGGCTCCGGACTGCTGCAGCATGAAGAATGCAACCCGAGTCAGCCCTCGACGCGCCGAGAAGTGCAACAAAGTCTCCTGCGGATCCGGATCTGGAGGAGGGATGGAGGGAGAGAAAGTTGTGAGAAATAAAGAAAAACAGAAAAATTTTAAAAAAAAGAAAGAACGAAACGAGACAAAGAGAGAAAAAAGAAATAAAAAAAAAACGACTGTGCTGCTGTCCAGGCAGCCAATTTGTGATCCAGTAGCTGACATGCCACCGCTTCCTGCAGCTTAGCAACACCACAGTGCCGCCTAATTAAACCAGTACAGGGTCCACAGTGTCCCAGTGTAAATCACATTTCCACCTTTACAGACTGAGGCTGTCAGGAACACCACAGCCTGTCTCTGCCAGTTCACACACTAGGGTTCAACCGATATGGGTTTTCAAAGGCCAATACCACCATCTTTGGATTGAAGCTGCCGATAGTCAATATTTTGTGCCGATATTCAAGATTTTTGAAGATTTTCATGCAAAAAAAATCACAGAAATTGTCATTGTTCAGTGTTTATTCTTGCCAGGGTGGAAAAGCCTCTGAAACAGCATCTAAACAATTGAACAGTAAAACACTACTACTACCACTACTACTACTACTACTACTACTACCACTACCACTACCACTACTACCACTACCACTACCACTACTACTACTACCACTACTACCACTACCACTACCACTACCACTACTACTAGATTAATAGATCAAAATGCATCATATATATCATATCAGAGGTTGATGACACTGACTGGACCAGATCTGAATTTGAATTAGAGGCTAATATCGATGCCATATATCATCTAACTCTAAAGAACACCATGAAACACTGCTATCCTCCCCTACACACCCACAAAGACAATATTTGAGATCCATCTTTGTGCCAAAGCAGCAGGCTGTCAGGTTGTTGGTGCAGCTCCCTGTAGCATTAATGCCAGGCTCACTGGCTGCTAGAAAATCCAGGGATCTTTTCAGCTTAATTAGCATCTGTGTAATTAAATCTCCCTCTGCTTTGACTGGGACAGATCATCAGGATATGTCTGGGCCTGAAGGAGCTGCCCTGTCTTTTCTGTTGATGTTAATGTCGGGTAGGAAGAGAGAGGCCTATCACTGCCTGGACCATAATCAAATTGTCAATTTGGAGACACAAAGGCATCAGGAGATAAGTGGGAAAGCTAGACAGATATTTTTCCACACAAATCTTGCCTAGTGCAGCTTTAAGCAGTATCCAAAGTTAAAAGACTTTGGAGAAGATTGAAAAAACAATTGAAAATGGCAACAGAACAGTTGAAATGGTCAAAAAATAAACTTTCTTTTCTGTTTATCGGCGGTACGATAATCCATAATTTATTATTCATTTGCTGCAACATTTCACAGAGCTGGTTGTGTCTGCTGGTGAGAGGTTTCACTCCATTTGCTTGCTGGCCAGTCTGTGCCAGCCCGCCCTGATAAACCTCACGCTAATTGATCAAATTAAATGCTCCAGTTAACCGAGTTGGGCCGGACTGCAGTGCGAGATGCCAACCAGCGGCAGGAAATGCCTTGCTGCTGGGTTTCAACAACGGTTCCTCCTCCTTCACCAAGCTGGCACAACGCGAGAATTACATTTCCATAATGTAGCTGGAGGGGCATCTGGGATAGTTACCGCTATCTGCCAAAATACAGGAATCACCAACATAAAGTGTCTTAATAGGATGTTGGGTCACCATGAGCAGAACCGCTTCAGTGCTCCTTGGCAATGCTCCTGCTGCAGCACCGTCTGTGGACTGGTGATGCAAATAGGATGCAGATTTTGCACATCCTGTATATGCCATAAATTAATGGATTTGTTTCTTCATATCCTCATAATTTTCTTACTTGTATAATGCATATATCGAATATTTTTTGTACGTCATACATTTCATTCATTTCCCATTATCTCTCAGAATGCTACTGTATGATATTTTGCACACCTTGCATACATGCTGTAATTAATATTTGCTGCATTCTTATTTATTTTCTTTTGCTCTTGGCTGTATCCTATTATTATTTGCTGCTGCAACAACCCAATTTCCCCACAGAGATCAATTAAGTTTCATCTTATCTTATTTTACTGGAGTGATGCCACACCCTAAGCATGATGGAGTTTTAACTGATTAATTATCTTCCATACCAGATCTTTATTGAAGCACTTGTTTTCAATACACTTTGTATCCCTAAAATATTCAATAGCTTTCTTTATTTTGTTAGCTGCATTCACTGAGGAAGCGTTAAATAAAAGAGACGTAAATTACAGCCTCCGGGCAGTGATCATCATCAGGCAAACAACCACCAATAGAAACAAACATCTATTTTCACAAAAGCATTCATTTATGTCTTTTTTCCTTAAACACCCTATCCTTATAAAACTTACACACAGTTTAATACTACTTACTATGATATACACTATGCATTTATGTCCTAAAGATGTAAAGAGAGGTAAACTGAATGTTGGTAACTGTTCGTTTGTTGTTGTTGTTCGCCGTTGTCGCCGCCATGCGCTGTTCTTTTGTGCCGGCCAGGTGAAGTGAATTTCCCTCGGGACAATAACCTGTGCGGTGTGGCGAGATCAGTGACTGCTGTGTGTCAACAGCGTGAAGGATGACTGAGATAAACCGGCGTCACCTCCACCTATAGTCCGCTGCTATCCATCATCTGACACATCTGATAAATGGAGAGCGGAGCTGCACTCCTCTTCCCTCCCTGCAGTTCACCGTCACCGGGCTTCTTGTATTGAAGCGGTGACATATTGTGAAGCACAGCCTATTAGAGCACACATCACTCACCACAGCAGGAAGCCGCCTTCCACATTAACAACATGACAACTGACTTCAACGCACGCCAGGCTGTGTCTGTGTGTGTGTCTGTGTGTGTGTGTGTCCACTACCGTAACACTGAGCTCTGTTCATTGCCATAACATGGATCATATCTGAACGGCAAGGAAGTCATCACAGCCTCACACACTCTCAATATCTTGAGCATTTCTGCTGGATGAAATGTTATTCGAACCGTCAGTAATGACAAGTGAAAAGCTGCAATACATATTATAATTTCTGTAATTTATATATGTATGAACACTTTTGAGGAAACATCATTACCAGAAGTGTTTTAGTTTTTGTCAACTAAGGACTTCAGTTTCCTTTAAAAAGTGCCAGAAGTGGTTTTCGTTTTGAGCTGTCAATCATTTGAGAGTAGGTGTCACTTTGTTGAAATGGTGGAGACTTCATTTCGGAATAGAGTGAATATCAAAAGTCTACACGCCCTTTTATTGCATTGAGGCATGAAAGGAAAACCCATCAAATCAGACTTTTCATTTGGACAGAGTAACCAACAGAAGCAAGGAATAAACATTTCTGACATTTTTCTGACTTATATTAATGCAAATTTGCTTTGATGGGTTTTATTTTCAGGCCTCAAACAAGTAAATAAAAACTATGAAGTGGGAAGTGAGTGTGCAGACTTTTGATATCCACTGGACATTTATTCAGTCTTCTCAGCCCAACCCCATTTTCTGTTTAAACAATTCTGTCTCAAAAATCCTGCTGGTTCTGCTGGTTTGGTCTAATTTCCAAGTCGAAGTTAAACCATAAGCTATTATCTTTACAACAGCCAGAGGGAGAGGCAGTGCTCTAACTACTCCCAAAAGTCTTGTTTACACTGCTTTACACAGAGCAATTACCTCCCAGAGTTTATCATCCAGATCAGCTCGTTTGGCTGGCATTAACTGATTAAAGCCATCAGAGTCAATGGCCGGAGAGAATTGGCGGTGTAATTTCAACAAAATGTATGTTTCTTTGCACTGAGAAATCCATTTCTCACAGCCCAAAGTGCTGTCTGGCCGGGCTGCAGCACGCGGACGCCCAGCTGCTGTTCATACTGAACATACTGGAGTCAGATTAATGCTGCATTAGCATGACAAATATGCTGTATTTTAATATTTCAATATGTTTTGTTTGTTGCATTTTTATCTATATGCTAATCTTTGCTGCTACTCAAATTGACTCAAATTCCCCTTGAGAACTAATACGGTTCATCACATTTTAGCTCATATATAGCATTTTGTAAATTAAAACTTTTATTCTGTCTCTGGGGTTGAGTTTGCACATGTCAACTGTGAAGAATCCTAGCTGTGCTGTGAAATTTGTTGTAATTAATCAGCCCTTATAAGTCATCCAAGTCATGATGCTTGTGGTTGTTTGGAAATGAATAAAATCATTGAGAAAAGTCAATATTTTCCATCCAGTGGAATGAGTTCTGTTGCCACAGTGGAATAAACTCTATACTTAGCCTTACACACACACACACACACACAAACAAATAGCAACAAGGCAACAGTAAACATGTCGCCCTGCACCGATGATGCAGTCCCCCTCTGCGCCAATCAGTAACAAATATGTCACCTTGTTTTGACCTGTAATTGTAGTGCCCCGCTTGGGACAATCAGTTTTAATTTTGAAAATGTCAGAACACAGCGGTGAGATATTGCATGTGACGCATGCACAAACAAACAAATGGAGGGGGACCGATCCATAGTATATTAGCATGTACTGTACAACTATGTTAATCTGTCAGAGGCCTGTTGTCTTGTACCATCAGTATGTCCTGTACTACTATGTTAATCTGTTAGAGGTCTGTTGTCCTGCACCATGTGTGTCAGTATGTACTGTACTACTATGTTAGTCTGTTAGAGGTCTGTTGTCCTGCACCATGTGTGTCAGTATGTACTGTACTACTGTGTTAGTCTGTTAGAGGTCTGTTATCCTGCACCATGTGTGTCAGTATGTACTGTACTACTGTGTTAGTCTGTTAGAGGTCTGTTGTCCTGCACCATGTGTGTCAGTATGTACTGTACTACTGTGTTAGTCTGTTAGAGGTCTGTTGTCCTGCACCATGTGTGTCAGTATGTACTGTACTACTGTGTTAGTCTGTTAGAGGTCTGTTATCCTGCACCATGTGTGTCAGTATGTACTGTACTACTGTGTTAGTCTGTTAGAGGTCTGTTGTCCTGCACCATGTGTGTCAGTATGTACTGTACTACTGTGTTAGTCTGTTAGAGGTCTGTTGTCCTGCACCATGTGTGTCAGTATGTACTGTACTATTATGTTAGTTGTCAATATGCATCAGTGTCACCAAAACTGACTCCTGGACATTTTATTGCACTTGGACATTAAAGTGAGTGTGATTCTGATCATGCAGCATGCAGACAGCCCCCAGTCCTCCAGTCTCACCAGTGCTGTTGGTGAGTTTGTTCCCCAGTAAGCTCCATCCTGGAGGCAGTTTGAGGTGGTGCAGGGCCAGCGCCAGGCTCTCATCCAGACGTTCACACTCCTGCAGGGGAATCTGACACTCGTCCAGCAGCAGCGCCCCCTCCAGGCCGTCGGCCCGGCCCGCCGTGCTCACCTGGGTGGAGGGCGATTACAAGGATGAGTCAAGTTTTAGAGAGGAGGGACAGAGGCTTAGTCTGCTGGATGCACTCGTTTTAAGACGCTCTGGATAAGAGCATTAACTAAATGTCTCAAATGTAAGATGTTTATGTAGGAAGACACATCCACACGCTTCTATCCGTGCTAAGTAAGGGCTGCATGAGGTTGACAAACACAAACAATAAGCTGAAAAGTGAGATTGTGAAATAAGCTGCAATACATGTGCAAACAGTTTTCTGTACACGATTCCCTTTTTCGAAGCAAATTCAAATGTCTAATTTCTGTGGCTTGGTAAACTGTGCTGAAAAGAGATCATTTCATATAATACCCAGTATTGTGAGCCAACAGGCCTTAAAGAAGTGATAACATTGCAGTCTTAAGTTTTATTGTCACTCTTCCGACCGCGGTGTGTCCTTTGTAACCATTGGCAACCACTCTTCTGCCGTTCTGTGACAGACTTCAGTTTTTGTGGTTATTTCACTGCTGACTTAGAAATGGAAATGACTGGACTAGGCGCTCACCAGGAACTGGGCCATGTCGAAAGCCAGGTCCTGGACGAAGCAGAATCGATGCTCGGCCAACAGGGCCACGCGGCCCGGTTGGGCCCTTGGGTCCTCGGGGGCCTCAGGGACACCCCGGCTGATCGAGCACAGAGAGACCCAGACCTCTTCACAGCAGTCATGGGCTGCAGGGAGAGAGGAGGAGGATCAGGGACAGAGACAGGAGGCAAGGGGACGGAGAGAGGAGGGAGGAGCAGAGGGAGAAAAATTTGGGTTAGAATTATGTTTGGGAAGTTTTATACCATATCTTTGCTGTGGGTGTGTTGTATGGGCCAGTGGTGAGCTGGTTGTGGCTATCAAGATGACACTAACAGCCACAGTGCAGGGAAGTCACAGCGATAACAACAATGGAGGGAAGCAGTAAGAAACTTAAGTACTGTGAAGCAAAGTGTGCAGCGGACAAGACCTGTTCAAAAACAACATCAGAATTGCTTTTTAATGTTGGCGCCATCAAAGTCAAATCAAAGTCACTCAAAAGCTCAATTTCATTCTCATTCTGTCATTCTCAGACGTGATCCGATAGATTGCCAAGTGCAGCATTGCACCCTTCTGCATGTGGATGTGCAAAAACATGTGACCTGAGTTTGCATTGCATCCAGCCAAGCAGTGCACATTTCTAAAAAATAAGTGGTAATTGGTCAAATTCCTCCATTCCTATTCAACTATGACTAGTCCAAACAGCCCTCAGATGTAAGTTAATACAAATGAATAACTGTGCTGTGTAAAACATCATTGCCTGATGGTTGAGAGAATATCTGCAGCTGAGGAACTATCACTATGACACATAACACTGGAAGCACACCCAAATCCAAAGAAAATGCTGCGTCAATGTTATGCCAATGTGTGTGTGTATAGTGGAAAATGAATCAATATGAATCTGGGGTTTTAGGTCTTGGCTTTGATGTAGCTGGATGCTGCTGTGATATTAGCTGTCACAAGCTATTCTAGGACACACACACACACACACACACACACACACACAAACCTGGATGGCTATGGTTCAGAAGCATATTGTCAGTAAAAGTACCAGCCAGTGTTCATTCCAGAGAGCGGTTAGCTTCAATAAGGAGCTTTGGACCAAACACACCACAGATGGCTCTATTGGGAAAAACACTGCAGTTCTGGTAAAGGCAAACCATGACCTGTGATACAAGGCAGGACTGAGAGTCTTAATGCTGTTTTCCAGTAATATGCTTAACTATAATCAGTGAGGTGCATGTTCATACAAAACTCATACAGAATACAAAAACCAATCCGGAATACAGATTTCCAAACCTATGTGTTTATTTTCACCATCTCTTCTGACTATTTATTCAGCCCCAGAAAAAAAAACAAAAAAAACAGAGTGTGACCTTTACAATGGATTTCATTGACACACAGGTCTTTTTCCTCTTAAAAGGAAAATAATAATCTGCACTCTGTCAAGCTGGTCTGTGGATATATTAAACTCATACTTCATGATGTCAAGCCATATTTTCCAGAAAAAAAACGAATGTATCTATGAGCAATTTCCTGCGAAGAAAACGTGAATTAATGTCCATTAAGATGTTCTTTAAAACGGGATTAAAGATCAAATCTGTTTGCAGAAATGTTTCATTCATGAAGCCCTGTGTTTCAAGTGGTTATTACTCTGCACCAGTAGCACTTGGTGGTGGAATAATCACACACAGCCGCTAGGCAAAAATAGACTAGGAGCCTAAGAGGAAGAACAACAACTTAAAATCATAAAACTGTACAATAAAAAGAGCCAAACTTTAATAATCAGTTATAATAAAGGGAAGACTTGCACTGCTGACTTAATTAAGGCCCATGTTTCGTTAATAATACTATTTGTATGGCAAATAATATTATTATATTATCATTATTACTGAAATGTGGGCATAATCTCATTAACGCCTATTCAGTAAAGTCACAAATGATATTGGACCAACAAATAAATTAACGCCACAACAGCATAATGAGAATAACAAGTTATCCGTTAAATGGAAGTTCATGAAAATGAGTTTTCAGCTGTGCCTTAAAAGAAGAGAACAGAGAAGACTGCAGCCCACACAGACACAGACTCAAAGTCAAAACACAGCTAACAGGGAATCAAGGCTCTGCAGTGCTGACAAAGTCCCTGCTCCTAATTTACAAGGCATTACTTGGCATGGCACCCCAATATATCACTGATTTACTTCCTCTATATGAAGCTAGCCATACTCCTTGGATGCAGGACTCCTTGTCATTCCACTCACTGGAAAGAAACCAGCTGGGGCAGAGCCTCTACAGCGCCCCCTGTCTGCGGAACAAGATTATTCCTGCCACTGTCAGGGAATCAGACACTGTCTTAGTATTGAAATCCAGACTCAGCATTCATTTATTCAGCCTAAAACGTACCTGAACTCCCACTTTACCAGCCACTCCATTCCATTCATCTCCTTCCCTGCTGTCTGTCATTACATTTACTATATTTGAGTGTTGTTTGGTTGTCTCTACAACCACCGTCTTCTACTGTCGGCCACTGAGCAGCTCCACTGGAGTAACTGAGGCTCAAGTGCCTTGCTCAAGGGCACCTCGGTCCTAGTGGATGAGCTACTAATTCAGTTCCCCTGCCCTGACGTCCCCAGGCCATCTGGGGAGTCTAACCAGCAACCTTCTGGTCGGTCACAAGCCCAGTCCTGTGGATGTCCGTCAGGCCTGATGGAGGGGGCAGTGAAGCAGAGCTAATCTGTAAGTAGGAGGACAGAGCGACACCTCCTCCTCCCCTGATGGCTCCAATTCAGCCGAGCTCTTAACGAGATAACGCAGTTTAACATGTTCTGCCTTCTTCCTTCCTGTCTGGAAAGCTGACACCTAACATGAGGAAGGAAAAAAATATCCCTTCTACCTGACTCCTTAGCTCATTTTCTGTGTCTGCTGTGACCTCTGACTCTTGACCTCCTTACTACTGGTTACTTGTAATGTGGGTGATCCAGGAATTGTAGCTTATTCTACTGTTGACCTCACTGGAGGTCTCTCTGGAAAGAGCATTGGCTAAATACCTTAAATGTAAATGTAGAATGAATGGGATTTGCTCCAAGAGGAGAACTGAATGCAGCAGGCTCTAGAAAAACCAAAGGGAGGTGATTTCTGTCTCTACACAACGATAGATGAGTAAAAAGATGAGGATGGCGTTGGTAGATGATTAACCGTTCATTAATGGGACTAAACTCTCCTGTAACACTAACTAGTGATGAGGACTTTCATCTCAGGCGTTCTGTGTGGTGGGAAGGCAGAATAACACCATCCTTAGCTAAATTAAAATGATTGTTTTCGAACAGTTTATGACATTTGGCATCCTATTGAGTGCAGACAGCCCTTAGTGTGAATTTTGGGCTATAGCACATGATCATACGCACCAATATAAAAGATTAGCCAATAAAGATTTGACTTTGTCTTCACTTGATCGTATTCTGATTTTATATATTGCTTTATGTTGCTCCTTCTTTCGGAGGACTTTGACTGTATTCTGACTCTATATATTGTTCTATGGTATTGGTCTGCAACTTTTATATTTGTCAGCTGGGTCTCCGTGGAAAAAGAGGCTCTTAATCTCAATGGGTTGATTAAACCTGGTTAAATAAAAGTAAAGTATAATAAGGAATGTCAGGCCAGTGAAACTGATGAACATAAAGGCAGAATTAAAAACAGATTCATCATAAATGAAGCACTGTATGTGGAGCTGCCTTCCCACAGGTCCACTGGAGGTGGCTGACAAGCAAGCTGCAAGGGATTGTGGGTGGGGAGGCTTACCAGGACACAGCGCCTGCAGGGTGTCATGGCTGCTCCTTAGGGTGCTGGTCAGGTGCCTCTGGGTGCTGCCAGCAAACAGCAGGAAGTAGTCCACACCGTCCTCATCCTCAGCCAGCTCTTCATCACAGAGCTGCACTGAGATAACACACCTCCCCTGTACAGAGAGAGAGAGAGAGAGAGAGAGAGAGAGAGAGACAGAGAGAGATACAAATGAAAAGAAAGAACAATAAAAGACAGAATGACAGAAAAAAGAAGGGACAAGACAGAAACAAAGAAAGACATCAATATATTTGCTTAAATATATAGCTCATTTGTTAAAATGCAGGACATGACAGTGTGTGTTTTTGTGATTTAAAGGTGCTACGTGTAGCATTCTCTGTTTCTCACAATTAAGACCGCATGTCCCCCCTCCCTCCCCTTCTCTGGCATCAGTCAGCATGCATTTGTTTTGAAGAGCAAGAAGAAGGATAAGGGCCGATAACAGCCAATATGCATTCTGACGAGATAAGCTAATGTGATGTTAAGACTATGCAGTTAGAATAGTGGAACTGGAATAAATCTGTGTATTACCTACAAAGTAAAACAGTTCCTTTCTTGTGCCCTAAAGCAATCCAGCAGATTTCCCACCAAATCCGACCCAGAGGCACACGATGTAAAATGCAGCGTAGAGGCTGCCAATCTTCTCGCTGCTGGTCGCGTTTGTTTACAGCAATTATACTAATGTCTCAAAGTTAATGTGGTAATGATTTGTTGATGTTAAAATGCAACACATCGCACCATTAACAAACAAACAGACAGCCAGCAGACAGGCAGACTGATAAGACATGAAGGAGCTTCAATTCCTGCCAACTCACTCAGCTAGGTCAGTCAGATTCAGACAGCTGCTGAGGAAGAGGAGGATTTAACAATAAAACACAGGACTTATTAACATGAGGAGGCCAGCTGGCTGAAAGCTGACACTCTCTATTAGCTCTTTTTTTATTTCCCAATAAAAATAAAGTCAGCTTTTTAACCTTTATACCCTGCTTCATATTCATACAGTTCCGCACATTCACACTGGGAGCTGCCCAGTACAACCACAGTCTTCTACTGGTGGTTTTCCCAGCAGGTCCAAGGATTCAAAATTCGAGGGAGCTTCAAGTCATTAGCCCACTTCTCTAACAATTATTAACCTTGATGATTTGAGGAACCAAGTTATTTTATTCCAATTTAACATCAATTTGTATCAACAGCTTGACTATTTTCAGCTACAGTGGACTTTCTAAAAGAAATGAGGTGTTTCAATACTGACGATGAGCTAATATTCTATGATTAAATTGTGGAAACCAATAGTGTGAAATAAGATTATACACAGTTTATTGTGCAACTCCAGTCTTTTTCTAAAGTTACATTCAGCTGTGTTATGCCTGAGTGTTGTGGGGAATGATGTGGTGTCATCTGAGGACAGACGGAGGAGGACAACCCGCGAAGAAGAGGAATATTGTTCAACATCAGCTGCTTTCCACTGGGGGACTGCCTGTTGACACCGGAGAGGGACAATGGGACATTTCTCTTCATTAAATCTGACCAGGGTCGCCATCTTTATACAAGCCTGGTCCAACATGAGCAGTCTGAGGCGGCGGCAGCGATGGTTGGTGTTTAGAGCAAAACAGTCGGGGGTTAAAGGTGCTTCCTCCTCCTCTTATAAAGCGGTAGCCCCAGGGCCTTGTTCCCATAGAGGAGGATCAGCAGGTTGACAGCAGGAGGGCTAACCAGCAGCCTTGGGCTCATCAACTCTCTGTTTGGCAAGCCACTGCTGCCGAGCAACATGGGGGAAAAAATGAAATGTTCAAAGGCGACCACATAGCCCAGAGCCCACAGGAAGAGAAACAGCCTGCAGTCACCTTCTGAGAGCCGGGACTGAATACATTGACTTGTAATTGCAGCGTGGAGGAGGCAGGTTTTGCTATGCAAGGAGAGTCTGAGCTTTAACAAGCAGAGCAGAGGCACTAGCGTAAATGAGTTGTAGATGTGTGGAAGCCACCAGGCATGACATTCTCTCCATTAAAAACTCATCTTTTACTGTGAGCCCAGATTGGAAATTAGAGTTTTGTGCCGCCGAACGGAGTGGTACCTCAGTGGATTTGTGAGTTTGCACTCCATATGAAAATGAAGACGTATTAGTGTGAAATGAGTTCCACATCCTCACTACGAACAAAGGAGAAGCAAAAGAAGAAGAAGTGGTTTTCTCTCCGCGACTGAAGGCGGATGGTAAATCACCTCGGTCACGACACCAGCCTACTGCATCCTGCACACTAACTCTACTGTTATTTTGTCTAAATTAATACACAATCTTATCATGAACAACATTATGAGCGACTGGATTTGATTTTAATGACCTAGAAACATGTTCAATAAAGGATACATTTCATAAAAGCATGTGCACAGGAAACATAATACTCCACGTCCCCACTCTCCCTCTAAAAGACTAAAAGTGTAAGAAAATCTCTTCTTTCTACTTCCTATTTCTTTCCATAGCACTTCTCTATCATCCATAATCATTGTAGGCTCACAGGAATATTATCTGCATGCTGTGACCTCTGACCCTTGACCTCTTTCCTGTTGGTTGCTTGTAACGTTGGTGATCTAGGAATTGAAGCGTATTCTGCTGTTGACCTCATTGGAAGTGTCTCCGGATGAAAGAGAGACAGATAAATGACTGGAATATAAATGGAAAGAAGAAACTCATTATCAGTCCCCTTGGAGGCAAATGTGGCGGCAGGTTGTGTGTGTGTGTGGGATGGGGGTGCAGAGAAACAGAGATGTGAAACATCTGCTGGAGAAGACAGGAAGCACCGCTGCACACAGCAACCTCCTGCAGAGTGTACTGCAAAATACTCACACACACACACACACACACACACACACACACACGCACACACACACACAAACTTACACCAATATCCACTGTTGAGAGATTATGGAGCTCCGCTGTTTATCAAACCGAATGTGATCGGGTTGTTGCCTTGCAGGTTTAATAATTATGATAATAATGACTGGAATACAAAGTAATGCGAGCTCCTGTGTGTCCGGCTAATCCAGAAAACCAAACTGGGTGATTTCTAAGCCATGTAACACAGGCACAAATAGATGTGTTTCCCCGTAGGCCACGCCGGTATGACTGTGCTCTCTGCTGGTAATAAGTACTTATCGCAGTCAGTGACCTGCTGGTGTATTGACCTGCTAATCATGGAGTTTCAACAGGAGAACAGGCGGCTTTGAAGCAACATCAAAAGAACAGCTGGAGGCTCCGAACCCAACCCCCAACCCTTTGCATATGTGTGTGTGTATGTCCCTGTGTGCCTGTCTCTCTCTCTTTCTCTGTCTATCTGTGTGAAGCAGGGCGGTCTAATGTTTAGACAGACCGTCCTTCAACCAGAAGACCCAGGTTCAAACCCCCACCCTGCTGAAGTGTTCTTGAGCAAGACATTGAATCCCTACCAGCTCCAGAGCTGCTGTTCTATAGCTGACCCTGACCTCTGACCTCCCTGTGGAGGGGGGGGGGGGGCAACAGAAAAGAGGATTCTTCTAAAGGAAATAGCATTCATTTCTGTTTTGAACCATAAAGACAAGAGATGAATTAAGCTGATAAGACGGGCGTATTCATGAATAAAAATCTTGCCTAGTGCAGCTTCAATTTAGAGAGATGTGAGTGTGTGTAGAAGTGAGTGCATCTGTGTGTGTGAGATCTCCTCTCAAGGGGTGTAGCTGGAGTCCAGACATTCATCCTCCTCCTTCTTCCCCTCCAACTTACAAAGGCATCTAGAGCCTCCACCTGCCCCCGTAGCAGAGCAGTTAGAGACCAACACGCAACAAAAAGGTCACAGGTTCAATCACCACAACTGATGTGTGTCCTGTGGTAGCGCCCGGTAGCAAGACGCTGAACCCCTACCTGCTCATTTCATTGTACTTCACTGGATAAGAATGTCAGCTAAATGCCAAGAATGTAAATGTAGAATCTAAAACTGGAGGCTCTAATCACTCACAGTCAGAACAGAGTCTCTCCTCATCTTCTGTTGTCAGATGAAAACTCATCTTTTAAAAGAGGTTCCTTAAGTCTTCCTCTACCCAGTGAATCACATCCCCTGCCTACTCCCTCTAATTGCTCTCTAAAAAACCTCTATCTGTTTCCTTAGCTCTTACTCTGCTTCTTTACCGAACACTTCTCCCTTACACGCTCATTCTATGGTCACTGGAATATTGTAAGGACACCAAGGCCCTGACCTTTGACCTCCTTTCTATTGGCTGCTTGTAATGTTGGTGATCTAGTAATTGAAGCTAATTCTGCTGTTGACCTAAGTGACTCTGGATAAGAGAGCCACATAAATATATATTTTAAAGGTAAAATTACAGGCCTGTTACTTAACCCCTACCTGCTATCTCTCTCCAAATTGCTGTGATAAGCGTCAAAAAATCTAAAGTCTAATGAGGCCTGCCTGTCTGCCTGGTTCCACTGAAGAGTCTGGTTGTAGATCACAGATAAGGTTGTCTGGATGGTTAATATGTGAGCCAGTCTAGCATTACACACACACACACACACACACACACTTCTCTGACTTATCTCACTTCCTGTGTGCCATCCTCACCTGCTGCTGATAGGGGTCTAATACAGCTACTCACACACTCTCAAACACACACTTAGAAATGTCTCCTACTCTCTCACACACACGTACCTCATCAAGGTATGCAGGTTCCACAAAGCCAAATGTAAGACTTTTTAAGATCTTTCTAATGCTGCCTGGAAAAGAATTTAAGACCAATTCAAAAACCCAAATAAATAACGAAAGTTTGCCAAACCAGCCTATTTCTGACTGAACACAGCTAATGAGAACTCCTAAAAATGGGCAGAATGAGAAAAAAGACAACAGGAAATGAATTATTAAGGTACACAAGTTCCTGCTGTGTTTAGTAAAGCAGATGGGATGCATATTGTACTACTAACCCTGTTCTGTATTAATCTAACAGGGCATTCATACTGCGAGCAGCTTGGTTGATGAGTTGCTCTATTCTGATAGTGGGTGGGGCGAGAGGTGGCAATTGTCTCTACAACAAAATCATATCAGTGGGGAAACAAGGAAGCAGATAAATCAGATTGGCTGTTGATTGCTGTTGATGGTCGTGGCCAACTTTTCTCAGCCGGCGAGCTTGTTGAGCATCCACACACACGCCGAGTTTCCCTGATCGCTCATCTCTATAGGAAATGAACTTCTGGTGACTTGTTGCTCGCAGTGTGAACGTGCAGTAAGAGTGGACATGTAGCGCAAAGAAAGACCTTTTAATACTTTTTAAGACATTAAATTAATTTGAAGATTTTTTCAGACTTCTTAAGAACCCTCAAACACCCTCTTAAACAAAAAGCAACTTTGCAGCACACACCCACACCCACACCTCAATCAAACACCAACTCAGCAGGCAGGTCGGCCTTGTGGTTAGCGAGAGCTTCTAGTAACCAACAGGTCACATGTTCAACCCCCGCAACCTGAACATTGAGCAAAGGCAACAAACTCTTGGCTGCCATTAGCTGCTCACTTATTGATCTGGATAACAGCGTCAGACAAACGCCCTCAACGTGAAATATGAACGTACACACCCAGCGTGGCATCTGCCCAGGGAAAATACTCCTGACGTTGTCCTTTTAAGAATAATTAGGTTCAAAGGTGTGGATCGATGCCTGTTCCCTGTGTGGACGGCTGCCAGTAGCATCATGTTTGCTGCTACAAGTTGCCGTCTGCTCTCAAACTCCCTTCATGCAAAACCCATCAGCACTGGCACCAGTACAACCGGAGCCAGGACAAACCAGGCCCTGATACATGCTGTTCTCCTTCTTTCTTTGGACAGGGAAAAACATCATGTCAATGTATGGAGCAAGGCACTAACACTGCCGGGGGTTTTATTCCCACTGGGGCCACCATACTAAAAATGTAACGCACTCATAGTTCAGTAAGCTGCTTTGGTTAGAAATAGCAGATGTTTGATGCAATGTTCTCCCCCATATAAGAGAAAAAGACAGAATGGTGTATATCAGGAAAAGCCTACATACAGTCAATCAATGCAGTCTGACAATCTGGTTTAAGAGGGAAAGTTTGTCAACAACTTTTTGAAATGTCTGTTATCTCTAGAATACCTGTCTTACTTCAATTTGACTGGTGTACTATGAAGGTTGAGCTGACAATTATGGATAAAATGATAACCTGGATTATTTTTGCTAGAAATAGTGACTGTAATTATTAATCATGAATGATAATTGATCATGAATTATGATGACTTGAAAAACAAATGATATGTTATACGTGTAAGTGTGTATTATACATATACATACATAATATATTATATATTATACACACTTATATCAACATCTTGATGGCAGTCATGTTTCTATATTTCTGATATGCCAATATTTTACAATTATTACTGTAATTGTGGAAACTAAAATCATAACATACATACAACTGATTGTGCAGCCTTAAAGTAAGGTAGCATGAAGAGTGATACTTACATATAACGGAGCTTGTTGTGGATTGAGTTTCATGTCCCTGGACACTGTAAAGAGAAAAACAAAGCTAATGTTATTGACATTATGTGCAATCTTGAACCCTTTACTTGACCCATTGGTCACTACACCCAATATATGATGAGAGGATCGGTACCAAAATGATCTCTGTGTCTCTAGGTCTGTCCGGTACGCATGCTAACATTTTAGCATAAAGGATGTTAATTAATCATAGGCAATCATAGCTCTAAGGCTGGATGGTTAGTTCATTTAAAAAAAAAGAAGCCCTCTTTGGAACTGCTGTCAATGGCAGATCTGTATTCCCACCGGACTTTGAACATAACGTGTTTTGTTTACACAGGAAGTGAGTGAAGATAGCCAGACAGATAAAGTTTTTGCACTGTTGATTCGTAATGGACTTCAGTAATGACAGAAGATGAGATTTTGTTTTCAGAAGAATCTACAGGCCACAGAGTAAAAAGCAATACCAACTTTGGATTACTAAAAGGTTTATCTTCATACTTTGGATAATGCTAGCCACCCGCAAAGTCGATGTGGTCCTGCAATCAATGAAATGAGCTGCTGTAGTTTTGCTGGAATAAAAACCTGCATGTGACCCTGGATGGCACACGGTTAGAATATAATCAAATGTACTTCTTAAAATATTGAACAGTGAGGTAACTTTTTTTGTTTTTTCCAAAATGGATGTATAGCAACCCTAGCCAGGTCGGAACATTGGTGACGACAAGATGACTGCTAAGCTTTCATCTAACGCTGTGACCCTGGCAGTGGGCCCGTCACTCTGTGGGAGGCTAACAGGGCATGAGCCTGGAACACACACACACACACACACACACACACATTCCAACCAAAACAGCCAACTCTCTATCTGTGCTTGCTTACTCAAAGACAGCAGCCACAATGACTCAGTATGACAGAAACCTTTCACGAGCTCTAGGGCCCCTGCCTCTTCCGATCACCCTGGATGTATTGGTTCGTCACCAAGTCAGATCAGAAAGTCAATTCACCACCAAAGCACACCGCCTCGCCTCTTCTACATGGGCTTTAAACTTGCAGGGAAGATCAGTTGGCAGGATTTACCAGCTCATCTTCACGTTTGATTCCCAGTCTGGGACACAGGACTCAAAGCCTTTTTCTGGGCACAAGGTCAGGAGCAGTGGGTGTGTAATTACACCCAAACAAAAGTATTACAGCCACGGAGCTGAGGGGGAATGGATTGGAAACCTTTTTTTGTTTAACTTCCTTGAAGAGATATTGGCCCACTTGCATTCATCAATGAGTCAAGGGAGCGTTTGGTTTCGAGGGCCTGTATTCTCCACAGTTATTTGGAGAGACAATTTTCTTTTGTTTGCTGTTCCCTGGCACTAAAACAAGTCCTTTCTGCCGGCCTCGGTGCTCAGCAGTGCATTAATCACATGAACCCCACGGCGGGGGAGGCAGCGACAAAGGCCAAGACCTAATGAGTTCAGTGGAGAACACCAACAGAGTCAATGTTGGACTCGACAGAGCGCTGAACCGCAGCCAGGCCAATTCACTTTTTGCCACCCAATCCAAACATTTTTCTACTTTTCTGCTCAATAAATAGGCTCGAGCTAGAATTAGGCGGATCAGGTAAGGGGATAATCAGCAGCTCTAATAATACTCTGGAGTCTAATCCGCTTGCCTTAAGTGCACTGGGCCAGAGACCAGCTTCCTCACCACATGCAGTGACTGACAGCACACTGATAAGACTCTCATGCACTTTCCAAAACAAGCTCATTGGTTCTTTTACATTGTTACATTTTGGACACTTAGCTGATGCTCTCTTTAAGATTTTTTACACTAAATATTTACATAATAGATAATTTATACTTAGTAAGCAGGCAGGAATTGATTGTTGCAGGTATTGCACCTGTGACCTTTCAGTTATGAGACATCTCTTATTAACCACTAGGTGACCCTAACCATTACACAATATAGACATATCTTTAAGTAGGCAGTGTGTTCCTATGTTTACTATGCTCGCCGCAGAGTACCGAGTTGATAACCTTCTAACCTTCATTCATCCAGGGAAGTCACTGACCTCCCTGCTCTTTTTCAGCCGCAAGCTGCTTCACATTCATACAGTCTCACACCTTCACACCTGGGAGCTGCCCAGAACAACCGCGGGCCTCTACTGTTACGGTTCATTGCCTTGCTCAAGAGCACCTCAGCGGTTGTTGTTGAGGGAGGGGAGAGCATTTGTCAGTCACTCTCACACCCAGATTTTTCCAGCTGATCTGGGATTTGTTCATGCGAACAGTTCAGACGTATTCTGAATCTGAAGCTTCACTACCCAACTGCCTCTTTAAAAAAAAAGCTGTTCTGAAGTTTTCATAGCCATCTATTAACAGCATAACAAGCACAATTGATTGATTGATTGATTTAATTTATTCAACAATTCCATTTAAAAGCAGGGAATAATAGATAACAATAAAGCCCTAAGACGTATTTCCCTTGTGGTCCTTTTCCAGAACAGCTTGTTATTTGTGCATGTACCATCTTAAAACAGCTAAATAATACTTTTCCATTTTGCATGTTAAGCATGTCTTACACATAGTGAATTACAATGAGTGAGCAGGTGTGGGTTGAAAACCAGCTCAAAGACACTTCAACAGGGCACATGTTAGCTGACGCAGCCTTTAACCTTTGACCTTTTGGTTACTCTAACCACTAGGCCGCCCTGCCACCGCCCACCTGATTCCCTGCTGTGGCATGGTGACTTCCCGTTCTGAGTTTTCTCTCATATGGTAAACCAGCAGCGGATGTTACACGTAAAGGAAGTTGATTCAGTTTTATTGCGTCATCACAGGATGTAAATATTACTCCATGGGTTCATTTAGTTTGGTGGGAGGGCCTGTAACATTACAACATCCTTCCAACACTTCCTCTTGGGTGTGACATACAAGCCGGGCCGGTTAGCAAACCAGAAGCAGCATCAAATATAACCTTCCTCCCACCTGAAGAGGAAGTTGTAGGCTTACTCCTCTGAGACTTTTCCAGAGTGGGCCTGTATGATGAGACAAATAGCAGTGGGGTTTTTTCTCCAAATGAAAGTCCCCAATAGGGTTAGACCCAATATTGTCCTTTTATTAAATACTGGATATCAGCCAGTGAATGTTGTCCACCTCTGATATGATGGAGGTTCCTCCCTGACCACTGCTACATTAAAACAGTCTGGAAAACTTGCAATGACATTTTATTTTCTTAACAAATTTTATGTTTTAATTTAAATGTTCAGCTGTGCGTTTTGTAGTAATGTATCCCAGAGTTTCCCCTACCTTTGAATAGGTGAGGTGGGTCAGCTTGCCTCAAGGAGCTGCTAACCCTAAATGAATTTCATTAGTCTGGGGCAAACACTGAATATTTGGGGCATAAAAATGGTCAAATTTAAAGATATTGAAAATTAGCCTTCAAACACATTGTTGGTCGAACCCTACTCCACATAAGCCTCTTCTGAATGACATTGGCAGATTGATAGGCTGTAGCTTTAATCATTTAGCCTACAACACCATTCAAAAATTGCAGGCTTTGCCAGGGCACTGGTTTGGCTACTCATTCGTTTTATGCGGCCTAATGGGTAACACATTAGATGATGTAACCTGTAAGGAAAGTACTCCTAAAAACAAATCACTGGTTTGTTATCTGTCCTCCATACTTCCTTGAGGCTCTTTTGTCCAGTTGGCCCTGGTTGTAATATGAAGGGTGTGACTGTTCATCTGGTCAGATCCTAACCGGATGTCTATCATCTACCATATACAGTGTAGAAGTCCTCCTTCATGCATTTATCATGCATCTATCCTTCATTATCACTGCAGACAATTCTTTCTGGGATGATACAATAGAATGAAATTGGTATACTGTAGGGATGCACCAATCCGATACTTGGTATCGGTATCGGGCCGATATTGGCCTAAAATGCTGGATCGGACATCGGTGGCAGTGAACGTTATAGTCCGATCCGATCCAGAGCAATCAGTTCGAGCCCCCGGAGTAATAAACGGGCATAGTCGCCTGCCGTAAAAAAGTGAAGAAGTTGGAAAAAGAAAGCGAGCGTGCAGGCAATGTGCGGATGTAAACATGTCAGTGGTTGGGAATTATTTTAGCCCCAAAAGGTCGGTAGATGGCTATGCCATTACTAGCATCCCAAAGATCTTTATCCAACTCACTTTACCAAGAACTTCATCTGGCGACGCCTTCCAAACGGCTGCTCCTTGGCTCAAACTTACATCAAGTGTCCTTGGGCTTAGTATCATGTACACGCCACCATAAAGGTTTCAATTAAGTCTTCTGTTTTCACAAAATGAAGCTTTTTGGAGATGGGGGCTAAAGCTAATGCTACCGCACTGATGACGCTGACGCGACCTGTGCGTGCATCAGCGTCAGTGACTGTCAACACTGTCAGTGAACGGAGGAACAGGCTGACAGCAGAGAGAGGTGAGATGCTTCTGTTTCTGAAGAAAAACCTGCCTCTTGTCCTTAAGTGATTAAAACTAGACTAGACTTGGCACACACTGGAGGTTATGCCCAGAAAAAGCCTGTGTGTAGCAGTATTTTTTCTGTCAGTTATTCACACTAAAGAAGAGAAAAAAAAATATAAGCAAAGGCTGTATGGTTGTTTCAATATTGTTTTGTAGCAGTATGCACTGGTCAGTTTATTGCTCTTTTGTGAGTTTTTTTGCACAGTATCCCTATATTGCAGCAGTGTTTTATATATCCTAGGAACTGTCATTCCTATTTTGGTCAGTTCTTTTGCCCTGCTGCTTTTCTTTTTTTTTAACAATAAAATTATTGTTCCCATGTTATTTACATGTTGTATGCAGCTGTGGAATTATAGAAGAAAAAAAGGGGTCAATATCGGATCGGTACTCTGTATCGGTTGATACTCAAAATTCTGGTATCGGTATCGGATCGGCAGTGAAAAAACGGTATCGGTGCATCCCTAGTATACTGTCAAATAAAACTCTCAACCAACTATTTATCATATTTCCAAACAATTCCTCTTGGGGCTAGAGCAGAAGTGCAGCAGCAGTTCAGAAAGCATACAAAGCGTGACTTCTAAAATGGCTACATTTTTAGGTCACTTTTTTACCGAAAACATCAAAAACAATTCTGTGTTATGGAACAGTAGAATTGAAGAACTGAATACTGAAGTTTCTGAATCCCAAAAGGCTGCAATATTTTCTTAGAGGTAAACGTGTTCTAGGCAGCTTCCTGAAACAAGATATTCTGCTTCTGTGGATAATCCCCGGACTTGTAGCTCGAGTTACATGCCAGGGAAAATTCTTCCTTATATTGAAACTGAGCGAACCCACTCACTCTGTATGTTTTGTTTTTTTTTTTCGCTTTTCAAGCACTGAAAAAAATACACAGTAAAAGTGATAATATGTCCACATGTACTGCAGTTATTTGAAAACAGGATGTTTATGTCAGTATTGCCCAGTCTTATTATATACAGTTGGTGTTTTCTTGTTTTGCACAAAGCCAAATTTGCATTGAAACTGTGTAGTGGCCAATATTCAGTTAGGTTTTAGTTTTAATTAAAAAAGGAATGAACCTAAGTGCTTGTCAAAATGACAGAAGGCAATAAACTCAAAATCCCAGCATTTTTAGTGAAATCCATTATCATCAGACAAAACCGGCACTAAGCTGCACCATCAAACGTGTTCTTATCTTTGAAACCCATTTTTCACAGAGAAGGCTGGTAAATAACAACCTGTGTATCATCCATCTAACCCAGAAAAGGCCTTGTGTGTCCAAACCAAAGTCAGGCACCACTTCCCTTCTCTGGTAACAGAGTAAGATCCTTGAGAAATGACATCCTCTAAGCTCAGCCCTACAGCCACCCGACACCTGTTTATAGAGATTACACAACCCATTAACTCCGTCTAAAACCGTGGGTCCGGGAACCAGCCTTCAGCCGAGCTCCATAGAGTCTCCATTATAGCAGAAACTGCCTTTGAACTGCTGTTAAAACAGACTTTTCTTCCTCTGCGGCAGCAAGGCGACAAAGAGGCAGGACACCGGCCACGTTCAAGTGCACAGCCGTCACAAATGGACCAATAAATCAAGAGACAAAAGCCCCTCAATGCTGGGAATGGAGCGGTGATACGCCGAGTCAGGGGTCTGAATGGACCTGTTATGGCTTCCACAGGTCCCCTGGCTATCAAAATACACCATAATAGCCATGTGACTGCAGCATGAATGGAAGGATGAACAGGATTAACTTCACAACTCATTAATCGGACTGTCTGCTATACCCTTCCCAATTGTCAGCTGAGGCTTCCCCCACACAGACACAATACAGTTGTACAGTACAGACTGGTACTGTATTAATATAAAACACTTTTTCTTGTTGTTGCTGTTGTCTGTGACAAGGTCTCCCATGGAAAAAGAGACCCTTGATCTTGATGGGACTAACCTGGATAAATGACAGTTGAATAAATAACGACCTAGGCTGCATATTATTTCTGTATCATTAATAAGAATGAAGGAAAAAGGCTAAGCGAGAGCTTCTAGACTAGACTATGTTTACAGGTACAGCTGAGAAGTATGCTTTAGTGCAAACTTAAGATAGGATCCAGCTGTTCTGAAACCTTAGGTGAAAACTGAAAAACTTAGGTTTACACATCTGTAAAGCTGGGGAAAAACACCAACTAAGGCGGTGGTCATGAGCATCTGATGCGTAAAAAAACGGGACAATATCCAATGTATTTCAATGAGACCTATGCACTGACAGATGACATGGATTGACGGAGTGCACTGCGTGAAACTATTGCAACCCAGTCAGTCAAAAAGTTTAAACTAGTGGAACTTTTGATGGAGCAAGGGTAAACGTCATCTGCTAATGGACTTCATCAGCCAATGAAATGTGTACAGACTGCTTCAAAAGGTTTCGAGACACGCCCACTGCAACACTACCTACGTGGTTTCAACGCCAACTTGTCCGTGAATGTGACGGATACCAAATGTCCCATGTGAATGCCATCTTAGATTGCATGACATTGAAATAAAATCAATCAAATATAACAAATGAACTGCATGAGAATTACTCATTTGCAACACAGTTGCAACTGAACAGAAATCAGGGGATGTGGCATCACGGCTGTTGGTAAAAATTGAAAAGATGAAGATGATCAAAGTAAAATCTAATTTAATAATAACTACAGATGTACCACCCTGCCATCATCCGTGTTTCAGTAATCGCCTCACTGGGTTTAAGTGCATGTAATATATACAAGTAGCTATCAACATAAAGTGTCTTAATCGAGCGTTGGTCAATCATGAGCCATTAGAGCAGCTTCAATGTGTCTTGGCATCGAGTGTCTGCACTCTATTGGAGGGATGCCACACCCTAAGCATGATGGGATGTTGATTGATTAATTATCTTAGGGACCAGAACCATGTGGAAGCACCTGCTGTCAATACTTTATATCCCTAATTTAGTGTTCCCTTTATTTTGGTAGTTAGCTGTATGTTTTTTTTCTGTGGCCACCGGGAGGAATAGCTCTCACCTCAGTGCCAACCACTGAACATCTCAATCACATAAACAGCAACAATGAAAAACTATGACTGTTGAGCTACAGCCACGCTTGGCAAGGTTTCCTCCGCACGTAGAGTCAGACAACAATTTGGCCTTCTGGTCAGAGAGACTGTTCTATAATCAAAATGTCACAGATTTGATCCCTGCAACACCCAATGTGTGTCCATCAACAGCCATGTGTCCTTGATCAAGACACTGAACCACCCATTATAAGTCGCTCAGGATAAGAGCATCATCTGAAACACTAAGGGTGCAAATCACAACTAGCGTTAATTTTCTTTCAGCTGAACTAGAGTGGAAAAGGTTGACTTGGTTGCATTTTTGTGCTTGGTTTGTTTAGGTTCGCACTGCCCAATTACAAGCGAACCAGAGCTTGTAAACAAAAGTCACATGGATTCACTCATGCTTGAAGAGCTGAGTATAACAAAATGAACTGAGGGCAAACCGCAGTTTGGACTGATGCTCATATTCAGCTATTTATTCATGCGTTCTTAACGGGTATGAACACCAGAGAAGGGAAATTACAACAAAGAGCAAACAAGTCCATCACGCTTAGCTAAAGTTACAGGGCCTGGAATCAGATTTGTTTTGACTCCCCCCGCTGACAAAATCTCTAACCTGGCAGGATGAGAGGCTACCAAAACTCCAATAAACGAGCTACTTGTGAGTCTGTGTGAAAATGCAACAAAGTAAACTTGCACTGTGGTTCGAACTGAAGTGAAGCAGTAGGTTGGTGGTGAGAGCGGCGGGTACATCAGAGGTGACTGAGGAGGCCCCTGACGGCATCAACAGGATCTGGTCTGTCAGCACCGCTCCCTCAGAGACTTCCTGTAGGAACATCTTAGTCCCTGTGTCCAAAGGCCACTTCTTTTTCAACTAGTGAAACAAGTACATGTGTGAAGTGCTGGTCAGGGCTCTTGCTGTTGCTAGGAGACAATTGAAAACCTGTTTGAAGCACAGCCCTGATTTAGTAAAAAGTATTTTTAACTTGTAAAAACATGCTAAGCTCTCAGCTCCGTCAGGAACCTGCAACAGCACCTCCTTTCTTTTGGAGATAAAGAGAATACGAAGCCCGTGCTGGAGAGAGAGCTTCCTGGTGGAGAAACAGGCTTACTCCTCTGGGCTTTTCAGCCGTGTCGGAAAGAGAACTGAAATGTCTTATTATAATGTCAACAAACAGCATCATGGGAAATAAAGTCCAGAATTACTGTGTTTTACAGTAAACAACGGTGAGTGTCACTGTTCTCACAAGGTAATCAAGTGAAAGTAGGAGTAAACGTTTTAAATATTAGTTACATATAAGTAGAAGTTTAAAAATACTCCAAAAACTGGCATAACTTAAAGAATCAACTCAGCTAACTACAGTAGTCGTATAATTAATGACACTCACTTGCAATTAATGACATTGCTGCTTTTTAGCTCACAATGTTTAATAACTGGTCAAGCTTGAGTTTTGCACTAAATCACTGATTGTGTGTCCTTTGCAGAACGATGAACATTCAGGTCCAACCCACCTATCAGACCTGTCCTGTAAATCAGAGGTGGCAGCCTGGAGCTAGGAGGAGCAGCATGCTTGTCAAAATTGCCAAATTGATTTCCTGGACCGGCTGAGAAGGTATGGGTGGGGAAATGAAATGAATGAGTAACACTCTACCTCAACAACTGCCATTGAGCAAGGCATTAAAATCCCTACTGCTCCAGTGAAGCTGCCAAGTATCAAACAACAGAAAACTGTGGTTTCTGGAAAAGAGCATGGCGCTCATCAATCCTTCCCTGGATAAATAAAGCCACAAAATAAAAAGGTGAAAGCCCTGGGAACTGTCGACATCTGCTCATGTAGACTTTGATAAGATTATATTGCTTTGTTCTACTTATGCTAATTATGTATGGTATGGTATGGTCACACGATGTGAACACATGAGGTTGGGCCTGGCTGTACAGCTTTGCATCAGTGTTTTATTGCTTTATAGCTTCACACTGCAACTCTTCTAGGTCAGAACCTCCCATTGGCCATTAATTAACCTGAAGAATGTTGATGAAAATTCATGTTATGGGGACGGCAGTTACCTGAGGCAGCTTCTTAGATGAAGCCTTTAGTCTTTGGCTGTGCCTGGTGAGCTGCAGTCAAAGGCACGTGGACACCTGTACACAGGGACAGAGGCCCAATATAGACCTGAGGTGTCATCCAACACGATGGCTCCATACTGACACCAGAGACAGGACTTAAGTCTCAGGGAGGGGCAGGGCTTGTTTTTGTCTCACCTATGCAGGTGTACCCCCCCCACCCCCTCCACCCGCCCACACAACATCACAAGCTCTACCTGTCCTGGATAGCTCCTTCTCTCTCTCTCTGCCTGTCTTTGTCTATCTTTGTATTTCATCCTGATATACACTGATATGCCAACTACACACAAAAATGACTTACTGACCCCTCGGTCTTGACATCACATTCTCTTGGGATACTGTTGGTTTTCCAACAGTTAGCAGGCAACATTGTAAGAGCCTTTAACAGGTAGTTCAATGGGTAGAACAAGGCATAAACACTGCCAGGTTTAGGGGTTCAATTCCCACCCTCGCTTAAGACGTAAGGGCTCATGGTGCTGTAAGGCGCTTTGGATAAAAACAGCCACCAAATGGCAGATACACCGACTGCCAGGGAGGGAGAGCTGGCAGGCTGATTTTAAAGCCCAGGGTTCAGGTGAACTGTCCAAAGCCAGGAACTGTTGGAAAGATTCAACAGCTCTGATCTTGACTTCATCTTTTATTTGTACCAATCTTCTTACCTTGTTTCCACCTTCCTTTTATTCTTTTATTATTAATCTTTCATGTCTTACATTTTTTATTAGAACTGAAAGTATTGGAGCTTGGACTGGATATCAAATTGAATTTTATGTATGAAATATGGTGCAGAAGTAAAGACCGACTGAAACTAGCCATTTTTAGCCACAAGGGCTAGTTTCCCTTTTTTGTCCTTGCCAATCCAGACAGCAAATAAAGAGTTTCATTCCAAAAGCGAGACATCCATCGTCTGGCTCATTATGGAATACTATTGCAGTTATCAGCCAACCTAAGACCTTGGCTTAAAAAAAAAAGAGACTTTTGATGTTGAAATCACTCCTATTCATGAAGAATTAACCAATACACTGTTGGCAGCAATTATTTCCCTAAATGGATACATAACATTTGTAATCAAAGCCTCCACATGTAGCACAGCGAGGGAGGGTTAAAGCCCTGTCTGGGTCTGCTGGGAGTCGTGTTAGTCACGGCTGATTGGCTGTCAGGGAGGGGCTTAGTGGGGTTTGATGTTTAACTCGGAGGTTTGTTTAACCTCCAATGCTTTCTCCCATAGTTAACCACTAGTTACTGGCCTGCTACCACAACACAAAGAACACCACACACATCTATAGCACAAAACCTCAGAGAGCAAAGTGTGTTCGCACTGTGCTTGAGTCTTTGTCTGCGTCTTTTCACGGGTCACTATCAGCACCGTTCTTCTAGGGCACGGCTAAATTAGTCAGGTATACGTCACCTCCTGAACAACGGCACCACAGTCACTTCGACACACTATGTTGACTACCATTTAGATAGTCGCGGCTGTTTGATTTAATCAAACCTGGCTATTGTCTCGATGGACAGATATGAGGCCATCATGGTGACGCGACCTCACCCTGCCACACAAAAGCAGCCTCTGTGCAGAGACTGCACACAAACGCCGGCTGACAACGCGAGGCCGGGGGATGAAAGGTCTCCTCAGTGTTTGGTGACAGTTATTACCCCCTCCACTGAAACCAAATACCTGTGGGCCCAGATAGCATTATCTTATTGTGAGGTGCGCTGAGGGACGGCCTGTAATCTGGGCCTGGGCCTTGATCAGCGCTCCTCCCCAGGTCTGACAGCCCCCTCCCTCTGTTCCCACACCAGGAAACCATGTGAGTGCTCAGTAGAAATGGTTTACTGCAGACAGGCTACGTTTACAGACACGGTTAAGTATTCCGAGGAGAGACACCCGCAGCACAGGACTGAGCTAATATTCTGATGGGCTAATGGCTGAGTGAGCAATGCGGTTTTCAACTTTGTCTTCTCACTATACAGCAGCAAAACACAAACTCGAATCTCTCAAAACGATCAATATGTGCCAGCGAGTCCACTGTCAGCCTGGTGTACTTGCTCATTCAGCCATGGGGTGTGCAATAACAAACTGACATTGAAAAGAAGACAAAATAGGTGCTGAGGAGCAAATCAAACAAACAGAGCCCTGGGAGACAGCACATGTTTAGAGAGGGAAAGTGGCTGTTAGGCCCATTTGGGAGCTAAGAGGTTTAGCCTGGAGAATCCTGAGCAACGCTAACCTCAGTCTCACAGCAGCTCTGATCAGATTAATACCAGCTCACTGCAGTGTTGACTAGCAGTCATGTGTCTCTAAGGTATACTCTGCACACGAGTGCAAGGGACTGATGTGCATTGCTGGATTACTGCCAGGGCTGCACAATATATTGGGTATAATCATACATTGCAATTTTGGCTCCCGCTGTAATAATCTTGCATTTCATCCATATTGAAGCACTTCATTTCATTTCAATTAGAGCACTCACTGTGGTTGAAAACAATCAAGATGCAATAATGCAACAAGAGCAATAAAACTATTTAGTTTCCCCAATTAATTGAGACTTCTAATTGTGATTAATATTTGTGATCAACATATCTGGCAAAATAGTCTTAGCCCTAGCTGCTACTAATCCATGTTGACTTTCAGTCTTAAAGTGGAAGAGCGTCAATTTAAGCTTTATATTCACTTGCATCACTACTGGATGAGTAATACATTATCATTATAACTTTAATTAACATTATCCAGTAAGGTATGAAACCTGCATCACAGGGAAACCTGAGAACACTGATCTAGCTAAAGTATCAATTAACCTTTACTGACACATTGGCCACTTTTTTTTTTTTTAAATGCATGACTGTTACTAGCAGTCTGTGATATTTAAGTGGCCGTTATATTTTCAATTCCCTTGAAAGTCCCACAGCCACGTATCAAGCACTTCCATTACACGTGACCAATCACAACCTTTGAATGTGCAACGTGCATCCATGTGACCAAAACTACATTTAAGTTAGAGAAGCAGGCAGAGAAACTTAGAGCATCTTTGGAAAAATGTAGCGACAAGCAAAGTGGAAAAGAATGGATCGGCCCAACATTAGAGAGGAAAATCCTCTCGTTCCTAAAAGTGGATCATTGTCTGTCAGTTGGAGATACTTCGGTTTTAAATCAGGTGACAACAAACAAGTACAGATTCTGTGGAAAGTTTTCCTTTGGGTTGTAGCTCATAAAGTAGTATTTATTATTTATATTTTGTAATAAATAAGGACCACAATAAGAGTATGACAGAGTGAAAACAAGACTTTCTAGTTGCTGCTACTCTGAGAAATACAGCACTGTTAAAGGTGAAAATATATGTTAAAGTGCAAATTGCAATGAAATAATTTTGCTGCCTGAAACCAAGACAAATAATTATGATTAATAATCTTGATCACAGTATTTAGCAAAATAATTGGCATTATCATTTTTGCCATAATCATGTAGCCCTACTAGCATGATATCAACATTATTTGAAATTTCCATAAATATAAAAGCGAGTGAGGCCTCAACAGAAGCACAACATCTAGCTGTATCTGATAGATTGATTGATTGTGTCATGCACTCTGCATGGGTGCCGAGCCCAAGACACATCCACACATCATGTTGCAATATTTGTGTATAACACACACATTGCTAAATAAACAGAGGTATCATGCAATACAAACAAAGTACGTTTCTGTTTTGCCCAGGCTTTAGAGATAGCATGTGCCATGCAAAATACACCCTTTCTGAAACATATCAAGTCTTTCATAATCATCTAACCAGTAGTTCTACACAGTAGCCATTGATCAATAGCTTTATCAACTTGTATAAAAGCAACTGACTTTCAAGTAAATGAGTATGTATAGAGGCAAATTAATGAGGCGGCATATAATTTCCCATAAACAGAGCCCAATTACAGCCTAATTTAACAGTCCGCTATTTGGTGTATTTTCTGATGAAAGCCATGAAGCGTTATCACTAAGGCAGGCGTTGCTAGGCACAAACTGCGTCGCAGTCAGACTTTGCCCTGGGGAATATCATCACAACCAAAACAAGGAACAAAACCATCAGAATCAACATAATTCAGTGCATAATACTACATTAATTTATTGGAGGTCACCACCTGTAGCCTCAAAGCTATGCCATGTTTGATTATAATCCAAATTTCACCACCAGAAACTACAGAGCAACTTTAAGAGCACTTTGGCTCATCACTTCTCACAACTAAGTAAGCCACGCATTTAGGCATCAAGGGAAACCTTACCCACAGTCTATTTGATGGTAATTAACGCGACCAAAATCCCTCAAGTCCACACAAAATTCATGTTAAGTCCATCAGTGAGAGCAGGTGTGTTTATACAATGCAGGTATCCTTAGTAGCCCGGCATGCGAGCGCTCACTGATTACAGTGAGCTAAATATGGCTTTGTGCTAACACAGACAGTAGGCAGATCAAAGCCGTGATGTCAGAGGGGAGAGGAGGAGCCTATAGGCCACAGGTCAGGTGTCTGCTGGAACTCCAATGCTCCAACTCCACCTATCCTGCCTCTAGTCTCTAGTCTCCTTCCTCTTGGCATGCTGCAGTTTAGGGTATGGCTATATAGAGCACCTTTTACCCATCTATCAGCCAAAATGATCAGCATGAGTGAAGGTTTAATGTCAGGATACTGTAAATCCATAGGTGAGCATACCTCTGATCAGTGTTGAGAGGTACAGTGGGTATAGAGGGTAGTTTGACTTTGATTTGGAGCCAATATCAATGATTTCGTATTGATAGCTCAAATTTTCTGCTGATATTGAATATCTTTAAAATTTGACTTTTTTTTTGCCCAAAAAATGACAAGTATTCAGTGTTTCTCCCCGGAATTTTATTCTTGTCAGCAGGAAAAGCCCCTGACCCAGCATTTAGACCATCATGGGACACTAAAACTCTCCAATGAAACCCAGACTAATGTAATTCTTTTAGGGTTAGTGGCTCTTCCACCTCACCTATTCAATGGTAGGGAAACTAAGGAAAATAAGGGGGGGGGGATAATAAAACGTGCAAAGGAAATAAGATGTCACTGCAGGTTTTACAGACTGGTTTTATGTATTGGAGGTGGTATTTGGTAGAAGGCAAATATCGGCCTGATATATCAGTCTAACCCTAATAGAGCCTCATGGTTCTGCGACACCAGAACCTCCTGCTGGTCCTTCTGGAAGTGCTGTAGGTCTAACTGTAGGCCAACCAAACATCAGTGATGGGAGGAGTCCACTTGATAACCCCAATGACATACCCACTCTCACCCTAACCGCCCTTTTCCTCTAACATCCAAACCAGGTTTCCATATAGGCGCTCACCCTGAATAACACAAGCCAGAGTTACATCAGATCCTGAGTATTAGTACATGGTACACATACAGAATGGATGATAGAGTGGCAGTACGGCCACCTGAGCTACCCCAACACTACTCCCTATTGGTTCAGCAAGGCATATCACAGCCTCCTCTTTGCTGCTACACAGATACAGTAACAGTCTTCAGCAGTGTCTGATTGCAGAGTACCTGGAGCACAAAAACTTTGCAACACAAAACATTTACCTTTAAGGCATCAGCTGACACTGTCATCCACAGCTACTATCACTGAGTGAGCAGACACGCACTTCATATCAAGATTGTGTATAGATGTGATGTAGCTGGATTATATTTACGCCAGCCATTAAAACACACCTCTGGTATACACATTGTAATCCCATTTCTCTTTCCCTCACCAAAACACAGAATGTCACGCACGTCACTTCCTCTTGTAATATTCACATCCTTTAAAACTGATAGTAAATGCCTCGTCTTGCTTGTTCCTCATCCATCATGACAATCCATTTTTAACAAGTATCTTAGTATCCGAGCTGCCGCCTGTTTGTTTTCTGTGTGCTTCCTGGTTGGATCATCGCACGAAGGCTTATTTCCCTATGTAACTCCTGTATTTGGATTGGAGACTAATTGCATTTATACTTTGTTGGTAATGTGTTGAAATGTGTCTCTGACAGCTTCTGAAGGTGGTTTTGATGACCGGATTTTAATTTACACCAAGAACTTATTTTAAACTTAACTTCAGCTTGTGCTTGCCAACTTTTTTGTAGAGAGTTGGTGCTGGTAGATCATGTCAGATCTTTGTAGCACCGCAGATACAGTAACAGCAAACAGCAAAGTCTGTTTGTTGAGCGCCTGGAGCACAAAGTGTGGACAACTTGTAGAGATGGCTGGTGTTTTGGAACGGTGTGTACCGCTGTCGCATGGCGTGCAGAGGGGATTCCAACGACTCCAGTCTTAACAAAAACTAAGTCAAGGCTGTATTGTGAATATTACCGGGGAATTCAGCAGTCGCCCTCCCAGGCATGCCAAACCATTCGAGAGACACCGCTATATCATAAACTGGTACCTGTAAGACCTCCCCTAATGCTTCCATTCTATAGTAAATACAGTGTAATTACAAGGCTGACACTGCACATATCCTCCATCGTCATTAAATTAGGGGGTTTGTGAAGATGATAAATTGGCTGGGTTAAGCTTGGAGCCAGCAGAATCCTCATGGTAATTTACAGTACTAAATGTGAGGCCAAGTCCTCTTTCATTTGTCTCTTGTACTGTAGCTAAATACATATTTCTGACTGGGACCGCCTCGCAACTCAGCCTAAACTTAGCTGGGAGTGACACAGAGTGCAGGCTAATAAGCTTTTGTTCAATGGGAGAATTGTGTGCTCCTGTCCTGATAACCTCCGTTTTGTGAATAAAAATGTATTTGTGTATGTTTTTTTACTGATTGCTTGTATTGTTGGTGATCTAGGAATTGTAGCTTATTCTACTGCATTCATTGTAAGTCACTCTGGATAAGAACATACAATATAATTTCAAAATTCTTTATATCTGTTTTGGAAGGAGTTGACCACCTGAAGAGAGTAGGTGTCAATATCTCATTTTACAATTGAATACTTCATATGTATTTGAATCTGAAGTTTGTTATTATAAAATGAGATATATAGTGTGAAAAATGGACACTTACTCTGACAAAATGATTGTTGATATTAAAGTTAAACCATTATGGGTTACTTTTAAAGGTGGCACCATTCTTCCAAAATGGATATATGATGTTTTCAAACTAAACACTTCATTTGTATGTGTATGTGTACATGAATATGCAAATGCATATGTTAGAGTAGCTATGACGAGGAGCATCAAAGGTTCCTGACTACAAACTCCTGGTCCCTTCTAGTATTTTTTAGTTTATCGTTGAGTTTTGTGTTCTGTATTGAAAAGAGCATGAAGCTCAGTCAACCTTCCCTGGAGACATAAAGGTTCAAAATCAGCACTGAGATTCAAACTACTTAAAGCGGCACTATAATCAGACACACCTTGAAGAAGTTACCGGCAGGATTTGGCATTGTTACAGGTGTATTTCCTGCTTTTACAGTGTCACCTCCTCTGCAGACATTAATACCCTCAGGATTCATTCACCTGCCAGTCTCCTCTGCTGAGAAGGCTGACTTGGCCTAAATCCACTGGCACTGAACCAGGTCCATAAGGATAGCGGCCTCATGCCATTATAATTTTTCAAACCAATCCCACAACGTCAAGCATACAAACTGAGATACAGAAAAGCTAGATGGCTTACTTGAGGCTGCTGGATCTGCTAGGTCTACACTGATTAAACAAAGTCTCTCTGATGGGGGGGAGCAGGCCTGCACGGCAATACAGGCTTGTCACAAAATGTTTGGAGAGTCGGCGCCAATGGTTACGAGGGACATGCTACCACGTTGGACGAGTGATAAAGCTTGTAACGTTATTGCCCTTACTCCCTAAAAAAAACGAAGAAAATGCAGAAGTTCTGTGTGGTGGTAGGGGCTCAAATTGTGCTCTAAAAAGGGAAAAGCAGATTTTGTCAGGTTTGACAGGGAGGAAGAGGTGTAAAGTGGGCAGTATACTTGCTGCAGAAACAAATTTTGGCAGGTTCTGAGGGACAAAAGCACACATTTGCAGAAAAAAATCAAGCCGCACAATGGCTTGGGCCTCCGCGGTGAGCACTTGCTGGCCAAACTAGAAGAATTCTTCGCACACCAGCCTCCGCTGCGTGAGTGTCTTTAATTGGTCTAAAATGTCACATTTTTGTGTTGCCTTGTGGGAAATGTTCTACTTTCCTCTTCCGGTTCATTGCCTTTGTTCACACTCATAAAAAACTTGAACCAGGGCAAGACACGGTCCAAGTCACCCTGGATGTGAAGGAGGCGAGGTCCATGATGCGACTTCAGACAGGAAGAGGTAGTAGTAAACCCTGGCTGTGTTGCACCATGGGAACCCAGGAGGCAGCCATTTTTATGCACCTGGTCCTTTGAATGTGTTGGAGTGGGTGAGGTCAAGCCAGAGCAAATGAGATTTAGTAGACTGCTGTTTTCTTTTACATCTGCGCAGACCTTTTCCATCAGCATGAGAGTAAAGTATAAAGTGAATCGGCCTTGATTACATCAACTTGCCTGTGTATTTGGATCATTTATTAAAAAAACATGACATGTGACACCATCTTTGTAACTTCCCTGACAAAAAAAATCACTAGTGTGTAAATCCTATAATATTCATATAGAGTCTAGTGTGTCTGTGGCACTCAATAATGAGTTTATAGTGACTTTATTGTGCTTTATGGTAGTTTTATCTCCTATGGTATCCTTACAGTGTGTCTGTGGTACTTAATAATGAGTTTATAGTGACTTTATCGTGCTTTGTGGTATTTTTTTTTATCTCCTGTCGTTTATATACAAGCTATATTCTAGTTTTACTGTTTCAACATTTCTACAGAATTGCTGTGCTTCTTTCTCGCAAGGCTTTACAGAAACGTGAGAAGTTTCCACACATTGCCCTTATTCTGTGACTAAGGATGTCATGGCCACCAACCAAGCAACAAGTTAAAAAAAGAAAAGAAAAAGAAAACAGCTCACAGCAGCCATTAAACAATGTGTTTTATAGAAAAGTAAGCTGAAAGTTACAAAGTAACAACAGAGCCACTTTATATCAGTCTGGAGTGTGTGTAACATTGTAACGGCATTGTAAATGACTCTTACCTCGGACAGATGAAGCTCAGTGTACACCGGCAGCTTTTGGACTCATAATCCTTCGAATGGGTTGACTTGCGCTGTTTGGAGCTGAGCTGAAATGTCGTTTTAAAAGGTTTACAGAGTGAACTGAATGAGCGGCGGTGTGCTTTGCCTTGCTTAGAAACAGGAGGAATCCACTTTCCAACAGTTGTTAGTGTTTCCCAGGACAACTCAGTAGGCGGAGCTAGCGGGAGGGCTATTATACCCGCTTCCCCATTTGCATTGGGGTTTCTCTGGGCTCTGTCACCTAATTCAATTTCACATTAGTTTCAGTTAGCTTTCACACGGGGGTTTCCTAGTTTTACTATAGTTTCTACTTTTCTAAAAATGTTTAAGGTTTGTCTTATGTAGTTTCAGTAGAGGTTTTCGTATTTTGACTGTCACGGGTATGGAGAAGTCTCCCGAGTTGCTCTTCATGGGCAGAAGCCAGCAACAGAATCTGTACAGCTTCCTGTCTGAATTTTTCAAAATAACGGTCATTGAGTTAAATAAGTTCTTGATGCCTTACATATTTGACTTGTGTATGAAACTGGGTTAGATCCGTGATATTCATGAACACATACAATTACTAAAGAATCCGTACTGTATGAGTTGTAAATTCATTTTTAACTTTTTACACTGGTGCCAGCTACTGTGAAGCGCACATTAGGTTATTCAGGACAGCTCGATTTTTCAATATCTATATCTTTGGAGTGTAGGTTAATCCGTTTGTTATGCTGGCGAGAACTGTGGGGCTACATCAGTGGTCCTCAAATCCGGCCCTCTGGGTCCAGAGGACTGCTGACTTTCTATTTTACCAGGTAGTTTTCATTCTAGCTGTGGACCACTGCGAACTATCACTTTTGTATGCTTTTATTCTGAAGGCAAATCGATAAAATGGAAGTGATTTAGCTGCCAACTGCTGCCTGTTTTGACTGAGATCTTATCATGTTTCCAGTGAAACAAGGTAACAGTAGAAATACAGTTACAGTTTCACATCCTTGTAATGTTAATACATGTGGTCTGTACTCATTTCCAGATAATTCTCTCCTACTGTTAAGCTGGCTTTGTTAGTTCAGGAGGCATCTATTAGAGTTTAGTTTATCTTCAGATTTTTAGATACAATCCAGTTTTCATTTTATATCAGCTTACAAATGTTTTTCCATGTTTAGTTTTAGTCTTAGTTTTAGTAAACTATATTAACCTTGATGTGCGCTCATGTGTAAAGGTGTTCATGTCATGTTGATCCAGCCACACCCCAATTCCACCATCTGTTCCCCATACTGTAACTAAAATACTTTTCTGAAGAAAAAGAAAACTATGGTAACCCTATAACACATTTTAGAAGGAAATAGCAGAACTATATATCATATCCTATAGGAATATTATAGTAGTACCATAGAAGATAAAATACCATAAAACATGATTCTATAAATTCTACTATTGAGTACTACAGTCACACTATGTCTTTATAGGAATATTCAGGAATACTCATAGTCAAATCTTGGGACCAGCATGTCAGATGTGGGACCCCTGTGACCCCTTATTGGGAAAAACTCTTATATGAAGCATTGCATTGCAGATAGTAGGTGCATGTTTGTAATGGTCTGTTGGGAGGCTTGTTGTCTCACCATGAGAGTATTTATAACTCTCTATGCACAACAAGAATCTCTTGCGGTATGAACTGCCATCTGCTGGTGCAGCAGGCTTTCTGCAATGATCCCTACCAGTAAAACATTCTGTATACACACCCAGGGATGTAGTGGAGCGAAAATCCAACTAATCTCATTTTACCCCTGCACCTTTTTAATTTGCGAAATAGAGTTTACTAACATTTTATCCTGACATGAGTCATTAATTCACAGTATACATTATAGTAAGTAGTAGCAAACTGATGTAAGTTATAAAAAGATAGAGTCTCTTAAGGAAAACAATTAAATTAATGATTTTCTGAAAATGTAATTGATTTTTCTTTCTACTAATGGTTGTTTGCCTTGTAATGATCACCAACTGGAGGTCATAGTTTACACTCCTTTTTATTTACCACTACATCACTGTACAGACCCATAAAATGTCACTGGAAATGGAGACCCAAGTACCGCATAGCCGTGCCAAAAAAATCCTCAAACCTCAAATAGATTTTGTTCCACAGTAGATCCAGAAAGTAGACATAGCAGCTGATATAATTTTGTCTTAGATAAGCATATGATTCCACTAGTGTGTAGCATTTAAAAGCCTACATCTAGTGGCAATATGTTGGTTTTAACGCAGTTATAAAGGGTGTACCATTTTGAATAACGCTACTTTTCAACATATATGTACGAGTGAAAAGCAGGGCGTTGTTGAAAAGGAGCATTCATTCATCGTCAGTGAACATTTGCTGGAATAAATAAATAAAGGGTAAAAAAACACCCAGACATGCTGTTCACCCAATTTCCCTCCAGGGATCAATCAGCTTCGTCTTATCTTGTTAATAACAACACATGCTTTGTTGTATTGAAAAACAGCACAAACATAGAGTATGCTGTCATATGCTAAGAATGTGTTGAAAATCACACATCCCTTTCCACAGTGCAGATTCATCTGACTTTTTTTTTTTTTTTTCACTGGACCGTTTGAGTGACGTGAGCTGAGCAGGGCTTTTATTATGTGGCTATGAAGAAACATTCAGTGGTTTTCAGCCTTGCTAGCATGTAAGCCTGCACTTCAAGACATGAAATCACTGTTACTAATGTGAGAATGGCCCCCGGGGGGACAGGGGGAGCTGCGTATGAAGCAGGAGCTGCTACATCCCAAAACTTAACAACTACTTTCACTGTTTTACCAGCCAACTGGATGTTTAGAACAGAATAGGACTCCAAATGATGGCTGATTACCTGTAGATTAGACTGACTTACCAGATACAGACTAACATTTACCAGTATTAGTCTGGTGATCACTTCCCAGCCTGGTATGGACAAGCTGGATCTGAGTCTGTCTCACTCCAGTCTCAGTATATAGCTCACATACTGCTGTGGAACTGTAACACAGCATTACTGATGAGTCAAGCTACTATCTCTCAAATAAATGCCTATTGTCAATAAGACAATAAAACAATATATGGCCTGTATTGTGCAATGCTTTCTCTTAGGCTGTAACAGGCAGAGCATAGAGAACTGATACAGAAAAAGTGTTTAGCCCGACATAGACTAGACCTTGAAGGGCATGAATGAAATATTTGAAGAGCTTTATACCAAAATAAGATTTCTACCTTTTGTAAGGAAGTGATCGCTACTCTTACAAAATGAATGCTTGCACAAAATTAAAAAAAACTGCTGGATAGAGGGTAACTTAAGTCCTTGGTTGACTGAATGAGAACAGACTGGATCAACGAGATATCCGGCACCTCATCAAACACATTCACGCAGTGTTACAAATACACCAGGTGTGGTTTCCATATATTTCACTGTATGTGAAATGGAACCACAGGCAGGCTGTTTCAGACGCCCTGCAGGCAGGCACTACTACTTCCCATCTCAAGCATCTGAGCTTTTTTTTTTTCCCTCTCCTCCACCTGTGACCAGTCGTGGGTTAGATAAATAGGAGGTGGCATTGAAAAGAGCCTCCGTTCGCCGCCATGCTGAGCTGCACTTAGACACATTATTGCAGTGCGGAGGAGGAGAGGAGGGACGTGGAGGGAATGTTAAAGCAGGGCGGTCCGCAGGCTGCCAGAACATGGGCGAGACGCGGAGACAAGCATGACACAAAGAAGTACATTGCTGCCTTTGTGCCGCGATAAAAGGAGGTTTTGTAAGTTGGAGGACTTGGTGGGAAGAGGATGGAAGAGAGAGCGCTGAAAACCCCCCTGGCCTGGGTAAACACTTGGAAAGAGAGACAAAAACACACTAGTTGCTAGTGGAGGGAGGGGGCATATCATTTGGCTGAGGTGCTGCTGGTGAGCTGAAAGCGCTCGCTCACAAATCAGGTGAAAAGCCTCTTACGCTCACTAACACTGTCAACATTTCTACTCACTCTTAGTCTGTGCTGTGGGGATGTTTTTCAATTAAAGCTGCAGTGGGCAACTTTGCACAAAGATCTAATGCTGGTGAGTTCAGTTTTCTCTGGACGGAGCGCCGCTCACTGCTGTTTAGGAGACAGCTTGGATTTTGCTCTTAAGTTTCAATTCGTCGAAGGATTTCCCACCTGTGTTCATACCTGACACCAGCATTTAATTTGGGCAAATGAGTCTATGGTGTCTCCATTAGGGGGGATGTGACACTCTTCTCTGTTGCAGCCCCACTTTGTGATTCAGCCTGATGAAACAGTATGTATTTTTTACATAAACATCTCATCTAGTGCAGCTTTAAGTATTCATCTTCTAAGTATGTTATGTAATCCCCTCTCTGTGAGGCCCTCCCCAAGGTTTCTTCCATCTTTTTTTTTCCTAATGAGGTTTTCATGAGAGTTTTTCCTTGTTGTCATCGAGGGTCTAAGGTTGAGGAGTGTTTTTCATTTTTAATTTAATGTGTCAAAGTGTGGGTGTATGGAGCCCTTTGACACTGTAACTGTGATTAAGCGCTATACAAATAAATGTGACTTCAGTGAGTACCTAATTTAGTTGATTAATACAGACACTTCTTTGCTTGGTTAAAGCCAGCGATGTGGTGGGAAATGAATAGGAGGCTAAACCATGGCCTCCAGTCAGTGATCATCATAAAGCAAATAACCACCACTTTAAATAAAAATCGATTAAGGTTTTCAGAAAAACATTAATTTATGCTTTTTTTTCCCCCTTAAAAGACTCAATCTTTATATAATTTGCATGATGTTTACTATGAATTTATGTTGTAAAGTTTTATATAAGACTAAAAAGTTGTGTTGTGGGGGGCGGTACTGACTGTTTGCTGTAAAGTTTCTACAGTGTACAAAGTTCTGATGCCAATTAAAGATTAAAAAGATCTCTGAAACCTTCCTGTAGGCTGAAGCTGCCTTATTTCCTGGCAATACATATTAGTGGGGCTTTTACTGTACATGCCAACCCCACAGGTACCAGGTTCCATATAAACTCATTATAACTATCAGCTTAGAATTTACTTTGGCTGTATGATATTCACATTCGTACCTCATATTTTCCTCGTATTTTCCTCATCTCAGCTTGTAAAAATGTATCCAAGCATCAAAAAGTGCCTCAAACAACATCTAAATACAATACAGTCTAACTCCCCAGGTAAAAGTATGCCAATCATGTCACTTTCATTCAGCTGGTAACTGTTTAGGTTGGGTCACTGTCCAAATTGTCACAGGTTAGATCTCAATGTGTGTTTGAACAAGACACTGAAGCCCTACCTGGCTGCTCACTCACTGTGAGTCACTATGAGCTCTTGTTAAAGTCATAACAAGCACTGGAGATCATGCAGTGACGTATGTTGAACCACACAACCGTGATCATAAACCATAAACTGGATATGATGTGTGTATCAGTTTATCAGTGTGTGTGAAGGGTGTTGCATGCACGAGAGGGCTGGTAGGACCATCTATAGCTAAAGGCCAGCAGGTCAAAACTCACATCTCTGTGAGGGAAACTGATGAGGTTCTCTTGATAAACAGCCACTGAAGTCTTGTATTTCTGCATAATTTCAGTACCAGTTGTGTCCAGTAGATGGAGGTGTGTGTGGTCCTGCAGGTCAGTAAGTCCAGTTGATCCCATCAGCAGGGATTTACTGTCCTCACACAGTCTAAACACACCACAATACAAATTACTGCATGCAAACTGTGTGTGTGTGTGTGTGTGTGTGTGTTTACGTGTGCAAATATTTCTGCAATGATCCCAACCAGTGAAAACCATTTTGTATACAAACCCAGGCATATAGTGAATGGTAAACCCACTGACACTCACTTTGCCTAGATAACTACATCACTGTGTACATGTATGTGTAAGTCTACATGTATGCATGCGTGTCCATGCATGAGGTTGTGGATGCACGCCAGACGACAGGTCGGGTGACTTAAGCCGAGTTGGCATGTCCAATCAGCTGAGAGGGATTTGATGAAGTCAGAGCATCGCTGCCCCCCCCCCCCCCCCCCCCCACACACACACACACACACACACTTCCACCCGCCCCTCACCTGCACATCCCACCTCCATTCACTAAACCCCAGCAGATTAAATCCCTCAGATCTCTCCTCTCTAATTAGGAAGAAACACAGGAGTCGAGGTACAGCGACTCTCTGTAGATGAATCAGGAGGAGGAGACTTGGGGAATAAACAGGGAGGGCCCATCTTAGACACATAATCTCAGGTTTCTTCTTTCTGAATATGTGCATTACATGTAACCAAGTCAGTCGTGTAGCCTTAAGTATAAGTCCTACACGTATGGGGGTCGAATGCTCTTAAGCCAAAACACAAATCATTACCTGAAGTTCATCATTCAATATGTCTAAAATCAAGAGAGTCCACTCTGTTGAAGTGTTCTCATTTCGTCAACCAAGGACCAAGTACCATCATTTGGATTCATTTTGCACTCATTTTGCACTCATTTTTCAATCATTTTTCAATCATTCAGTCATTTTGACAGAGTTAAACTAAGAAGTGCTGTTCAATAGAAGTAGCCAAACGATGATTTTAACAAACTATCAGCCATAACAAAGGGAGGACCGACTCCATTAAGGCCCACTCAGCAGAACAGAAATAGCACAAGACTATGTAACGGTAATATTACCAGTGTCTCCTGTGTCTCCTCAGTGTTTTGCACCCACATACAGATGACAAAGCACTTCAAAAAGTAAAGAAGAAAGAAATTCAAACTGAGTGGGCGAGATACAGAAACTCCAAGGGGCATATAAAATATTTTTGCCTAATGGAAAAGGAGAGGAAAAACTTAAGAACTGAGACACAGCTGAAACCAACAGAAACCAAACGACATGGAAACTCAACAAGTGTCCATCTCCGCCAAGAAGAGGAAAGGTCTACTCTCCTTTGTCTACCTGCACAAGTTATCTTAAAATGTAGGCATTTATGTTTAAACACTCTTAATCATTCATTTCCTGGTTTGAGTTTCATAACTGAAGAGCAGTAAGTGGCCGATCTCTTCAACCCAAGCCAACCCAGTCCATTCTACATTTTACATTATAGGCATTTAGCTGACGCTCCTATCCAGAGAAGCAGAATAAGCTTCAATTCCAAGATCACCAACGTTACAAACAACCAATAGTAAAGAGGTCAAGGGTCAAAGGTCACTGCAGACAATAGCTGGAAGACCCTAGAATGACCCTAGAATGATCATGAATGATAGAGAAGTACTAGGGAAAAGAAACAAGAGCTAAGTAGAGTGGTACTAGACAGTATTTTTATTTGCAGAGGAGGAAGAGATGGGACAGAGGCAGAGGGTGGGATCACTATTTCCCAGAATCCTCCCCCCAGAGAGGCTGCTAATTTCCTGGATGTTTGCATGAGACGGCTCTGGGACGCAGCTCGCTCGCCATTGGAGGGACTCCGCAGGCCACGCCCCCTTCTCCTGAGGCACGCCAATAGGCACAATGACCTGTAATCCCAACATGGTCGCCAGAGGACGAACCCTAGCGGATGAAGGGCAGAGACAGGAGGGAGGAATCGCGTACATATTACACCCAAACACTAACATTCCCTCCCAGCTACATGATCACAGCTAGACAGTCGGAAAGTACCAGTACATTCAAACTGTGCTTTCATTCTGCGTTACTGATATTGACAGAGCATGGGGTGCCTGGCTGTTGGGTCTAGATTCTGGATTATTTGACTGGAAAGGTCTGAAAATGTCAAGCTGGCGTAATGATTAACTGCGGCGTGTGATTGGTTGGACGCACCGGCTGGATGGATGGGCATGAGAGTCGTGGGCGGGACTTGGAGGAGGGGTTAAATGGAGACTGGTGAAGACAGAGAGTATGGGGTCTAAATTTAGCCAATGGCTCGGGCCGGGGTGGAGCTAATCCTCTTTGCACTCGAATTATCTGGCCTTCGGATTAGGGAGCTTTGCCTCTATGCAAGACATCTACTCTCTATAATGATGTCCCATAGCAGGCCCTACCATATCCCCTGGTCGGGGGTGGAGGGGGGTGGGGGTGGGGGCGGTGTGGGCTGTATTGGGCATAGAATTCATTCCAGGGACGTGGACAGATGTATTAATGGAATTGCTGTAAAAATGTGTCTGAAAGGGGGCGTCTGGTCATTGCTGGATTCAAGGCAATGACCAGAAGTCCTGTTGCATGCTGGCCTATTTTACATTGACCTCTTAGGCATTTAGCTGACCTCTTACCCAGAGTGAGCAGGTAGGTCCTGGGTAGAGGATGGCAGTAGGTTAGGGGGGTTGATTCCCACTCGGGCCACCCATGCTACAAATGTATGTATTTAGGGTACTGCAAGGTGCTTTGGATAACAGTCCAAACAGTAGATATTATGTTGTTACATTTAGGAGGTATTGAACCTGTGACCCTCATGTTACAGAACAGTGTCTTTAATCACTAGGCCACTCTGCCACTCCCAGTCCAGTGGAAACACATTAGATCAGACCTTTTGGCCCGGTGAGAGTTTGGCTGGTAAAGAAATACAGTTACATCGAGTTGATGTTTAAGTAACATTTATCTTTTTTATACATTATACTTTCAGACAAACGTGATATCAGTGCATCATATCATACAGCTGCACTGAATGTTTTTAACCCAGCTAACTGCGGCTTCTCCCGTTACGTCATTTCTCTTTGTGGTGCCAGTTTCACAAGAGCAGCCCTTCCTGCTCCCACTAGTCCTTACATTTGTCTGTATGTAAACCACAGGAATGATATATGGTGCTGGAGAGCTGTGATTATCCACCTCCAGCCTCTGTTGCCACTCAGACACGTCCATAATCACCTCTGCACTCATCCACACCCAAAGAAATAAACCGCTGGCCCTTCCTTCCCGCCTCAGACCGCCCTTAAACCGGAAGGGCCGGGTTCAAGCATCCACCCTGCTGAAGTGTCCTTGAGCAAGACACTGAATCCCTACCAGCTCCATGGTTTCTGCTCTGTAGTTGAGCCTGACCTCTGACCTCCCTGTGGAAGATCCTTTTTTGAGAGTACCACAAAAAAAAATCTTGTAGTGTGTCTCTCCCCCTTGCTGCCAGTGGAGCCTGTTGCTTTCTAAGCCTGATGGACTGTACCATTAGGTCCTGCAGGGGGGGCAGTACCAGGGAGTTTCCTGTGGGGATGAGCCTGGGGGGGGTTGGGGTGGGGGGGGGGGATCGTGAGGTTGGATCCTAATCCCTCAGCCTCGGCTGCAGCACGGCCTCAGGGTAAACTGACATGTAGGCTTTGGACATCTGAAAAACGCTACTTGGATTTTAGCTTTTTTATTTTGTTGCCAAGTTTGGATTTTTTTTTGTCCAGGAGTTTTTTCATGTTAAGGGAATGCCAAGTTTGGTAAGTCAACTTTTATTTGAAATCTATGCTGTGTTGTGGTATTTTAGTTTGTTCTTTTGTAAGGCAAATTAAATCATCAATGCAATGTTTTCTTGATACCGTTTATAAACTGCAAGAAAGGCACAGAGTAATAACTTAGAATCACATTATTTTAAAAAATATTCACCGCTACTTTTGGGAGAAATACCATAATCACATTTTTCAGGTTTTATCAGCGGTGACACCATCATCAAGTAGTCAATATGAAGAGTTCTACTTCAATCATCAAGCATTTTGGGAAGAAAAAAAAAACGAATCAACTGAGCTTTATCATTCCATATATCTAAATCTAGAAGATCCAGCCTGTACAACTGTTCTAATTTAGTCAACCAAGGACATAAGTTACCTACCATCCTTGAAAAAGTACCATCATTTGTTTAAATGTATTGCCATCAATCATTGTGTAAAAGTAGGTGCCACATTTTTCAAACTCTTCAACTTTTGATTGAAGCTGATGTGTAAAGATGTGTAGGAAGGAGGACACACTCCTCCTATCAGTTTGGATGTCTTCTATTGAAGAGGAATCTGCACTCACTAATAATAGAACTGGGGGTTGGTGGCTCTGATCAATAGTCCAACCATTCTGTTATAATATTTACTGCATCAATAAAAGACCTGCAATGAAAATATCAGCACTATATTCGCCATGGCCCAGGATAACAGCTCTTTGCTACAAGAATGACCTTGACCAGTGAGTCCTGTGTCCTATTCAGAAAAGTATTGCCAGTTAATGTATTTGGCTGGTTACTAGACAGGTCATCCACAGAAACCATGAGGGATTCCCCTTTGACCTCCACAGGTCATCGAGGAGCTGAGATTAAAGTGAACAGTGCTTTACTCTGTTCCACCAACATATACAGCACATGTAGTTCATGCAACATGGTGGACACTTTTATCCAAAGGCCCCAACAATAGTACAAACATTTGTAGAATGGGTGGGAATCAAACCCCCAACCCTGGCAGTGTCAGTGCCTTGCTCGGTGGAACCCCTCATCTCTTATTCTGATGATGTCATATTGTTCCTGTCCTGTCAGTGAGTTTCATGACCCTTGGGCTCTTGAAATCTGTTAAAACACCATTACATAATTTCAGATGTACGGGCAGAAAATAAGTCTGTTTGCAGATACTGTTTGCAGTATTTCCCCATGTAAACATGAAGAAGCAATGCAGTTGTCAGACTGAGATCAAACACCAATATGTATTGTAGTTCTACTGAGGGATCCTTTGTAAAATCAACTCTCAGGGTCGGGTTCCGGGTTTAGCTTATTTGTACACATGAAAACAGCAGCGAACACAGAGAGGGAGAGAAAAAAAGAAATACAAACTGTGCAGGTGAGATGAAGAAAACCCCAAGGGGCTGACAAAGACATCTCACCTCAAAAAAGAAAAAAGAGAGAGAGAGAGAAAAAAAGATCAAGATGACAAAAACACAAAAACAGCAAAATGCATAAATAACAACCGAGGGAAATGAAAGGAATTAGAATAACCCTGACGAGGCAGATAATGAGGAAAATATCCTGGGAAAAGTGAGAGTGGTAGTGAGAGGAGTGTGTGTGTTCAGACAGGGAGAGTGGGAGTTGTGTTAGCTGTGTAGTTGATTACAGCAGGACACATAGTGGTACAGTATGTTTCAAAGATACGTTCCATTTCCATGTAGATTTACAACTGGGCTTGGGACCGGAAGGTCGCAGGTTCAAATCCCTGGCTGGGAACATCTGGGTGAGGAAAATGAATGAGTAAACATTTTCCCCTCCCTCAGCAACTACTGTTGATGTGCCCTTGAGCAAAGCACATAGCTGCTCAGGTGGAGCTGCTCAGTGGCCAACAGTAGAAGACTGTGGTTGTACTGGGCAGCTCCCAATGACCAAGAGCAGTAGACTGCAATTCCATGTTGATTAGCCGTTTAAAAGACGTCTAAATGGTTTATAGTCGTCTGGGCTTAAAATGAGGCTACATGGGGCTTAAAAGTGAGAGTTTAGTAGATGACTAGCCAAACCAAAACAAACAGATCCAAGCAGATGACAGAAATAAAGCATTAGCTCGTACATATGGACTTCTCTGGTGCAAATTTTACAGCTATTTAAGCATTGTTTAAATATGTAATAATGTATTTACTGCTTGATCTAAAACTGGGCTATACATAACCAAAAAGATCCTGGGCTATATGAGAGCTAAAGAGACGCATGAAATCACATCCAGTGCTCAGTGGGGTGGCTGTACTGGGCAGCTCCCAGGTGTGAATGACTGTATGAATGTAAAGCAGAGTGCTGCAGAGCTGCCCAGTGCAACCACAGTCTTCTACTGTCAGCCACAGAGCAGCTCTACTGGTGTATGTGTTGTGCCGTATGCAGCTATTCTGCAGGGAGTCAGTTCTCACAGCATTAATATGTAACTCCACACACGTTCTACTGTGTGGCTTCGTTTTCCTCCGTAGAAACAAGCCACTGATGAAGAGGAGATGACAGGCTGCGGCTGCCTAACGCTCAGTCAAAATAATAAACGATCCGAACGGAAAAAGGTCACCCCTGAAATTGGAAATGCCTTTTTATAAATTGCACGGTGACCTCTCCGCTTCCTGTTAAACCTCACACTCACATTGATTTTCATGATTCACTAGAGCTCCTTGACTTTTAAACACCGAGCCACACTCCGAGGAAGCCGGATCATGACCTATTCAAACCCGGCGCAGACATAAATGCTGATGTGACGTCTGAATTATGGGCGGGGGGAGTTGACACATTCATAAACACAAATGCAGATCGATAAGTTAGAAGAGGTGGAGGAGAGAGAGAGAGGGAGAGAGAGAGAGAGAGAGAGAGACAGAGAAAGAGAGAGAGACAGACCAACAGAAAGAGAGAGTACAGGCGGCCTAACAGTTATGTAAGTGCCAGCTGGACAAGTGAGGGCGATGCAGCGGGATGATGAAGGGCAATGCTGCCTTTCTCACTGAGACTGAGCATCCATTCTCTCTCTCTCTCTCTCTCTCTCTCTCTGTCTTGAATCAGTCATGTATTATTCACATTGCTGGAGGAAACAACAAAACTAAAAAATAGCTTGAGATGTTCTCATGATCATGATCACACTGTAGGACTGCAGCTCCTCTTACTCCTGGTGCAGAAACTGATTAAGGCATAAATGTTCCCTTTACTGTTTGGGAATTCAACATCACGTGTCTGGTTGTGTTTTTATTCAAGAGCAGCAAATGGATTTCAGCACTTCAATCCAGACTGCACCGCCGCTGTCAGCTCCCTCTGTGAGTTTCATGGTGAAACAATAATCTGAGGCACCAAGGGCAGAATGAAATATCTGCAGTCTTAATCTGGATTAAATTACAGTGCTCATCATCCTCATCATTATGGATTCAAACCAGACCAGTCCAATCCAGACCAAACAAACACATGCAAACCAGACCAGTCCAATCCAGACCAAACAAACACAGACCAGACCAGTCCAATCCAGACCAAACAAACACATGTAAACCAGACCAGTCCAATCCAGACCAAACAAACACAGACCAGACCAAACAAAAACAGACCACCAGTCCAATCCAGACCAAACAAAACCATACTTGACAAGATCAAACCAGACCAAACCCAAACCAAACCAAACCAGACCAGACAAGACCAGACCAGACCGGACCTGACCAAACACTCACCTTTTCTGTTGCTGGTTTTTGTTGGCTACTTGTTCCTGGATCAGTGCAGTTTGCACAGGAATTGAGAGGTTTGGCTCTAAACATTTACATTTCAATTTGAATTCACTGTAAAACGTAATGTCCATTTGACACCTACTCTTACAAAATGACATAAAGCAAAAAATAAAACTTATGGTACTTATGGTATGGCAGTTTCAGAGGCTTTTCCATCCTGAAAAGAATAAAATTCTGGAGGAAACACTTGATACTTGTAATTTGTTGGGAAATATTAAATTGGCATAAAAATTGTTTAATTTAAAGGTATTGAATACTGGCACAAAATAGCTTCAATCCAAAAATATCAGTATCAGTAAAAAATAATTTTGGTCAAACCCTAGTAGTTAACTTAAGTCCTTGTTTGACAAAATGCTAACACACAAACTGATTCCTTTAGATTTTAGAGATATTCTAGGAATAATAGTACTGGACAAAATGGATGATTAAATCAATGCTTTGTTTCCCCCTAATGGTTCTCATTTAAATTTCAAAAATACAGATGAACACATCCTCTAAAATGTTACTCATTTTGAAGTAAAAATCTTAAAGGTGCTACATGTTGAACATCAATAGATCATTGTCAAATTAACAATGATACCTTAGTATAAATACCGTAAACAGATGAGACCATGGTCGAGACAATTGGTATCCTCCATTACACACCAGTAGCATTGTTAGTAGCCTACTGGTGTTTCTCAAAATTAAGACCACATTTCCCATAAATTCTGTTGCTTCCTGTCACAAAGAGGATGTAGCTCCTTGCCCCTCTCCCTCCCTGGTGTCTTTCACTTTACTGAAGAGGATAAACATGTTGGAAGTGATTTCACTCTTTCCAACATCTGCCATTGCCAGAAACTCTGAGAGCTTTAGCTCTGTTTGCTCTGAAAGAACAGTGTCCTCTTACTGTTTCACGCTGTAAAGCAATCCAGCAGATTTCCCACCAAATCTGACCCGGTGGCGCACAACTTCCTGGCGATGGTCTCATTTTTTTATGGTAATTACGTTAACGTCTCAAAATGAATGTGGTCATGATTTATTGATGTTAAAATGCTACATATTGCACCTTTAAAGTGGCTAATTACTTCATTAATCTTCCACAACATGTTTTAATGTCATGACAGTGAAAGAACAGGTTCAAATGGTGGATATGAGGAGTTCGCCCAGCAGTGTGTCAGGCTGTTAGATGGGTTACAGTGGTCAGTGGTGACGGCCCTGTAGGCGACAGTAATCGCTGCCTGGGAGGATTAGAGCCTTCAGCGTGGCACCAGCCTAGAGGTTAGAGGAGCAGGCTTGTGACCAGAAGGTTGCTGGTTTGAATCCAGAAGCCAGCCCAGAAGATCCGGGTGTGGAATGTGAATGAGAAACACTCTCCCATCCCATCAAGGGTACTACTGCTGAGGTGCACTGAGGACTGTGGTTGTACTGGGCAGCTCCCAGTATGAATGTGAAGCAGGTTGAGGTTGAAATAAAAGAATAAAAGGAGCTTCCTGGGTTCACTGTCAGGAAGTCACCAGTTTGACAGGGTGACTCTGAAATTTGAAGTTCAGTTCACGTGCTTTGTGTTTTCTTCTGCTATGCTGCTGGGATGTTACGGAGGATCCAGCCTGTAAAAGTGTCATAATTTTGTGAAATTATTACCCAAGTTACTTATGGTCCTTCATAAAGCACCAAACTAAATGATCTGGGCTTCATTTAATTACATTTCTTAGCACTGCTCTATCATCCCTGATCATTTTAGGGTCACAGGAATATTTGTTCCATCTAGTCAGGGGGCTTTGACCTCTGACCCTTGACCTCCTTACTATTGGTTGCTTGTAATGTTGGTGTTCTAGGAATTGAAGCTTATTCTACTGTCATTCTATATACAGTAAGAGAGTCAGCTAAATGCCTAAAATGCAATTTAAATAGTGTTCCTATGTTGGTGACTATGGTGCGTATTCTGCACTCACACAATATGAGCTCAAACCCTCGATAGCTTCCACAGAGTCTCTCCATCAGCTCAGTTTGTGTTTGCACTGTCAAAATAAAGAAGGATGTGAATGTGTCGTCATTACAGCAGTGTTATGTGATAGATCAAAATGGCGTCAGAGCAGTGTGCTGTATTCCTGTTGGAGCCGGTGAGACGATGAGATTATCTGGTTGTGTGGAAAGCCAGGCTGCCAACATGGGAGACTGGGAGTCCTGAGCTGCTCTTTCCTGCCTAACATCCCTTTTGCAATACTGACTATACTAATAATAATAATCTTTATTTATATAGAACTTTTTAAAATGCAGTTACAAAGCGCTTTACAAAAAAGTAAAGGAAAAACAAAGAAAAAACACATAAAATCAACAGCAAAAGCAACCAAAGTAAGGTAACAAATATAAAAACAAGGCTAGAAACATAAAAGCAAACCATAACAGGGAAGTCAAAAGCAATTAATAAAATATCATGTACTATACTTACTTAGGATATATCCTATGTATGTCATGTGCTCATATACTTTCTTAGGTTTTTGTGGTTTTCGTGAGTTTTTCCTTGTCCTTAGTTGGAGTTCTAAGGTGGGGAGGTGCTGTTTTCATTTATTGTTTTCATAATATGGGTTGTGTGAAGCCCATTGAGACTGTAACTGTGATTAAGAGCTAAACAAATTAATTTGACTTGACTAGACTAGACTAGACTTGACTTAACTTAACTTTCTTGACAGGTCACAAACCGTCCCACCTGTTGCATAGCAATGTACTAAAGTTCCCTCTGTTCCTACATTCTCCTTTACTGTTATGGGGCATTGCGCTGACATATGTACAATTCCATGTGTGACCGGTGTTCCCTGTGTTGCAGGTTCAGCGTGCAGCTCAGTGCAGACCAGGGAAGGTAAGGCTCTTTCACTGCAGCTGTTGAGGCCTTATCCCGAGAACTAGACTCCTCAGAGGACAGAGCCACCGACAAACTGCAGTGTCCTGCTGGCGCCTGGAGCACAGGAGGCCACGGCGGCACCTACAGCAACACAAGGAGCCCGGTGAGGATTATGCCATTATAGCCGACGACTCGAGCTTCCTCAGCGTACGACGGCTACGGTGCTAAGTCAGTCCCGCTCCTCTTACACCCGGCAGGAACCATGGACGACCCCTACCAGAACAACGTGACCCAGCAGGTGACCGAGGGCGGAGAGTACACCTACACCCAGGAGGGAGGCGGCCAGGACGGCTACCCCTACCAGACGGACTACCCGCCGCAGGAGGAGGACGCCGCCAGCGACGACACCGAGGGCCACGATGAGGACGACCAGATGTACGAGGGGGAGTACCAGGGCATCCCGCACCCCGACGAGATCAAGGAGGCGCGGCGGGCGGCGCGGATGGAGGCCAGGAGGAAGGCCCGCATGGCCACCCAGCAGGAGGAGGTGGACGACCTGCCGGAGCAGTACGAGAGCATAATGGAGGAATGCGGACACGGACGCTTCCAGTGGATGCTGTTCGTGGTGCTGGGCCTGGCGCTGATGGCCGACGGCGTGGACGGCTTCGTGGTGGGCTTCGTCCTGCCCAGCGCCGAGAAGGACATGTGCATATCCAACGCCGACAAGGGAATGCTGGGTAAGTGACGGTCGAGATAGAAGGGGGGGGGGAAAGGAGGAGTCACTGAAACTTTCATAGACCTGGTACTTTCGTAGATCACTGTGTGGTCGTCATACAGACAACTGCCACAGTGTCAGTTCTTCTCCTCTTTTTTTCCCAAAACCAAGATGGAGTTATGGACAGAGAGATGTAAAAAATACATCTAGAGGCTGATATTTAGCCTGTCCAAATTTTGCTCTGTTGATGCTTTAGGGTATAAAGGAAAGATCAAGATGATTCAATATGTGAAGTGCTTCATGTCAAGGAGGGAGATATCGACCAAGGAGATATCGACCATTTGAAAAAATGACATCTTACAAAATAATTTCTAGCATGAAAATAAGCGTACCACAGCTTACTATTAAAGTTAGCAGTGATTTTAAGATTTCTACTTTCAAACAAGCTCTGGTTTGAGGATGGAATAATGTTTGAAAAATGGCTTTGGCAAGCAAGATTTTTTCCAAAATAGATATACAGCCTTTTGGCATGAAAGCCTTAATTTCCTCTAGACAGTATATCACCCAGCCACTGGGACAAATTAGAGGAGAAGGCCTGGAACATTCCGGCAAATGCCAAAATACAGGAAACACCAACATAGAGCATTTGCTCAACACAAGCCACCTGAACAGCTTCAATGTGCCTTGGCATTGATTCTACAATGTCTGATACGCTATAGGAGGGATGCCACACCCTAAGCATGATGGGATGTTGATTGATTAGTTATCTTAGAAACCAAATATGTACGGAAGCACCTGCTTTCAGTATATTGAGTATATCGTATATTAAGTGTATATTAAGTGTTTTCTTTATTGTGGCAGCCTGCTAGCTTCACTAGTTCCTAAGCATCATACCTTATCATACCTATCATACCAAAAAAGGTCAAAACAATTTGTATGCAGAGTAGAACTTATTTGGAAAGATGCCTTGTAAAATGTCTCTGGAAACTCTCCCTGAGTTTCAGTGGAGACAACTAAACTGCAAATTAAAGTCAGTCTTGATCCACCTGCAGTATCTCTCGCCTTATTTCCCAGGCCTAGCGTGTAGCTAGGCGATGTGGCAGCTTGCACATCGCTCATTACATCGTAACAACAGGCTCCTGGGATGAGGCATTGTAAGAGATTGATGAGGAACCCAGTGCTGATCGTATTCAGTGTGTGTTCCCAAGCTAATACGGAGCATGTTGTACCAGTCAGAGAGCTCGGCGGCCTGCAGCGCCTGCTGTAGAGCTGTCAGATAGACTTGAGGCCCCTGACAGCCGGGTGGAAGCGGGACGAAGGCCTGTCGAAAATAAAATCACAGCGTCTGTTTGTGCAGAGGAGGAGAGGAAGACTGATCGGTGGCTGAGCATATGAACTAGTTCTACAGAATGATCCTATTTGATTCATGCTCATGCGCTCTGTTCACCAGAGACATGGGAGCAGAAATGTGTTTCATAACCTTAGCCATGGACAGCACAAAGACTACTAAACTTTGTGTTACAAAGAGGAGGATGGTTGGTCCACACACCTTTTATAGTATTTTCACGCTTTCATCTGATGAGGAAAAGTGGAGACAGAGACACAGAAGAGAAAGTTCTGGCAGGTTTTAACCCCAGGCCAGTCGGGGATGTGGTTCCAGAGAGAGATTTAACCACACAACTATCCCAGGAACACAAAACTGATAAACCTGCACTGTAAAGGTGTTGCTATTGCATCTCTATACATGCATACATATGATGCTTACCTGGTGCTAGATATGAAAGTGGTAATCCACAACATCTTTGATGCTAAGAGTTCATTGCTGTGGTGTTTCTGCACTGCTCTTCCCAGAGATCACCTGTCAATCAAACAGTGTGTCCAGTACTGTGACGTCTTTCTCCATTTTCTGTTGATGCAGTTTGAGTTTCTGTAGGTGGCGCTCTTTTCTTTGTCTGTTCAGCCATGGTGGCTATCACTGCTCATGCTAACTACCCAGTTCTTCTTCTGTTTATTCCAAACAAACAATACATAAAACGCATCACTTCCTGTGTGTCAGAGGATTTTTCCCAGCAAAGACCTACCAGACACCGGCTGTTTAGAACAGCAAAGGTAAAAGCTTTCATGAACTGACTGTAGGTTGAATCACTGTTGTGTTATATCAAGCAGTGATAGGGAGTAGCAGAACTGACATTTATTTATATGTAAATATAGCAGATTATTACTTTAAGGCTTTTACTCCAAAATGCTATGCAGCCTGGTGTTCACTGATCAGTATTCAAAAAGTACAGGTAGTTAGATGCTCTAAAATCTTAATCTGTTTTTTAAGTAAAGGGCTCAAGTCTGCTAATAACATCAATAATATTCAATAGCGAGTTTTATTTTCATGCCAGCTTGTCATTTTTTTAAATTTTGATTTCTCATTTTGGGAATGAACCCCTTCATATTTTAAAAAAGATGACAGTATTCTACACACACTGAAAGGCCTCAGACCTGCTTCATTATGTACATATTTAATGCATCTCTTTAGGTCATTAATAGATCAACTGGGCTGAACAATGCATGGTCTGACAGGGTCTGCCGGCTGTCACTGTGTGGTAGGATACTACAGTGAGAGACCAGCATTGGTTTGGGAGAAACCCTTGTCTAGGTTTTCCTCTAATCACTAGGCCACCCTGCCACCCTGTAGTCTTGTATTCATTTAAAAGACACTTCCTATATTTATTTAAAAAGCAGTCTAGTGTATTAAAAACAGTATCTTACTGCATGGCTGTACTGTTTTTAAAAGGAAGGTCACTGAATATTCCATATGTTGCCTTAAGCAACAACAGGGCTGAGACATTAACTAACACTTTAGCCTTGAATGTTGGTCTCCTGGTGTCCTGACTGAGTGAGTGACAGCTCTCCGGCTGAATGGAGGGTGAGGGAGGGATGTGCAGCTTGGCGTGTGGAGCGCCGGAGCGTTTGGACAGTCTAGTAATCCACAGGGGAGGTGCACACTATGGCTCCACGTGCCGGTAAGCTGCTTAGGTCCTCTGTAATTAGGGCTGTGTGTAGTAAAAACACAGAGCAGGAGGGGAAGTATGGACCAGGAGGCCGAGCATACTGCTGGCTACCTGCAGAGGCTGACCGGCTACCACAGGGTTGTAGGTTTGGGTCTAAAGACATGCATGTCAGGTGGATTGGAGACTCTAAATTGCCCATAGGTATGAATATAAGTGTCTGTCTATCTGTGTTCGCCCTGTGATGGACTGGCGACCTCTCCAGGGAGTCTCCCTGCCTTCTGCCCAATGCATGCTGGGATAGGCTCCAGCCCTGTATGACCCTGAATAGGAATAAGCGGGTAAAGACAATGAATGAATGGTGCAGTCAGTGATAAAGCATGATAAGGGATAAGAAAGCACAAAAAAGAAGAAATGCAATGACTAATTTGTGCAGGTCTTATAAAACATGTCACCTTAACACCTCAACAAAACAACAAAAACATCCGGATGACAGCAGAGACAGCTGGAATAGATAACAGACTCTAAATGCCAACAGGAGGAATATGGTGGGAAGTGGTAGAACAACAGTAAGATCCATGAAATCACAAGGGAACTAAAAATAAATGAAAATAGCCCGATATGAAATCATAGGGGAGGTGAATGTGGTGGTTATCATGACCCTTACTTTTCTGTTATGTCATTATTCGAGGTACATTATTATTATTCTAAGGACATTTCTAGGTACATTATAATGACACACTTCTAAGCATTCATTACCTTCAGTCATACAGAGCTAAATCATAGTGGAAAGTGTGATGGTCGCTCTATTTACCTTCGTTCATGGAAAGGTAAAGTGAGCCCCCTTGTGGAGACCAGACAACACACTCATCCATGGATTCAGCAGCAGAACAGATGTGTGAGTATGTGTTTTACATGCCTATATATGTGTGTGTGTTTGCAGGTCTGCTGGTGTACGTGGCCATGATGGTGGGGGCGTTGGTGTGGGGGGGCCTGTCCGATAAGATGGGGAGGAGGAAGTGTCTGATCTACGTCCTGACCATCGACCTGGTCTTCTCCTTCCTATCCTGCTTCGCCCAGGGCTACGGCTTCTTCCTCTTCTTCAGGTTCTGCTCCGGCTTCGGGTGAGACGCACACATTTACATTTAACACCAGATGACAACAGCTTCACAGGCTGGATCCTCTAGATTTTAGAGGTTTTTAATGATGAAGCCTAACCCTAACCCTTCTTCCCCCAAAATGAATATAGAACATTTTGAAAAAAAAATGTTGTACCTCACCTTCATTTGCATTTGAAGAGATTTGTTCCTGAATGAGATGCCCGCCATTTGAAAAAAAGTGACACCTACTGTCTAAAAACAAATTATGCTCCTTTTTAAATAGTAGGTAACTTAAGGCCTTGGTCGACAAGCTGATAATGCTTTAAGAGACTGGATGCTCTCTATTTTAGAGATATTGTATTGAAGGATGAACTTCAGATAATGATTTTGTTTTTTTTTGTTTTTTTCAAAATGCATATATAGCAGTTTGGAAACAAACTGGAAACAAACATTTACATTGTGCAAGCCAGGAGATAAAGACAATATGATTCAAGCAGACCAATCAGCTCACTAAAGCTTTACATTCCTCATCAATTTTACACATTTACACTTCTTTTAGCTGAGATCGCCAACAGGGCATTTAGTAAGAAAAGTAAGGAACTGAATCGTGTTTTAAACCTATCACATAGCTAAATGATTACAGCCTGCTATACAGACATTGATTTGTCATGTTAGTAGCCTACTTTATGACAAGCAGCCGGAAATCATTGAAGGTTCCTTGGGCTATATGGGAAATTTCATTTATTATTTAATTTACATTGTATCTTTTGTTATTGAAAAACAGTGATAGGTCATTAGTTTCCTTTCAGTTCAGTTAAGCAGCTCTCACTGGGACTCAGTTTGGCACCCTGGTATGTAGTCCTTGTACAAGTCCCTGTTTATACTGCATGTTTTTGAACTACTGCTGCACTTTGGCTCCATCCCCAAGTGTTTGGAAAAGTCAAGTTTTGCTCTCTTTCCAGCTGTCAGAAGTTACACAATGGTGTGGTTGAGAGACACAAGAGTTCTGGGTTACATTACACTGATTTGGTTCAAATATATACTGTATAACTCTCCCGAAAGAGCTGTGATGGCTACTACTGTACCTGCTGTCATGTGCAGCAGGCCAGCAACACACCACATTCCCACATTGTTAAATCAAACTCAAAGTCACACTTCTTTTGATACTGCAGGTACTTGCGCTGCACTGAGCACGCACAGACCTGAAATATTCATGTCACAGCTTTCGCCAAGCCAAGAAACACAAAGTCCCCAAAATAAAACATTCAGCTGTTGCCGATTTACAACGATGATGAGCCCCACGTTAGTCATAAAAACACATCTGCGGAGGAACTGTGCCCATTTTGCTGGCTTCACAAAACACAAAGAACAGGCAGACTCCAGTTCAGTCACACACCCTGTCTAATTGTTTGTACATTTCTTGTTATAAAAAAAAAAAGGAAAATCTCCCAGAACGGCGGCGCTTGCCTTGATGTTCAACACATGTCTGTTCAAATCAGGGAAAATGTCAGTGAAATGTTCTGGTGTAAAAGTGTAAACATGAGCAACGATTGTCATGTGGAGGGTCTGGGGTATCATCAGGCTGAGATGCATAGATAGATAGATATCATTTTATTTATGTGTCACTCCTCAACGTACAGGTCAAACAGAGCAACAAACACAGTACCCCAATAAAAAAGGAGGTTGAGGACCACTCGTTTAGAGTTATGAGACAGGCTAAAAATAATACACATAAAAAAATACTAGAATATATATATATACATATGTATATACATACAGTATATACATACACACAAATATACACACACATAAGTACATACACTCGTACAGATACATTGATACACATATACATACATACACACACACGAAAAATAGAGGTCATATTACACACACACAAACATGCATGTCATGTACTGATGATGTTGTAGGTTGGAGTCCGTTTTGGTGATGTTTTTACTTGAACTGAAGGTGTACACGGGCCTCAGTATTAACTAATAACTCATTCCAATGAGTAACAAATTATAGGTCTGGAGTTTGGTCAAGCCACTGGCAGGACTACAAATGTGTTTTATGAAATCTATAAATCTGTTTTATGAAAGAAGATCTCAAAGCTATGAGTGAGAGAAACAACAGTAACACAAAGAGCGCAATGATTTTTTTGCTGTGCTCATTATATCCTTCCCCCCCTGACCAAGACTATCAGCCAGCTGTAGCCATAAAACTTTCACTCTCATGAGATGAACAATTTCTAACTTGGAGGGCCCTCAGACTGTAAACTGCAAGTTAAAACATCCCTGGCTTTTAACCATAACCTTACCGTAACTATCTGCTCTGGTCAGTCCCAGCATCATATTGAACTACAAACATATTGACCTTACACAGAGGGTCAAAAGGCTAAAACAGACCAAGCATCAAGGAGCAACCAAAATTGCATGACCTCAGGACCCATGATAACATTTCAAAAATACAAGTTGACCAGTTGATCATCAACCTGACAATAAGGCTATTTTTACAGAATTCTGAAAAAGAAAACATACAATAAAACAGAAAAAACTCCTTACATTTACATTGTTGTCATTGTTGTAAATTGTCATTTATCTGATGCTTTTCCAATGAGCTCAACAGTAGAATAAACTCCTAAATCACCAACATTACGAGCAACCGGTAGTAAGGAGGTCAAGGGTCAGAGGTCACACCACCCAGACTATATTCCTGTGACCCTAGACTGATCATGGATGATAGACAAATGTTTATTACGGAAATAAGAGTCAATGAGAAGCAATAGAAATGAATTTTTTTGTGGTTCCTCCTCCAGAATCGGCGGCTCCATCCCGATAGTGTACACCTACTTCACCGAGTTCCTGCAGATGGATAAGCGTGGCGAACATCTGAGCTGGCTCTGCATGTTCTGGATGCTGGGAGGCCTGTATGCCTCCTTCACCGCCTGGGGCATCATCCCTCACTACGGTAACACACACACATACACCACACACACATACTATATATACATACACATATCAAGGCACAAAAACATTCATGCACACACTCAGGGGACAGAGACAAAATGTAATTCATTTTATGTTTGATATCACTGAAACTCATTTTATCTTAATGAGACTCACTTAAGGAACATTTTCGAAGGCTTTTGTCTCATTTGACGTGTTAGGCCAGCTCCTCCCAGTCTGCATGACCAGCAGGATGTGAAAGTGAAAAGACTCCTACACTCTAAAAAAATAAAAGAACCATGAAAAACCTTTAGGGTAGCTTCAGACTGCAAATGCAGAAGGTTCCCAGAAGTCCTTAATTAAGAGTTCATAAACCCTGACAGTACTTCAGACCCCTAACATGGGGATTCTTCTACAAACCCTTTAGGGGTCTGTTCATTTAATGAGGAGCCCTAAGGTGCTCCCTTTGGACGTAAGGATAATCCCCAATGGTGCTGGGAGTCATTCTGGTCCAGGACATTAAGCTGTGGCTCGGTCTGCTTCTCAGCTCTTCATTATGCTTGCTCATATGTCTTGTCTTAAGAAGCTCTCCCAACAATCACTTCTTAAAAATGAATAATTCACATAAAAATAAAGCAAACTGAAAACCATGGCACTATCAGGAATTGAAAAATTATTCTGTGTGGGTCCAAACCTGGCCCAACTTGTCAGTCTCAAGCAATGTTTTGAATACAAATGACACATCCAAAGTGGAAAAGTTAGTGCATATAAGAAAAGTTTTGTAGGGACATTTGACTGAATTGGAAACTGAATTTTAAGTTACAAAGATGGGTTTTCAAAATATTCCTGTGCAGCTCATGGGTTTGCTGTTGTGTTGCAGGCTGGGGCTTCGCCATCGGCACAGAGTTCCAGCTCCACAGCTGGAGGCTGTTTATTCTGGTGTGTATCTTCCCTGCCCTGGCCGCGCTGGTCGGAGTCATCTTCATGCCGGAGAGCCCACGATTCCTCCTGGAGGTAAGACACTGGAAATGAGGTTGCCAGTTCAAATCCACCCCCTCCCTCAGCATCCACTGTCAGGTACGCTTGAACACGTAACCTGAAGGCTGGGGCTGGAAAACAGCATGGAGCTCAGGATGAACAGGATAGATACTAGTTGTAAGTTCCCTTTCCTAATATTCGTTATGTCGGTGTACACTATTAAGCATCAAGTTGTGATTGGTTAAAAATGATGAGTCATGAGGCACCACAGCGACATCCCACCGCTGTGCTAGGTAGCGAGGGGCTGCTAAGGCGTCAGCGGGACAGCACCCACCCATGTTTCTCATCCAGGATATTGTCAGCAGTTTAACCACCTGTGGTATTGTGTGTGTATGTTACAGCCGGGCTTCTCAACAGACCCCCAAATAGACACACATTATGGCCCCCGCACCCCCATTTGATCAGATGTAGTCCCAGGGACCTTATGGGAACATTATCGTTGCTTTTTATTTAGTACTGAGTTGAAATGACTACACTGTATATGGGGAGATAATAGCGGTGAGAGTGACATGATTTGAATATTCATTCTTACACATTATGTAATTTGGGTAATTTCTATTAAATTAAATCCTAGTGAAATTAAACTACTGCATATCTTGCTGGAGACCCCCTGAAACCCCTTCAAGGACCCCTCGAACCCTCTAAAGAAAGCCTGTGTGTGTTTCAGAATGCCAGACATGACGAGGCGTGGATGATCCTGCGACAGGTCCACGACACCAACTGGAAGGCCAAGGGAGAGCCGGAGAGAGTCTTCACTGTGAGTCTCTATTCACAACAACACTGCCGTTCTGCTCCATCACCGAGTGTCAAATATCCATCTTAACAAGCCGTTAACAAAATAAAATGAAGGAGATATAACAGGAGTCTGTGTTACAACTGGTGCAGGGCAGATTAAAGGGGATAATATGGGAATTGAGCTTAAAGGATGAGGCTGGTGTTTTTTAATGCATTGCTTACCGTCAACAAATCCTATGAAAATAACAAAATCAGCAATTTTCTTTTTTTCTTTTGCCAGCAAGTCTCGTCCATGTAGCCGATGCCCAATGCAGCCATGTCCCAGCAGCCATAGAACTCCATTGTATTAAAAAAACGATTAAAAACACGTCAAAGAGCCATGCCGTTGCTCTGGGCAACATATTTCATCATCACGATGCACCGGGCCAGCCGACTTTTTCCTCAAACAACTTAATAAGCCGGCTGTAAACATGTTTGCGATGTCAGGAAAGTAGTTCCGTAGCACCGAAAGTAGCCCCCGGCGTAATGAAGAATTTGTTCCCATTTGAATTTCATTTGGTAATAACTACAACAGTCTGACTTTTCGTGGTAACAGTTAGCGATTTTTAAAATTGAAACTATGTCTTTGTGAGCTATATTTCAAGGTTTTTAGCTTACAATTGGAGCCAATGATTTCCGGGTTGACGGCTAAAAACGGTACGTGGGAAGTCAGAAAGTAACGGGAGTAGAGCAAACGCATTGTTGATTTTGTTATTTTCATAGGATTTGTTGACGGTAAGCAATGCATTAAAAAACACCAGCCTTAATCTTTAAGACCTCTGAATCAAAATACCTCTCCAATTTTAGGAAGCACTTTCCTATTCCATGAAAAAGTGAGAAAGACAGCTCATATGCTGCTACTTAGTCTCTCAGTGACCGGGCATATATGCCGACTTCCGCTGTCAGACAAGCAATCTTCTACCCAGCATGATCACAGCTTGAGCCCATTCAGTGCATGGTGAGGGAAGCGTGTCCTTCAAGGTGGAGGAATCTCTCAATACACTTGTGCATGAGACGCCAAAACTTGGTGAGGTTCTGGGACTGGTAGCATGAACTTACATAGGAACACATAAGTGCATAGAAGCTCTGTTTAGTTACATAGGAGCTCCGTTTGCGTTTCTTATTCACCGTTTCAACACAGCTGATATTGAACCAGATGGAGCTCGTCAAGTCACATGGTCAGAGCAACAGGTGTAGCTCATTATTAGGAGTCACAAGAGTTAATCAGGCAATCATAACAGTCTCAAAATGAAAGATTACAAGTGACAGAATACATAATTAAGGAAAATATGCAAAAAGAAAAAAAACAAGGTAACAAATGTGTACACCGTATACACAAAAGACGCTCTTATACATCAATTCAGTGGACATCATAAACACCGACAATAGTAATAATGAGCTCCACCTGTTGCTCCGACCATGTGACTTGATGAGCTCCACCTGTTTCAATATCAGCGCAAATGTTACAGTGACAGATAACATGATGAAGACAGCTTGCCTGTTGAAACGCTGAATAAAATATGCAAATGAAGCTTTGATTGTGCGGCATTCCTTCCCATGTCATTTTGGAAGCTGGCCCATAAACACTGTTCAGAATCTTGAATTGAATTAATCTGGTGTGAATTTCTGTTGACATTTTCTTAGGATGTTTGCCCACGCTTCTTCTGAAAAGGAAATATTCAAGCCATTTACTTTTTATTAAAGAAGAACAAGTGGAAAAAAACAAGTGCCAGTATTTTGAAATAAGGCCGATCACTCCACTAATAATAACAATGCTGGTAATGATAATGATGATGATGATGATGATGATGATGATGATGATGATGATGCTGATGATGATGACGGCCCCCTCCTCCCTGTCAAGGTGACCAATATCAACACCCCCAAGGCCCAGGACGACGAGTTCATAGAGATCCAGAGTGACACCGGCACCGCCTTCCAGCGCTGGACCATCAGACACATGACCATGCTGCAGCAGGTCAGCCAGTCACACCTACACAATAGAACACAATAGAATAGACTTTACTGAAACACAGGATGTAATGTTATCTTCCCAGTGTTACCCAATACTTTCTAACCTCGCTATTGGTCTCAACAACAAGGCTAATGGGGAAAAAACATCCCTCACATCATTGAACCGCCAATTTCAGGAAAATGGGGGAATTTAGGCATACAGGGTGACAGAGTGGTAATGATAATGATAATCATATATTGTATTTATTATTTAATGTGGAAAAAACCCTCATGAGTCATAAGATGAAGACAGTATGGTGTGTGACGTCTGTCTTATAGCTAATGTCTGTCTTTCTGTCTGTCTGTCTGTCTGTCTGTCTTCCAGGTGATGGCCAACATGATGTCGTTGTCGGCTCCAGAGCTCAGACTGCAGGGCCTCTTCCTGGTTGTCATCTGGTTCTGCCTGGCCTTCAGGTAGCAACAGCCATTTAGTATTTAACTATTTAGCCTGTAGGCCCACATGGAGAGGTGAGACTTAAAGTTTTTTAACAGTTTTTCCGGTGATTAAAGTCTAAAATCTCTCGTCTTTGTGTCTGTCTGTCTGTGTGTGTGTGTGTGTGTGTGTGTGTGTGTGTCAGCTACCACGGGTTGGGAGTGTGGTTCCCTGATATGATCAAGTACATGCAGTACGAGGAGTACGAGGCCAAGGTGCGGGTGTTCCACCGAGAGCGGGTGGAACGGTTCCACTTCAACTTCTCCCTGGTCAACCAGATCCACCGCGAGGGAGAGTACATCCACGACAAGTAGGTTCCCTCAGCACCCTCTACACCTTATACTGACAAATGTGTTGTGAATCATGTCCAATCAGTTGCATTGGCCACAAGTGCACTCCAATAGAGACAACTCAGGGGCTTTCAAAGGGTTATTGGATGCACCTTAACTCAAGGGATGAATACTCATTTTTAATTTATTTGTAACAATTTGTAAATAAATAAACCCACTTTGACATTAGGGGTTATTGTGTAAAGATCAGTGACAAAAATTCCATTTTGAATCCAGGCTGTTAAACCACAAATGTGCAGAAGTAAAGGGGGTTGAATACTCTCTGAAGGCACTGTATGTATTGTATAGAGTATAGTACATTTACTAATACACAGGATCAAACAGCACAAGGGATAGTTACATTGGCTCCCATGCATAAGTAAATGTGCTGTTCTATTCATTCATTCATTCATTCATAGTTAAAGTGATGTTTTGTAAAAACCTCAGTAGGAACCACTTTCTTGTTATGTTGAAAATCAAGTATATAAATTGTATTTAGGGTACAAGAAGAATGAAGACCTAAGTAATATGGATTTGTTCTGTGTCCTGGTTCTAAGTTTTAAAGAAGCAAGCAGAAAAAGTTTCTTGTTTGCAGTTATTTAAAACCAAGAGCGTGGGTAACAAAATGCCTAAGGTGGTATGAATGTTCTATTCAACTGAATAAACCTTTACATTTTATTAATGTCAAATTGGAAAAAAAAAAATACTTCAGAAGTTGAGCCTTCTCTTTAAAGTCATAATTCACCGGTTGTTCATGTTTCTCTTTGATGTGTTTTTTTTTTGTCTCCTTTATTTAGGTTTGCAAACATAGAGATTAAGTCTGTGAAGTTTGAGGATTCGCTGTTTGAGAACTGCTACTTTGAGGACATCAAGTCCACCAACACCTTCTTTGAGAATTGCACCATCAAAAACACTGTCTTCTATAACACAGGTACCACATGGGATTGGTAATAAATGATCATAACAAAATTTGCACAGCACTTTTGCACTGCTGGCTCCGTTAAGGCCCGGAGTTCACTAAAGCCAAGTCATTAGTGGTATGAAATATAGTATATCAAAAGAAATTTGATTCACAAAATGACTTGCAAAGTCATACAAAAATATTCACAAGAGGGAGATTTTTTCTTGTGTCAATAGCGAGATCCCATAAGGCTTGCTCCTCAGCTTTAATCTAATGTGATTCTATTTCTTCCAACTTCATCCACGATCAGTCTAGAGAACAGTGGATATTTGTTCCATCTATTGTCTGGGTGCTGTGACCTCTGACCTTTGACCTCCTATTGGTTGCTTGTAATGTTGGTGATCTAGGAATTTAAGCTTATTCTACTGTTGCAAGTCGCTCTGGATAAGAGAGTTTCCAGGTCTCTCTGAAGTTGATGCCACAGAGAGGATAAGAGCGTCGGCCCCAGTGTAAAATGTAAACACATAAATGTAAGAGTGAATCTCTCTCCCTTCCCTCCGTACTCTCCAGACCTCTGGCACGAAAAGTTCAAAGACTGTCGAATGGAGAACACCACCTTCCTCCACCCGAAGAAAGGCTGCCACCTTAACTTCCAGGAGGAGAACGACATCGTCATCTACATGGTCAGCTTCCTGGGCAGCTTAGCCGTGTTGCCCGGCAACATCATCTCAGCGCTCTTCATGGACAAGATAGGAAGGATCAGAATTATAGGTGAGATCAGATGCAGAGAGCGTGTCTGTTGTCAGATCTGTTTCAGTGTATCATCATCTGTCAAACTTCCATCTCTCTGTCTCTCTCTCGCTCTCTCTCTCTCTCTCTCTCTCTCTCTCTCGCTCTCTCTCTCTCCTGTAGGAGGGTCAATGCTGGCCTCCTCTGCCTGTACCTTCCTGTTGCTGTTGAGTTTCAGTCAGGGAGCTGTAATCTGCTGGCAGTGTCTGTTCTATGGCGTCAGCGTGGCGGCGTGGAACGGCCTGGAGGTCATTTCTGTAGAGCTCTACCCCTCGGCTAAAAGGTACAGTCCAACTTTACCCCTCCGGTGCTGTGGTCCAACTTTACCCCTCGGCTAAAAGGAAATCTTCACCACATACTGTGCAGCAAGAATCAGCCGGATGAAGACGGGCTCCTCCTTGAGAATATACAAAACAGATACATGTGAAAAACAGACCCTGATGTTTGTTTTCTAAAGCAACTCAGGATGTCTCAGAGACAGACCACTCCAAGTCCAACAAATCCAATAAATAGCCTTGTATGGTAGAGAAATATGGACATGTGTAAGTTTGGTCATGTCTGGATTTGCACATACATGTAGTCGCATTTGGATTCAAGATGCAAGTAAATCTAAACGATGTGCAGTGACATCTTGAGGCTACGCTAGAGCAAGCATTGCTAAATTGAGCCTTTGTAGGAACAAGACTATGATGAGTAAACATGAAGATATTTCCCTGTTAAATTGATTTGAGCATGAAAAATTGAGTAAAAAGAGCAAGACAAATGGATTTGTTCTTTCAAAACCCTTTTCAATTACATTATAAACTTGCATTTTGCGTACGCAGACTTTTCAGTGTGTCAGTGGTTCAATCCCTGTCAAAACAAAATGAATGTGTGTGAACTGTAATTTGCAAGCAAGGATGGAGGTGGGAGCTAGAAGAGAGGAGAATTCTGATTCTGTTTCTTTTAACCAATCAATTGTCTTTCATTGACCAGCATGCCACCTACTGGCCGGCAGTATTCGTTTTGCCTGCACATAGTTGGACCTTTTGCCTTTTTACAATGTCTTTCTATAATTTCCTTTGTACCGCCCCTTTCCTATTCTTGAGACAGATAGCAGTGCCCCAGGGAGAAATTTGTTTTGCACTGTCAATACATTTTTCATTTCTGCGTCTCATCCTCACCCATTTATTCTCCAGATAGCCATCTAAACCCATGCCACCTCATCTTTCTCTCTGTGTCTCTGCAGAGGGACGGCGTTCGGTATCCTGAACGGGATCTGTAAGTTTGCGGCCATCATCGGCAGCTTCATCTTCGCCGCCTTCATCGGCGTCACTAAGATCATCCCCATCTTCCTGGCCTTCGCCGCCCTCGTCTGCGGAGGTCTGCTGGCTCTCAAGCTGCCCGAAACCCGGGAGAAAGTCCTCTCTTGAAAAGCCAAACTCCTGCAGCCTCCAGGCCAAAAAAACACAGTATAGCTATGTGTAAAAGTTTGGAAAGTACTGGGTTAAGTTGAGAGAGAGAGAGAGAGAGGGAGAGAGAGGGAGGGAGGGACGGCCATGCTATCTGAGCTGTATGTGTGTGTGTGTGTGTGAAAGAGCAGAGAGGCTGAGTCATGGTTATATGATCTTAAAAATCTGTCTGGTTGCCTATGTAAACCTCTGGTTGCCCTCCGCACCCTCTGTTAGCCACTCAGGCTGCCCCACTATTTCTGTCGCAACATGTGAAAATGTGTGTTTGTTATTCTTTAAATGTCTACCCCCCCTCCCCACGCACACACACACACACACACACACACACATTGCACATACATGCATGCATGCACCCAGTGTAGCAAATTTTATGTTTGAGGTTTGTGTAAAAGAAAGATTAATACAAGAGATGAGAACTATGTCTAATGTACTTGAAAGGTAATGTAGTTCATGGTACCATGTTGTGCTTTGATTTAAATCTCTGGTTGAAGAAAAAAGGAAGGTGAGGGGACTGACAGTCACAATTTGAATTTGAACGCTGTTGTATTCACAGCCGAGGCTCAGCAGCAGTGTAACCACTGGAGGAGACTTCTCACTCATCCACCAAGTCTTTGTTTATTCCACACTGCCCCTTGGTCTCTATGGTCGATAGTTTGTTCTGCTTTAGTTCACATGTGGTCGCTTGGTTCGTCTTCTCTAGGTCTACTCCTGGATCGATCATTTTATTAAGTGTGGAATGTATTTCCTGATCGAATCCGGTCCCGTTTCTCAGTGTTGATCCAAACCCGACCCGAGCGCCAGACTGGATTCTCCTTCTGTTTCTGTCGTCTTGACTCTGAGCCATAGTGTCCGTCCTTAACTGTAGCGCTGTGTTCTAGCTAGTGATAACGTAGAGTCTGAGTCTTGTCTGTCAAATCTTGCCATGACAAAATGTAAGGAATTGTTCTGTTCTGTTTGTTTATTCATCTGTTTTTTCTAAAAAAGAATGATATAAAACTGTGAGTTTAGATATTTTGATATTATGCTCTCTTTTTGACGTTCTGGTGAAGAACAGTGTTACAGAACCTGCTGCATTTCTGACAACATGTATCAAGATTTCTAAGGAGCACGTTACTTTTTTTTGGCATGACTGAGCTGTGTGTGTGTGTGGCTGTTCTCCACATGTCTATATATTTACTAAACACTATAGCCTGACTACCAATATTGTATTTGCTGTTGTACATACTTTAGACACGTGTATATTAGTTGTAAAATAGTAGCTCCAACATGACTGGAATAAATCCTTCAGCTGTATGAACAGGATGTATTAATGTGAGGGCGTACAGTCCGATTCCCTGGTTGATAGATAGATAGATGCAAAATGGGGTGCAATGAAGGAAACAATCAAAGCAGCATCACGATTGTGAAGATAAGCCCCTTCTTTCTAAACTTTGAATGTTAGTTAACTACTAAGTGGCTACCGTATGTGTCAGTAGTAGTAATGGGAGTTTCTGATTTGATTTAATGTGATTTGACAACTTGGAAAAACACATGAAACGTCAAATAAAATCACGGAGGATGTCATGATGAAGTCAGATTCATTTCCGCTGTGGTCCTCATGATGTAAAGGTGGCAGCGCAGGTTAGACAGAGTGAATTCAACAGCTAATGTTCTTCCTTTTAAAGTAAGCTGAGGAGAAGATAGCATTCCCTGGAAGGAGAGTGCATTGGGAATATTTACTATGGCAGATAGAGAAACTTGTGAAGACAGGTGGGAAGTTTTACAGTATGTTGAGTTAGTGGACAGAGAGTAAATTAGCGTTGCAGTGCTGCACTGTTTGTCTCTGTTCTAACACACAGGAACAGACGAACCTTGAATTTTTTGTTTTGTTTTGTGATGGTAAAAAATAAAAAAAATGTAATTGTATTTGATGTGCGAGAATTTTTTATTTGTCAAGAAAACGCTGAATCTTTCCTCTCACGGCCTACCAGTTAGTGACAGACTTGAACCTCAAAATGACAATGTAATAGTATAATTTTGATATGATATTATGTATCATATCAGTGAGTGGGAGTATTCCTGTTCCCATGTCTATAGCAGCTGGGCTTGCGGGGCGGGGGGGGCTTGTAAAAACATGGCAGCACACAAGTGTGAGCAAGTGTCAGTAGTAGGAGGATGTGTTTACTCTGGCCGAGGTGTGAAGACACACTGCTGATCCGTCCACCAGGTTTAGCAGGATGTCAAACTGCAGTGGGCAGTGAAGAGAACATGCATGTTCTTCTCGGGCACTAATGGCTTGAATTTTAACGTTTGATTTTGTTTGAATTTAATTGGAGGGAGATTTGGCAGATCAACATTACTTCAGTTATAGGTTCATTTGTAGGTTTTCACAGTTTGAAAAGGTCCAGAGTAATAGAATATTATCATAGCATTCTCATCAAATCAATACACAATTGTTGTTTTAACACAAATTGTGCACATTTTCAAATACAGAAAATATAGTAGTATAGACGTTTCCAGTTGTGTGAAAGACAATTCAATTCAATTCAATTCAATTCAATTCAATTCAATTCAATTCAATTCAATTCAATTCAATTCAATCCTTTATTGTCCCGTAGGGTGAAATGTTCAGCGAATGTCACTCTCTTACAATTAGATGAAATTTATTGTCCACCTCTGTTTGACCCCTCCAGTCCAGTTTACCATATCAGGCTGCCTGCTATGTTTCACACCCAGGGTGCAGAATGCCCCCCCCACACACACCACCACCACCACCCCTTACACACACACACAACACACACACACCACCATTTCTCACAGGCCTCAAACAGGCTGAGCCCAGTAACCACACAATTCCCTATCACTACACGGATTTCAGACAGATCATAACTTCACCTAGGACTGATTCACAATAAAGTAATGTGCTCCTCTATTGCTTCCTGTAGGAAAACCCTCTTTTCTCTCTCCCCCCTCCACAGGGAGGTCAGAGGTCAGGGTCAGCTGCAGAGCAGCAGCCCTGGAGCTGGTAGAGCCAGCTTGTCTTGCTCAAGGACACTTCAGCAGGGTGGAACGACTGGGGGCTTGAACCCAGAACCTCCCCACTCTCCCTACCCCTCCCTGGTCACTACACCACCCTGCTGCCCATGATGATCATCCATGATTTTCCCCAGCACTTCTCTATCATTCATGATCGTTTTAGGGTCACGATAATATGTGTTCCATCAATTATCAGGGAGCTGTGACCACTGACCTTTGACCTCCTTACTATTGGTTGCTTGTAATATTGGTGATCTAGGAATTGAAGCTCATTCCACTGTTGACCTCACTGTGTGTTGCTCTGGCATGTCGGCTAAATGCCTAAAATGAAATATATCCCCATATTTTAACATGGTAAAGTCGGTCTCTTTTTGATTTTGATTTTATTTGTGTTTACATCCTTTATTACCTTTTTCACTCTTCACTGTTTTCCAATCTACACCTCTATTCTCGGCAGCTGTAGTGGCCCAAATTCCCAAACCTGACCTTCTCATTGCCTCACTTAATGCTAGGTCACACCAGATGATTTTTCCGCTCATTCTACGCCTGACTGGACCATCCTAACGGTGGATGCAGATTCTCCTGTAGTGTGAACGGGCTATAGACTGGAGACTTGTGCCTCTTGACAACTCCAGACCAGTCAGAGCCCAACAAGATTAGGAATTTAAATACAGGGGGGTGAAAAAGAGAATGCACCAGTAGAGAAGTCACTTTAACAACAACGGTAGGTAGGTAGTTTACATCAGTAGATTCCCAAATTCACCTAAGCTGCTATACAATTTTATTTGCAGGAATAAATGTCAGTATGCCTGGATCAATCAACATGAATATGCAATTACAAATGAAGTGAAAGAAGCCTCATACGAAATTCTTCATCGATATTATCCTTGTGACACTTCAAAATACATTTGTTATGTAAATGTAAACAGTAGCTTCTGTACAATAAAGCAAGAAACCATAGAACACCTGTTTTGTAATTATATTTACAGTGAACAGTTCTGGACGTATGGGTAAATGCTTTTGAATGACAGAATCAGGTAGTGTGTGATCTCTCCTCTCCATGTGTGTGATGCCCCATCTTTGTACTGTTGTGTAGTGTGAACAGGTTCCTGACAGGATGGCAAGCAGCCCAGCCGTTTAGTCTGATTGGAAGATTGGAGCAGTCTTAAAGTCTGACCTAAGCATTAATCAAAGCATCAACACGTACCAACCCTCGATCTTCCATAGTCCAAACAGCTGCTTCAAACTCACTAAGAGGAAGAAGACTCTGCAGCTTATTCCATCCAGAGAGGTCAGAGGTCACAGTGGGTTTCTTATCTTTTTCTGTCTGAACCGCACAGACACTCAGCAGAAATGACTCTAACTGGGACCTCAGACTGTCGTACTGGGATCCACAATACAGAGTCATATCAGTGCTGAACTAGCAGGGAAGCTTTCCCAGTCTGGACACACTGGTGTCCAAACAACAGCAGTGGAAGGAGGTCAACTCTGGTACTTTTCCAATAGGAGAAATTGGTTCCCGATAAGAGAGAGAAAGAAAGGAGATTTTTGCATTATTATTACTGCATACATGCTGTAATTTTCACATATGGTTTTCTTTCATATTCTCATATTTCCTCTCTTTTGTTATATATTGCATATATACTGGTATTTTATACATTTTTCACTTATTTCATACTATACATCTTTCACAGTTTTTGGTAAATTCTCATATTGTATATATATTTAATTTGTCGCAGTACTGCTGCAAGTCAAGTCAAGTAAGTCTTGATGCTATAGTCCATACTTTTTCATACATTTATACTGTTGAGACTGTCAGTAGTGTATGTTCATATAACCAACATTTGCTCTGGTCTTATTTAAATTCTATTTTTCTTTGCTGTATCCCATCACTATTTGCTGCGACCCAATTTCCCCACAGGGTTAATTCCAGTTTTAGCTAATTCTATATTATTCCATGCAGCAGGAACAGAGATGGCGGAGGTCATGGAGGGGGTTTGGTGGACCCAGGAGGCCCAGACAGGTGGCAGGCAGCCCAGCCTCAGAGCCTACTGTGGGTGGGCGTCCACCCAGAGGTGCCAAACTCCCAGCCAGGCTCCCATAGCCTCACCTTGGTCAGGGTGACCGGTAGGGTCACACTGCGGGTTCAACCCCAGTTCACTGCAGCCTGGCCTCAGCCTGACACAACACCCACCTTTCCACGAGTTTGTTTAAGGTGTTGTGTAATTTTCTTGTATTTTATCTAGTTTACTGTGATTATGTATTGTGTTACTGTATATTCCTTGTTGCCTCTGACTCCCCCAGTCATTCCTCTACTGCCCTTTCTACTGTTTTATAATAATAGGCTACTTGCCTACACAGGAGCTTGAATCCGGGTCCTGCAGTTGAAGGACAGTCTCTCTGAACACTTCCACCCTGCCATTATGCACATTTTTGTATTTCATCTGTTCATTTCAGTGAGTGTGTATGGTGTTATATGCCATGCCGCAAGCCGATTCTGCCATTAGGGGCGATAAAGCCTTGAAGCTGAAAGCCCTGATGTGTCATGAAAACTGAGCTGGGAAGAGCTGGAATTATCTACTCTGTTGCTGTAGGGCTGGGATGTGTGACAGGTCTGATGTTAAGATGATCTAATAAACATGTCCGGAATATAAAGTTTAAGAACAAAACGCTCGTAACAAGCTGCTGAGGGAAAAATACAGTGTAATGGCTTAAAAAGTACTGAAATTTGACTCCAAATCTGAGTGTGTTGAGCATTGTTGAGCTCTTCTGTGTTGCTTTTCATTGAAGAAATGTGAGCATGAACAAGGCCAGTGGGTGTATGAGTGTTCACAAGGGCTTTTCAGTTATCTCAAACTTACCACTTGGCACAATCTGACTATTTAATAAGTCAAGAAGGAAAATTGACTATAAAGAGTTAATCCCCAAAACACTACAGTATATATCCATTCATAACTTGTCTCATTTAATGTCGCTAAAATCCCGAGGATCCAGTCTGTAAAGTGTTCCCATTTAGTCAACCAAGGACTGAAGTTCCCTACTATCTTAAAAAGTAACATCATTTGCCGTAACTTTGCTGTATTATTTTGTAAGAATAGGTGTCACAATTTCTGAATGGCGGAGAACTGATTTTAGGACCAAAACCTTTTCTCCTAAACTGTACAGAGAGAGAAAAAGAAGAAGAGAGAAAAGGAGACAGGGGGAACAAGTGAAAGAAGGATGAGAGGATGAGAGAGAGAGATGGGCAAAAAGGGAGAGAGAGAGGGATAGAGAGAGGTTAGCGGTGACAGTAGTTTCTAGCGGGCCTGGTTCTCACAGCTGAGGTGTGAAGTGACGCCTCCAGACTCCGTTCTCGGGGGTGTGAAACCATCACACCTCCACTTTAGCTGGCTAATGCAGGTCATCACACTTCATTAGACATCAACACACATTTACATTTACATTCTAGGCATTTAGCACAGGCTCCTATCCGGGACCACTTACAACGAGAGCAACAGTAGCATGAGCTTCACTTCCTAGATCAGGATAAGGGAGGTGAAGGGGTCAGAGGTCACAGCGTGATCACAAATGATCATGTAAGTGGTAGGAAAAGAAGTAAAGATAAGAGTTCAGGACTGATTCGATTAATGCCAATGAAGGTCTAAAATACATGAGAACTTCCTGGACAGTGTGTGTTTTACTTAGTCTGGTTAGTGCAGACTTTCCCTTCAGTTTACTTAATTTATTTGCTATTTGGTGGACATTTTTTATCCAAAGCTCCATTATCATGATGGTATACATTTTTAACCCCGGCAGTCTTAGCACCTTGCTCTACCCATTGAACCATAAAGGACCATGTTCACCTGCTGCCACTGAAGACGTGACAGTGATCAAACCCCTCATTTGACAAGACGAAGATGTGTTAATTCTCAACAGACAGTTTTATTTTGTAGTGAACAATATCTTCCCTGTTATAGCTGTCCAGTGACTGGCTGACTGGCTCTTTGGCTTTGGTGTTTCAAAATGAGTGAAAGAGAAATTAGATCAATCAGAACAGATTTCCCAATCTTTTGGAATTTTCCTTTCACCCCCAAAACATGTGCAAAATGCATCAGGGTTGTGGCAGAGACAAAAACCCAAGAAGCAAAAACTGTTTATTGTTTTGAGCAGGAGTCGAAATTCACACTTCCACTCCTGCAGCTGAACTTTCCCAGACAGAGAGAGAGAGAGAGAGAGAGGTAGAGAGAGAGGAGGGTCTGAGTGAGGGAGGGAGTGTGTGTGTGTGTGTGTGTGTGTTTTCAGGGGCAGTAGCCTCTGCTTTAGACAGTGATGGTTTGGGAGAGTCTGCGGAGGTGTCACTTCACACCTCTGTGGCCTGGCCTGGACTTATAAGCCAGAGGGACGGAGCAGAGCGGCATTCACAGCCTCCCAGTCCTCCCAGTCTGACCACTGAGTCCCTCCGCACAACATGGATACCTCCTCCGTCCCTCTGCTCGCCTACGGCCTGCAGTACCAGTGGTGCTCCGACTCCGATCTCTCCAGCATCTCCTCCTCGGAAACCCTCTCCCCCGTCCCCTCCATGGACTCCAGCCTGTCCCCTTCCTACCAGCAGCCGCCGGAGTCCACTCCCAAGGGGGCTAAGACCGGATACCCCCAGAGTCTCAAACCCTCGGCCCGCTCCTCCACGTCCGGACCGGGCCGGAAGTCGGGCCGAACCAGGGCGACCCGGATCCGCAGCAAGCAGAGGGAGAGCGCCAGCGAGAAGGAGAAGCTGAGGATGAGGGATCTGACCAAGGCTCTGCATCACCTCAGGACCTACCTCCCGCCCTCGGTGGCCCCGGCCGGACAGACCCTGACCAAGATCGAGACGCTACGCCTCACCATCCGCTACATCTCCTACCTGTCGGCCCAGCTGGGCCTCAGCGAGGAGGCGCTGTTCCAGAGGAGGGAGCAAGGCGACGGCTCGGCCAGCGACGCCTCCTCGCCGGACATCTCCAGCTACTTCCAGTGCAGCTCCGCGGAAAGCCAGTGGGCCCAGCTGCAGAGCCAGAGCCACAGCCTGGACCAGAGCCAGTACCCTGGCCCGTGTCAGAGCCAGCCCGCCTCGCTGCATTCTGGGAATTGTTGTTTTGGAGTAGACCTGCGTCAGTACAGCGGACTGTACAGTGAAGCTGCTCAGGGAGACGTCCTGAGCGCCAACATGGATGGCGTCCTGCAGTCGCCTCCTGCAACGCACCCCTCCTCCTGTCAGGTATGTACTAGAACTTCTTCCTGCTCTAAAATACAGACAAGTCATGTCAGTGGTAGAATACCACATTGAGCCAGTTTCTCACCCTTAAAGTCGAGATGAAATGAAAAATGCCTTTTTAACCCTTTTAGATCACATCCCCGGTCATATTGTGCACCTATATACCAATATATGCCAAAAAAAAATACAAAAAATCAATTTCTTTGTATTCTTATATCAAAATTCAATCATGTTTTCTTCCTGTAAAACAAAATATGCCATGTGCTTACGTGAGCATGCCCATAACCAATTTCAACCAATAATATCATGACATCCACCCATTAGCTAGCTAGCAACAGCATGGTACTTCGGTGTGTCTTCGGGTGTTATGGCACGCCCACTTTTCAACGTTCAAATCAAATTCCTCCCAACGTTATGTCCCGCCTGTCTTTCCTGTTTCACTCGGAAATACGTCACGATACGGAAGTTAGATACTCTCGAAATGCCGTTTCATCTCGACTTTAAGCCCTTTCTAAAGCATGCTTACGTACCTGTGATACTCAGTACAAACTGCTAAAAGTTCCTAATCATTGCTTTTCTTATACATACATAATCTTGTTGATTAGGTGTGTAAAACTCAACAGCTATCCTGCATGTTTTTGAAATAATTCTAAGTGCAAGATGCTAATAAAATCTCCTAATCAATATTTTGTATCTATGATTTGTTACAGATGTATGGCAAAGACTTCTGCAGCCCGCTGGTCCCAAGGGAGTATTGGGGCTAAACTCTCCACCTTCTTCATCATCAGCCAACAACAGCCAGACAAACTAGTTCACTGTTTTACTGCCTCACTGTGAAACCAGTAATTTATTTGAAATGTATATCTTATTTTCAGTGTTATTTATTTTGTCCTATGAAATGTTCCATGTAAATATCGATATATGTCTATGAACTATTTTTATAATTCTTTATACCACTATTTATAATAAAACAGTAAAATGTGTCATGTTGCGTCATCATCTCTGTGAATGGTCTTTATTTAGTTACATGATGTTTCTGGAAAAGTGCATGGTGCTCAGTCAACATTTCCTGGAGAAAGTCTTTCATTTAAATAAAAACAGGAGTAGATCGCCCTCTCCTGGTCATACTGTCACATTGACAATCTGCTGAACAAACTCAAGATTTCTCTAAAATTAGATTAGGAAACTTCAGCGTCCTCAGTAAAGCAATTTGGTGTGCAGCATGGAAATAACACACAATTACAATCAACAGTCAAGATTACCAGTCAACTCTCATTTCATCATCGTTTTGCAGTTGTCACATAATACAAAGTATACTTAACAAGCTACAATATATTACCAGTAAAAAACCTTATGCACTCACTCGTGCTTTTAACTGTTTTATCCTACTTCATCTCCAGATGGGTGGGCACACAGGACAATACAACGAACACCAGAGAGATTTAACAATCACTGGGAACTACTGGAAAGTCAGTTTGGTCTAACTTTCTGTGACAATGGCAAATGGCTTCACACTTAAGAAATTGTTCAGATCCAGTAAACCCCACCCATCTGGTACTCCAAGCAGGCTAAAACAAACAATCAGAATTATTTGACCCAGGTCTAGTGGGGATCAGCTTCTCTTCTCTCTCCTCTAATCTCATCGACAGACCAAACCTGACCAGGTTTGAACCATCCAGGCTCCCAGGCTGCCTGAGGAGCTTAGGCTGGCAAACTCATCACAAGCCCAACACCTTTACAGACAGGCTTTCATATGGTCTGTTTCTTTGTTTATCAATTTTAGTCGGGTGTCTCATTTTTGATGGTTTACCCTATGGCTTAAATGTTATTGCTTTTACTGTGTGTAAAGACCTTCATAAGTATGCTTGAAAAACTGCCTTAACTAAAGCATATATTGCTGTTAGTAGTAGGAATATTTGCATTAGTATTATGTTTTGTGATAGGCTAAGTCTAAGAAGTGCTAGGCTATACATAAATATCATTATTATTATTGTTGTTATTATTATTATCATTACTATGTGGTAACAGCATCAGTATTAGAATAGTATTAGTGTTAGTCTAAGTATTAGCAGCAGTAGTAGCATTAGTCTTAGTCTTAGTACTAATCTTAGTATTAGTGTTAGTGTTAGTGTTAGTGTTAGATTTAGTTTTAGTATTAGTATGATCTAGGGAACTTCTCTCTTTTCACCAGAGGTGGGAGTAAGTCACACATGTGCAAGTCACAAGCAAGTCTCAAGTCTTAACCTTCAAGTCTCAAGCAAGTCCCAAGTCACTGTGTTTAGACTCAAGCAAGTCAAGTCGAGTCACTGCTAAACGTCAAGCAAGACAAGTCAAGTCATTGCTCAGGTCAAGCAAGTCACAAGTCAAGTCACCATGAAAGAAGTGCTTAAAACAAGAGAGAAAGGGGTACAATGGCGAGCCATGCCATGAGAAAACAGAAAACTCTGATTCAGTTTGTCCGTCATTACAACCATCAGCAGGGAAATGGAAGCTCTTAGAGCCAAGGTGAGAAAACCACAGTGAACTCAGCTCAGAGTTCAGTCTGTTGACCGCTTGATCAAATATTCCTCTGGATACACTGTGGATTAGAACAAATGTAAGAGTGCTTTATAGCAGTGAAACATGCTGGATGGGGAACGTTCAGGCTGGAGGCTGCAAATACTCAAAATTAATTAAGTCAGCAATTAATTTGTATTTTAGAATTAAACTGACTCCCCAGGGTGAGAACCACTGTATTAGATTTCATCCAACAAACTAATATAATTTAACTATGTGTACAGTGAAGCAGGAAAGGAACAATAGAGGAGAGCGAGACAAAGGTCAAAGGTCAGATCTGAACCTGTGAGGTCACGACTACATGGTACACCTAAGCCATATGATCCACCATCTTAAAATGTTTTTGCAGCCCACTTGTGGATAATATTTATGACATGCACAGAATAAAGTCCTTATTTCAAAACTCTGCCAACCCATAAATGCCTCTCAACATCATCTCTGGGGTCTTCATGAACCCATTATGGTCTTGCATACTTTTGGTTGGAAAATATCAACAAATAGACACAACAACTCAGAAGCACAATGACATCTCACCTGCCCTCTGCATGTCCTTATATAAAAGAATTACGGTAATCCCATGATAAATTTTAGGATGCTATACAAATATCACAGCAAAACTATAAATTATATATGTTATAGGAATATTATTGTGATACCATTGCAGATAAAATAAAGTGGGATAAGGTCACTAAACTCACCACAGACACACTATATATCCCTCTAGGAATATTATGGGAATATTTTTGTGATACCATGGCAAATAAAAAATACCATAAAGTAGAATAAGGTCAGACAGACAGACTTTAGGTCCTTCTGTGAACATGATGTGATTTTTTTTTTTTTGTCATGGTATGGTACATGTGAAAAGCTTGGTTAAAGGTTTGTGCCAGAGCAGAGCAGAGCAGATCAGAGCTTCAGCCTCAGCCACAGTTTATCTAGTTTATTTAGTGTATCTCTGTTAATGGGGATTTGCAAATAAAGAGGAGTCCTTGGCACCGCTAAGTCTAGACTAAGATATCAGTTCTCCCCCACTCTTCCCCCCTTCTCTCACCTATAGCCCTAATTACCTGCTAAGACCAACTGAGAGGGCTTTAATATTCATAGAGAAGTGTGGATCTGCATATCAGGTAGAGGAGAATTAGACCTGAGTGTTTGGTTTGCCACATAGATGCAGTTCATTTGATATGCAAGCAGCAAGCCTAACACAGAGCCTAATATACTCACTTAGGCCTTTCATCACAGCAAAGCTAATAAACTCTCCGGGCTGAAAGGGTTTGGGATGAAAGGGTTAGCACTGCTATGCTGATTATTCACTCATTACATGTGAGTAAACACAGTCAGGGCTAATGTGGATTAAGGGGAGATGGGTTCTCTATCAGCCTGGGAGGGAGAGAAGAAAGTGGAGGATCAGCTGGGAATAGTCTGCTGAAGATTCATCATGCAAAATAATGAAGTGCACTTCATCGTTTGAAATAATTCAACACAATGGAATTAGAGAGTTCATTTTCAAAAAGCTATATATCTACTTAGGGGGAAAAATTATTATCTGAAGTTTATCATTCAATATCTCTAGAGGATCCAGTCTGTAAGTGTTCTCATTTAATCAACCAAGGACTTGCTTTGCCTACTATTCTTTAAAAAAGCACCAGAATCTGTTTTAATATGGTGCTATCAATCATTTTATGAGTGTTTCTCCTTTTTGAATGGTGATTATTTGATTTTGGAACAAAACTCTTAAATTATATTCAAGCAGCCTGCATGATTTCAAGTCTTATGTAATGCTGCAAATCAGAATTGTGGCTAATTATATCATATAATATGAAACAGAGTAACACAAGCAAACATACAGTATAACTTAGTGTTATAATGCAACAGGGCAGTAGAGAAGTGACAGCTATATTGTATGTAACAATAACATATGTAAGCACTCAGCAATGCAATCAATCTAACACTGAGTGTAAGGAAGGATAGAGATGAAGAGGAGCTGAGTGGTTGGTCCAGTGACTCATCAGGTTACATAATGTTGTGGTGGGGTCAAAGGTTACTGTGGGAGCTAGTCCATGAGTCAGCTGTCAGCTCCAGTGTCGCCTCACACACCTCCGTCCAACACAAAGAAAATAAAAACCAAACCACTAAGTTTGCACCTACAAGAAATGTGTCTTGTATTAAAGAAATGTGTTTTAAAGCCCTCAGAAAAATCCAACCAAATCAATACTTTGACTCAGTGTTTGAGATGTTTTTCTCCTAATTCCAACGGCTGTTTTTCTTGCATAACCGAGGAGGTGGAAAGCTGTGCGAGACCGGTTCACACGTTGGATCCATAGGTTGCACCTCTGCTGAAGACCAGGAGTCAAATGTGACACGGAGGTTTGTGGGAACGCTGGTCTGGACTCAGATCCACAGTCCTCTCCTGACACTCAGGCTTTCAATCAAACCCACAGGATATCAAAAATAAACCAGTGAGATATCTTCCATTTCAGAAATGCTATACATATTCTGCAAATTTCTTGGGTGAAAGTAAAACCCACTGTTGAACATTAATGAAGTTATTAGCAAACTTAGACTTCTTAAAAATACTTTAGAAGATGCAATTATCACTTTTAATAGAATATTGAGCAATAACATCAGATACGATATTTTCTAATATGGATTACGTAGCATTTTGGAGCAAAGCCTTTCCATATTTTTTTTGTTTTGATCTGGTAGCAAAGATCTTAATTGCCAGAGCAAGACACAAGTGTGATGTGTTGCTACATGTAACATGTAAATCTGTTATGCAATACCTTTTGTGTTTTGAATGATGTCAAATGTATGTTGATGTGTTATGTTCAGTTTCTAGATTTTCAAGTGCATGTAGATTTGCACTTAAAATGCAAATCTACATGCAGCAGTTATGTGCCAATGTTCAACTATAAATCTGACAAGCTTTTTGCTGTACCTTTAAATTCATATTTAGCTGTTTTCATATTTAGCTGCTCTTTTCCAAATTGCAACTGTACAGTCAGTTCCTAAACCAATAATAACGAGGTCAAGGGTCAGATAGCACCCTCACAATATTTTTGACAGAAATGCTAAAAAAAAAAGAAAAAAGAAATACATGCTAAGGAAAGAATTAGAGTTTTTTTTTTTATAGAGCAAATTTGATAAGAGGGAATAGAGGAGGAGGAATAATATTCCTTTCAAAATAGTCCTGTGATCTAACAATGATGATGTCTGATACAGAAGTGTTAGGAAAGGAAATAAGGAGGGAAGTAGAGAGTATTTTCAAGACAAGGGCACATTAAAGCAATTAGAGGAGGGGTGTGATTCATGGAGGGGGGGGGGGGCATGAAGTACTTCTTAAAGATATAATATGGCTGTTGAATCATCACTACTGTTAATGCATCTAACAATAGTGAATTGATTGAAGGCTGCAATTTTGTCTATTATTCCTGTGCTAATAGTCTGTTCTCAACTCTAACTTGCTCTCATGAAAAAAAAATGTGTTAGCCAGTAGCTTAGTGCTAGCTGAGCTCCAGTTCCCAGGCTAACAGTGAGGCCTACTCCTGTCCAAACAGGACGAGGTGTGAACTCCTCACGCCTCACAGCTGCCCCGGCACACTTCTGCAGCCTCAGACTGAGCAGGAAACCAAATAAGAAAGAAAGCAGTAGTACTACTGACTGGTGGACCTGCCAAAATCCCTCTTCATTTTTCATCATCACAATTCATGAGGTATTCGAGGGTAAAGTGGCCACGGATGGTGCGAGTAAAGTTGTGTCATCCATAAGATTTAACATTTAAGACATTTATCTGACGCTCATACACTTAATGAGTAGGTAGGGGTCAGTGTCCTGCACAAGGATGTTTCATCAGGAAATATGGGTGAAGCACTGACTATTGTGTTTGATCGAACCTGGGACGGTCTCTCTCATTGCTAACCACAAGGCCATTCATTCATTCATTCATTCATTCATTCATTCATTCATTCAATCATTCTGCTGCCAATTACTTAATTCATTCAATTCTTTTACTTTTGATTTGATGTCTGTTGTTGTAACTGTCTTTACTATGTAAGCATGGAGAAAAAACAGTTCATAACCAGGAAGATTGTGAAATTGTGAGGCTCTGTGTCTTTTAATTAGGTGATTGTTTGAGACAAGATAAAGACAGCTGGTTTTCTTGGAACAAATATTCATCCATCTCAACTGTAGTTAAGTTTATAGTTAAGGGATTTTTTTTAGGGAACAAATTATTTAGCTGCTCCCGATCCCAGCCAACCATCCTCTAGATTTCTAATACAATTCATGCCTGTCCATTAGCCAGGCCTAGAGACAGACCTGTGACCCAGGTCGAGTCCCTGTCCCAAACATGCTTATGTTCCCATGCTAGAGTTGCATAGTGTGAATCTGTCTAGTTTATGATGCCTGTGCTAGCTGCCAGGTCACACCTTATCCTGGAGCGGGCCTGCTTCCCATGGACCCCCTGGCCTGGGTGTCAGCCCTGCTCCCAGAGCTTCTCAGGACCAGAGGTGGCTGCCGGAGGTGCAACCTCACACCTCACACCACATATATGGAGCAGCCTCCCTGGTCCTCCTCACTATCCTCTGCCTGCCTTACCAGCAACACACTGACAACTCACTGCTCAGGGAAGAAGCTGCAACGACTACTACTACTTTTACTGCTACTCCTGCTTCTCTCTTCAGCAGCAGCTATGGAGATGTCCTACTGCTCTCCTCTCCAGCTCCAGGGAAACCACAGCTCTTTCCTGTTTGACTGCGACTCCCTGCTGGAGAAGCCTTACAATCCCCTTGCCTACGATCCGGCCTCGGACCCCGGTTACTTCAGCGCCGGCAGCAGCCTGTCTCCCACCTCCTCCGTGGACTCCTTCTGCTTCTCCCCCACCTCCCTCCAGGCCGGTGGAAATGAACAGGACGCCTTGGACTGTTTGATCTTCAGCAGCCCAGCAGCACCTCAGAGCACGGCACAGGCTCTGCCCTGCCCCGGATCCTCCACGGCCGGCTCTTCCACCACTGGCACCGCCAAGAAACCCAGGTCCAGGTACCCCGGTAAGAAGCGGCAGACAGCCAGCGAGAGGGAGAAGCTGAGGATGAGGGACCTGACCAAGGCTATGCATCACCTCAGGACTTACCTCCCACCCTCCGTGGCCCCGGCCGGACAGACCCTGACCAAGATAGAGACACTGCGCCTCACCATCCGCTACATCTCCTACCTGTCGGCCCAGCTGGGCCTCAGCGAGGAGACGCTGGAGCAGAGGAGATCCCCGGGCTTCGTGGAGCAGCCCCAAACCCTCAGCCAGATCCTGGGTCAGCCGGCCGCCAGCTACAGCCCACAGGAACCAGGCTATGATGCCATGGACTCACTGGAGCAGGCCTTCACACCCCAGCTGTCCTCTCTGCAGCACTCATACCAGGTATGTTCATGTCCATGGTCTCAATTCAATGACTTTTTAAACATTTAATAGTGGCTTTTCCATCAGAGATGTACTGTAACCCTTAACTTTACAATGGCTTTTTCATTTACTTTTCATTTACAAACTTTTCATTTACTTACAATAATTGTCCATAGTTTATTCCACATGTGAATACCCAGTGATAACGCTATTGTAAAGTATATCGATACCATGAAATGTGTTTTTTTTTCTTTTTTTTCGTTGAATGAACAATGTCAGTAACTCAGCATCTGTTGTCTGTCTGTTGTCAGGTTTCTAGTGGAGTTTGCTTCACCAACCAGCAGTACTGGACGCCACAGCAGCAGCTACAACATGCTGCCTTCTCTGGACAGTGCTGAAAGACACGGCCGCTATCAACTGACTCTATCTGCTTATCCACTTTCATTGCAACAATGACCTCTGACGAAGGATAAGGACAAAACTTCTTTTTTGTTATTTTAAACAAAATATATATATTTTTTGTATGTTTTTTTACTGTAAATAATTGTATATTTATTGGGTTTTCACAATGTGAAGAGTACGGAGAATAAAATTCATTATTTATCATAACAGCCCTTACTTTTTTTTTGTACCCTATTATTCTTACTCTATTTATTTTGAATTCAGATGGATATATTGCCAGTTTTCTACTTCTATGATAAAAAAGTTTAGATTTTAAACTTGAGCAAAATTAAGCAAATGAATCCAGGCTGACTTGGTGCCTGGCTCAGTCCTCTTCTTCATTCTGACTCTGAAGCCCGGCAGAGACGGAGCTTAGCTTAGACAAACACTGGGGCGCTAAACAGAGAACACATCCACTCTAAAGTGTTTAAGGAAAGACCCCTGCTGGGCTAACTGGCAGCTGAACTGGGACCAGTTAATTGGCACCTTTTCTCTCTGAGTAAACACCATTAGCGGTTGAGACGCTGCAGAAAACCTCATGATATCCATTTGGCCCTGGACACAGCTGAATCAGAGACTGGGCTGACATTACTGGAATCTAGAAAACAGATAGTTCCAGTCTTAACATTGCAGTTTTCGAATTCTTCTAAATTAGTCAGGGTTTGACGGTACATATCTAACACATGAACATACAAAAGAAGATATTGGTATCAAATAAACTTTATCCATAAAAGGCTTTACCGCAACTTTACAGTTTAAAAAACAAATCCTTCAACTTCATAAACATCACATTCATAATATTTATATCTCTATAAACATTTGATTTCAGCTGGAGAAAAAATTAGTGGTCATAGAGAACATTTGCATGATAGAAAACTACATTTACAAACTTTCAGCTGTGTATTGGACAGGGCAGTGTTATTTGGCTTATTATACTGGAGAAGCAGCCTCGTCAGTGAACCATGCGAAGACCTGCTCCTGGTTCATGGCCACCCAGTTCATGTTGGCCTTGGTTCTCTCCAGAGCCTGCTCCAGAGCCGCGGCAGCTGAGCCAAACCCTCCTGCTGCATGATCCTCTTTGAACTGCTGCAGCTGGAGCGGAACAGCATGAAAAATGAATGAGATTTAATACCGTATATGTGCAGTATATACTCACTCATTGAATATATGATAATTCTGATATAAATGTGATTTACCAGTTTACCAGAATAAGTATACACCAGAATATGTCAGCATATAGCAATATATACCATAATATAACAGTGTATACTAGAATATATCAGCATACACCAGTATATATCAGTATATACCAGGATATACCATAGTATACCAGAATATACCAGAATATACCAGTATATACCTGGATATACTAGCATATACCAGGATGAAACCCCAGTATTGTTGTCTTTGTCGTCATCATCATCATCATCATCATCATCATCATCATCATCATCATCGTCGTCATCATCATCATCATCATCATCATCATCATCATCATCATCATCAACTGTTGCTACCTTAAAAACAACAAATATAAGAGGAGCTGTACCTGTTTGTACTCAAATTCCGTGGAGAAACGTTTGGTCACTCCATCAATTAGTCTTCCAAAGGAAAATGATCCACCGCCATAGCTGAAGAAAAGGCAAAAATAAAATACCTTGTGAAAAGGCTTTGACTCTTCTTAAATCATTGCATTAACAACACCAGACTGTGTAACATCTGCTGTTTTGGTGGATGCTTTGATCCAAACCTCCTTACATTTCAATGACTGCATACATGTTTAGCATGAGTGGGAACAGAACCCTCAACCCTGGCAGCATTAGTGCCTTGCTCTGGCTATTGAGTTACACAGCACCACCAGATGGCACAATTGTGCACTTGTGTCCATCAGGAAAAACTCACTCATTGAATATATGGTCCCAGTTGGCCCGGACAAAGTCCCAAGCTAGAGGCTGGCCGATGGCATTACTGGCGATGTAAACGATGGTGAAGGTGGCGTCCTGCTTACGGATCTTCTCTGGATCCAGACAATATTCCAGATACCTGAAACACACCCACAGTGAGGCCAAACGCCAAATGTGTACTATCACCTTCTGCTGCTGTAACAACCCAAGTTTAATCTAATCTTACTCAGTAGGCACCAGCAAAAGTAGTAGTGACCACTCTCTGTCAATGCAGGCTAATAATAATGACAAAAACTAAATAAAAAAAAAAGAACTTTGAGCAAGCTGAATTTAGCAGTTGAAGGTTATCCTGTCTCAGACCTACTGACCTGTTCAGCAGCCAGGGCTGTTTGGCGCAGGACAGACTGTACATCAGTTTATCAGCCTCCGAAGCTATGGTGGCATTCTTGTACATGGACCAAGCAAAGTCCCACTCCTCCACCCCTCCTGCTGCTATGGCACTGCAGTACACCGTAGACCTCAGGTTGGGATGGATGCTGGACGATACAAAGAACATGTGCTTGGTAAGGAAAAGAGTCAAAGTGATTATAGCAGTGGAAGGAATTAGGGAGGTAATGAGGAAAGACTCATCCTGAAATAATAAAAAGGCAACACTAAAACATAACAAAGAAAAGCAAAAAGAATTGCATGTTCCAAACATAGAGATCTTCATCAGACCAATAATGAAGGAGGCAAGGAAGAACAATACAAACACAAAGAACACATGGTATGTGAGTCAGGCCTACAATACTCAACAATACAATTCTATTTATCAAGAGTGAGCACAGAAAACACTGTGCATCGTACAAAACAGTGGACAACATTCAACACTATCAGCAGTTAACAGCATTCACATTGAAATGCATTGAGCTGGTTTAGAACAACGTGGCATATTTATTTTTTAGAGGGAAAGGAAGAAAGGAAAAAGGAAGGAAAGATCTAAGTAAGCAATCAAGGGTGGAATGGAAGAAGGAAGGGAGGAAGGAAGGAAGGAAGGAAGGAAGGAGGGTGTGGTCTGTGAACGTACGGGTTGTTAGTGGAGTTGTTCATCCATGCTCTGAACCAGCCGCTAGTCAGCTCCTTGCAGCCTTCCACTCCAGTGCTGCAGGCCATGGAAATAGCATTCACCTGGTTGTACCTGGACAGCAACACAGGAGACGATCAGAGAGGCAGGAAAACACTGACAGTAAGGGTGATTCACACCAAGCATGTCTGGAGCGCTTTATTTGAACTCTGGAGCGCTTACTCCTTTAGTTTTATGGGTATAAGGAGACAGATGTTGATAGCCAATAGTTACTGATAGTCAACAGTTTCTGATCCAGAGTGACTGACAATGAGTGTAACAGTAGAATAAGTTTTAATTCCTAGATCACCAACATTACAAGAAACCAGTAGTAATGAGGTCAAGGGTCAAAGGTCACAACGTCTAGACAACATTCCTGTGACCACAGAATGATAATGTAAGTGCTAGGTAAAGAAACAAATAAGAGGGAGAGAAATAGGAGGATATTTTTCCAAGATGGAGGAGGTATATATGGGAGAGGGGGATGTGATCAGTGTGCAGAGGGTTAATGAGAGACACTGCTTGAGAAGATGAGTTTTCAGCCTACGACAGCGGATGGGGAGCGACTGTTGCACCGGCAGATTACCCATGTTTCCCCATGGGGATCGTTAAAGTTTCATCTTTTTGTTTTAATCTGCATGGAGCACCACAGAGATGGGGCTCTTTGTGTGTGTCAATGTATAAATCACCGGGAAAATGATTGTAAATACCATTTGACTCAGCTGTTAGGGGCTTGTAGGACTGAATCACATCAGCCTAGAAGGATCTTTTTACTATTATGGTTTATCATAATAATAAATAATAAACCTTAATTAATTAATATAGCCTATAGAGTTAAAAAGGCTACACTTTTATTGGTCATATTGGTATCATATGGGAATTCTACAGAGGGATCTCAAAAATCACTTTGAAATGTCAAGGCACAATAAAATAAATGCTACAGATGCCAATTCAAAACAGCATTACAGAAGAATAAAGCAGGCAGGAATGAAACAGGCAAACACATTAAGTTCCTTACTGGTCAGTGTGTCCATCAGGGATCTTGGTCCAGTTGACAGTGAGATTTTTGAAGTAGTTAAAAAGAGGAGTGACCTGTTTCTTTATGTAAGCCTGGAGGATGAAGATGCCACACGTTTTGTTAATTTGTGTTTCTTTTTGAGAAGAGAAAGAGGTGATGTAGAAATGGTTAAATGAGGAGTTACATTCTTCAGTTAGATATAGCCACTATTTGAACAATGTGACACACACTCTGAGAAAATAACTACTGGCATGAAAGTATTCTGCTCTATATTAATGAAGTTATTAATTTTCATCACCCCTTTACTTACATCATAAGTAATCATGTAATAATCAGCATTTCTTAAATATTGAGCACTGAACATAAGATACATTTTTTTCTTTACAAAATGGAAATAAAGTGCATATCCTAAAATATATCCTTGGACTCAATCTTACACAGGAGCTATTTATCACACCAGACTTAATGCTCAACACCACTTAGGCACTTCAGACACTTTAATAGTTTAATATTTATTTATATTGCCTTATATGTTTCCTGTACTATTTTTTATTACCTTTTTACCTTTCCTCTACTGCCTTGGCATTGTTCTGCCAATTGCTGTTATCCAGTACAGTTTTTATCATAAAGACCCAATCTGCATTGCTCCATAATTTTTTATAGAAGCAAATTTTTTATGGTCAGAATCAGAATCACTTTATTTACCAAGTATAATGCATGTTGACTATCATTCACAAACCTGCATGGGTCCATAGACTTCACTGCGATCAAACATGAGGAAGAAGTAGTCCAGATTGCGACTGGCCGTCTGCCAAGGCATGTACTCCACTTCTCTGATGAGGAATTTGGTCGTCCTCAGAGCCAGGGTCGTGTTCACCACCTTTGCCCTGAATAGGACACATGAAATTACTCAACATCTATCTGTCAAAATGTGACAATAATGCTTTATATAAAAAAATGATCTCACCTTGCAAGGTTAAAAGCGTCATCGATGAGTTGAGCTCGGTTGATCACTAGAATATCCTGAAAAATGAACATGAAATTGAGTTTGGACGTTTGAATATTCATTTACAAGCACATAGAAAGTATTGCAGTGTCATTTCCAGCTGCAGGTGTTGTACCTGGTGACTGGAGCCGAGCTTGGTGAGGAGACGCTCCCAGTTTTCAGAGTCATAGTTGACTCTGTAGAAGCCAGCTGTATTTATGTTGGCCAGCAGCCACTCGCCGGCGCCGATGGTCATGTTTGTGTTTGTATCTGTTTGGGATAGAGATAAAAAAAACAGAGGAAAACTTGATCTTTTTATACAATGTTCATCATCCTTAAGCTGCTCTGAGAGTGTGCCGGAATGAAATCCTACCTTCTTTGTTAAGGAGCCAGTACTGCTTCTCAAATCCATCTGGCTTCATCCATTTAATAGGGACAAACCACTCATAACTAGAAACACATCCATCCATCCATATGCACATACGTACACACATACAGCGTACATACAGAGAGAGAGGCGGTGAGGTCAGTATAATAGGGTACAATACATTTACACACGAGTCATTGGCTAAAATGGATTCCTACTTGAAGGGTGAGGGCCGGTCCACTACAGAGTCTGGGTCCAGCAGGAAGTGATCCTGGGTGATGCGTCCTGTCCGGGTGTCGATGGTGACCACTGGGAACCCCATCTGGAGGATCCAGCGGTTCATGATGTCCTCCACAGAGTAGGGCAGCTCTAGGCTGGGCGTGGTAGCATCGACCGCCTGGGAAGAAGACCGTTCAAATCATGACAATGTGATAGTTTATTGTCCCTGTAGGAAAATCCTCTGCTTCAACCACAGTCTCTCTGACCCTGAGCCCACCCTGCTACCAGCAATACTAATACATACTCACAGGCTCACAGGAATATTTGCTCCATCTATTGTCTGGGTGCTGTGACCTCTGACCCTTCACCTCCTTACTATTAGTTGCATGTTATATTGGTGATCTAGGAATTGAAGCTTATTCTACCGTTGATCTCATTGGAAATCACTTTGGATACGAGAGTCCAATAAATTCCTGAGATGTAAAGTGTAAATTTAGAGAGTTTAAACAATAACAATAAGAGTAAGTATTTGTATGGCACCAAGTCACAAAGTGCTGAAACTAAAAGGAACAAAACAATCATGAAGTTGCACTGCTGTCTTGATGAATGCCCATGGCTTGTTGAGGCTGACTCAGCAAAATTCAAAGAACAATGAACTACAGTATACTACTACATAACACTGAGAGCCAAGAACAAGTTATGTTACATGCAAGATAAAAGAGCTGACTTTACATCACTGTCACTCCAGCCCAGTGTGGTTATACAACCGACACACAGATCTCTGGTGCTACACTGAAGAGTTTATAACAGCTTAGGACAGAAAGAAATCCCTCAGGCCATGAAGGGAGATCAAGTTTCATACTGAAATTCAGTGGCAGTCCCCTTTACAGTACCCACTGTATGGACAGACTCAAAAATGGTGGTATTTCTTTTTATATAAGCTATTGTGTGGTAAGGAAGCAGTCGTGCTGACAGGATGGTGTGTTAAATGTAACGTCCGGTGCCATCTTACCATTTGCAGGTGCTTCCAAAGGTCTGTGTAGACTGTGTTGTTATACTCGAACTGCTCTAAGTACGTCTGCAGACAGAGGAAACAACACATTCGTTACACTCTGGCCGTGCTATGTGCTGAATTATCAAGAGTTTTATCACTCCTACAGATTAGATATCAACCTTTGGGAGTTTTATCTATGGGTTTCATCTGTTTTATCTACCATCTGTACTCACACTGAGTCCTTTGGAAAAGACGAACTCAGTGATGAACTCTGACAGCATCCTGAGGACCGCAGCTCCCTGGAATGACAAGCAGCAGGACATTAGCAGGGCTGGAGAGTGACTTATCAGATGTGACAGGGCTACAGCGATCTGCTAATGGTGATGAGTGATTTATTAGTAATTTAATTCTGTGGTACCCTTGATGGGGGTTCCCCAGCAAAAATGGAAAATAGCGTAATTTCACTATTATTTCATTAAGGACAGTGAGAGAATGAGAGAGGATCCTGGAGTCTTCTCTGTAGCAGCCTCCTTTCATGATTTGTTCTGATAAAACAGGTGTATTATTGCATAAAAATCTTACAGATAATTAGGCTATCGTACCATTAAAGTGTTACCCACAATTCTACTGTACCTTGCTGTAAGTGATGGAGTCAAAGAGTTGACTGATGTGCTCTGGCTTCTGGACGTCCTCCTCTTTGGATGACAGGGGGTGGGAGGAGGCCAAGGCGTCCACAGCCATCACACCATGTATCTCATTCAGAACTATCAGGTCTTTCTGGAGGGACACAGTAAAATGTTCCTTTACATTTTTGCATTTTAGGCATTTTTTAAGCATATTTGTCTGGTGGCTGGTGGTCATTCCCCATCCCCGTTTCTATAAGAAGTGTCCTGAGTGAACGGGCTAAAGAGCTAAACTCACTATATTCCAGCTTGGTTCAGCAGAGTTGGCTCCAAGATAAGAGACGTAGGTGGCGAAGCCCTCGTTCAGCCACAAGTCGTTCCACCACCTCATGGTCACCAGGTTTCCAAACCACTGGGGGGATATAGCATCGTGTTAGTGCAACACACTGCAAAACATGTCCATTCTAACAAGTCACTTCATTTCATATTAAGGCTTAACATGAGAGGAAATTACTATATAAGATTGATTGTTTTATGGGATGCAGCACATCATTGCTAGTCCTTAGTGCTATAGTACCATATGAGCAAGCTCATGGGAGATGACTGTTGCCACCCACTCCTTGTCTCCATTGGACGACATGGCAGGATTATATAACAGGGCCGTCTCCCTGTAGGTGATCAGGCCCCAGTTCTCCATGGCTCCAGCGCTGAAGTCAGGAAGAGCTATCTGGTCTAGAAACAATTAGAGAGGTTACTACAGGTACCTACAGTGCTTAAGACCAGAGATGTGGTGTTAAATAAAAAAGAGGGTAAACTACATACATCATGATATATGCCATGTATTTAAATCATAAAGATTTATGTCAACTTAAAAAGGTGGATAAACTGAGTTTAGGTTGGTGTGTTGTTGTATTGTGTGTGTGTTAGGGTTGGGCGGTTTTTATTTTCCCATAGCTCTAAATTGTTCATCTGTGCATCATGTTGTATTAATTTGATTGTAGTTCATTGTAATGAAATTGTGCAAATCCAATTTCCCCATGAGGGATAATAAAGTTTTTCTGAACTAAACTAAATCTAAATCCCTGTTTAGACCCCAACCACCAGTGTATATCACTGCTTTCAGGCTGAAAACTTGTGTGTCCAAAAAATATATCATGGTTCTTGATTTTCATAAACCCATGGTTAATATACAGTATATATAAAATACTATCAGTAGTGGTAGTAGTACCGGTAGTAATAGTTGTAGTAGTAATTATAGTAGTAGTAGTAGTAGTAGTAGTAGTAGTTGCATCCCTCTTTGCTGTCAGTGTCAGTGTAAACGAGTCCCTGCTGCAGAGCTGTGTGCTTCCTACCTGACTTGCTGAGGGGGTAGGGGGAGCTGTAGTAATGCTCAAAGAAGGCCAGTATGGGTCCAGTCTTCTCCAGGGCGTAGTCTCCCTGGCCCTCCTCTATGGCCTTCCTCCGAGCCCAGATTCTGATCTGGACACAGAACAATGCTTTAACCAGACGGGACAGACAGGGGGTGGTAGACCAGAAACATGAACTGTGTCCAGTAGAGGGCAGCATAGACACACAGCATAATGTTCCTTCTGTGGGACCACAACTGACTGACAAATACCCCTGTAGAGGAGCAGGGCGGCAGGGCTCAGCAGCTTGGATTTCACTTTGGTTTTCATTAGCAGTAGTAGTAGTAGCACTAGTACTAGGACCAACTGCCATTCTCAGAGCTGATAAATGATGTAATAGTTTATTGATTCCTGCAGAAAAAATTATCTTTTCTCTTGCCCCCCTTGTCAGAACTTTTGTTTTATTGTTATTTCATTGTGCCCAAGGAGAGCGGTTAATTTCAAACTGGGTTTGACACAGTGAAGTTTGTATTTTAAAAATGACAAAAAAAATGTAAGTAAATGTTAAAAAAAAAATAAATGCAAATGTTAAAAAAAATCTTATCACATAAGGCATGCATTGCAAAATGATTGGGAGAAATGTTAACTAGACATAGACAGTAGTAAATGGGCTATAACTCTCTGACACTGGCATTGTCCTATAAAGCTATTTTACTCCCATTTATCATTTTCAAGAGTTGGCATAATTCCAATAATGCCCTATTTGCCCTGCTGTGGAGAAGATATAATAAAATGAAGTGTGTACTCTGCATGCTGACAGTAGGATGTAATGAAGGATTACCAAAACTTCTGCCCCTGGTGGCGTGCTGATGTGTGCGAATTCACAGACGACAAAAGCCAGCAGGTAGGTGGACATAACCTGTGTGGGTTCAAAGCTTGTCTGAATAACACTGTGGCCATCCATCGTGACGTTAACAGTCTCTGTGTGGGGACAAAGACAGCAGCAGGGTTATTATAGATGAGACAATCAGTAAAGGGTTCACTGTGTGCCTACAGTAGAGAAGTTATTTAGACTGTCTTATAAGTCCATGCAGGCTGGTCACCTAGAGTGCATGTTATATAGATATAATAAAATACAAATTAAACACATGTAGCTATTGTAGAAGTCCCATGTTTTGCAGCACGCTCGCTACATGTTACTTTCCCAATTTTGGATCACTTCTGAGAAGAATTACTGATAAAAATCAAGTTAGGTTCCCCTTTCAATGGTCTGGCAAGTGGTTTGTGCTACAACATTCCTGTTCAGTTCTTTCTACAACATTTGAAAATGATTAAGCAGCAGTGGGTGTTGCAGTAGGCTACTTGTGGAGAAACTACAAGGCATATAAACAATTGGGGGCTTTTGTGATGGCTAGCACATCAGTATTATAGATTACGAAGAATGCCTTTTGTTTCCTATGCAGTTTTCAGTGTGGAGTGCAGTGCTGTAGCTTGGACAGGGGCTTTGTCAAGACAGCACATGATTACCAGGTTTCAGGAGCAGCCTACAGTGTTTCAAATGTTTGATCACCACTTGACTTTATTCAAGAACACCTGCATATACATTTAGGAAAAAATGTTGACTGCTGGTCACATCTGTGGCTCCAAAAGGCATCGAGAAGTGACTGTTTGCCAACCCGGCCGGTCTGTGATGCTTTATACCAAAGATACCAAAGGGATGAGAGAGGAAAAAGATCTGGATGAAGCACTGCTCACTTCTGTTTAGGAGACTGTTTGTATTTCACTGATTCGTCACTTCCCGTGTGGAGACAATTTCCAACTAGTGACCAAACCTGACACCAGAATTTCACTTTGTGATTCAGGCTGATGAGACAGGTGTATTTTTCCATAAAAATCTTACCTAGCACAGCTTTAAGATGTTTATTTCGTAAGCTGCTCTAAGTCGTTTTTGAGCATACAATCCATCATCTGTGTTTTTGAAAATAATTACTAGGAAGGAAACAAAGGAAACCCTTCATATCTCATTCGGGAAGGAAACTCTTCACGTGTACGTGAGCTGCGCCGAGAAGCACTGAGTCGTGAACTTGCCGTAATTCATGGCGTTGGCCAGAGCCACAGTGCCCTGGGGGTGGATGAGCGTCATGTGGAAGACGGCTTTCATAGCAGGCTCGTCGAAGCAGGGGAAGGCTTTCCTGGCGTCGGTCGGCTGCATCTGAGTGGTGGCCACGACTCTGACGAGAGCAAACACCAACGGTTAGGACTCAGCATGTGTCAGAAGTGTTAGTATGTGACTGCATTTTCTTATCTAGTTGTGCTTATTTGAAGAGTTTTACTACAAAATGAGATATCCATAATTTGAATAGATTTCAGTAATAAAATACAAGTTAAAGGAGAACTCCATTACTCTTGCACTGTTAAATATTATCAATCTGTGATGTTCAGTGCATTCCAAGAGTTATTTAGTGATTGGGTGTTTAGTTTGCTTGCTGTTGTGTAATCGTACCCTTTCCTTCAACCTGCCTTATCTACTTAGTTCAGTTAGTGTCTCTCGTTATGTCTCTCAGGTAGAGAGAGCAATACTGATAGTGATAGCAAAGTATCAAGAGAGTTTTTCCAGTCAAGGAAAAGTGAGACTCACGCCCCTTACTCAAATGCAACAAGCCTTGTTGCTGCCTTGTATTGTGGACTATTGAGGGTACTGTTGCATTTCTTCCTGTATGACTGTTAAACGTCGGTGCAACATGTTTAGTCTAGAAAGAAGCCCTTGCTCTTTGATTCTTGAGTGTTTTACTGTTGATATTTTATATAGCTGAACATATGTTTCTCCTACCAAACTTCATCGTAGCTGCTGGAAATATCTCAACATGACATCACGTCATCTATGTTTGGCCAGTTATCCACAGGAATAAGAAAAATACACCAAACTGACAATGGATCCAGGAATGCAAGGTCTACATCACCAATAGCTGTTTTTTTTTTTACACAGAGTTTAAGTGTTTAAGGAGGGATTCCTTCTTTTAAAGTTATTATAGAAGATTACCATTTTGTAAAGGTCTTTGCCTTTAAAAGAAAAAAAATTGCCGGGTACCTGCTTTTGAAATATTGAGTAACGAACATCAGGCAACAATTTTCTTTCAAAATGTATCTGTAGCATTTTGGTATGGAACTCTTCCTTTTTGTTTTAGATTTGATTTCTTTGACTTCTTCTTTCTATGTGTTTTTCAGGCTCAGATTGAAGCTGAGCTAGAAAACGACAAACAAATAACTAACTGAGACGGCTGTACATCCATAGAGATGAATGCACCAAACAGAGAAATGTCCTGTACCTAGTTTAAAGGGATAAAACACTAAATCTCATTCACTAAATTGGTAAGGGAGTGGAATTCAAAGACAATCCATGGCATGCATAGCCCACCCCACACGTTTCATTTAAATGCATTACACACAGAAGAATCAGGATTTACTTTCAATCTAAAGGGATTCCACAGTGCTTTCCTCAGCCTTGAATTGATTCATCTCAAAGTGAATGTTTGGTTTAAACCCTGGGATGGATCCCCATGCCTGCAAAACTGTCCAGGTCTTTTATCTCTACCACTACTACTAGACAACTACTAGTACTCTGTTTACATCCTCAGTGTGAAATAACTAACCCTAACCATGACCTTAACCTTAACCTTAACCTTAACCCAAGTAAACAAAGCTAAAATAAAGTACCTAAACTTAGATAGACAGACTTAGAAAGTATAATTAAATGAGAACATGATACTTTTTCACTTCATCCTCCATGTATTCACTCCTGTAGAATCCTCCCAGGTCGTCGGCCAGCTCTCCAACAAACTCTGTGAGGAGCTCGTAGTACCGGCCGGCCTGCAGCTTGCCGCTGAGCTGGACCACCAGGTACTGGGTGGGACCCTCCAGCCAGGTCTTGCTCAGGCCGGGCGTGGCCGCTCCGCCCAGGCCACTCAGCTTGGCGTGGTGTTCCTGGAAGGTGGTGAGGTTCAGCTTGTTGGAGTGGATGAGGATGAGGTCGGTTTCCTTCTCGCATCTGAAGATCACCGCCGAGCGTCCGCTGAAGACGTACAGGCCGCCGGCGTCGGGCTCCAGCCGAGGCCACAGGGTCACATTGTAGGAGACGGGGGAGAGGGAGTCGGGGAGTCTGTAGCGCTCCCAGGGCTCCTTAGGGGTGGAGGGGGTGGTGGAGGGGAAGGCGGTGGTGGTGGAGGGGAAGGCGGTGGTGGTGGCGGGGCCGGCGGTGGAGGGAGCTGTCACTTCATTCTTTGACCTCTCCTGAGAGTAAACCACAGACAGGGCTATGATGGTGGCCACGGCGGCGACGGCTGCCACCGCACCAATCACTGCCACTGCTTTGCTGATGTAGAATCCTTTCCCCATGTCTCCACCAGAGGAAGAAGACAGGAGGTGGAAACTGATTGCTATTTATGCCCTGCCGTATATAGAGATACAGCCCAAAGTTAATAACTGATCTCGAGGGGCGGGGCGAAACAGCCGAAAGTCCAAAACAACGGGTTGTAAAAACCCCTTGCGATAAGAGCACAACCTGATCTGTGAACTTTATACTTCTATTATGGCTCTGAATGAGGGGCCTTTTCAGAAGTGTGTGTGTGCTCTGTTTGAAAATGTCAAGCATATGCAGATTCGGCCATGCTGTAGTAGGGAAATGAGGATTACATTCTCAGTTAAGAAACGGGTAAAGGATGGGTTCAGAAAACTGCACAAACTTTTATTTCATCTAAAAGATTAAGCGCTAAACTACCCAACGTTTACTATAGTTGGCCAAAAAAACTGTTTTAATAAATGGAGCCATTCCACTGGTTAAACTGGAGGCACACCTTTTCTCCATCTGGCCCTCGCCTCAACAGAACTGACAGATAAAAATTACATCATAATGTCGTGCCATCTGGTTTTTGGTCTGAGGAAATATAGTATAGGAAATAATTATTCATTTGTTTCAAGTCATACTGTAGATGGTATTAAATGTCAACCCCGTCCCACTGTGAGGAAGTGAAATAGGAACATCAGCTGCCAACTCAGCAGAAGGGAGGATGATGAAGCTGACAGTCGGACACCTCATATTACCAGGAACTCTGAAACCTGCGTGTACAATCATCATTACAGCCAATGACCGGACAGGATGAAGAAATGTCAACTGTGTTGTGCTGCTGTCTATATCATTTCGAAGCACACGTTTAGCTAAATTATGACAATGAAAATAACTTCTGGAACCCTGAAAAGGATTTTTGAAACTTTAAATGTAACGTCCTTGTAAATTTCATTAGCGTTTTTCAACATTTTCAACTATATACAGGTCACATTTTAAAATGGAATTAACCCTAAAAGTCAGTAAAAAGTCAGTGAAGCTCCACATCAGTTCATGTTGTCACTTGCCCATAACAAAACACTTCCATAGAGAATGAACTGGAGCAGGTGGAGCAGGTGACAGTACTATAGAGTATATCTGGGTACATTTTCCAGTTTAGAACTTGATTGCATGACAGGAGCAATTTCCAAAGTAAGTAGTCTCACACACACACAGGAACATGAACAACAGGGAGATCGCAGTCTAGGTACAGTCTTTTATTTTTCCCTTTCAGAAGCCATCATACGTTTAAAACAATAAACACAAACAGATTCTGACAGCATTCATCAGGGTGATCACAGCTTCTTCAGCTGAACAGAGACCAGGGATTAGATTCTGTATAGTTAAAGGTATTCAGCCGGTACCACTTGTATCATCAGCCTGACAAACACTCACCCCCCCCTCCCAGCTCACCACAATGACTATAGTACAAAAATAATTTTCTTTGGAGTGCTGGGGGCTGTAGCTGTATTCTGGTTTGAGAAGCGTTCATATTAGTTCAAATGCCCACTAGGGTGATCCAAGCTGAGAGGCTGTGCGTTAGATACTGTTATCACTTACAAAGACATCATCTGAAGCTTTCAATTCCTTTCAGATGACAGCATGGAGAGGATGCTATGTATTTAACGATGTTACTTCTGTGGTTAATGTCAAGCGGGTACAAAATCTGTATGTATGGCTTAAATAGGACAGAGACACTTCATACAAGAACTAAAATCATCATACAGTCGTGTCATACAGTGCAACGCGGAAACATACACATCTCATGGCGAATAATGAAACGATAAACAAATTGAAACCTAATAAAAATCAAATAGTACCACTTCATTCAATTGCAGGGCAAAATGATTCTCCATGTACAGATATCCAGCGTTGAGAATAATATCCTGACTTCATGTGTGGAAGGAGCTACAGGAAATATTCCTTTACTGCACCTGTAGCAGCTGTACACCTGCTGTAGCTGGAGAGTGAGAAAACACTGGCTATCTGCTGAGCAATAACACACATTTGCATTCAACGCACATTTGCATACACACAGATGAACACGCACACACGCACGCACACGCAATCTTGACATGACAGTTCAACTGAATGTACGTCATTTGCATGAAAGGCAATTAATCAGAAACTTCCCATCATGCTTAGGGTGTGGCGTCCCTCCAATAGAGTTCAGTCACTTGGAGAATCAATCCTAAGGCACATTAAAGCTGTTTTGGCTCATGGTGGAATTCAGTGAATCCATCATAGTAAGTAGCGTTGAATGATGTAAATTATATGATGATAGGGTCTTTCAAGGGGAAAGGGCATAAATGAATGCTTTTCTGAAAGTAGAATTGATTTTGGTTTATATTGGTGCTGGTTTGCCTTATGATGATCACTGACTAGAGGTCATAGCTCACCATCCTTTTTATTGACCACTACATCATTGATGTAGAGGAGAGATATGTGTGGTGTACTGTCCATCACGTCTTGCGCTGTCCCTTTGCACTGAAGTTGAGGTCGTCAGTTGTCAATATGTCTCTGCAGCCGTGTCACCGAGACAAAGAGCTGGATTAAAATGATTCTCGTTTATTATTGATCCCTGACTGAACCACGGAGAGTAACGTTTTGGTTTGGATGCGGTCTCATGTGGACTCCTCAGTGAACCACTTCAGCACATGGGCTTTGTTCTCTGCCACCCATTTGATGTTGGCTGTGGTCTTCTCTATAGCCTGCTCCAGGGCCAAGGTCGCCGAGCCAAAACCAACATGGAGGTTGTCTTCTTTGAATTGCTTTAGCTGGAGAGAGAGAGAGAGAGAGAGAGAGAGGGAGGGAGGGAGGGAGGGAGAGAGAAACAAATAAGAGACAGACAGACTTTCTGTATTTGGCATCTTTCTTTTCTTCTGAATAACCTCATGAGATTACAGTGTGTGTCTCAGTGTGTTTGCGGCCCTGTGGGCTGCATACCTGCTGCAGCTCAAACTCTGTGGAGAATCTTGTCGTGATCCCGTTGATGAGATTAGAGAAGGAAAAGGATCCTCTTCCGTACCTGACAGACAGACAGAGAAGGAAGCAGTTCATTTTAAAGATGGATTTTCTTACTACTTATTTGTTTCTCGCTAAACAAGTTGACGAAGGGCAACCACAATTTTCAAGCTTTTAATCATCAATAAACAATAACTTAACGGCCTCTCTAATTAGCTCTTATTTTAATTTATTTTCCTAGCACTTTTCTCTTACATGAATATTCTGTGGTCACAGGATCATTGTCAGGGCTCTGTGGCTCTGACCATTGACCTCCTCCTTACTATTACTTGCTAGTAATGATGGTGACCTACAGTCGAATATGAAGCTTATTCTACTGTTGACCTCATTGCACAGCATGTCTTTCTGAATAAGAGCATCTGCTAAATGACTTAAATGTCAATGTAAAACGTAAACTCTGCAAATAGAGTCTGGTAGTGCTCTGCAAATAAATAAAAAGACAGACTGGGTGAAGTATAAAGGGCTCCAAAACTTGGTGAGTGAGTGATGTGTATTTTTATCAACAAGTTGCGACATGCCTTCGTCGTCATCACCATCTGGTCGTCATCATCAATGTGGTCACTGATTCATTTCGCAACAATGTTGCTATTTTTGCAGTTCTAGTTAATACTAACTATCGCAGGGAGGGGCTGAAAAAGTGCTTGCATGCGTAGAAAATCTTCCCCGGCTAAGTAATGGAAAAATAGCAGGCTGTGCACTAGGCAAAGTTATCACTTTAGTTAAAGACCTTTACCCAGAAATCCTCAGCATTTTCCACTTTTACACTCAGTTGAGGGCTGCTGTGGATGCTATGTATTAAATGTTGCTCCTTCATTAATTCATTTTTTTGAGAGTGCTGACTATTTTTCCAGCTAATTAGGAAATCGGGCCCAGGTCTTACTGTTGGAAAATGTAGCTCCATTTTGCCCTGACGAAGTTCCAGGCCAGCGGCATCCCCACCACGTTCCTGGCCACGGCCTGGATGGTGGAGGTGACGTCCTGCTTCCGGATCCTAGTTGGGTCCAGGGTGTACTCCAAATACCTGGGTAAGCCAAGACATTTCTATATTAAGAGTTCATTTCCAAAATGCCCTTTTCATATATCCGTATTGGAAAAGAATCATTACCTGAGGATCATCATTCAATATATTTAAAATCTAGGGGATCCAGTCTCTAAAAAGGGTCATAGTTTTGTTAAACGTGGATTTAAGTTACCTATTATCCTATAAAAAACTTTGGAACAAAACGTTTCATATAAAGGTTTTCATTCAAATTGACTTGCACTGTCTTTAATCAACCCAATCAGTGCATTTGAAAGGTATTCTGAATCATAGCCTGTTCTATATTCAACAGGTAACAGTTTCATTTATCAACTGAAACCAGTGCATCTTTGTAAAAATAATAACAATAATTGTGCAAAAGATGCCTATTGATTTGATCTGGGTTGGTCAATTTAACAACCCAGATACGGGGAATCCCCATCTACAACCAAACACAACAACCTCTGCTTAACCATTAAATGGCTAACGCACCAACCCAGATTGCTGAAAATCAAACACATCACCCATTCACTGTTCTATGCTACAACCAAACTTGCATTATTCACACCATGCATGACAAGCCAACAACCTGTTGTGTCGAAGATCTAGAAGTTCATTCACACTAATAAAATGTTTATTTCATTAATTAGATGCTGCTCAATAAAGAACTGACATGATTTGTCATTTTTCTCAAGTGCTTTAATCTGTAATTTGGTTTGATAGAGTACAGGTATAGAGGAGTGACGTAATTTGTTCGATGTTGTTCGACTGACTAACCTGAATTTACCTCTTCCCCAAGGTGCCATGGGAAAAAAAACCCACCACTGGTTCTTCCCAGGTGTGTGGATGATGTGCCTACCTGTTCAAAAGCCAGGGAGCTTTGGCACAGGCCATGGCCGACCTGAGTCTGGCGGCTTCAGTTGCCACCGTGGCGTTCTTGAACATTCTCCAGGCAAAGTCCCATTCCTGCACGCCGCCGGAGGCTATGGCATTGCAGTACACTGTGGTCTTCAGGTTGGGATGGATCCTGCTCAACACCATGTCAAACATCAATCAGAAAATCAATAACAAATGTCAGTTTCAATGGGTAGCGAGCTGAATTGAAGCTCATTTTGCTGTTGACCTCAATGGTCACCCTGGATAAGAGTTTCAGCTAAAACAATTTATAAAAGGGGAGTGTTGAGTTAAACTCCAGTGTGCTTACGGGTTGTGGCCTGGGTTTTCCATCCACTGTCTGAACCAGCCTTTGGTCAGCTCCCTGCAGCCCTCCACGCCCATACTGCAGGCCATTCCAATAGCATTGATCTGGTTATATCTGAGAAGGGAGATACAGGAGGAAATATGGAACAATTTACAATATAGTATAACAATATTGCATGTGGAAAATGTAATATCGGACTAATTTTAGACTGTATTAAATCAAATTATATCTCAAAGAAAAGTCATCAGGTGGCAAGTCACCTGCTCTTTCATAAAAAATAAATTTTCTGGTGTAAAATGTCTTACTGGTCGTTGTGTCCCGGTGGTACTTTGGTCCAATTAGCTGTTAGCGTCTTGAAGTGCTCAAAAAGAGGTCGGACTTGTTTCTTGAAGTATGCCTAAAACAAAAAAAATATCTGCAATAGTTTTGGTGTCCAGTCTTTTTATACTTCCCCTTATAAAGTTTAGTCTTTAGTCTTTTGGAAACTTTTACGCCTATAGCATTGTTATTGATTTGTATTGATTTAATGTTTTGTTAGTATGTTTGTTTTTCTATACAGTACTTTATGAAGCAACTTTGTGAAGAAAAGTACTATAGAAAAGTGAGTATATTACTGTTATTATTATTATTATTATTATTATTATTATTATTATCATTAGTAGTAGTAGTAGTAGTAGTAGTAGTAGTGGTAGTTTTATTAGCAGTAAGGCAAGGCAAGGCAAACTTTATTTATATAGTACATTTCATACATAAGGCTAATACAATGTGCTTCACATAAAACAGAAAAAAGACATACACACTCCACAACTATTTAAAATGACATTAAAAAAGAAAGAAAGAAAGATATTGAGCAGTCACTCTCACACTGGTGACACCTCTGGTCAGCCAGTAGTAGTATATGTAGTGATAGAGATAATAATAGCAATAATAATGGTAATAGTGATATTATAAGTAGTATTAATTTTAATATTACTATGAGTATTAGTATTCATTTTAGTATTAGTAGTGGTGCTGGTGTTGGTATTAGTATTACAGTGTCAGTATCAATAATATCAGTATTAGTATTAGTATTAGCGTTAGTATCAGTATCAGTATCAGTATTAGTATTAGTAGCATTAGTATTGGTACCAGTATCATTATTAGTATCAGTATAAGTATTGGTATCAGTACTGGCATTAATATTAATATTAATAGTGCTATTAGTATTAATATTAGTATCAGTATTACTATTAGCAGTAGTGGTATTGGTTTTAGTATCAGTATCATTATCAGTAACAGTATTGGCCTCAGTATCAGTATCAGTATCAGTGCTGCAGCACTGACCTGTAAAACGCCGTACACCTCAGTGCGGTCGAACATGAAGATGTAGTAGTTGAGGTTTCTCAGCGCTGACTCCCAGGGGACGTAGTCTGTCTCATTGAACAGGAACTTGGTGGTTCTCAGGGCCAACGTTGTATTGATTACTTTGGCTCTACAGAGAAGAACAAATCATTCACATGCTTTACACACACTACCAAGTAGTGGAAGAGGTAATGTGTGAGAGTGTGTTAGTGTGTGAGAAAATGTTTTCACCTGGCCAGGTTGAAGGCATCATCCACGATCTGTGCTCTGTTGATGATTGGTATAGCCTGAAGGAGATGAAGAGGATTAGTGAGCCTCTTACCACTCACACATACCACACACACTCACACACACATTTGATTTATTTGTTTGTTTGCAATACAAACTAGCATTGTATGGTGATATTGATATCGGAGCACAGGAACAGACAGGAGTCGATCTGACCTATATAGTGGTCAATTACGTACATGACAGATCAAATGACAAGACATGGCTCCTGCATGTCTCCATATGCCTGATAGCTGATGTTCGCTAGGTTTTTAACCTTCATTTTTAAAGGGAAGGTTGACTGAGCTCCCTGCTCTTTCTCAGCTCCACATTCAAACAGTTTCAGACATTCACACTGGGAGCTGCCCAGTACAACCACAGTCTTCTACTGTTGGTTACTGAGCAGCTCCACTGGAGCAGGTAGTAGTTTAGTGATTTGCTCAAGGGCACGTCAACAGTAGCTGTTAACGGAGAGCATTTTATATTCACTTTCCTCACTCAGATTTTTCCAGCTGGTCCAGGATTCAAACCGAAATCCTACCAGCGACCTACAGGCCCATCGCACATTAACAAAATTACAAACAAAAAATAGATTAATGCAGAACACAGTGAGGTCAAACACCACCTGACCAGGGTCAAAACAACACACACACAAATAACCAAACACATCTGGTGGCTTCGCTATCTGTATATAACTCACAACCACACACAAACTTGGAGCAAACAGAGCAGCTGCTGACTCAGCAAAAACTCAGGATACATTTTTTTTTTCATTATTATCATGCATACAATCAGGCTGGCTGCAGGTTTCAGAAAGCCAAATTGAATGCTACCTGGAATTGAATTTAAGACCAATGTAAAATCCAAAATAAAGAAACAAAGCTGGCAAAGCCAGCATATTACTGATTTAACATAACTAATGAAAGCTCTGAAACTATAAATGAGCAGAATAAGATAAACGACAATAGGAAAAGATTTGTTAAGAGACATGAAGTCCAATTGTGTTTAGTAAAGCAGGTAGGATGCATACTGTACTACTAACCCTGTTCTGTATTAATCTAAGAGTGGAGATGAAGCGCAAAGAAACCTGTCAATACAAACAACCTCTAATATGGATTGAAAACATTGTAATACTTTTTAAAACCTTAAATTTAGATAATTTAAGACTTTTTCTGACATTTTAAGGGCTCACAGATACCCTCAAAATTCATGTAATATTCTTGCATTTACATTGTAATTAAAGACATTAGCATTAGACAGGTGAGGAGGTGAGTGACTCACCTGGTGGTTGGTGTTGAGCAGGTGGAGGAGACGCTCCCAGTTATCAGGGTCATAGTTCACCCTGAAGTATCCAGACACATTGGTGTTGGCCAGCACCCAGTCCTCTCCTGATGCTCTCATCGGACTGTGGGTGTCTGGTAAAAACATCATACCCTGTGTATTAATAAATTGCACTGTCCTGTCATCCATGTTTCTGTGTCTACAATACATGTCAAGTTTGTACAGTAGTTAACATAATTACAGATTACAGAATGATCTTGCTGGTGAAATCATCAGTAATAATGGAGGCTCACATCAGTGACAGACCAGCACTGGTTTAAATCCCCGGACCACAGCGGGGGTTAACATGACTGTACCTGTGTTTTGAAGGAGCCAGTACTGCTCCTGCTCCACGCCTCTCTTCATCCATTTAATTGGCACAAACCAGGTGTAACTGGACAGAAACACAGAAAAAGACAGATGAGTAAATGTAAAAGTTGAATGGTGATGCTGGTTTTAACAAGCATACATTTTATATATACTATATCTAGGGTTTAATTCCAAAACATTATACATCCATTTTGGCAAGACTTTGCTTCAGTCAGGACTTTGAACCCACCACTGATGCAGAGGTCTGAAGACGCCTCATAACAGCAAGCCACAGTGTGTTTGCTTTCATGCCAGCTATCGCTTTGTGAAAGTAGGGGTCAGTTTTCCCAAATGGAAGATATCGTTTTTGGAATGAAACTCTTCATATATCCTGTACATGGAACTTACAGGATAAGGTAAAACTGATTCCTACTTGAACTGAGAGGGCTGGTCCACTACAGATTCTGGGTCCAGCAGGAAGTGTTTCTGGGTGATACCTCCTGTCCGGGTGTCGATGGTCACCACTGGGAACCCCATCTGGAGAGTCCAGCGGTTCATGATGTCGTGGATGGTGTGTGGAAGATGCATACCTGGTGTGTTTTCTACTGCCTGGCAACAGACAGACGGCAGGCATATATGAACATACACACACACACACCAACAGCATTCATATTCCTTATAAAATAATGAACTGAGTCGCTGTTGAAAGTTGTGTCTGTTAAGTTTGTTTGTCATCAAACCAACCTGTTGGAGATGGTCCCATAGATCTGTATACACCGTGTTGCTGAAGGCAAACTTATTCAGGTAAGACTGAGGAGAGAAAGTAGTGAGAAACACCAGGCCAGCCATCAGTAACAGTGATAGGGAATGCATACAATATACATTTTATTCGTAAATGAAAAGTAGTTCCTGACTGACGAAAGCGGCACTTTTTAAAATCAATGCACATGCTCAGAAAGCCCTCAACCTGAACGGTTGGGTCTGTTTAGTTCGGAAGTCTTGCCTTATGTAGCACTTCAACTACACTGAAAGTAGTCCATGGAGTAAGCTAGATTTATCATTCCACAATTCGTCCCACCTCCTGAGCTACCGATAAACAACAAGCTAGTTTGGTCTCTGCTACGCTGCTGTTTTCAAACATTAGGATAATTATGTAAAATATAAAAGGAAAAAACTAAAAGCAACAGCAATTTCATAAGGGAGAGAAGCCAATCTGGAAATTGAGACTAACTTTCACCAACACCAGAGGAATCATTTAAGCATTATTTCTCATGTATTTAAAATAACACTCTGAAATAACTTTTATCTAAAAGGTTTCAGGGGAATGCATTTCATACACACATACACACAACAGGTAGGCAAGCAGCAGACAGATAGTCAGTGACCATCTGACGCATTTAGCATTTTTGGTCATACCCACACAGACCATCACCACCACAAGTGCACACACACAACTTACACACCACAGTAGCAGTCATATAGTAATAGAGTGATGATGTCTTCAGAGTTAATACTCACACTGAGTCCTCTGGCAAACACAGGCTCAGTCAGGAACTCAGACAGCATCATCAGCACCGCTGCCCCCTGGGAACAGCACAAACACACAGAAACTCATTAGTCTGAACTTCTCATCAGAGCAAAGAATCTTGCATTCAATCCAAGGCTGATATTAAATTTTTTTGGCCTGTTGATACATATGCTTAGAATAGAAATTAAAACATTTTGTATTGCGGTGGTTCTCAAAACTGATTTTTGGGCATTGAGAGATGATGGAATGTGAAAATCATATATTTGCATTGTATAAATGTATTTTCATGATTTTAATTATTGTCTGAAAATGGAAAATAGAAATCATCATTTTGATTCAAAGTGCTCCATTCTCACAAGGAGGCATTGCCTTGTTTTGGGGGGTTGCCTGCCACCAAGGTTGAGAGCCAGTGTTGTATTGTGTAAGAGCAACTTATTGAAAAAAATGTGACAGTTGTGATGGTTCATCAGATGAAGTAAATCATGAAGATTACTTACTCCCCAAAGTAAATGAAGAGTTCTGTTGCAAAATGATATGTATATAATATATATATATGGGGGAAACATCATTGATAAGATCCAGTATCAGATCCTGTATGAAACCCTAGCAGAGGATCAGACCTTGCTGTAGGAGATGGTGTTGAACATCTCGCTGATCTGGGCAGGATCATTGACCTCCTCCTCTCGGCGGGACAGTGGGTGGGAGGAGGCCAGGGCGTCCACAGCAAACACCTTGTGGACTTCATAGAGAATGATCTGCTCTTTCTGTAGCCGAGCAGAGAGATGAGTAAGAACCAGCCAGCTAAACCAACATGTCAGTACAGGCTACTGCCACACTGCCAGAGGAAATATGATTACGAAACCCCCTGCCTCTCTCATACTACACAGGGTCCATCATGAACATAAAGATTGAAACATACATGTTTTATTAGGTGTGTGTAGACTCGCTGTGACAGTCTCTTAAAGGTACAGCCATTATTCTTACAATGTCCCAGGTGGGCTCGGCATGGTTAGCTCCCAGGTATTCCACATAGGAGGCGAAGCCCTCGTTTAACCACAGGTCATTCCACCACCTCAGAGTCACCAAGTTCCCAAACCACTGGAGAACACAACACACCCAGAGACAGGTAAGGAAACACACCAGGAGACAGGCAGGGAAACCAGTCACATTTCGCTGGGGCGGAGCCTGGCATCGGTGCTCACTTTTTTTTGCTGCCATAGGAACAAGAAGGCAGCTGCTACAGTTAGCTAGCTAGCAAAACAAAACTTTACAAAGGTGAGGTTTAAACAATGTGCAGCGGCCGTTATTACCCCCCACAGAGTTTTCATCCAGTTTCATCTTGTTCATTTAATTTACCCATAGAGTGTGTATTAACTCAAATTTACTCTGAGAAGTTGCTAGTGTTGTAGCTAAGCTAGCGATGTAAACTTGTCTCAATGTTAACTTCAAACGAGCAAAAGCTGTGGAGGAAGCACATTTGGTATGTAGCCTACCCTTTTTGCTTTTTCTAGAGAGTATTTAAACTTGTAGCTACAGGTCTTACCACCTCTAAATTGCGTTAGTGTGCCACCACATGCCATGTGGTGATGTCATACAGGATGTGATGTCAGTGGTTTGACAGAAATGTGGTAGCTCACCATGTGGGCGAGTTCGTGGGAGATGACAGTGACAACCCTCTCTTTGTTTCCAGTGGAGGAGATGATGGGGTCATACAGCAGGGCCGTCTCCCTGTACGTCACCAGGCCCCAGTTCTCCATTGCACCGGCGTTGAAGTCAGGCAGCGCTATCTGATCTGGAGAGGACAAGGACATCAGGAAGTCAAATTCAGGTGCCCGAGAAATGGACCGCTAAGGCTAAAAATGTATGCACTTACAGTATAGGCCTAGCCCCAATGCGATCCATTATCTCTTGGATAGATAGAGCATCACACCACACCATTAAAACATTTGGCAATTTAATGTTGTTTTGCTTATTGCCATTATATACTTTTTTCTGCATCATGAGGGCGTACTGGTAAATTTGGCATACACCTGATCCACCCATCCACCATTCGTTCAAGTTTGTACAAACATGCAGACTTGAATGAGTGCTCCAGTGTTATATTTCAGGTAATCTATATGAGGCGGGACAAGCACTGGCACATGGGAGATTACCTCCTTATATTTCAAATCTGGAGCACTGGGCCCTACCAGACTCGTTCTTCCAACAACATCATGCTTCAGGTTCCTAGCGTCAATTCTGAAACCGCTTTTAGCTCCTGCTTTTGCAAAACCTGTTAAAACTTGAAACACCGATACCTGTGAGTCTGTTCAGTGGTCTCATCTAGTCTCAAGAGGTATCTAACTGTACCTGTTTTAAATAGCCTGTTGATACCTGTTCTTTACCTTCGACTTTGATTGTGTTTGCACTGTGTTGTGTATATTTGCATGTATGCCTCCTAAGTTTCTGTGGATTGTGTATGTATTTGTGACATAATGTGTCTGTTTTTATATATATATATATATATATATATATATATATATATATATATATATATATATATACATACATGTGTGTATTTTACATTCTATTTAGATAATGTTGTTTTTAATTGCTCATTGTAATTCTTGGCACCATTGTCACTGAGAAACCCATCCTCAATGTGTCTCCCAAGATTTAAATAATGGTTGAATGAAAACGGTGCCCAGGTAAAATACAGTAGCTTTGAGAACCATTCTAGGGTCAGAGTAATATTTGTTCCATCTACTGTCTGGGTGCTGTGACTTAGTCTGACCCTTGACCTTGTATTGGTTGCTTGTAATGTTGGTGATCTAGGAATTGAAGCTTATCCTACTGTTGCGATCTTTGGAAGTCTCTCTGCATAAGAATACTAAAAGGTAAATGTGCAAAGCCTGAACACAGTGAACACAAGCTGTAGAACTTCCCAAATGCAAAGCCTGAATGCTAGCACAGTGAGATTATGGAAATGTAATTCATTTTAGTTTTTCATTGGCAAACGTTTGCCAGTGATCTTGATGCAGAGTTATCCTACCTGACTTGGAGAGGGGATACGTTGCGTTGTAGTAGCGCTCATAGAATTTAAGAATGGGTCCTGTAACATTGAGAGCATAGGCACCCTGCCCGTCATCAATGGCTTTTCTTCGAGCCCAAATTCGAACCTGTAAAGAATGTAGAAGCTTTGAGTCAGCACTAACTGAACAAAAAATCCCTTCCTCAGCTCTTATTTTTATTTTTATTTTTTTCTCTCTGATATGATCATTCTGGGGTTACAGAATACTTTACTGTGACCTCTGACCCTTGTCATCCATAATATTCGTTGCTTGAATTGAATTGAATTCTGCTGTTGACCTCATTGCAAGTTACTCTGGATAAGAGAGTCAGCTAAATGTCTAAAATATGAAATGTAATGTTAGAAACTAAAACTGTATTTTGCAGTCAGATTTTAAAATGGTGTAATGCCCTCACAAAACTGCTTTCTTACCATCACATTGTTGTCTTGGGTTGATTCAATGTAAGCGAAGTCGCTGACGATGAACGCCAGCAGATATGTGGACATTCTCTCTGTGGGCTCAAACGTGGTCTTTCTGACAGCAACGCCATCAATGACAGAGTCGGCAACATCTGGAGAGGAAGAGGGAAGAGTTGGACTCAGAGTCTCTGTTAGCATTAACATTTAGTTGTTGATATTCTCATGACATGTTGCCTAAGTTATTTATTATTTAGAGTCAAAATCTTTCTCTCACACACAAACACAGAGGCCTTATATCTCAGAATTTGTGATGTCTTTGTTCTCTCTTGTTCTTTTCTCTATTTGTGCCCTTTGTTGCTGTGTAATGCAATGTTTGCTAAAATTTGACTTGACTTGTCAGGAATTACTCACCCGCAGTACATTAACCACTGCCCACTTCACTGCACTCCTCACTTGAACATTGACTTCAAGCTGACATTCATGAGCTTCGTTTTATTTAACATCTTGTATTATCCACCATTTGTGTACTTTGTGTTGCAATTATTTACTGTATTATCTTCAATATGTGTATTTGTTCTATTCTTATCTTTATCTTATTATTTGCTTCTACATTGACCCGGTTTCCCCACAAAAGTTTCATCTAGTTGAATCTAAGGTAATTTAATCTAATGTAATCTGCTTCCACTGAGTGTAAAAGGAATTAAAAGGGACTCCTTGATTCTGAAACCGACCGATGTCCCTGCTGTTGGACAGAGCCACGGTGTCCCGGTCGTGGATGATGGTGATGTTGAAGACGGCTTTCATTGCTGGCTCGTCAAAGCAGGGGAAGGCTTTCCTGGCGTGCGTCGCCTGCATCTGCGAGGTAGCGACAACTCTGGAAAATGTCCCAATTAAATATTAACACAGAATCAACATTAATCCAACGACACATACTCCAAAGTCCCAACAGGAGGAACAGTGTAACCATGAAAATGAACTGCCTCTAAAGAGGAGAATCACGGTGCACTGTGTAAACATTCACAAGCAAGGCATGTCAGTTTAAAACATATTCTAAAAATTATTATTTTTCTTAGTCTTAGATTTAGTTTTAGTCTTATTCTTTTGCTACGTGTGAAAGGTTGCTTACTTCTTCACACCGTCGTCCATGTATTCGCTCCTATAGAAGCCCTCCAGGTCGTCTGCCAGCTCCCCCTGGAACTCAGTGTAAAGAACGTAGGACCTTCCTACGGCTAGTCTGCCGTTCAGCTGAAGAACCAGATACTCCGTCTTCACCACCAGCCAAGACTTCTGTATGCCGGGCGCGGCCGCTCCGTCCAGGTCACTCAGCTTGGCGTGGTGTCCCTGGAAGGTGGTGAGGTTCAGCTTGTTGGAGTGGATGAGGATGAGGTCGGTTTCCTTCTCGCATCTGAAGACCACCGCCGAGCGTCCGCTGAAGACGTACAGGCCGCCGGCGTCGGGCTCCAGCCGAGGCCACAGGGTCACATTGTAGGAGACGGGGGAGAGGGAGTCGGGGAGTCTGTAGCGCTCCCAGGGCTCCTTAGGGGTGGAGGGGGTGGTGGAGGAGAAGGAGGTGGTAGAGGGTGTAGGCATGGTGGTGCTGCCTGCTGCTCCATCTCCAGGCCTCCTTTGGTTCCTAGCCTTCTCCTGGTCATAGACTACAGACAGAGCTATGATGGTAGCCACAGCGACAGCAGCCAGGACGATCGCTGCCAGGCCCAGGTTTTTACTGATGTAGTAGCCTTTCCCCATGGCCGATAGAGGAGGTCAGAGCAGAAATCTGAGGGATCTCAGTCTGTGTTCTTTTAAGGCAGAAGGTCTCTTCCCTGCTCGGTTAATGGCTGAGCTATTAACATGGCAAAAAACACATTTCCATAACACCTAAGGAGAGATGGAAAGATCGAAAGACCTCAGTCATCCAGTCCGCAGCTCACCAATTCTCAGATTCCTAAATGTCACGTAGTGGTGCACAGTACAATCTAAAGGCCATGTTCCAAATTGTCATTAATGTTTAATTGTTAAAAGCGCCATGTGTAGCAATTTAACATCAATAAATTATTACCACATTGATTTTGAAACATTTGTATAATGACCATAAAACAAAAAAGACACCAACAAGACATTGGCAGCCTCTACAACTGCTGGATTGCTTTAGAACACAAAGAGATACTACAGAACACAACAGGGTGAGGACGTTGTTCTAGAGCAACTGGAGCTAGAATATTCAAAGTTTATGGTAATGGCAGATGGTGGAAGAAGTGAAAGGGCAATGGACAAATCACTTCCAACATGTTTAACCTCTTCAGTAAAGTGAAAGACATGAACCAGGGGGAGGGGACAAATAGCAACATCCTCTTTGCAACGGGGAGAAACTGGGGTTTATGAGAAATGTGGTCTTAAATGAACACTAATATTAACAGTACCACTGGCGAGAGATAGAGGCTACCAATCATCTAATTTGTTAACGGTGATTATACAAAGTATCATAATTAATATGACAATGATATATGTTTAAACATGCTACAAGCAAAACCTTTAAATATTCAAGAAGTGCTTCTCTGGGTATCGCACTGAGGGCCATACAGTATTGTCAGTGTGAGTGACAGTAAGTGTGTCTGGTGCCGTTGCACACGTCAAAGTGCCAATTCTGATCTACTAAACTGTCCGCACAAGCATTTTGTGTGTGGGAATGGGGTAGACATGTGACAGGAAAGTTTTAGTGCATTTGACCCAATTAATATGTCTGCTGAGGAGTGGCAATGGTAGGGCGCACAAATGGAAGAGATTATTGAAATCGATTATTTGTTTTTATTGTATCATTGCTGTTGAGGGGGGCTAAATTATGGATTCTGGCAGTTTTGATTCTCTGGGTTCTGTTTACTTTATTGATATGTTTATACATTGCTTTGCTTGTGAAGTCAGAATGCTGTGGGTTCACTGCGGGGGGCTGTAGTCACTGACTGATCTCAGATCTCCACCTCTGGTTGATAAGCTAGGTTGATCTATGTATTGGTAAGTGTGAGGAAGTCGAAGTGACTCACCTGTTGTCAATTCTCTCATCTAGGTAGGAAGTCTTATCTTAATGAGCGGTGTGTTTGATCTCCATAGAACACTGATGAAAGCATGAACTTTGACGTCTAACATTGACGTTTAACCCTTTGTTTTTTGTTGATGCACTTGCACCCTTGATTTTGTCCCTATGCATTTGTGTTAATGAATTGATTATTTTGGCTAGATGTTTGTCCATTACATTTAATTTGAAAGTCAATTCTGTCACGGTAGTTAAAGGGTGTGTCTAGATTTTTCTAGACACACCGAACATTTAAAGCTAACAGAATAGTGGGGAACAACAGCTAAATCTGTTTTAATAGATAACAGAGAAACTGCCTGAACAATAAGATGCATCCACCAATCAGGAGCATGTGTGTAAGAGATGGTAGCCAATAGGAGACTGAATAGACATGAACATATCTGGATGATTGATATGATGATATATTGCCCCGATAATCTTTAATCCCTGCTGTCCAACGCTTTTTATGTAGTCCAGGCTCATATACTGGAAGAACATAAATGTTCATCATATCTTTGGAAACATTGACACGGAGATTCAATAAAACAAGGTCCATAAATGTTATAATGGATAATCTGCAGTTCCTGCATCTAGCCGGTGTACAGAGAGCAGAAGGCTGGAATTTATTCATAATGAATTCTAAGAAGCTGAGTACTGATATAAGAATGACAGGTCAGGGGAAAAAAACATTCACACTTCCCTATGAAGTAATATTATCAACCAAAGTCAGTAGAATCACGAATCGTCGAGTTGAATCACGGTGTCTCGATAGCTTCAAATGAGTTTGAAAGCAGGAAGCAGGCTTTTAACCGTAGTCATTCCGATGGTTATCATGAACTGACTGCAACATAATTACAGCATCTTCATGTGACTGCACCAAAACTTTCCAGTGACATAATTCTCCCCTTTGAGGGACATAGACTCTATACTTCCCACTCTACATCATCAAAATCTGAATCACTTTAATTTCCGAGATCAATAATTACACAGGAATCAGTGGTAACACCTAACATAGTAGTACAGTGCATACTGAAACTCAGGATAGGCCCTCACGTGAGGGGACAGTGGAAGACATCACATTTACTAGCCTATTTAAAGTTATAACACCCTGACAGTGAAAATGTTTTCCAGTGACATAATCCTCCCTCCCTTTTTATCTGATAGCCTGTATTTCCTCCTGCTCTGCATCATCATATAATCAGCGTTCAGGGAACAGAACAGAAACACCCAGAGTTATCAGTAACTGTGCTGGTTCAGCTGATGTAAGGCCATGTGCCGTGATAATACAGTTCTAAAACACTGCAGTATAGAGCAGGGCTTTCAGGTGACGTAAACCGCCATAGTGGAGGTCCTTAACTCTTGGGCAGCAGTTGTGAACAGCTGCTTGTATATCTAAACGTGCGTCTTGGTTCATTTCTGTGTTATTTTTGACCGGGAAGCGAGCGTTTCACCACTGATGAATCTGAGCAATTTTGTGTTTAGATGACAGCTTATTAGCTAGCTAACATAGTAGCCTCAATTAGTTATCATGCTCTTGTGATACACATCTGATTTGCGCACCAGTTAACCTACAAGACAATATCGTTTTACATAGGCTAAGCAGCTTCTTATGCTAATGAGCTACTGCTCTGATTGGCTGGCCGTTCTGGAAGGCCCGCCCCCTCCTCCTTTGGAGAGAGCAAACTAACAAGAAGACATTAGCATAATGGCTGCCGCTCCAAGACATGCTACATGTTCGAGCCCGACTCAGATCCAGAGTATGAAGACATTTTGGAGGAACAAGCTCAACAGCGCAGGTCACAGCAAGATGTGAAGATGCAAATTTGAATTCCAATGAATTCTAACAATGCAGCCTTTGTATCCCAACAAACTGGACAGTCTGGACAGGTAAACGGTTGGCCAGAAGGGATTTCAGCCTACTCTCTAGTCAGGCAGCAGTAGGCGAGAGCAGTGACAAGACATGCTTAAGACTATTCAAACATTTTATTATGAAGCAGGGACCTGCAGAGCAAAGATCAATGAGCCCTTAAGGCTTTAAAAAAAATTGACATGCAACTTTATCTACTACCGTATCATGTTAGTAGAGAAACTCATGGGATCCCAAACTCACATCGGCTATGTGAGTTTGGGATCCCATAAGGCCTGAACATCTGGATATAATGGACTTGATTAAATCCACCGCAGCCTAAGACCACACAAACTTAAGACATTCTATTCTAAAGGATTGCTCTCTAATATGAAACATACTAGACCCAGTCAGCAGTCTGCGCTTCTGCCAGGCCATGCCAAAAGGAGGAAGGCACCTACAGTTCATTTCTCAACAGGTATTTTCTGCATTTGGAAAATGTTAAGATATCAGTTGAAATACACTAAGTTCCCAGACACTAATTTGCTGCTGTCGTAATGCTCATTTACAAATAATTACTAACTATAATTACTTCCTAAAAATGATTGCGATAATGATCATCTTAAATCATAATCATAACGGAATGTTCCTTCTATAATCGTTGAGCTGTGGTGGGCTGTATTGCTATCAGTCCTTGAGAAAATAAATGTGGAATAAATATAAAAAGAATCATTACATTTTAGCCAAAATGTCCCAATATTAGGTGACCAATGTTTAGAATAAGGCTTGTGTCAGCATAAAAAATAAGTTTTAGTGCAACCTTTTCTTAAATCTGAGTCTTACCACTGACCACCAATGGCTACAAAACACAAAGGTAAACACTGACATGTCCATATGTGTCATTTTATGATGACTAAACTATGACTTGTGACTCCAAAAATAACATCAAATCTTAAAACGGACCACAGCAAAGGTTCTGTTCTAGGTGCGGTGTATACAAATGGTCAAAGTTTAATTATGTCATAGTTGAAACATGATAAAACTGTTGAAATAGTAAATGCGTGAAAACAATAGAATAGAATCAGCATTCCAGTTGGGTAATGGTTTCTAATGTCCTGACTGTCACTTTAGACCAACTTAACATGGGTTCCGAGCAAATGTTTTTCTTGGGGTCCAAAAGTCACATATTTGAAGTGAAGAAATGGCAACAAGAGGACCATGTGACCACCCTGTTGTGTTTGCCATCCTAAAGTAAATTTTATTATGGCTATCATGAAGAAACATTTGATTACTATTACAGACACTCTCATTTTACTTATATCCCTCATTCCCTCTTTTACTCTTTGTTTACCTCTATTCTTTGACCCGATTAGGTTAGGGATCAATGAAGTTCATCCTATCTTAAACACGTGAGGAAACACCTTTTCACAACCTCAACTTGCACATGAACCTGTGGCCTTCACTATCAATGCCATGTGGTAACCATTACCAGCTCAACGCTAGTCAGATAAACTCTGGCTAGTCTGTTAGTGGCCCAGCTGAAGGAGCTGCAGAGTTTACATCCAGCAGATCCCGTGCTGGATGTCGGCTTCCCAGAACAGAAGACAGATGACCGATAAACCTCACATAGAGCCAAGAAGTCCTAATGGTCAGAGTGGGACTGAAGGACAGGATGAATTACTTCCTACTCAATAAAGCAGGAAGCATTTGACAAGCACTCCATTTACAATATGCATACCATTTCAAGGTGCGGTTACTCGTAGATTATTATAAAGGTATTTCATTTTAAACAGATGATATGAAACGGAGAAAGAGAGAGACAGAGAAAGGCAACAGTCATGAACCGGATCTGTGACTTTATAACTTGGCACTGATTCATGCCAACCTATCCCAGACTTTGTTATGCTGTCACTGTTTCCATACACTGTGTTTACAAAACTATAACTCACTGTGGATGTATTCTGTCTAAGCTGCATTCATGCTACAGACCAGTGATAAATCTGTCTCTCTGCCTGACCATTCACTCAACAGTTCCAATTACCCTGGAGTCCTGAGAAAGCCAAGGCTTCGCATGGTAAGCTGCTTTCCAGTTTTAACACCTGGTATTGTCGCAAAAACCAGTGCAGCAAATATAAACCACATTTACTGAAGTCGGTGCTCAATCACAACCCTGAGAACCCCACAGCCACTTCTCTCTGCGGACCCACTTCTGAGAAACCTCCTTTTGTGTAAAAGCAGCAGGGAAATATTGCACCAGCTGGGAAATAACGCTGTAACACACAGGCAACTCCAATGCCTGATACGTTTACATCAACTTTGCCACGGCAAGCTGAAACATACAAAGCATGCAACTTGGCAATTAACCCACTTTTGACGCTGTGTAGTGGATAAACACAAACTTCTCAAATATCAGATAAAGGAGAAAACACTACATACCAAACCCTCTGCAGCTGGATGTCCACTACAGGCACTGTGTTAAGACTGTGCGAGACGTGGAGGTTGAGCTGGAATGATCCTGGCTGATGGGAAACACTCCTTCTCCATCTGTGAGGGCGGAGGTGGGAGGTGGTGAAAGCTACCACAGGTTTTCCTAGAGGAGCGATGTTGGGAGGGGGGGGAAATCCCTCCAGTTCCACAAAAACCTTCCCTGAATTAGTGGGAGGGGGGTTGAAAGAATGCGCCTGTATCAACAAAACTGTGAAGTCATTATGGCTAAGCATGGGACTAAACAGGAGGAACCCGGCTCAGAAGATGCTTAGCGGTACAAAATGTACAGATGGTTTCGGTAGCGGAGGTTCACATGATGCTGGCCGACCGCAGCCGGGTGACTCAGACGCAGAAACATCATGACTTTGACATATTCCGGGTTGTAAAGGAGGAGCCAGTGCATGATAAAAACACAAGTCAATCTCACAGGGATCTGTCTTTTCATTTATTTAATTTACATTGGCGAGGAATGTCTTTGACACTGATTGATTTCCCCCTTCAGAGAACGCTACCCCTTAATCAGATTGCTAGGTACAGTCGATAAGACACAAACACACTTCATATAAACATTTAGAGATCATTTAGAGATCCAAAAAAGGTCAGTTAGCCTTCTGCTTCTCTTAAGAGTAGATGTTGGCAAGAGCCTTTCACAACACACTGAAACTTGGCTGGACCTAAAGAGCATTTACATTTTTTGTGCTCAGCGCCCGCATTTTTGCACCCAGGAGAACAATAACATTATTCACAAGTCACAAAGAAGTTAGAAACACACATGTAATATATTACAAATGGGTTAAAGAAATCAGTCCAGCACAAATGTAGGAAGAGTCTGACCCCAGATAGTGAGAGTACGGACACTTACAACAAGAGGTACGAGATCTGAGAATATAATAGTCGGATACAGAAGCCCGGGATCATATTACAGTGAGGTCTGCAGACTCCATAAGCTCATTCCAGACACAAAGGGAGGTTTTTAAAACTCAGGCAGGAAAACCAGTGATGAACTTTAGGGAGATTTGGAAAAGTTATGCAGGAAATAAGTACTATGGGCCAACACACTTCACTGCTCATTTAGAAAGAAGAGAGGCAAACTGTATGAGAAGAAAACAAACAACTCTACATGGAGAAATAGAAAACGAAACATGAAAGGAATAGCAGAATATACACGGATGTCAATATTACTCTTTATGCTTCATAGCATCAAACTTTACAATGTTGTGCAAATCCCAAAACTGGAGTAATCTGTAACTTGAATACAGTAGAACTCAAAAATAATCCACAGCTCATCTCCCGTACATGTAAAAACATTGGGTTGGGGGGGGGAATGGCGGCGAGAATAAGCTGCTGCGGTTCCATAGTACATATATAAAAACATCAGTATGCTCCGTGTTAATAGCAGAGCTGGTTGGAGGGGAGCTGCAGGGAAACAAAGCCATCAGTAGTACATCGGCCCTGCAGAGTTCAGCCGGGACGCCGCCCTCCGTCCGCTCAGAACGGGGAGAGGCTCGGCACTTTGATATTGATGTCTCCGATGTTGATGTTGCGGGGAATCTCCGGGAGGTTCATGTTCTTCACGGCAGAGACGGCGCGGGCCGGTGCCGCCGACAGCCCTCCCTGTCCGAACAAAAGAGAACAATATCATCACAACATCACACATCTTTCATTACCTGTTGCGTAACAGAGGTGAAAACTGTGCAGCGTGATGAAAATCAAAAGAGGACACACACCAAGTTGTGAAATGAACACCGGCCCCATGCTGGCCAATTGTGGTTGTGGCTAGTAAGCTACACTGTCTAGTGGTAACCAGGCTGGGAATACATTACACCGTCTACTAAATACTGGTAACCAGGCTGGGAAATGTGGAGTCCTATTTGATGCTAAAATCTAGTTTGGCAGTAAAACGGAGGAAGATGCATTTTGTGATGTGTCAGCCACTGTGGTGATGGATGAAAATGCATTCATGTGGCCGGCAGAGTCTGACCTCTGACTTCTCCATGCGGTTCTGCAGCTCAACCTGGGCTACGATCTCATTCATGTTGGTCTCCAGCACCATGCCTCCCATCACCACTTCCTGCAGGATGTAATGGACCTGCAGACAGAGCAGAACCCAGCAGGAAACACACAGTAAGACTACAGCAAAACCCTGTGCACCGCCGTACATGCCAACTCATTTACTGTCATAAGAAATGCCTCTTTTTATGTAACTTAACATTTAGAATACACCGCCAAAAGACATAAAATAATGAATGTAAAATGTATGCTTCAATAATTAAAGTTGCACTCGGCAACGTCCTACATTGGCGGCTCCAAATAAAAACCATGCCTCATGCAGCCGTACAATTATGATGTATAGTGTTCAATAATGCATTTAAAAATTGTTGTATTGCTGGTAACAAATTAACTCGATGTGAACAATAAAAAGACGACTACATCGGTAGCAGTTTCCTGAGTTGACATGAGGACAAAGATGCTATAAACCCATAAAAACTGGTGATGCAGCCTGCAGAAAAGAAAAGCAGCTCAGTAACTTAGACAGTGAAAACACATTTTTAGACAGAAAATAGTTGCTATTTTACTGGATGGCTTGTGAATACAACAGCAAATATAAACCAAGCTCAAGAATTAGTTCATTCAGTGTGTTCATGACATATTAGAATTTTCTGTTTAAAAAAAAAAAGAACTTTAAACTGTCTGTTGAATATTGCAAATGTGTATGAATTACAGTTTGACCACATCTACAGCGCTGTCCGGCCAGGAAGAGTTCTCTCTGTTAGAAAGCAAAGGCCTCTGTCTGGGAGGGAGATTCCCAGGTTTCATCTTGAGGACATTCCTGTTCGGCGGATCACAGCGCCGACTTCAAACGAGTCCTCGGCCCAAACCCCTCAGCACCACATGACATCAATTTCCTGCTGGGAAAATTCAATCAAGATGGCCGTGGATGCGTCTGATCAGCCTCCAGCAACACATCTCACTGAGCTCCGGGAAGAGACAAGTAAGCTGCTATGAAGCCTGAACACTGCAGCACTTCAATTTAACACTACCTTACTCTTAGAACCCTCTTGGCCTGCACTGTCAATCATGTATAATTGTATATCCAAATTTTAGCTTCCACAATTCAAGCTACAATATGCAACTTTCACATTAAAATAATGACACCTAAATAGGATATATTATACATGATCAGTCTGCGTCTGTCTGTGACCCTGTGTTTGTGCCTACACCCCTGCATTTGCCTAAAATTGTCTTTTCGGTGATGTTCGGGACATTTTTGAGCGTACGATATTTGCTGTGGGTGTGGCCAGTGGTGAGCTGGTTGTGGCTACCAAGGTGAGGCTAGTGGCCACAGAGCAGGGAAGTCACAGCAACATCAACATTGGCGGAAAGCAGTAAGAAAATAAAGTACAGTGACGCTAAACATGCCGCAAATAAGACCCTGTCAAAAACACGGGACAGTGCTTTTTTTTTTTTCAGATTGGCTGTGTTCGTCGTCTGCCCATAGGATTCCCGACATATAGACTGCACTCATATTCCATCACCACAGCCCTGGGAAACATGAGGTGGACTTCTTCAATGAGAAGAATGAACACTGTCTTACAGTTTTTTACGATTGCTTACACACTAAAATGACACATAAAGCACAATTATTGAAACTGACACTCAGAGAGCAAAACCTCAGCCCAGATCTGCACAACTATAAGCACATTCTCAGCCTCACACTTTTTGCAAAACACTACACACAGTGTTTTGCAAAACACTAAACACACTTCTCTACATTAGACACAGAAATCTAACATGATGTCACTTCTTTGCCATTTCAAGGCACTGCCTTTCAAAATACCACACCTATAACCAATTGATCAAACACGGCCGTCAGGTGTACAGACACTTAGGTGCTTAATTGTAAACTCACCAATCAGGCGTAAGCACTATAAAAAGGCAACAGGTGAGTGTACCTGTCTTCAACAAAAATGGAAGGCAACGTTGCAGTGCTTTCTTTTTTGTCTCCACAAATGTTTTTGCTGTGTTTATGTACTATATTCTATTTAGAATATGTTCTGTTCTGATTTTCAGTGCAAAATGCAACCTTTGGAAATGCATGGATGTATTGACTGATTTTACAATGTGGAGAGAAATAAATATTTTCATCAGTGTGCAGTACTGGTCTTGTGTGTTGTGTTTGGTCAATATATTCATGTACTTTACTCTAACAATATCTCTGAAAAAATCAAACCCAGACTATATCATTAGAAAAGTAGAAATGTTAAAAGTGTTTAGATTGAGCACAGCAGTGTGTAACTGGTTCAAACAGAATCAGATCGTATGAACCATGTGTGCGCCATACAGTGACAAAATTGGGTTTTTATAAATTATTGTATAGTTTTGAATGAAGTGTTTCATTTTGCAAAAGATCTGAGGTGTTCTGCTACTTGTGTGTGTGGTTGTGTGAATTGTTGTGTGTGGTGTTTTGACAAAATGAGCCCCGTTTTCAAAATCGCGCTTAAGCAATCATAAAAAACTGTAATGACGGGCAGTGATAAGAATTTACTGCAATTTTCCTCCAGCAGTCCTCCCTAGGCTTGGCAGCAGCAACACTGTTACTTTTCACTGTTATCATGTTTTTCTATTACTCATATTTATTCATTACCGTTTGTTCTTCTTGAGAGAAGGAAGACAAATGTTAGCAATCCATTTCTTTCCCATACCCACTTTTACAATCCACTTAGCGTGTTGAAGCATATGTTTACATAATCCCATAATTGTTTATAGTCTATTGTTGTGTTTATTGCTTGATGGATTTATTATTTTCTATCACTTTATTGCTTCTTTTGATATTCTAGTTGTGTGCTTATAAAATACCTTTTCCCTGCTGAATCATAGGTAGGTAGACAGCTCATTGGATGGAACTTGACCAACAATACACTTTACATTGCATATTCAGAAATGTGTCCTTTTATCATCATCACCATTTTTCTAGGGCTGTGTGTGTGTTAATATGTGTCCGCCTGAAGAACATATTGCAGTAAAAGTCTGCACAGTTTCAGTCTCTACTGCTAGCATGAAGTAAGTCAAGACAAACTTACTTGCACATTGTAGCTTTAATAATCATAGAATATTGGCACATCGGCAATATTGAAACATCTCAATTCATTTAGAATGCCCACTGTAGTTTATATAAGATGCCAAAAGTGGAGTAAAATAATGATGTTTCCAAAAATCGTGATCAATAATTATCATCACAATATCTAGCAAAATAATAGGTATTACCATTTGGGCCATATAATCCTTAAAAGCCCTAACCCTTCTTCCATGCTGACTATAGAGCCACACCCTCATCAGCGAGGTTGTCTGGTTTCAAACAGACAAATCTAGGGAAGGACCTAAGCCAAGGTCTGAGAATGAGCCGGAAGACGTGCGGACCAGCAGTCCAGTCTAATGCAACAGCTAATGCCCTGCTGCTAAAACAAGGCCTAAATCAAACCCCTTCCAACGCTACTGAACTCAACAGTGTCAATTAACATTTCATACTTGCAGTTGTAATGCATTGCAAAAACACTTGAACATGACCATCGATCCGAGAAGCAAAACTAGCCATCATCTGTTGGAGCCACTTCAGCAGCTTATCGAATAGACAGAACCCCAGAAAACAGCCGAAATGCGGCCTCATCTCACCTTGTCCATGTGGAATATGAGGTCCAGCTCACAGACGTTTTCAAAGCATTTGTCCAGCGTCTCCACAAACACCTACGAGGAAGAGGGTTTACAAGGTCAAGAATCTCATTTCTCATACAAATGACCACATATGGAAGAGTGATCCTTGAAGTGACATTATCAGAAACATGATAACGGCATATCAGCATTCCAGGTGATAACTCAGCCAAGTCCAGTTTAACCACAACTGCATTAAAAAGGCAATCTGCTACACTGATTGTCTATATCAGTGATGTAGAGTGATTTATGTTTTCCAGAGAGACTTCCAGTGAGGTCAACAGTAGAGTAAGATTCAAGCACTACATCAACATTACAAGCAACCAAGGAGGTCAAGAGTCAAAGATTCAGCTAATACTCATGTATGATAGAAAAGAGCTAGGTTAGGAAATAAGAGCTGAGGGGAGAGGTAATTTATTTTTTTATTTTTTTACAAGACTGGACCATTTTCAGAGCAGATAGAAGATAATATGGGAAAGGGAGATGTGATTCCACCTCAGAAAACAAGTATTAAATATCTACACAGAGTGATAAGTAGCAGCTGACCTGGATCAGGTCCAGAATGCCCAGCTCACTCTCAGACGAGTCCACACAGAAGACAAAGTAGAGGGTGGCGTAATGCCGGTAGATCAGCTTGTAGTCGGAGCCGCCAATGAGACTGCAAGCAAAAAAAAACAACTTCTGATCTAACTTTATGCTGTGTTTAGTAATATTGGGACAGCAGGAATGCCATTCTTTAACCAAACAAATAAATGCATGCTCTGAAATTAGTTGTTGGGCCTATGTAAATGATCATAGGTAGATTCACACAGATTCTTCAAGAGCTTGGATATGGAAATTAAAGCTTTTTCCAACTGTAATAACACAGCATGACTCAAATTACAGCTGTGGTTTACTCCAATGTTTACAAACACTGTCAATAAACTAGAGTCTCAAAATCCATAAACAAATGCAGTCATGTAGCAGCAGTTTGTCAACAGTGGTACATAGCTGGCCACTGACAAACACTTTTGGAAATCCTTTTGGTTATAAATAAAGAAATAGGCCTAGGTGCTTAATCCTTCAAATGTGAAAATGTGAATATCATCCAGAACCACAGCAGACTCTTCAGTACTTGCCTCCCCCCCTCCAAGAAGTTGCAGACGTTGTCGTCCCTCTTGGACACCAAATGGAAAGTCTCCCGGATTATCTGCTGCTGCAGATCCTCCGCCTGCCAGGAAACACATGACACTGTCTACTAAGCACTAGTAACCGGTCTGTGGCTTGTAGTCAGTCACCTCTACAGGTACCCAACTATCATTTGGGGTCCTATTACATTCTAAACATCTAGTTGGCTGAGAAAACAGTGAAAGTGGTACAGGGACCTCCAGGCACCAAGGAGCATTAAAAAAAAAACATCATTATATCATGTAAAGGTTACTGTTTTGACAGTAAAGGACACCAGATAACTAATAACTTCAATGATATTCAATTATGAGTTTTATGTTTATGCCAGCAATGTCATAGTAAGTGTCACTTTCTTCAAATGGTGGATATCTCACTTTGGGATAAAACTCACTTTCATTTACCAGTAAGTACCAAGAGATAATGGCTATACCGTGATCATTGGTTTTACCTATCCAACTGTTAACTTTCCACTCACAGACAGTAAACACATAATAACAGTCTATACTAAATCACATTTAAATGATTAAAGTCTTGATAGCCAAAATACTTAGGCTATGTATTTAGGTTTTTTCTACATTCAACACTAAAAAAAACATTTGACACAGCTCCTCTAATTTCGAGAAATTTGGACGCAAGGAGATGAAGAAATATTAATCTACCAACAAATAACTTCTGTCATGTCACAAAGTATAGTGTGCCAACTACAGTATCTTGCAAGCTAACAACCTTTAGTTAAACTTCAACTGTGGTTCCTGAACGCTTTCATTAGCCTTGTCAGACACCTTGCAATTGACTGACTTTGATGTAACAGCAGCTTGGCACAATAGTTGCTTGCTACTGTGGTTCAGGGCGAGCCTTGATCTTTAACCTTGGTTCATTGATCTCTGTTATATAGGTATAGGTCTATAGGTCTATTATATAGATATAGGCTGAAGTTTATCTCGGGTTACAAGCAGTGTTGCAGTCGTACATAAAAAGATGTAAACTATGACCCCCAGTCGGTGATCACCATAAGGCTAACAACCGTCAATATATTTTCAGAAAAGCATCATTTATGCTTTGTTTATTTTGGCAAGACCACATCTACATCAGTTTGATGCTGCTTACTATGATTTACACTATGAAAATATGTCATAAAGATTAATTTCAGCCTAAAAAGGGGGTATTCTGCAAATAACAATGTGGATAAAGTGAGTTTAGGTCCAGTACACCCTTGAAACTAGCATCAGCTAACGTTAGCATCTGTGACTTTGACAAAACTGTATCTCTTCGTTAAATGTTAGACAGCCAAGACAATAAATACACAACAACGAAGATGATGCGAAGCAGTGATAATGATGATGATTTTGATGATTATGGTGATGATAATGATGGTGGTGGCAGCACTAGCAGACAAAAGCAAGTAGGAAGCTAACTGCTAGCTAACCTAAATGAGATTGAAGTTACTGCATTAGCGTTAGCCAAGAGGCTAATGTTTTGAACAGCATCCCTCAAAATACTCACAAAATACTGATAGAACCTGATCAGCCGCGGTTTCCCGTGGTTGTTGAATATCAAGATGGCTTTAATCATTTTTATACTCTGGTGTTTTCAAATGACAATATTAAACACGCTCTAATTTAACTGGGACGACTTAGATAGCGACGGTGCTAACGGTCTCCCAGCTGCCGGAAAGGTTTTTTGGTTACATCCGGTTACGTCTCCATTTTCAGCAGTCGACCTCTAACAAAGTCCTCAAATCATTTGTTCCGCACGGGTCATTAAAATGACGCAGACTTATTATGCGATTTAATATGATGTTATGAAATATGTAATGTAATATGTACATGTAATACCCACTGTCTAACATTAGTGAATGGTCAGTCAGAGAAAACTTAATGGGCAATTGGTTGATTCCAGCAGCAGGACAAAATGAGCAAATACAGCAAAGAATGAAATAGAAAATAAATAAGAAGTGACCAAATGGGCGGCATTAAACACAACTCAAATGATTATGACGCGCATTAAGTAAGTACAGTAGGTAGGCTGTTATGTCTTGCTATAATCTGTTTTTGTGTGTCTTGCTCTTCCTGATATCCTATATCTTTCTGCTCTATGGTTAATTGTTGATCAGTTAGAGTTAGGCTTATTCTCTGTTAAGTCCTTTGAGACATGCTTGTGATAAAGGGCTATATAAATAAACAAACTTGAACTTGAAGTAAAATATATGACTGGAAAAAAATAAAAATAAATAAATAAATACATTTACAGCATATACACAGGGTGTACAGAACTCAAAATATACCCAAAATAAAAAAAAGTGGGGACAAATGCTGACTCAAACACAACTCAGTTAACATGATGCTCAGCTAATTTAATTAAAGCTGTATTTTATAAATCCAAGTGTGAGAGTCTAAGCAAACATATAATGACCTCTACTGGTAGCATAACAGTTTGCTTGTAAAATGAAACACCATTTACCTCCACAGACTACAGTGGCTAGTCTGTGGCTTGTAGCTAGTGACTTGTGGTAAAATCTTCACCCCAGTTGCCAAATGAGATAAAGTGACTGATTAGCTTCACAGTGATGGAGTTGTGTCAAATCTTGTCAAAACAACAACCTCCTCTGATCTCTAGTGAGACTGGGATACACATTTTACAACACACACAGCATTCAGGTAGTAGCCATAGATCTGCATGTGCTCAGTGGAATATTTGCACGTGCATGTCATTTTGTCTCTATTTGGGGTATAAATGATGGTCTTGTGAAATTTTATCTACACCCTTCAGCTCTTTATTGACAAGTCTGTGTTTGTTCTTCTATGCTTAAAACTTCAATGAAGCAATTTGTTGTGCAGCATCATTTTTTTGTCCCATTAGTAATTTGGTGTGGCGATGGTCTCTAAATATATATTCGTCTTGTTTGTCAGCTGGTAGAGGAGACTGGGAAGCCTCATTAGGGGACTTAATGTTACTTTCACAAATTTGTGGGCAGGAACCTAGACGCTCCAGAAGTTGGCTTGTGACGGGAAGGACACTAGTTCAGAACCCCCCGACCAGCTGGGAATCTGGTTGAGGAAAGTGTATGATTAATGCTTCCAGCTCACACAATGCTTGGCACTAATTGGTAATTTAATTTCCCCATTTCAGGCTGACCAACTCACCACGTTGTAGTTACCTGCTCTGATACTAAATAACTAACACTACCAATTGGTCATACCATCCAGTTACACAGCCTAGTTGTTAACTACAAATAATGAACAATGAGACGGCAAAGGCTGCACAACATTTTGTAATAGTAATATTGTTCTGGTATGCTCTTGATTTACTAATTTACCTATTGTAGATGAATATGCAGATCAAGTTTTAATCTCCCAATTACAAATATCTAACTGGCCCCAGTGAACTAACTGCACTAGTGTCAAGCCAGCCAGGCTAGTTGGCACTGTCAGCAGGGTTAGAGTATAAATGCTATGCTAAGTTACATGTCAGTGTAGATTTACAACAACTGATTCATGTTGTTTTGATATCAAATAGAACCATGACAACAGTGTTGACTATCTGTGGTAATGCCTTGGCCAAGAGAGTTGCTGTATGACTCAGTGCTTCACTGTGTGTGACTGATCACAGGACTGTATATGCAGTATATGTAAGGGAGGCAGCGGGTCTGTTCTTATCTGTGTAACATTATTATGTGTCACTTTTACCATTAGTGAAAGACAAACTTTTAACATTTTAACATTTAACAACCTTTTTCAGCCTGTTGCTGTTAGATTAGTCATCCAGATAGTATTATCATTGATGGTGTTACTGATTATATTCATTTAATTATCAAACTGACAATCACAATATTGTCAGTTTTAACAGTTATTCTGTTAAAATGGCCAACATTGTCATTTATGATATTGCAATTCATGAAATATGAATAATGACATAAAAAATACAATTTCTCAATCTTTAGAGAAACTTCTCTCCTGTTATGTTGCCACAAGGTTACCAAGTTACATCATAGCAACAGAGAATGAGCAACAGAGAAAGAGCATGGTGCTCAGTCAACCTATTAATAATAATAGTTGCTCCTGAAAGGGGAATAAACACTGATGTCTACAACACCTGAAAACTGTTGCATCAGGCTTCTACTATATTCTCAGCGTCCTGCAGGACGTTGGACACACTGCAGTATTTACTGTACGCTGTAGCAGTGATTCCCAACCACCAGTGGGGATATTGCGGAGGAGTCACCAACAAAATGAGAAATAGTTCACTTTCACTATTATTTCACTCCCTGGACATTTGCACAATGAGAGAATGTAGAAATCACTTTACTTATCATAGGTTTCTCTCTCTCCAGTTGTCTCTCCACCTACAGTATGACAGACAGATATATAATTCTACACTATATCATGTCTAACTCTCAGATGGAGGTCCTTAGGATAAATCTTATGGCGGTCTGTGGTCTAATGTGAATCTATTTAGGGGTCCTTGACCTTTAAAAGTCTGGGAACCCCTGGGCTACAGGCCACACTTTCCAACCAGCACGACCAGACACCATCCTGTATTCCTGTGCGATTAACCTCGGCAACATCAAAACGTCCGGCCGCATTTCCTGTTCCGATTTCATATCCATTAATGCTTTGTTCTGCGTTTTTCCATCATTAGTGCTGCAGAGCCACCGGAGCTGTTGTCTGCATATCATCTATTATCCCCCCCACTCCACCCAAAAAAAAAAATTAATAATAATAATTCCCTTCTTCCTGCATTGAGCACAGTGGAAAACAAACAGACGCTCATTAGCATGTGTGACCCATTGGTGGTAAACAGGCTTATTTCCACATGAGTGCAGTGGGAGAATGGATTGCACCGGGGCGGTCGAGGTAGGTGGGCCCGCCGCCTGCCTTCATGGGGACTTTAATAGGGACTTAACAAATGCAAGTGGACAGGCACAACATTCTCTGGCACAGGGGGTCATGTTGGTACAGTGAGCACTTGTTAGAGGGTGACTCACTGTATCTGGAGTCTTGGGTGGCCACTGATATTCACTTCATTTTTAATGTGTTTTTTTTTTTTTTGTGCTGATCGTCGGAATGTGACGGAAGCTGAGCGCTGCCTGCCAGCGCTGAGGTAATGCGCGCCGTTCAAATAACGCTTCTGTGCTCTCCTCTGTGAAGTGATGAGAGCGGCCTGTAATTACAGGGATAATCAAAACTGTCAGGGACTCTTCGGCGGGCGCTTTTGTTTTGCCCCTCCGCCTCTCTCACAGCATCACAAGCTGCCGGCCCGATAGTCCTGCTGGCCTTCCGCTTCTTCAGACTCTCTACAGTTCACTGCAGATGTACCTGCACGGGTCTCAAGCAGCTTAAAATCACCGTGATGTCATGAGCTGGTTAGGAGGAAGATTACACCAAATTTGGGGTTAGACTTTAAAATAAAACAGTGTAATCCCTACATACTGTATGTAGATGGACACAACTTGTTGGAAGACATTTGATTATGAGTTAAAGGTTAAATGCTTCACTTTAATTCTACTGTTGTATCCATGCATATGTATTTCATGTGCACTTTTTGTTTGTTTGGGCTTGTCCTTAAGCTTTTGATATGTAAGAATCATCGTTTACTGTACAAATGTGACTTATCTTTACATTAACATTAATATTTCTGCTTGTCTTCCATGCGTATAGCCCATGACAAAGTGGTCCTAATTTTTTTATTTTATTGTATCTTCTCTCTTCTTCTCTTAAACCCTTTTGCTCTTTGGGGAGCATAGGTCATTCATGAACTTTTTCCAGCTGGTTCGGTGTTGGGCGGACTTCTCTGCTTCCTTCCAGGACGTTCCTAATTCCTTGAGTTCTGACTCCACAGACCCTCTCCAGCTGTTCCTGGGTCTTACTGGCTTTCTTTTCCTCTGTGGGTACCAGGTTAAGGCCTGTCTGGTCGTATTGTAAGGTGGTTTCCTCAGGGTATGCCCAATCCAGCCCCATTTCCTGCGTTTGATTTGTGTTTCAATTGGTTCTTGTTTTGTGATTTGCCAGAGCTCTTCGTTGGTTATTGTGTTTGGCCAGTAGATTTCCAGGATGTGTCGTAAGCATCTGTTTATGAAGGTTTGGAGTTTATTACTTGTTGCTTTTGTGGTTCTCCGTGTTTCTGCCCCGTAAAATAAAACTTGACATTTGCGTTGAAGATGCAGAGTTTATTTTTTGTGGAGATGTGCTTTGAATTCCATATTTGTCTTAGTATTAAGAAGGATGATCTTGCCTTCCCTATTCTTGTTTGTATGTCTGTCATTTATTGTATCCTGGTTTGAAACTTTGTGCATATGTTTTGGATGTATATTGTGTTTTAGTGGGACGCCAGGAAGAATAGCAGACGCCCTTGTGTGCAGCTAATGGGGATCCTTATCAATAAACAATAAACAATAAACTTGGGTTCTTCTGTGTCCCAATATTGACAAGGTTCCATTATGTACTTATTCTCCCTTTTGGTGCTGTTGTCCTGTCAATAGGTAGAGCAAGGCACTTACACTGCAGGGTTAGGGGTTCAGTTCCCATGCTAAAAATGTATGTAGTTTTGGTTCTGCAAAGCAGTTTGGATAAAAGCGTCCAGCATCATTTTCCAAAATATACTTCACACATTGGATTTCTTAATAGTTTCCATGAGCAGCAGTATGTTGTTTTCACTGTAGGTTGAACAGTCTGCAGTGGCCTCCTCAGGCCTCCAGGTGGCAGCAGCGCTGTGACTTTTCTAAAGGAAAGCCAGTGTTGCAGAGCTGTTTACCGCGGTGCTCCCATAGAAATTAAGCAGTTGTTTAGTGTTGTTGCTGTTTTTTCTCTATGGATACTCCCCATGAGAAACGTTTTGTCTACATTGTGTGATTTATATTCGAAGAGCTCGTTTCCAAAATGCTGCATATCCATTCTGGAAATAAAATCATCTCTGAAGTGCGTCATTCCATATCTCTGAAGTCTGTAGAAGCGCTTTCATTTTATTAACCAAGGACTTAAATGTTTTATCTTTTAAAAACAAACATTTGTATTGATTTTGTGCTATGTGTAGGTGTCACTTTTTTCATATGGTGTCCCCCTGTCTCGTACCTCTAGGTTGGTATGGAAGATATCGTTCCTGTTGCCTCTGAGCAAGGCATGATTCCCCAAACTAAACAGCACGTTAAATTATTAATGATATAGTATTGTCATATATAAACACACTGGTGACTGCATAACAGCTCAAAATATGACTTCTTTCTTAAATAAGAGGCAGATATGAAACTGCGTGGTGCAGACATATTAAACTGCGTCTCTGCGCATGGCCAGTCCTCTGCTGTGAATATGTGAGCAGCAAAACAATCCCGATCCTGGAGCAGCCGTCCGGATTCCCTTCCCACCGCGTCGTTAAACGGAGCCACTACGACGGGAACCAGAGAGGAGGAGGAAACACAGAGCTCTCACTCTGCCTCGATTTGCAGATCCCACAAACAGAGCAGAGTTTGCCCTCGATGTGTTGTCAGAGATGTAGTGGGGAAAGCCACCTGAAGTCACTTTACACACCTTTTATTTGCAGAATAGAGTTTTTCAGGCTGACAGAAATCTTTATGACATGAATGCACAGTATAGCGTTCACCATCAAACTGATGTAAAATAGGCTATATGAGCACATGTTGTTTTAAGAAAAAAGCATAAATTAACGCTTTTCTAAAATAAAATGATAATGATGATGTTTACGATGGTGATGGTGATTTGTCTTTGCACTCTGCATCAACACTGCATAGTGACTGTGTTTGTTGCGCCTATCAGTCTTATGTTGTCAGTAATCTTGTTTTTAATACTTGCTTCAAGTTGAGACTTTTAAGAAAAAAGCATAACCTAATGCTTTTCTGAAAATATAATTGACTTTCATTTATATTGGTGGATGTTGCTTATGAAAATCCCTGACCAAGCACCTTTTTATTTACCACTACATCAGTAATTGGCATTCATGGAAAAGGAAAAGTAGTGTGATATGGCCTTCCTTGCTGATATGAACGAAAAAATAGGGAGATAGGGTTTATTTGGACCAACGTATTGTTAAGTACAGATATAAAACTGACCTTTTTGTCATGAGTACCATATTGGTCACTATGGTAACTGCTATGCTAAGCTAAACTACAGGAGGAGAGGGTTAACGCCCACTTTTCCAGACTGGAAGGCGGCGCAGTTTTTTTTAGCCATAGAGTGGTTCATCTTCTAAAACGGAGACGATCTCTGAGTACGGCGCCTTGTTTACAGCGACCAGAGCAGACTGCAGACTGACTGAAGGAGACTGGGTATCTACCTGTCCATTAATCTGTCTATCTATCTATCTGTCGACGGAGGACTTTAGATAATCAAAGGAACTGGCCTGACCCGAGGCGTTAAGCTCGACACTACCCTTTCCGTCGATATGAATGCGAATTATACCTTAACATCGCGGTGTGTGTGCATGATGAGCGGCTGAGGAGGAGGAGGAGGAGGAGGAGGCTGCGGTCTGAAACCAGATTTTATCCTGGACATTTTGGATCAAACGTCGTGTCGTTCACACAAGGAGGCTGTGCACCTATCTGTTATGTTCATTCATGTGCTAGACCGTGTCCTTCCAGCTCGGTTTTGAGGGGGTTTTGACCTGGTTCGTAGCCGCTGAGGAGTCTCCAGCACCGGGACGTTGAAGGTTTTTTCCTCCAGATATGGAGTGTGAAGATGCGGATTACAGAGGAATCCCCACCGCTAGTTTAGCCGCACTGGTTTCTGTGCACACAGCATCGTGGTGTTATTGTTGGCAGAAATAAACGGGACTATGATGATAAGCGTGTATTTTCTGCCCAAGGGAATAAATCGGTGATTTTGGAGCTTGATTGGACTCCCATTATCTTGTGAGAGCTTTCCAGCTAGCCTGTTTGTTGTAGCTATTAGCTCCATTAGCCGGCTAACAGCTAAAGGCTAAACTGGCTGGAGGTTTAAAAGCTTTTTTTTAACAACCCTGACCAGGTCCTACCGACGTTTCCTCTCGTCAACATATTTATTTACAGGATCTGGGAGGATTTATTTCTCCAGGAATGAGGTCTCGGATGGAGAGGGAGCGTTTGACCTTGTTTTGGGGTCTGATGCTGGGTCTGTCCTCCTGCCTCCGGCCCGCCACCGCAGAGAGTAAGTCTGCCACTAACACTGTTGACTTACTTTACTGGGAAAACATTTTCATGCTACATTACTGTATGAATGGAGAGAATAATGTCAGCTTACATGACTGTGAAAACATACTTTACATAGTACATTTTTGTGTTCATGGAGCAAATAATGTGATCTTTATTATATTGAATATATGAATGGAGAACATAATGTTAACAGTTACTGTATGTATGGAGAATATAATGTGAATTTACATTACTAAGAAAACAGTATTTTACATTGTGCCTTGCTTAATGGATGGAGGAAATTTCAGTGGGAAAACGCAGTATTTTTTATAGTACTTCACTGTATGAATGGAGAAAACAAGAGTAGTTAACTTGGTTTTAAAATACTCATTGGTGAGTACATTACCATGACTCATAATGGGGAAAGTAAGCCTAGTAGGAGGCCTGCTGTTGACTTGTTTTTAAAGTCTACCACATCATGTGGTGATGAATACTTTGCAGTGACTCAAGAAGGAAAGGCAGACTGTATTTAAAACATGTGTTGGTAAATACATTATTATGACTCAGCCCATGGAGGAAGCAAGTCAAGCAGTGAAGATAGCTTTGTTTTTAAAATATAGGCTAGCACATTATGTGTTCAATACATGAGTGTGACTCAGAATGGACAAAGTGAGTCAAGTGGTGAATGTAAACTTGTGAGCAGGCTCTCTCGGCCCTGGGGTCGGGGCTCCACGTGCGCTTCCCTCATATGAACATGGGGTGCCGGGAGTATTCCCTGTAAAACTAGGAGGAATGTAACCGGCGATGTAGTGGGAAATAAAATGGTGGGTCAACTATGAGCTGTCGTCAAACAACCAGCAATATGAACAAAAAGCAATTACATTTTCAGTATATGTCCCTGTGATGGACTGGCGACCGGTCCAGGGTGTTTCCCTGCCTTCTGCCCAAGGTATAGACTCCAACCCCCTGTGATCCTGAATAGGAATAAAAGATTAAAGACAATGAATGGATGAATTAATTTTCAGAATAGCATCAATTTATATTTTTTTCTTTTTTAAAAGAACGTTTTTAAATAGTTTGACACTACAAATTTATGTCAGGAAGATTATGTTAGCCGAACTCTATTCTGCAAATAAAATGGTAGGTAAACAGAGATTAGTTCCCTCCACTCCTTCCATGAATGTGATATTTACAATCATTTTGAAATGAAAAAGAAAAAACTACTGCCAATACATGCGAACAGCTGAGATTGCGAAGACACCGTTAAAGCCTTACAAGAGCAACCTGGAAATCAAAGCTCTATGCACTCTATCATAAAGTAAACATTACAAAGCCAGGACACATTTTAATTGTTGGGAGTCATAGGAATTTGTTGACCTCCGTAGGGTCACACCTGCTAGAAAGGGTTGGGAAGCCCTTGCATTACTGTTGTTCAGTGACAGGCATTAACAAACTGCTGGTGTCTGGAATGGTTTCATCGCTTCATGACAGCGTGGAAACCTAAAGATCTACAACACGGCCTCCACCGCCTCCAGTAGCAAGCTGGTGCATGGAAGTGTTATATTATAACATATTATAGGCCTCACACAGTCCCACACTTTATCATTATGGTGCTGAAATGAAAGCTCATCCATGCTGATGGCCAACAGCAAACCATCAGATCACATTACACCGATGGAACAACATTTAACAACATTGAGCAGTATTTTAACGAGTATGTAACATGTGATTCAGTTTTTTATTCATTGCATGGTAAAAGTACAGCTGCTTGGTTTTGTGTTGTCCTTGATCAATGGCTGCAAACTCACTCTTAAGACGGAAGAAGCACAGAGAAACATATTAACCTAATGATGACCTGTTTCTGCTTGCTGTACTAACCGCTTGGAGGTGCATTGTTTCAATACAGTTATAAAGAGAGTGATGTTACTTTGGTTTAGACTTAGTTTAGTACTGTGGCTGAACTTGGCCAACCATTTTCAATCACAGAATATTAGATTTCCAAGAGTCCTGGTAAGACAAACCTAGACCCAAACCCAGTGGAATATTCACAACACAGCCTTGACTGTAAAATTTCAGGATTCTGTTGTGTTTAGGGGTCTATAACAAAAGGTTGTCCATTTTAATAATCTTCCTACAATATTGACTGAAGCCACTGTGAGCACTTGTTTGTCTGAAAGCGTCGCTGTGTGTGTGTGCACCTATTATTTATTCTCTTTTGTTAAACAAATTTGAGATACTTTTACCTTAGAAATATTTGCATGAGAAATTGCGATGCCAGGCTGCTGCAGTTCCGCAGCAACATCGTCTCATTATACCCGTCATGGGACCACAGGAGGGCAGAGGTTATAGATGTTTTCCCATTGAAGTAAATTATACTCTAACTGCTAACTACTGAAACTTTGACAGACTTTTGAAAAGCACAAATTGGTGCCACACAGATGGCTTAGTCCAAGGAATAGGACTGTTCAGGTGATTAATAGTGCCAGTGTGCCGAAGTTCACATGCTCCGTGAGCTTGTAAACTTTCAAAATTTAAAGAGGTTTAATAACTTATAACATATAGCATTTTTGTAAAAAAAAAAAAAAATCTCCTTTTATGTGTTGCCACCAGAAAATTTCCATGTTTCCAGGTATACTGCAAACAAGGCTTCCCGATTCATCCCATTCATCATGAGGGGGAGGGGGTCTGGGTTTTAAAATAGAACAAGCCAAAGTACATTCGCAAGCAAAACAGACTTGGTTCTGTTGATTGGAAAGAGTGAGGAGTTTGTGAACTGTGTGTTATGGGGTTTACTGTTAACCCCAGCGGTCACAGGACAAACCTGGCAGCAGCAGAGAGGTTCTCCCATCGAAATCCTACGTTTATTCTCACTCCGGTGTGGAGCTATCTGAAGGTTCCTTGTGTGGCTAAACTCTGAATATTCTGCTGGTTTGCTGTATCAGTCGGGGCTAAGGGCCAACCGGCAGGTTTGGGTTAACTAAGTTCAGCCCTGCTGCTGCAGACCCAGCCACGGCTTCTCACATGAACCTAACGAGAGTTTTATCTGTCAAGAATGATCTTTTGTCAAAGCTTCCCAGCTCATTCCTTCTCACCTTGCCTCTCATGTGGAAGAGTATTTGTGAATAGGTTTCCCCTCGGGGCAGTCTGTCACTAACAGAATGGAAATGAGGAGTAAACAGGCTTGCTGTAGTCTAGTGGCAGCGAGTGAAGCACCAGCTCAGAGGGCTTATTGCTTCCTGTTTCTTTAGGAAACGTCTAATGTGGCTTCCTGTAGATTTCCTCTGGTTGTCTGTGGACAGTCTGGGCGCTGCAGCCAGCTGGGGAAAGGTTATCAAAAGCAAACATGTGATCTGGAGGCCCATCAAAGCTCTGGAGATAGGCTTGTGTACTCAGCAGTGTGAAATGTGTCAGCAGAGGGGGGTTAAGCCGCTACACCTGCTAGCGGTATTTCCACTTAGCTGGTGCGCACGACGTCAATTTGGATCCGAAACTTTGTTTAGTATTTTCGAGAGCGAGGTGAGGAGCAGTTCCCATGAAAGACGTCCATGCTGGCGTTGCAGCGAGGCCACAGAGGGTGAAGCTGTTTGGCTGTGGTGATGTAACCTGCGGTATGTAACGTCACAAGGCAGTGTGTCTTTTTACAGGCCCAGGTGTTGTGGATTGTATTAGCAGGTAGGCAGCACGCTCTGGGCTGCTGACAGTGTGTGCTGACAAGTAGATTACATAGAAAGACATAACAGCCATACCAGCACACTGGCTGCCCTAAATCATACCAAAGGCCTTTTGTAATAGCACACCGAAGGCCCTGACGTCCTCTCTGGAGAAGACTTCAACTCACAGCAGTCTCATTCAAAATGCCTCTGGCTCTTAACCCTCTATTTTATGTGAGAATTGAATCGTCCTCAATTATAAAAATGAACATTGTTGAAATGAGCAGCACTACAGGTGAAATATCAAAATAAAGGAAACACCAATGTAAAATGTTTTACTAGGGCACTGGTCCACGACAAGCCACCAGAACAGCTTTAATGTGTTTTGGCATTGATTATACAAGTAGGGCTGGAACCTTCTGGCAACTTTGGGAATTTTGAGGCAACTTTGGGAATCTGTTGAAACTTTGGGAATTTATGCTGTTCATTTTATTTTTGCTATCTATAAAGTTCGCTAGGCATTCAATTGGATAAAAACAAGAAGTAGTAGAAATGCTCTGCTGAAACTTAACGTACCTCAGTTCGTTACAAGTCCAGCCTGTTCCGCCTGCAGGTTTTTGAAATGGATGTGGTGTTAAGTCAGGTCAAGTTTGTTTGTTTAGCCCTTAATGACAATTACAGGCTCAAAGGGCCTCACAACGCCCACATTATGAAAACAATGCGTGAAAACATTGCTGTGTTTGCCTTTGTGTTTTAGGACTCTGCTGTAACTGCAGGCATTTGTAAGAAAGCTAATTAGGGAACAGGTGAGCTTGAGTTTGATACATCTACCCTGGTATCAAGTGAGAGAGTTTGCACATTTGATTGAATATGCAAGGTGTTTTTCCACCTATTTGAAAATTACCATCATGGAAAACTACCAAGGAGAATTTCTGTAAATTAGCAGGAATATCACCTCCCTTACAACCCTACACAAGTGACTGAACTCTGTTGGAGGGATGCCACTCTCTCACACAAGCATCATGTGTTACGGAATGTTCATTGATTAATTATGTTAGGGACTAGCCACTGCTTTATAGTTTGCACTTGTAAACTACGTATGTTTCCTTTATTTTGTCAGTTACCTGCCGCTTACATGAGAGCAGTGTCATACAAACAGTGTAACCTGAGTCTATCTTTGGAACTGTTTTTTCATTGACTGACTCCAGTTTTTTGCTGTTCAGTGATTTCAAAGCCATATGACTGCGTAATTATGGCTAAAAAGAAAGTTGTGGGTTTGTTAGATATTGTGTTCATGAGTATTAATCACATTAGCCTTGATGATTTGAGGAACAAAATTATTTTACTGTACTTTGGCAACTTATATTAATATTTTGACTATATTCAACTACAGTGAGCATTCTAAATTAAATTAAATGTTTTAATACTCCTGATATACCAATATTGTATGATTATTGACTGTGGAAAATAAAATCAGGATATACAGTTATACATGACTCATTGTGGAGCCCTACAAAACCAGGGTAGTGGCTGGTGGACTTTGGAATTTAGTGAGGCCAGTGGATGGAACAGTTTAAAGAGCCTGTTTAAAATACAGTAAACGCTATTGTTTTTGTTTTAAAGATTGTTTGTGTGGCATTGCTGCATAGTTTCCTCAGATATCTTGCTGCTCAAAAGTCTTTGTCACATGTCTGTAGAAACAGCACAAATAGTCAAAGTCAAAAGTCAATTATGCCTATTTTGATGTCAGTAGTTGTGCATATTTATTACAACTTAAATAGTGTCATGTGCTTAGTTAAACTATCAAATTGTGGCAGTTTTCAGGCCCAGTTGGCCTGCCTCTGTGTTTTGGGGAAGTACAGACTTTGGTATCAGCAGGACTGTCTGTAACTGATCTCATATTTTGGATTGAACCTTTTTAGGAGAATTTCCAGTGTGGTGGGGATTAACTTTGTTTGTGGTGATCTTTATTTAGTCTGAATCATCTAGAAGCTGTCCTTACATGCTACTATTCTGAATATAACGTCAGTCATCAGTTAGGAGAGCAGTGTTTGTTTTGTCATTCTACTCTTTAACATGATGCATAAATCATATTATTACATTATTTGTCATAAAATGCTAGAGAGATGGAGAAGAAAAGAGTGATAGTTGTTTTGATGATGAGTTTATTTCGTACTACACTCAATACTAACATGGACCTGGGAAAAGGCATACAGTAATGTGTACAGCTCTGTGGTGTGACCATAGACTGTAAAAGGGTGTGACCCTATTGTGGGAATGTAACTAGCGCATTGTTCCAGCTCCAGGTTTTGCTAGGTAATGAAGTAGTTGTTCCATCCCTTGCCATAAATTAAGTTCATCATTTGACATGTATTGCCAGTCCTAATGTTTACATACAAAAGGTGTAATTAAGAAAACGGTTTATACATGCGTGTTTTTTTTTAAAAGGTTTGCTGAGAGTGCACGGTCTTCCCAGAACCTCCCCGCTTCACATTCGTACCGTTAAACTTTAGAGTAACATTAAACAAGTAGTGTGACAACCTGCTAGCCTGTTGGTGTGAGTTTTCCATGACTCATTGCCCTCCGGCCTTTGAAGTCTGAATCCTCCTCACGTTGATGTGTGATAATGACCTCCATGTTTCTGTGGGTGCTGCTGGGGCTTCAGGCTAAGTATTGTTTAGAGCACAGCGCACAGGTGGGAGTCAGTCGGAGAGGTAAAGACCTATCATCACCGCGCTCTTAACGAATTCTGTACCAAGGTTTACAAATAGTCGTTGGGATTTTTTTCTGCTGCAGGTTCCGCTTCTTCACAGACCACACCGATTCCAGATCTTTGTTGTCGATATTATTCTGTACGTGCAATTTCCTTTTCCAAATAGAATCAGACCACGCTCCACTGTTAAATGCCTTCAGGCTTGTAGAAAACCTGAGCTCCCACTGTGAGAATCCAATATTTTGAAGAATTTTCCTATACCAATTGATGCTTTAAAATCAATATCAATACCAACAATCGGTACAGTACAGATGGGTATCATTTTCTTGATACCCAGACACACTTATGATTTACTGAATCAGTATGGACAGACTGGAAAGGAGTGCAAAAATAGGCTACATTTATATCAACTATTTTTAATGATAAAATATCCAATTTATTTAACCAACTTTTGGTTATATTCAGAAATGAAAATGTAGGTTTTTAGTGTTTAGTCTTTCTTAATCAGCCAGAACCCAAAATACAGTTTTAGTCCAGTAATTAAAAACATAACAAATGTGAACAAACCTTCCCAGCCTCAACATACATGAAAAACTTGTTTTTAGCTGTCATATACCATATATATCAGTCCTTCGATCAAAACCTCAGACATTACAGTTCTATTGAAGATAAGTCTTCAATCCAATAGCCCACTATGTGAGCAAAGCCAGTATCAGGGTGACAGTCTTTCAACGGGGGGCGCTACACTGTACAACTTAGGTCTTTTATGAAATATGATATTGTCACAGAACTTACAAAAACATTACCACATAATCCACTTTGCCTAATCCTTGTTTAAAAAGGTTGTTTCATCACTTCAGCGTATATTTGATAAGCTGACAGGGTCCAGGTGTTTTATGGATGATGTCTTTTATAGTATAGCCTAATCATTTCTAGGCCTTTGAAGTTGTGCTTTTATTAAAGCTTGATATTAGGTGGACATAAGAGCAACAATAGCCTGTAGGCTGAGCAATCAAAGCTTTATTACACTGTTAACCTATGCTTGAGTGGAACCTGACTGAAGTATTTACTTTGACACACCGTATTGAGCTTGGCATTGAAAATGAGAGAACTGCAAGGCAAACATGGTCTGTCAACAGCTCAAGTGTACTATCAATATTTGAAATATGTATTGGATACACATCTCATTATAAATACAAGTATTTCAGGAATGGAGTACATTGTTTTGTAATAACTGTCATATTTAACTGGTATTCATTGCATAGAGAGTGTGTCAACAGCTTTTGAAATGTCTTCAGTGACCGAATTATTTGTAAGAACGACAGTTGTGACCTGATGATGTTACAGTGTTTTCATGAGGTTGTGTTGCTGTTAAACTTAAACATTTAGCTAAGATGAAGACCTCATATTGTGACGATGATTCTATAAAAACTGTATTCTCTCAATCACCTCACCCTCTCCCTTTATTTCCCCCTTCCGTCCAGTCTGCGGCCCCAGCATCGACATCGGCAATGACATCAGCGAGTTCAGGCGCCTGGAGAACTGCACGGTGGTGGAGGGCTACCTGCAGATCCTCCTCATCGGCGACAAGAACAACAACGTCAACCAGGAGGTCTTCCGCTCGCTCAGCTTCCCCAAGTTGACAATGATCACCGACTACCTGCTGCTGTTCCGGGTGTCGGGCCTGGACAGCCTGAGCACGCTCTTTCCCAACCTCACCGTCATCCGCGGACGCAACCTCTTCTACAACTACGCCCTGGTGATCTTCGAGATGACCAGCCTGAAGGACATCGGCCTGTACAACCTGAGGAACATCACCCGAGGCGCCATCCGCATCGAGAAGAACCCTGAGCTCTGCTACCTGGACTCGGTGGACTGGTCCCTCATCATGGACGCCGAGTTCAACAACTTCATCGCCGGGAACAAGCAGTCCAAGGAGTGCGGTGACGTTTGTCCAGGCATCATGGAGAACAGCCCTCAGTGCAGGAGGACCATGTTCAACGACAACTACAGCTACCGATGCTGGAACTCCAACCACTGCCAGAAAGGTAAGCTGTCAATAGCACATGATAGCACATCAGGGATTTGAGTTGGAATTAGATCATGCAGACAGTTTAGCCTTTGGCCTGTTCTGCATAGATGTGGATTTGGACGTGTAATGAAAGCTTCTGCGCGTACAGCTGTGGTCTGTTACCTGTCACAGTTGCTGCTATTAGCTTGGACCCAAAGGACACATTTGGCACCTATTTGCTGCTACAGTAATGTCTTGTTTTGGCTGCAGCGCTGTGTGGTGACAAGATGGAGAAGGCCACTCTGATGTGTTTTTGTATTTGGTTCATTTAGGTTAATTCCAAGCCGAATTCCAAGAGAATCAGGGGCTTATAAGCAAAAGTCACAAGGACTCATGTAGCTTGTATATTGGACAGAGTTTTAGTAACCTGTCATCCCGCGAGTTGGGAGCTTTTGGAGGGGACGGGGGAGGGGGGGTAGTCAAAACAAATCCAAGTCCAGTCCCCATACGATGATGGACTTGTCTGCTCTCTTTGCTGTAATTTACTCTCTCTGGTGTTCATACCAGTTAAGGGCATATGAATAAATAGCTGAACATGAGCATCAATCCAGATTGAGATTTGCCCTCAGTTCATATTGTTATGCTGGCCTTTTTCAGCATGAGTAACTGTTGGCTATCAGATGTCAACATCCATTTACCTATACCTATAAAACCATATGTTTTTGGGTTGTTTCCTGTAGTCGGTTCGCATTATGTTCTCGTTTCTAACACAATGCACTGCAGTTCTCATGGAAGAGGACCAAGATCTGCATTTTCAGGCGTCTTGATGCAGTTATTTAGTGTCATCCAAGTTCAAACGGCATTGTTCTCACCTGATCAAACAAACAGAACCAAAGGAGTAAACGCTCCAGAGTTTAAACAAACGGCTCCAAACATGCTTGATGTGAACGCGCCTTTGGATGGTGTGTTTCAGACAGTGGAGTTTTAGATGGTGTGTTTAAGACGGTGTGTTTCGGCTGACAGAGTGTGTATGTCTGGCTGAATTATTTCCGTGCCGACCGGCGACCTTGCTGCTGACTCGGCATGTTGATGTTTTCAGTCTTGTGACTTGGGACTGTCGCAGGACTGGCCTGGATTACATGCATGTACACATACACACACACACACACACACATGCACAAACACATACACTAGTGTGCACAGACACCGATGCACGCACATGCATATACAGACAAACACACAGACACATAAACATCTCTGTCTGACACACACACAAACGCCTGCCTTGTGGGTTGGGGGAGGGGGGAAGAGTGTGGGCATGCTGGAAAATAAATCAGAAGGTGGAGTTTGGTGGAGGAGGAATTGTTGGATAGATGGAGGAGGTGTCGGGTGGAGGAGCAGAACTCGGCCATATCTACTGTTTCTCCAGTCAGCAGGGAAACACTATAGATAGTCCACAATAACTCCATGATAACATAAAACCTGCACCTGGATGACCCTCCTCTCCTCTCCCTCCTCTCCTCCTCCTTTCTCTGTTGTGTCTGGCTGAAGCGTCTGGCGGTCCAGACAGAGGCCATGCACCAAGCACAACATTCAGCACCAACTTTCTGTGTGTGTGTGGTTGTGACAGGGGACACAAGCCTTGTGTTTTATTAATGTCATGTATTTGGTCCAAAGAAAGACAAGGTTTAGCACCTAATAAGAAATGACAGCCAGCCAGATCCAGTTAAATTAGCCTCCTCTACTTATAACCAACCATCATTTGGAGTCCTATTCTATTCTAAACATCTAGTTGGCTGGTAAAACAGTGAGACTACACAAAGCCCTATCTACTGTTGTGTCTTTGTTAGCATCAAGGCCACTGTGGGAGAAAAACCTTCAGTTGGGCCAGATGTCTTCAGGTCCTCAACCACACTTCTTCATTACCATTAATTAAATAATTCAGACAAATTCAGTAGAGTTCAATATAATATAGGTTTACTGCAAAATCACAAAGGGTACATGTAAACCGAGCTGATCCATGGAGCAACTGAACTTTATTCCTCCTATTGTGGGTCTTATGGTAAGCTACCTCCTACCGGTTTTCCCCTAAACTTTCCTTCTTCTTTGATACACCATTGTTTATCTGTCCCAAGGTCTTTCTTCCATTCCCCATAATTAATGGTGTCTACTCCCTCATCCCTTGCCCGTCTACTCCCTTACAGATATGCTTTTGATCCAAACTAGTGGTGTCAACGTGACCTCACATTCATGCTTGGAGCAGACCACATTCTTTAATTGGGACACTATTATTTCCTACAGTGCTACTATGTTGATAAAAAATAAATGAATATGTGCTTAACGTAGATACTAACAAATTCACATGTTGGATATTATACTGACTATTCATTCACTTGAATGGTGAATCCAAATTTCCCACACCACCTGTCTTCCTTCCTGCCCCACCCTCAACTCTGCACTGAGCTTTCACAACACGTCCCTGATTCAACAACACATTAACATCTGCGGTCTCTCTTATCCAGTGAGACTTCCAATTAAGTCAATAGTAGAATAAGCTTCAATTCCTTATTATTATCAACATTACCAGCAACCAGTAGTAAGGAGGTCAAGGGTGACAGCACTGTGTTGACAATCCATAGTTTGTCTAAAATGTTGACCTCTCAGATGCAAGACCTGACGACAGAACAATGTCTCCTGATAAAAGACTGTTCTATCTGTTAACTCCACTCTGTTGAGACTAGACACTTAGGAATGTCTCAGCTTTCTCTGCACTCTGCCATACTGTCCTCCATATTGTGTGTGTGTGTGTGTGTGGGGAGGGGTGGTGGTGACTGAAGGACAGAGAATAGATGTATATAGTTAAGCAGCTATTAATACTAAAGGCCTTGGCTAAAAGTACTACTACTGCTGCTGCTATTACTACTTGTACTGCTGCTACTAATACAGTTATTACTACTGTTTCTACTCCCACTAAGATCAAAAGAATTACGACTGCTGTTGCTACTACTACTGCTACTGTTGTTGTAACTACTACTATCACTATTACTGCTACTACTACTTCAGCTAATATTGTTGCTATTGCTACTACTGCTTCTGTTACTACTACTACTACTACTACTACTACTAGTACTATTACCGCTGCTACTACTACTTCTACTATTGCCACCACTAAAACTACTATTACTACTACTCCAGCTACAAGTACTCCTGCTATGACTGCTGGAGCCGCTTCCCTCCTGTGTGCTGTTGGTAGCAGCTCTACTCTGTGCTGGACTCCATTCAGTCGCCACTAAATTGTAGCAATGATGGACCTTCCTCCTCTGCCAGCCACACACCCTCTCTCTATGATGCCAGGGCCCAGCACACACACACACACGCACACCTCCGCTCCGCTGGTGCTTTGACTGGCTGGTGTCAGCACAGATAAAGCGGTGTCTGTGTGGAGAATCTCAGGGCTATGCATAATTTTTGTTTTTTCCTTAAAGGGAGACTAAGCAGTCCGCCTTTAGTATTTTTATTCTTTATTTAGACAGTGGGAAAGTAGAGAGGGACACAGGAGGGAAAACTGTCGGGACTGAATCCCAGGACAATGAAGATAGATGTAGTTCCAGAAAGAGACTCATCCACTCCACTATGTTGGAGCGTAGGGCTCCAGATAATTAGATCACACTTTCCTAAATGCCTCCTGGTCCTAGTTTGTCCCAGGTCATGTCTCAGGACCTGACTGGCAGGACAGATGACACTGTGAGGCAGCTGATGTGTTTGTGTCCAGTTAGCGTCTTCCCATCCAAGAGGACGACATGTTTTGTTGTTAGCAGTCAGTGTAAGTAGACTAAATGTCGGGGACTTTGAGAGCGACCCTGTGAGGATGTTTAAGCCGATCCACCGGCCAGGGCAAACGAGCCATCAGTCGCCACCGCTGACTTAAAACAGAATTGATCTCAAACAATGCGAGCCCTACTGCTCTATCTGCGGAGGCTGCATTGTTGTGCTATTTATTAGGCAGTTTATAGGAGCGGTGCATTGCTAGTAAAGCCAGGCTTCATTAAAGGGAGGAAGTCAGATAGCCAGAGTAGTTAAGTTGGCAGTCCACACAGTGTTCATCCCCTCTGGCAGGTCCCGGACCTCCTACAGATCAGAGGCTTTCTATGGTATATAGAGTCCCGTGTGTTCCTACTTAGTCTGTGCCAATGGAAAAGGTAAAGGCTGGTGCTGCTATACTGGGAATCATCTCTCTTTACTTGGCGTTGGTGCCAGCAGCAGCAAACACACTCGGACCTCCCTTTGGATGGAAGCAATAGAGGACCATATTATCATTATTATCATTCTTCTCTCCTGATAACATCCCAGTGTCAGCACAAGGCTCAACTAAGTGTTCAGCAGCAAGTTTTCCTCCGTTCATTCATCAGATTGATTTGTCATTCATTCATCAGATTGATTTGTGATGTAAAGGAAAAACACCAGCGCTGTTTTCACTGAATCAATAAAGAGCTCACGCGTTCAGTCTGAACTCATTCATAAAATCATTACCAGGCGAGTAGGGTTCAAAACCGGTTTCCTCTCTGGGAAAGCTGCGTGCGCTCGTTGTGGTGGTGGGGGCTAAATTATCCAGTGTTTACTTCCCTCGTTTGTTTTTGGAATCTGGTTTGGATGTTTTGTCTCGTTCATAACTCATAAGCCTCTAAAGGAGAGCCATGTCTGTGCACGCTGGGAAGCAAATACACATTCTCACACACTCTCATACACACAAACACACACACACATGCTCACTCATTGAACAGCATGGGGGATGTTTTTCTGGTGCTTTGTATGGTCTGGGGAGATGAAAGCACATCATTAAAGTACAAAGCAGGTCTTCTGGGGTTACTGGAAGGACTTTTTGTCTTTTGTTAACCCCTGGCTGGAGGGATTACACATTAAACTAGAGGAAGATCATCATCAGGGCAGTTATTCAGCCTGACACTAGACTAATTTACCACCTTTTACATGTCAGCATTTGCTCATTTACATTTACATTTTAGTCATTAAGCTGACAGTTTTATCCCTACAAGACAATAGGATCATGCATGAATGTTTTCTTATTTTACTGTTAACTTTGTTAGTTAAATTCAGTTTGTGCTATTGGCAAATCACCTTAAAAATGCAGTAAGTTCACTAAAAACACGTTTGCCTGTATTTTAACAAAAAAATACAGTTTTTATGTCTCCATATTTTCACTACATCCAGCGCCTGTCTCAGTAACTCTGGGTGTATCTTTTCCCTTCACAACAGAGCTTTATCTGACAAGTTGACAGCCAATCACCCACTGGAGATGACCACGCATGTAAAGTGTAAACAGTGTTGGGCGTGTTGAACAGAAGCTAGCATATGAGATGCTAGCTTATGAAAGCTAACATGTCCCCAGTACCCCCCGAACGTACAGAGCTCCAGACAACATTTTGGTGGAGAAAGTATGAGGAGCTGACAAGGATGGTAAGAAGCAATCCAAATTAGACCCTTAGAGCAGATTGTAGGCTTGTGTATTTGTACCTGCCCTTTTCAAATCAATTTAATATTTTACTTATGTTTTTAGGAGAGGGTATTATTGATCAAATAATGGTTGAAGGAAGCTAAAACAAATGTATCAACATAATCTTTATTTCATTCTGCAAATGTCTTGTAAATAGTTTTTTAAAAACCATGTGCCCTAACTTGACACCAAGATTTGTGCATGCTGAAAAGAGTGTTCCCAAGCTCTCTCTTACATACTAAGAGAATATTGATGAATGCCAAAAAGTTGCTTAACTTGTACATAAAAGCATTTTAATTTCTGGATCATTTCTAGATCACCAACATTACAAGAAAAAGTCCTTCTTAGCGTGGATGACTAAGAAGTATTTTTTGAGCAAAAATATAAATTTAAAAGCCGAATACATTGCAGGTGTAATGTGTGTGACAGCTAGCTACCTAGCAGGAACACACACTTCTCTGTGTGTGTGTGTGTGTGTGTGAGAGAGAGAGAGAGAGAGAGAGAGGGAGTTAGAGAGAGGGAGAGAGAGAGAGAGTGAGTAGTGGATGCAGTCCCAGCCCCCCTCCCAGTCCTGTTTTCTGGTTGGTTTTGGATGTGGCAGACAACCTGTGGTACATCCAGTGTTTATTTGCTCAGTGCTTCTCTAGTGCTAAATCTGAGGCCGTTTTTAAACATATATTTTCTTAACCTGAGCTAGCCTTTTCCCAGTTTCTGTCTCACCAATGTTTTTGGATTTTTCTGTAGTAGACCATCTCTGCTGTACTTGAGTTTCTGTTCTCTCCCAGCATGCTGTGGATGGGGTAGCTGGGATGGGATGGGTTATAATATGATGCGGTGTGATGTGTATGGTTGTGTTATAATGTGTTGGGCTGGGTCATGTTTGGTTGTGTTGTCTTTAGGGTTGGGAGACCTGGTTCCGTTGAGGAACTGGTTTCAATGTTTCCAGAGCCGTCTGTATCGAAGCACATTTGCCTGATTGATTCCCGTTACCAGTTCCCATTTTCTTTTCTGCTGTTTTTTTTATATATAACAAAATGTGCAGTTTTTAATTCTCTATCTATCTATCTATCTATCTATCTATCTATCTATCTATCTATCTATCTATCTATCTATCTATCTATCTATCTATCTATCTATCTATCTATCTATCTATCTATCTATCTATCTATCTATCTATCTATTCCTCCCTGGTCTGCTGTGTGAGCAGCTGAGGTGTAGTGAGTCTCAGACAGCACAGTAGGTTCAATTCAGTTCAATTCTCCGCAGCACAGCAGCAGTTTCCTTGTTGCTGAAGCATGTAGCGACATAGTGAGCAGGGGAAACATGAGAAAGGAGAGACGATAAGTGTGGCTACTTTTCCATAAAAAGTCTAGTTTGTCCTCTTTGTTGCTCTGCTGCTATGAGCATAGCCGCTATAGGGAAGCTGCTGCTACACCACAGAGAACTGAACTGAACACTGCGGAAAGAGTGAGTTCAGTTTTATTGCAACACAATAATAAAACGGTATCATATGAGCAGGTAGAAGAAGAATTGGATTGTTAAGAAGGAAATGTGAAGTAATTGACTTTGATAAAATCTTATCAAACTCCCAACCCTACTTGTGTTGTGTTATAATGTGTTGTGTTGGGTTATGTTAGGGTAGGGTATGAACAGTGTTTGGATATATGGCTGTTGATGAAATATAGATGCTGTTGTGAGGATCAAATGTGTAACCCTCTGGTTACGGGACGTGTGTGTACGGGTTTCTCTAAGCACTTGGCCAATGGAGGGAAGGAAGGAAGGAAGGAAGGAGGGCGTGAAGTATTAAAGGAAGGAGGGAACGGATGAATGAGTAAAGGAAGGAGAAAGGGAATGAAGGAGTGATCGAGGGAGGGAACGGATGAGATCGGATGAGATCAGCGCTCTAATAAGGTCAGACATTAATTGAGAGTGTTTCCGTGTGTGTGTGTGTGGAGTGACTTGGCATGTCCTGATAAATATAGTATGGGAGTCAATAGACAGGACGGGCTGTTCTGTCTTTTCCACTGAACAATACGGTGGAGGATCTGACTGTCCTCAGTGTCAGACTGTGCATAGATTGTAACAATCTGTCACATCTCATTTTGGGGATGGGGATGTGCTCTAAGCTGCATGTATAATAAATACTGAGAGGTAGATAATTTTCTCTGACAAGACATGATAATAAAATTCAATCAGTCATTCAAGTCCATCATCAAACAGACATTTAGCAGGAGATGCAGGGCAGGTTTAGCACCCTCCTTTTACGTTTGGTTTTAGAAATGTTTTTTTAGCTGACACTGTCATCAGTGAGGTCGGAAGCAGAACAAGCTTCACTTCCTTGATGACCAAAATTGCAAGCAACTAATAGTAAGGGAGTCAAGGGCCAGAGGTCACTGCACCTTGACAGTATTCCTGTGACCCTTGAATCAGAATCACTTTCATCACCAGGTGCAGTAAATGTACAGGAAGGTGTCTTGGTGACATTGGTGCAGAGAAGCATTGAAAACTAATGCAGTACAGTATATACTGACACACATGGTACAGGACAATAGGACTGCGAACAGATTAACATAGTAGTACAGTACATACTGACACACATGGTACATGACAACAGGACCTCACATAAAGGGCATAAGTGCAGGGCATACCAGACAGTAGACTATACATATCACGCTACATGATTATAATAAAAGCTGCAGCTGTAGTGATCACGTAAGAAATAAAAGCAATAACTAAGGAGAGATGGAGGAGGTGTTTTAGAAGTAAAATCAGTAGCGGCGCCCAGCTCTAGCAGAGAGGTCATGTTATCCAGACAGCCTGACCTGCATGAGCCGATGCTTAAGGCTTAAGGAAGCCCAGTCAATAGCAGTTCCTTCTGCAGTCTGTCTAATCTCGGCTATGATTAGCTTCATACCATCATGTACTGAGGAGGCCAGACACCCGCTCTCTGACTCAATACACACATTGGCCTGGTCGTCTAGAGCTGGGAGAAGCGGGCTTGTTGTGACCAGAAGGTCACCTGTTTGAATCCCCGGACTGGCTGGGGAAAGTGTATGAGAAATGCTCTTCCCTACCTCAACAGCTGCCAAGATTAAGAAAGGCAAGTTGCCCTGAGGAACTTGTTCCCTGGATGTGGCTATTCTAATGAGTGAACTAGTAGAGAGGGTTCAGTATCTTGCTGAAGCCTGAGGGCTGACCCCGTCGCCATGGTGAAGCAGGTGTTTGTAGGTGAGAGGGAGAGAGAGAGAGAGATCAGATAGGTGGTTTAGATGTTTAGGTGGCTAGTTGTGCTGAGAGCTGCTAGTCAGTCACATAGATTAAAACTAACTGCAGCGGTGCGGTGTAGTGATTAGACAGACCGTCCTTCAACCAGAACACCCGGGTTCAAACCTGCTGAAGTTTTCTTGAGCAAGACACTGAATCCCTACCAGCTCCAGAGCTGCTGCTCTGTAGCTGACCCTGACCTCTGACCTCCCTGTGGAGGCGGAAAGAGGAAAGGGGATTTCCGTACAGGGAGCAATAGAGGAGCACATTACATCAAATTAAAATACAATCAACACTCTTTGTTGCTTGTCTTTAAAAACAGCACACATAAAGACCAGTCAATTTTGCCTGTTTTGATGTCTTTTTAAATAGTTATGTATATATACAAGTTACATAGTTTCATCTCTTTAGTTAAACTATCAAATTGTGGCAGTTTTCAGGCCCAGGTGGCCTGCCTCTAAGTAAGTACAGACTTTGATATCAGCAGGACTGTCTGTAACTGATCTCATAATATTTTGCATTGAACCTTTTTAGGAAAATTTCCAGTGTAGGGCAGATTAACTTTGTTTGTGCTGATCTTTATTTGGTCTGAATCATCTAGAAGCTGTCCTCACATGCCACTATCATCACCATCAGCTAGCAGAGGCGTGGGTGTCCAAGCCTGACTCCGCTGAGTGTTTGTTTTGTCTTTCTACTTTCAAATGAGGACGTCAATGATGGATCCATAAAGTATGTGGTCTCTACCATGAGGACAGTAGATGTGTCTATGTCCCACAGTCCTTTCAACACTTGAGACTCTCCAGCTGCTGTCAGGCTATAGCAGGCTCAACCTCAATGGGACAATAGTGTTTCTGTCTGTCTCTCTCTCTCTCTCTCTCTCTCCCCCTCCCTCCCTCCCTCCCTCCCTCCCTCCCTCTCTCTTTCTCATGTCTAATCATTGAGACAGTGTGAAATCACAGCAGTTTAGGTTTTGTCCACAGGCCTCTCTGAACCAAACCTAGCCACCTGTCAGTGAAAGACCTTTGACCTTTGACCTTAGGCTGGTTGCAGGTAGGGATGCGGTGGTATGGGATTTTGATGGCACGAATATAGTGGGGGAGAAAAATGAGTCGTGGTATTAGCTCCATTTTATTCTTCACAAATGAGACGGCTTGCCCATCTCTATTTCACAAGCTCTCCATCCAAATTATATTATTTGCACTTTGTAATGACATTTTACAAATTGTTGTTTACATTCTAGCAAGCCAATGCCATTGCTAGAAAGACCTGTGGCTCACAAATAAGCATAGTTCTGCAGTCACACTTTGTTGTCATTGAACTTATTTTATTACATCGTATCGTGTTTCTATCGAATCGTGAAGCCCATATCGCGTATCGAGTCGTATCGTGAGATAAGCATAACGTCCCAACCCTACCAATTACAGAACTCAGAGAGCACACTAACCTGTCGCTCTGTCATCTTGTCAGGTGGGAGAGACAAAGTATATCTAGAGCTAGTCATACAAGATAGACCTAACATTCAACATTAAAACAAAAAGAACATGGTCCAGCGTTTTGTACTGAGTTGCAGCCATCGTTCAGAAGTGCACAACTGCACTTCATTCTACCACCTTCCTTTGTCTCAGTCCGCAAACATGACATGACCCTATATTGAAAGTTTGTTTACATTCTGTGAAAAACATGCATACGTTTGATAATTCTATGTCTATTTGCTTGACACACCTATCAAATTGACACCCACTACACACTAAGTTTGTTGTGCTATCACCATAGTAACGGCCTATAAGGGTCATGGATATTGTAGTGCTTGGTGCTGTTTGAAACACAGAAGCGACAGAAAAATAATAATTTCACACTAACGAGGTTGAAACATTTGTAACCGAGGATTGTTGAGTGTCATTTTGTCGGCATGTTTTCCAAATTGGATATCAGGTCATTTTTTGAATCCCTGGAGCATTTTGAATCCCTGTGAGGTCATTTTTTTATTTTATCTTTCATAGATAAAATGAAATAAATAAAATGTATTAGTATTATTGTTTTTGAGGTATCCAAAATGCTCCAACACTGCTGATTTAGGGTGCTTTTTGGTGAATATAAGGCTGGGATATCGTCTTCTCTCTGTTAGCTAAAGTAACCCCACACAAACACGCACAAACAGAGTGATTCACTCATGAGAAGTTTTGACAGGTGCAATTTCTTGCAAACGCAAGGCTGCATTCAAAGAGCATAGAACCGTAGACATAGATAGCATAGCTTCTAAAATGCTTATGTTAGAAAACCATGGCATTTAAAAAAAAAACGTTAATAGTGACATTGGTTAATTGCTACATCCCTAGTTGTAGGTATGAACATCACCCTGTCTGAAGATGAAACAGTAGAGTGTTCAGGATCTGTACTTGTCACGAAACGCTAATCTCCATCATCAGCTTACACATTACTGATAGATTAGCAAAACCAAACTGGGAAAGCCAAAGGTTACGGGTTCGATCACTGCAATAGCCACTGTGTCCATCAACAGCCATGCGACATGTTGAAATATCCTTGAACCCCTTACATCATTGTAAGTAACTCTGGATAAGAGCGTCGGCCATGTGCAGTAACAGTCAGTAAGCCAGTCAGTCAGTAAACCAGTTGGTCAGTAAACCAGTTCATCAATCAGGGTTAAAGTCTTAGGTCTTTTCATGTCTGTAGTAGAACACTGGACAGTTGATTGACCTCTCTTTCTCTAACACACACACTGAAACACACCCACACACACTACTGTTACACACACACTCATACTACCGCACTGACTCATTTACACAAGTCATATTGATAGTGATATCAGTGTATGTTCAGTTTCTGCTGTCACTTTTACTTTTTCCTAGTTTACTTTTACTAGTTTCCTTTTCACACTCCATTTCCATAGTGAAGCAGACCAGAAACTTTTGGGAGACTTACAAATCAGATTTAGTAAAATAATTTTGAAGAAAACTATTTTACTGCACTTTTGGCATCATCAAAACATAGTTCCAAAGTGCTTTTACAAAGGAGTAAAAAAAATAAAAAATAGTTTAAATTGATAGCAAAAGCAATGTAAGCAAGGTAAGAAATATAAAACCAAGGCAAAAGAAGAAAGATTAACCATGAAAGGGAGATCAAAGACAATTGATAAAAGATCACTGCATAAAAGCAAGAGGACTCTCTGATCTGGCTCGTATGGGATTAAAAGGTCTGTGATGTAGCTTGGTGTCAGACCCATTCCTGCCTTGTAAGTGATCAGTAAAGTTTTAAAATAACTTCTGAAACTAAACAGATGTTAAATTAGACTGATGTGATCTTGTCCTTTTGTTATTATATCAACATATTGCCTATTTTCTACTACAGCGGGCATTTTACACGAAATGAAATGTTTCAGCATTGCCAATATTGTACAATTATTAATTGTGGAAACTAAAATGGCAATGTATGACGATACACAACTAATTGTGCAACCCTAACCCTGACCCAGAGCCCAGAGGCTGTCAGGGACGGTAATTGTAGGGATTGCATTGTAAACCAGGCACATCTATGACTCCCTGCTTTTAGTGAACAGTCACACCCATCCCTGGAATTCCCAAGAGAACATTACTGGTTTGGCTGTGTTGAGGTGCCCACTGTAATTATGTGGCCTTTAACTGTGCTCCGTTAACACCGTTAGATTGGGATGAGCTGTGAGCGACCACAGGGACTTGCTGACGAGTCTCTCTCTTTGTGGATCTGAGGCTGGTTGGATTTGGCTGGAAGAGTTTTCGTTTTATTATAAAGGCCCCTCCCCGTTCCTTCCTTGTGCCTTGATCGCAGGAGAAAAACAGAATGACAGAGAGAAAAGGCAAAATCTAGCCTATCAGCACCATTGGAAGTTTTATTTGCCTTCTAGTTTATGGCTATGGCTATAGTGTTTTGTGTCGTGTTTTTGTATAATTAGTTTCAAATTTCACAATTTTCTACTCAACAATTTTCTACTTCTTTGTTAGGCCATCTTACACTTTTAACCAATTTCCCCACGAGGAAACCATTCAAGTTTCAAGTTTTATCTAATCTTTACTCTTTTCCAGTGTTCATCTTCATAAGTTTCTGTTAGCTCCATTAGTGTTGCTGTGCAGCTCCGAAGCCCAAACCTTTCTGCTTAATCCAGGCCTGGACTGGTACCTCTCCTTGGTGATTTAGCTCTGGTTAGGTCACTTTTTGACTCTAATATTGTTGTAGAACAGCTAATAGGATTGAACTGCTTCTGTCTGTCGGTCCATAAACAGCTCAGGCCTAATCATTGAGACACAGTTAAGTCACAGAGTCATAGTTTAATTTCTGTCCACAGCTAGTTACCTACCTGTGAAAGAACTTTGACCTTTCCTCTTGGGCCGGTTGCCAGGCCGATTCCCTGAGAGTTCTCATACTGACCATCAGCCTGTCTGAAGATGGAGCGGTAGAGCGTTGAGGATCTCTGTGTGTCACGGAAGGCTAGGCTAATCACTGTCATCAGCTTACCCATTATAAATAGATTACAGAGACCGACCTGTAAGCCAAAGGCCACAGGTTCGATCACTTCAATACTCAGGGTGTCATGTCTTGTTTAAGAGTCCTTGAGCAAGACAGTGAACCCCTACCTGCTCACTTCATTGCTAAGTGCCTTAAATGTCCGGTTTCAACAGCGAACGCTCTTCTGATTCCTTCAGCACTGAATGAAACCATTTTGCACAAAACATTCAGGCCTTGAATTGCGGTTGTGGTCAATGGCCCAACATTTTTTGAAGCTGCCAGTGAGGTAGGTCATTAGCACAGCCAGCCAGGCCAGGCTGCCATAAGGTGGATGGGAATCTTATCCTCGGGCCTCCTCCAACCCTTCCATCAAATTCCAGGGATATTTCGGTCTTCCCACGCCAAGTAAACACACAAACACAAAGACTCAGGAATGTGGACAACTCCTTCTGATGTAGGCATTGGGGAGGGGGGAGGTTAAAATCCATTAAGTATAAATATTGGGTTAATTTGACCCACAATTTTATTGATCAGTTGAAAGTATTAGTTGAAAGTCCATTATAGTTTAGTCCATTAAAATCTTTGTCCTCAAACATTTTTAATCTCATCCTCAAATCATCAAGACTAAGAATTGTGATTGATAGTTGCGATCACAAGATCTAGCAAAATAATTTGGATTTTGGTTTAGGCCATGGTTTTGGCGACCATTGTCAAAGTATGAAACTAGAATTGATATGAGCAAACTGACTAAAAATGGTAATGTTTAAACTATAATCACTTTATACTTGACCAAGAGTTATGTGTCTCCCCTTGGACTAGTCACATTTCCAGAACAGTGAAAAAAGACCACTCAGTGATAATCTATCAACAATGTTACTGTATTAATGTAACGGCAAAAAAATGGTCCTTGAGAGGTTGAAAATATCTTCTAGTACTTTATTGATAACTTATTTTAATTTAATGGATTTTGGCTTTTTCTTGCGCCTAAGGGATATTATTAAAGTGTTTTAATGTCAAATGGAAGATAAACATAGTAGTTAATGGCAGTATGTTGAGCCAGGCCAATACGGTCAGGCTCCTGTAGTGTGAAGCAGTACAAGACTCACCAACACTGAAATCTGAGAGTGAGGCTGGCAACAACCAGTGGGAGTTTATATACAGGGGGAAGAAAATGAGACGGAGCCAGAGGAGAAGTCACTTTAACAACAACAACAACAACACCCACTCAAGCAGATAGTTCACATCCGTAAGATTCCCAACCTCATTTGTTCAACTCTTGATAAGTTGCTATTAGGGATGTCCCGATCCAGTTTTTGGTCTCTGATACCGATCTGGGTTATTAAATTTTGAGTATCTGCCGATACCGAGTACGATCCGCTATTTTTGTAATTCATTGAAAGGTGTTTATTTTTCAACACTGCACTTAAAGCTGCGCAGTCAAACTCAACAGTGATATGGGCCAAACGTCTGAACTCCAAATGACTGTAGTGATAACTTACAGGACAGTAGCGGGAGGGCAGCAGTGTCGGTTGCTCCAAATGCCCCATTAAATAGCCAGGGCCCAGATTTTCCTCCACCAAGAGGGGCTGCTCATCCAGTGCAATAAATTCAATAATAATCCCGTTTTTGCTTTTTTTTTTTTAGCTTTTTCGCTGTGGTGGGGGTAATTTATCTTATTTTTTCAGCGCATCCTCTAATGTTTGCAGCCTGGGCGCACGCTTCTTCTGAGCTTCTATAAGTGAGAACTCGTACTCCTTCGAATGGTGTTTCTTCAAGTGCCCGATTAAAGTAGTAGTATTGTAGTTACCTCTGCTGCTAGCTGTTTGACTGCTTTCGATCTCCGGTTCAAAGTAATTCCAGACTGCGGACATCGCTGCTACCCAGCTGCTTTCAAACAGTGCTGTAAGTGGTGGACGATGTTTGTATACCTCAAAATTCTCCTGGACCGGCTCCAATTCCAGTTATCCTTGTAACAGCGTCACAAAATACATATGTAATGTAAACTAGCTTCTGTACAGTGAACTGTTCTGATAGAATGGGGAAATGTTATTGAATGACAGAATCGGGTAGTGTGTGATCTCTTGTCTTTGCCCCGTCACGTAGTGTGAACAGCTTCCCGACAGGATGGCAAACAGAACTGCCCTCATTGGGCAAGATGTGAACAGTCTTGAAGTCTGACCTCGGCTTTACCTCAGAGATGACAGACTTTCATTGTGGCCATTCTTCTCCCTGGAGCGCTGGTTTTGTCTTCCTGGAACTGGAGCCATTTTGGGTGTCTGTCCTCCATCTTTGTGAAGCTGCAGGTATCAGGTAGCGGCTCAGGTGACAACACCTTGTATTCCTCAACCTTCCCTCCTCTGTTTGGGCTCTCTGGAGGCTCTGGGGACCAGACCATTTGATTGTTTTGTGTTTTCCAGGTCAGGAGGCGGGGGGATTCCAGGAATTCCTTTTGTCTGGAGTTATCCTGTAGTGTCAGCTGATCTGAGAGGATGTGGAGATGGTGGAGCTGATAGTGTTTTCCCATAGAGCTGTAAAAGGCTACATGGCCTCCGTCTGCTGGCACTGTTAGGAATAGTTTTAACATCATATCTTTCTGATGTTGTTGCTTACACTTTGACTATACAGGGATGATTTTACTGTACAAGCTGTACAGGTAGTATGGCTGATAAGCTTGTTTCCTGCTTGACTTTTCTCTGTTCTTGTTTCCTGGGGGACTGTATGGTACCTTAAAACAGAGTGACCGGAGAACCATTTGCTGTACACCTGAGTTGTAGGCAGGTAGGTAGGTGCTGTAATGCAGCTTACAGGTGCTGTAATTTACATATCAACATACTGTATGACACTGTATGTTTGTACAGTACATACATACGGCCGCATGACATAGCTAGCCTATCAATGTGTAAATAAATCATTGGTTTTATCCAAACATAGTAAATCCATGTTAGTGTGTGCTTGATGACTCAGGTGTTTACTCACCTATTGCCACTGGTAGCACATGAAAAGCTTATCATTGCATCAACATAGGCTCTGTCTGATGTTCAATATATTAAACTGGTTCTAATATCTGATCATAGGCCGTGAAATTCAAAACACGTCAGAAATGAACTGTCAGTGCCAGATGGAAGACATGCCTATGCTAACGTTCTGCTGCAAATTGGCTCATACCTATTTACGGCATGCGCTCCACTGCTTTCCTGATCCGGCAATTGAAACTTTTTTTCCTTGATTGGGAAGATGAACTATTTAGAATCAATGTTCAAAAGGCAAAAGGTAGCACACACACAGATCTTCAATACAAAATAGACAAATAGACGGGTGAAGAGCGTGATGCTCTGATTATGCTCTGATCTGATGAAGGCCACTAGGCCAAAACTTTAGCATGTTTGCAGGGATTAAAGTTCTCCGTCGCTATGACGGATTTCCGTCAATTGGATTCCAGAGAGGCCATGTATGAGATCAGTGTAGATCCCAAGGGGGGAAAAAAGCGAGGGGAGGGGGGTGTTACGGGGTTTAGGAATCGCGCTACCAGGTGATAGGTAGCTGATTTGTATAGGCATACAATCTACTTTGATGTCGGTAATTATACGTATATAGCCTATAGCCTATATTTCTCGTTAGACCATAATATTCTCGAATGCCTAATCCGTCTTTTGACTAGGCTGTAGGCTATAATGTTATAATGTTCTTTTAATAATGTTATTTTATTTACATTAGCCTACTTATTAATTTTGCCATACGATTGTCTACTATCAGTTCCTTATGTTGTAATGGAGATGGATCGGCAGGGTTCTGCAGTGCGAGCAAAATGCTTGCATTTGCTCCTACTTCTTTAAAAATGCGAATGAGAGGTTGAATTTAGGGGCACCGGTGCAAGCGTAGGAATGCAGCGATTAACCGATGTCACTATGAGCCACGCTTTAAAACGCCATGGTTTTCTAACCGTAAGCATTTTAGAAGCTGCGGTATCTCTGCCTGCGATTCTGTGCTCTTGAATGCAGCCTCACATTCGCATGAGACTGCGCCTGTCAAAACTTCTCACGAGAGCGAATCACTGTTTATGTTTGTGTGGAGGCTACATTAGCTAACAGGGAGGAGACAACATCCCAGCTTTTTATCCACCAAATAGTGCCTTAAATCAGCAGTGTGGGAGCATTTTGGATTCCTACAAAATGACCGCGGTTTGTTGAAGAAGACTGATATTCAATTTGCAAAGCTGCCAACGAAACGCGGCTGCCAATTTTTTGCTTTAATCCTTGTGTTTGTTTGGCATGGCCAAAATAAATAAAGACAAGAGGTAATTGTAAAATATGTGTATTCTACCTTTTGTCTTTTGGACATTGGACCGTGGAATTATATGTTTTTGGTTTAGCACGACCAACAAAGAAACACATTCTTTCAGGCATCAAGACCTATTAAGAACATTTTTTCGGCAGATTGGTGATTGGTGGCCGATTGAACGGTGCCTCTAATGACTACTACTGCTAGTACTATTACTGCTGCTATTTATTTGCTATCGCAGGGGGTTCCCCAAGCACCAGCTGCCGGCTATTTAGCCGTCTACCCACCTCTGTCTGGCCAGCTACTTTTATAACTGAATGTCACTAAGGCTACGTACACACTGCCAGAATTTGGTAGTGACAACCGAATTGAGTGAATGCGCATATGTATGGTACACAGGAGTCACTCCACTCCTACGATCTTGCGATGGTTGTAAATAATGTCTGTAACCATAGTAACGTTTACTTCAGATCAATATGGCGGCTACCATTGCCTGTATTTTCGGTTTACTGCACACCAGTAACCAGAGGCGTCAATTTATCCATAAGGTCTTAATAAACCACCACTGACAGCGGCGTCACATTCTCTTTTTTCACTCGACTGGACTTGATAGTTTTAACCGCAACATTTACGCCGAAGACCGCAGAACTGGTAGGAACAACCGCAATGTTGAGGAAACTGGATAGAAAATTTGAGAATGTCTCACAACACTTACCGCCGTCTCTTTCAAATTAACGATGGTAATGTTACGTAACGTAAGGAGTGTTTCACCTTACGTCACATAACAAAAAGTTGTCCAGTCCGGTTCTGCTACACCCTACTCGGACTAACCGAAACCGCTCTCAAATTCAGTGTCAATACCTGATTTTTTTCAGGTCATGTTAATCTGCGCAAGCCATTCTGGTCCTTGATTTTGATGTTGCCACCCACGTTTAACCAATCCTGACAAGTCCCACTTGCACACTGACTCCATTTTGCCAATGTTCAAAATAGAAATGGGAGAAGTAAAGGGAGGAACAGGGAAAGATCATAGGGGCTTCTGTTTTAGGAGGGTTTGTTAAAGCCCCAGTATGCAGGTGTTATGACCATGTAAAATTGGGGCATTTCCTCATTATTTCAACTGATTTATGTTTCCATAATTATTGGATCTCAGTTCTGTGAGTGCAGTAGTACTCAGGAGAGAGATCCAGTATTGCTCTGAGAAGACTAAAATATGAACTTTGATCTTGCAACTAAAGTGGACATTCTAGATTATTTGAAAAGTTTTAATATTGCTGTTAAGCCAATATTCTACTGCTATTGACTTGGAAATAAAAATGTGATTAATGAGTGCAGCCCCAGAAAAATAATCTGAGAGAACCACGGAGGAAGCACCTGATCACTGTTTGCTCTAAGGAGTCCGGTCTCTGTCTTGGGACAGTGTCCTCTTAATAGCAAATGGCTGATTCACTTCCTCCTTTGCTCCCGCCTGCTCCTTTGGGCAGCAGGCCTAAAGAGGATCTAAGACCTGTTAACATTATCTAATTGCTTAATCTGAGAGAGAGAGTTAAACCCCTTTCCCTGCAGACTAGTGACCTAGTAAATCTGCAGGTCGATAGTCGGCGTGTAAGGATCAAAGGTCAGTGTGGATGGGTCGACTCGTACAACCACCCCGTTCAAGGTCAACTTCCGGTCTGCTTTATGTCAAAGGTCAATGTTTAACCTGTGATGATATGTGTCTGGAATGTCATGTCCTCTGCCATGTTGAACACAGAATAGAAACCTGTCTGCTTTTGATGATGTCATTAGGTGACCGCCAGTAGGACATTCCCCTGTACAAGGCTCTGTGTGAATCTCCACACACTGAGAGACAGGGAGAGAAAGAGAAACAGAGACACCATGTCCCGCTTTTTCATCACTAACAGGAATGATGTTATTAGAGCGTCTCACCTCCATTAGTGATCAGTGTGTTTTCCTCTGAACAAACTGTAATTATCAGCAGGAAGCTTCAGACCACACCTCTCCTCTGGGACGCCTCCTCACACCGGGAGGAGAGGAGGAGGAGGAGAAGAGGAGGTCCAGCAGTACTTTGATGTCCTGTCAGCGGCACTGTGCAAACTACAGTTTATTATCTGTATTGTACAGCTGGTGTTTAATGTTGAACTGTGCCTGTACTTGTCCAGGTATCTGCCTAGGTGTTAAAACGCACCGTTTTAAACTAACCTAGACATCTGATCCCACATAAGAGCATTGTGAAGCCTTTTGAGGTGGGGAAACCCTTTTTTACATTTGATTCTAGAGAGCAGGGAGCACTAGCCATTGAATATTGTACTGCCTCTGTCCTTTCGTCTTTCGTTTCTACTCAAGTGGATGTCACCTGCTGGAAGGACCGCACCTCCTCTCCTGGCTATAAGAGGTTCACGCTCCCATCCCATCCACTCCTCTCGTCCTAGCAGGGAGAAGGAGGAAACCATCCCCTCTCTAAGGCTGCCTTCACATTATTCTGCATTTTTTGCATTTAAGTCAATGGGGAGTGGCGGCAACGCGGATGGAAAGCATAGCTTTGGAAAAGACGCTGCATCTGGCTTCTTCATAGATATACTGGAGAGAAAAGCAGAATTACAATGGTGTAGTGGTAGTAAAGTTGGTAGTAGTTGTTATTCTAAGTGTTTGACAGGCGGACATCAGTACTATATTAACAGTGGTAGAATTTAGTACTGTTTGACGTAAGTACTATAGTAATAGTACTATTTAGTACTGTTCAACACAAGTACTGTAGTAGTTGTAATAGTGTTATTTAGTACTATTGGACGCAAGTAATATAGTAGTAGTATTTAGTACTGTTCAATATAAGTACTGTAGTACTATTTAGTACTGTTTGCTGACTGTGGCAGCTATTGCAGCTGGTTGCTATGGAAACAAACCCACTTTTCATTATCAGCACAAAATGAGGTTGAGGCAGCATTTTTTTTTCTTCTACAAAACACAGGAACAGTGTGAATACAACCTATAGGTAAAACAGTCATCAAGGCCACCAGACAGTCCAAACGCAGTGTGTCTGGATGGAAGCAGCTTCTCTGAAGACGTAGCAATATTACAGAATATGAGACAGAACCAGGTCTGCACTGATGGACTGCTTTGTTACAGCCGTGTTGTTCCCTTTGAAACTGGACAGCCAGAAATACACTACAGCACGGCTCTTATAGTGAGATCTCATATTACAGCACGAGAGGCTGAATGATACTGAAAAAAAACAAAAAAACATTGCAATTATTTTGCTGCATTTTGCAATATAAATCACAATATGTGATCTGTGAAACATTTTCTCCACACTGTAACTTAGGCCTAATGTTTTTCTACAGCAGCAGAAGGCCTTCTTTAAGAAACCATCTGTCTGAATATTCAGATTTTGATTGTTGATTCAGCCTGCAACACAAACACTAGGGTTGGGCAATAATGTAGATCCTCCCATCAACCAATTGTCATCACATATATCGCCAATCCCCAATGTGTTCATCATCATGCTGCAGGATTGGACAGGGTGTTACTGAATCACTGACTGATTGACTGACTGACTAATGGATTGACTGACAGACTGTCTGTCTGTCTGGCTATAACAGAGCATGCTTTGTACCAGAATGGAAACACAACAGTATTGTTGTGTTTTCTGTTCTGTCTGAGGAAACTGCGCTGGTGCTGCTCGTTTCCCAGTTCAGCCTGGCTACTGGAACACACTGGGGAGGTCAGGGAGTGGACGGGGTTTGGAAATGGGGCGAGGCTAATTCCAGGTTGACGGATGACTGCCCTGCTTACTCACTCACACACAAACACACACACACCTACCTCTGTCCCCCTGACTTAATTATCAGTTCAGATATTTATGCTCTGCATGTGTGTGTGTGTCAGGCTGAATGTAGAAATGAGCAGGACGTATATAAAAAAGAAAATTGCGAGAAAGAGAGGAAGGGCATATTCTGATTGGTCTAACTTCCCTGGGAGGGGGTGGAGCACCGGCTAATGAGATGAGTGATGAAAGCAAGATGGCAGCAGGTCCAGACATGTAATTCCCAGAGAGGAAACAGCCCCCCCGCCCCCCCCCCCCCATACCCCAGTCATAACCCTTCTGAGCAGCTGAAGGCATTCAAACGCCATTTTATGAATGAGCGGGAGGAAGGGAGGGAGGAGAAAGAGGGTGGAGGTCAGGTTATGAGTTGGGGTTGTTGTTGTCGTGTTTTTTCCTCTTTGTGCCACATTCTTGTTGGCCTGGTCTGGCGTCTGAATCGCTGTTGATTTGATTTGCCACAGTGCTGGAAGCTGCTGATCCTCAGCTCTGCTGCTGCCTGACAGCCTGCTGGTTTTATGGAGAATCAACTTTACCACCACATTTTTTCCTGCTTCAGTGTTTGAGTAAATGACAATTTTGCATAGTATGATACTACTGCTACAACTACTTCCACTGCTACTACTACTACTACTACTACTACTACTACTAAATAATAATAATAATAATAACAATAATAATAATAAACATATTGCACTTCTATACATATAGCAAATTGTCAAAACAAAGGTTACAAAGAACTTTAACAATAATACATTTTAATAATTTAACAATCAGATAAAAGCAGACATCAAACTCATAAAATAATTCAAACCAAGTAAAAACAAGATGGCACCACAAGATAAAAGAATAGAGATTAAAACAGTATAAATAGTAAAAAAAAGATAAAAGACATAGCCTAAGTTTTAAGAAGTGATTTTAAAGATGATAGTGATTGTGTAAGTCAAAGTTCATCAGGCAGACCTGTTCATCCAGAGTGCAGGAGCCCAACCCAGTACACACACACACACACACACACACACACAGAGTGAATAAGGCTGTAAAAAGTTGAATTGAACGGTTCAGATATTGTTTCGTCTGCTGGTCAGTCATAACAGAAACAGTCATGTGTTGTGGTTGTTTAGTGTGTGAATGGTGAGGACAGGTCAGGGCCTGGACTCCAGTGTTGTCCACACACCTCTATGTGTTTCCTAGAATCAGCCTTTTCATTTCCAAGAAAGTTTCCTTTCACTATCAGCTGTTCTCCAAAAGGAAAGCAACATTCATTGAAGAGTTTCACTCTGAAATGAAACAGTTTGAAAAAAAGTGGCAGAGGATAGTAGCTAACGTCGATGAGAACTTTACAGACTGGATCTGTTTAATGATGAACTTCAGATGTTTTTGTGTTTTTTCAAAATGGATACGCAGCATTTTGGAATAGAACTCTGGATTTGTCCAGAATATTATTTTTCAAACGGGGTAAAACGGGAGAACTGACAGGGACCACAGCAGGGTATCTTCTGTAGAGTCTATCTATCTGTTTGTGCATCTACCAGCAGCCTGGGCCTCATTAAAGCAGTGCTCCCTTTCTCTGTTCCCCATCCAGAAGAGCCTCAGCGGGGCTGTTGGGTCCCCGGGGCCCTCTGGTTTGGGTGGTCATCGGCTGTCTTTGCCACATCACCCGTTCCTGCAATGACAGCACAGCCTGCCACATCATAGTCAGGCACAGATAATCCTGATTGATTGCGATGTGTGTATCATCGTAAAACTCTGATATTTTAGTTTCCACAATAAGTAATCATACAAAATTGGCACTCTTGAAGCTCTCATTTCATTTAGAATGACTGCTGTAGTTAGAAATAGTTGAGATTTTGATACAAGATACAAAAGGAGACGTAAAATATGGTTTTTCCAAAATATATGAGACGAATAATTTAATAAATTGTGATCCCAATGTCTAGTAAAATGATCTGGATTATCATTTTAGCCGTAATGGTACAGCTCTACCACATACTGGGCCCACTAATGACAAAACCAAGTCCTACAGGAAGTTGGGGGGGGTCTGGGGGGGTCTGGGGGCCTGTTCCTGGCAGCCTTCGACACCAGAGCTGCACAATTAATGGAAAAACCATCACAGTCCCAATATTGACTACTGCAATTTCCAGCTAACGTCCTAAACAAGGTATTCTGATGCGGCGGCGAGTCTCTGCTCTATGAAGATGCACCATGGAGAAAATCTTTCATTTTATTTCAGCTGAGCAAATTTGAAGTCTCAGCTTGCCTCCACCCACACATGCATTCAAGCACAAAACTTTTAAAGTGCTAAAAAGAATATAGAAAAAGTTGTGACTGTATGTATTGTGATTCATATCACAATCACAGCATTCAGGAGAATATATGCATCTGACTACTCCAGGGGTCACCAACCTTTTTGAGACTGAGAGCTACCTGAACGGTAGAGAGTAATATGGAGGGCTACTTGTTTGATATAATCTTCCCGAATAATATAAATTTGCTCAGTTTACCTTTAAATAATGAATATTATGCATTTAATAGGTTACATATATTAGGAGACTGTCTGTCTATGTTCACTAATTACTGTTAATGATTCCTCACAATCATTATTAATAATGTTTTACCAAGTGATCATAGGAAAACACAGATATATATATTTAAACATGCAAGTTTAATGATTTCTCTGTTAATCTCAACAATTAGATTGAAATAATTCAGACATGGCATAGTTTTTGTCCCATATTCTCACACATAACACAAACATTTCACTTTCACTGCTCTCATCAACCGTGTTTTTCAGTGAATAAGCTCTGATAAACCCACTGTACACTACCAAATGGCAGACAGACAGAGTTAGCTGTAAAGGTCTTTTAGTGGGAAGCTTGGCATTGCATACTGTTCACAAGTGCACTGTAATCAGGGATATAACTTGACACTGCAACTCTGATTGAGTCTTCTAGATGTGCATCAGTAAGGCGTGTTCTGTGTTTGTTCTTAATGAAGTTCATATCAGAAAAGGCTGATTCACACAGATAGGTTGAACCAAAAAGACAGGCAACTTTCATAGCTGCTGTGAATACACCTTTGTACTTTTCTGGGTCCACAAGGCACCAAAAGTTTGGCGAGCCCTGGTGGGCTTTGAGGTGAATGTCACTTTGCAACGTGAGAATTTCCATCTCTACCTCACCAGCATCCAAGTTGAATGCTGCACTTAGTTGCTCAGCAATGCATGTCATGTCCACTTGCATGAAAGGATTTGAAATGAATGACACACATGGCTCCAGCTTATCAAAGTCACAGAACCTGTCTTCGAACTCTTGCCCAAGTCTATTTATGAGTTGAGAGTACTTTTCTGCAGCCCTGTCCAAGGCCCCAGATGCAGAAGCATTGTCATTCAGCACTGACTGCACAGAGGGAAAGTGCAGCAATTTCTTTCTCTGTAAATGCACAGAGAAAATGTTCATCTTGGCTTTAAATGCGTTTACAGCACTGATCATGTCAGAGACAGTCTTACCTTTGCCTTGCAGTTCACAGTTCAAATGGTTCAGTTTCCCAGTGATGTCCGTTAGAAATGCAAGGTCTAGTATCCACTCAGTGTCCTGAAGCAGCGAGGCGTCCTCCCCTCTGGATTCCATGAACTCTTTGATTTCACCCAAAAGTGATAAAAAACGCTGCAAAACCCTTCCCCTGCTGAGCCATCGGATTTCAGTGTGTGGTAACAGGTCACCATATTCAGCTGACAGCTCCTCCAACAGAACCTTGAATGACCTGTGTTGTTTAGCTTTGGCGCGGATGCTGTTTATGATCTTTATGACCGGAGTCATTATGTGATCAAAGCCCATCACTTTTGCACATATCGCCTGCTGGTGAATGATGCAGTGGTAATGTAGAAATTTGGGGAAATCTGGGTCACCTTTGCATTGCGCGACGAAGCCTGTGTGACGGCCGGTCATCGCGGGGGCACCGTCTGTTGTCACAGACACCAGCTTTTCCAACGGTACCTTTTTCTCCACGAAATACCCCTTCACCACGTCGTAGATATCAACCCCCCTTGTTGTTGTCTTCAGGGGCAGTAGTGTCAGGAGTTCCTCTTTCGTGGATAAATCATGGAATACCATTCGTACAAACACCATCAGCTGCGCCGTACTGCTGGTGTCCACTGACTCGTCGCACTGGATGCTAAACCACCTGCACGTACTCAGATCTCGGTCCAGCTGCTCTGTCAAGTTCTCAGACATAGCTGACACTCTTCTGGCGATTGTACTTGCCCCCAATTGGAAGTCGGAGAGAGTGGAGATGACTTCGGGCCCATTCTTCTCGTCTTTGAACAAGGTGTTTGCGATCACTGTCATTGCTCCTTTCAGTACATCGCCATCCGAAAAAGGTTTCTTGTTCTTTGTCAAAAAATGTGCAGCTCTAAACGAAGCTTCCGTTGCTGCTTGGGACTTTTTCACCGGCCTGGTGAAAAAAGATTGCTGTTTGCCCAAAGCTGCCTTTAACTCACGGGCTTTTTCTACCCATAATGAGCTACCTGGCGGGTAGCTAGCATTGAAGTTCTTGTGGCATGTACTGAAGTGCCTCTCTATGTTGTGTCGCTTCGCCGTCGCCACAGTCGCCCCACAAATGAGACATACACTCTTTTCTTTCACTGTTGTGAAGAAGAACTCTTCCTCCCACTGCTCGTGAAAGTGGTATGTTTTTTTCTTCCGCTTTTCTGCCATTGTTCACGCCGTTAATAGCCTAACTTAGTTAGCTCATCATCGTAGCTAGCTGGCATAGAATCAACGAGTGAGAAGGTGAGAAGAGGTGACGCGCGACGGAACGTCAAGCTAAACTTTGACCCCAGACGGGGTATAAATTATACATACATAATAAATTTATGTTTTTAAAATGTTATATGCAATGTTAAACTAGTTATTTTCTACATTCATGCAAGTGTTATTGAAAAAAAAATAAAAATAAAGACAATTTAGGCTATTTTTAGACCGAGCTCTACCGGTGACTCATGCTATTTTTAGAACGTGCCCTGCGGGCGACTCACTGGCTCCCTGCGGGCGACCAGGCGCTCGCGGGCACCATGTTGGCTAACCCTGGACTACTCAGTATCTTATTAGAAGAATACAGCTTCAGTCTGTCTTTTGTATTGAATCTTATTATGTAGCCTATGTTATTCTGTTGCTGTAAAAATGTTGCTGGTTTTCTGCAGGGCAATTCCAACCTTAATCTTGTTTTAATTCTGCTCTTAGATTGCTTTGAACAGTGAGCTTGTACAATAGCAATGAGATGGGGAGGGGAGGTAAAGATGTAGATAGCAATTCCAAAATGAGATTTAAATAGATTGATACCGACTCTGATTAAATACTTGCTTGCATGAAAGTAAAGAATATTATGGGTTTACTATTAAAGTTAAGGAGTGATCTTTGCTTACAAAATAGTTTGATATTTGAGGATGAATCACCTTTGTTTCTGCAATATTGACTGATGAATTTCCGGCGGGTGGACATGTAAGGTGTTGGAATGAAAGCCAATACAGATCTCTATCAGTGCTGCTGAAGCGACTCTGCTGTCATCAGTCTAGACGTCTGCCTTTCCCTGCTGTCGTTGTGCTGTGCTCATCAGTAGTGCAGGCTGTGCTGCCAAAGCCCGGGGCGTTGTCCCAGCAACTCCGCGCGTCTCTGTGGGAGATCCTGTTCATGTCACCCCAGGGTGGGGGCTGGAGACGAGAACGGAGCACGAGGACTCCCTACCTGGTCAGCCAGCTGGGCAGGAGACAAAAAAACAACAACATTTTGTCCATTGGTTATAGTGGACAAAATCCACCAGCCACTTTCACTATTTTACCAACTTGTTTATTAGATTTATAGAGTAGAATACTCCAAATGATGGTTGGTTACCTATAGAGTAGACTCACGAGCCACTTTCATTATTTTACCAGCCAACTAGCTGTTTAGGAATTGTTTAGGACTTGTTTAGGACTCCAAAGTGATGGTTGTTTACCTGTAGAAGTGGCTGCAGGAATAGATTCATTTAAAAGCAACAACCAAAAACCTTTCCCACCCTTTGACTGGTGACTGCTGTGAATTTCCCAGCCTGCATTCACGCTGGGCTGGTATTTCTGTCTCCCTGGAAGCCCTGTGTCGGCTGGTCGACCTACAGCAATGAACTTTATCCCACATCTAAGAGTGCTGAGGAATGACAGAACAGGAAAGACTAAACGGCTTTACCGTGCGAACACCAGCAACTCCATAAATACTTCACTTTCTACGACCAGAGAAACTTTGGGCGCCTCTTCTCTAGGTTGGCCGCAGCTGAACTTATAGAAGACGTCACCCAGCAGCAGCCAGTCGCGTACTGGCATTGCTTCATGTGCCGCCTGTTGCCACATCCCTATTGGCGCTACAGCTGTCAATCAGCCAGATGAAGTGGGTGGGTAGCTGTTAGTCCTTTGTCATGCAGTCAGCCTCAGTCTGAACACTCAATGCTGCTGCACTGAATGAGCATAGATACCAGTATACACAGATCAATTGAAAAAAGAAACTAAATGAATAGTATAAATGTGACATAATAACACAATAATGCTGACTATATTTTATATTTAAAGTACATTTCTTAAAAGTGAAGAAATGTTGAAATGTATAAAATAAATCTGTTCAGGTTGCAGGCTGTTGTAGAGGCTGAAATGTGACGTTGGCAGGCAGACAGGCAGTTAGCAGGCAGGCTGTTAGCAGGCTGGCAGACAGACTGATAGCAGGCAGCCAGACGGGCTGGTAGCAGGCAGACAGGCTGAATCTGCTGCCTCAGGTGAGTTCCCACAGTGGAGATTGAGGCAGTAGATAAGTAGATGCAGGGTAATGAGGGCCAGTGAGGATTCAACCCGACAACCATGGAACACCTCCACCAGTACTGGCCTCCATCGCACGGCCGGACACTTTATATTCACCAGTTACACTGACCAGACACCAGGCCGTCCAAATGATGGTTGGTTACCTGTAGAATAGCCTTACCAGACACTTCAACTGTTTTACCAGCCAACTTGGAGTTTAGAATAGAATAGGCCTCCAAATGATGGTTTAACCTGGAGAGTAGACTAACTTAGAGACAACTAACCCTCTCCTCTCCTCAAGTCATCCACAATAACCACCCTGCACCCTGGGAAAGTGAGGGTATGAGAGATTTGTAATTAGTTTTGTAGGGATGAGAAATTGCATATGCTCTGTGAGGCAGCCTGTGTGCTCTATAGCTGTCAGCTACTTCTATCTCTAGGATATTGAGCTCTTTGCTTTCTCTTTGCTTTCTACAGTTTACTTTCAGTTTACTTTATTTTTGCAGTGATAAAACGGAAGTGAAGTGACAAAAAACCTAATGGTAAAATATGGTGGTAAAAGCCCAGAGAGAAGAGATGCAGGTTTTTTGGTGTGCAGGTTAGGTAAAAACCCCAACATGAACATATCCCTACCTCATAACAAGAGAATGAAAAGAAATCCTAGATTAAACTTAAAGTCTTATTTATTGTCAGGAATTTTTGCCAAGTTCTGCTTTTGTAAGACCAAAGATGGACTACAGCAGTTAGCCAACTAAAAACCACTATTCCCAACTTAACCCATTGTTTTCACTATAATAAAGGAACATTTATCAGAGCAACTGAATTAAAATGAGACTGTTGAGCCTATTAATCCTTTCATCAAGCTCATTGCTTTCCTCCTCAAGTGACTTCAGTCTGTTGTGTTGAGGCAGATCTGCATCGTCCACAGCGGCAGCAGGTTGTTTTAAGTCTGGCTCCCCCTGCTGGCAGCCCAGCCAACTGGTGTGTGTGTGTGTGTGTGTGTGTGTGTGTGTGGTGTTTGCTTTGAAAAAGACCTGAGTCATTAAATGGAGGTTTTAGTTTGATGACTCCCTCCTCATCTTCCTCCACTTCCTCCCCCTCTTCTTCTTTTTCCTCTTCCACCTCTACCTGTCCTTCCTCCCCACCATGGTCCACCCTCTACTGGTCAGTCAGTCAGTCTGTCAGTGTGTTATGTCTAGACTAGTCAACTGCCTAGGCAGAGATGAACTCTGTAATCCTGCCTTCCACTCTGCAGCTCTCTACAGGCCTGTGGCTGTACATTATATTACAAAATTACAACTTGACCACCCCCCCCCCCCCCCCCCCCCCCCCCCTCCATTCCAGAGGTCAGAGGTCGTGATGGGGGCTGCGGGTGGAGCAGAGAAAGAACATTCTGTGCCAGAGAAATGCAGCCCTGTTACCCTCCTGCTACAGCTGATGGGACCATATAGACTGAAGGCTGTGATTGGCTGCTCTGTCAGGGGACAGGCTGGAAGGTCGTCTCAGGGTCACCGCCTGATGCTGCATTCTTGTCATATGGGAACGACAGTAGATTCCTCCAACTTCCTGAATTTTAATGTCACCAACAAGGAAATACCTACTGTAAATGAGCAAAATGAACCATTTGTGTAAAGTCATTTTGTGATCACAGCTCTTAAAATGCCATGGCAGGACACAATTCTTGGATTATTGGTTTGTGGTTGATATTGCAACATTTGGTTTGCTGTAGAACATGAAGTCAAATGTATCACTCACTAATAATGTGTGTTGAAGTGTGAAAAAACTGATGAGGAGCAACCAAAGTCTACAGAAAACTTCAACCATGGTATCTTGATGGCTTCCAAGGTGTTGCTTTTAACCGTCCAGGGGTTATTCCCAAATGATCTGAATGCAGCATTAAGCACATTTTATAGTCGAACGTAATGTAAACGTAATGTAAAGCGCGAATGTAAACAATGCGGCTGCGCTTACATGTAGGTTTTTATACTTCTGCGTTGACGTGCGCCTAGCATGTTGTTGAAAATCCCGTACACAGGGAGGCAGTGTTTAAAAAGAATCATATCGCACCAAAACAGAACATAGAAGAAGAGAGGAACAGGAAGCAGACGTGACGACAATCACTGGTAAAAACAAACATGGACATGACTATATCAATGCAGCTGGAGTTGGAGCTTGAAGAGTTGGATGCCGTCATGATCGCCTGTGATCAGCCAATCAGATTGCGCGACTCCACGTAGACTCGACGCGAAGTTGAGATTCTTGGGCACATTCTCTGTCAAACTGGGTTAGAGGTCTGCACGGACCCGGAAATTAAGGCTGGCTAGACCATGACATTCACGCTCTACCCAAAACTAAGACCAACTGTAATGTAACATTTGAAGCCCAAACCCGACTGTAAACCCAAAATTAAAACGCGCCTATTAAATGTGTTCTCTCCCCTTTCAGAATACATGCTGCACAGAAACACACACACTGGACGGGATGTTCTGCGGGCGCAGGCACAATGCTTTGCTGCTGTGTGAATAAATTGATGGAAAGAAAATTACCGAGCTAGGCCAATAATAATTGAAAACTTATTGAAGGCTATCTTCCTTCCAACTGGCCGGAGAGGGCCTATCACACACCACACACATAACCTGATATTCTTGGACCAGTAATCAACACACATTGGCCTTAGGCCTACCTGTTCGAAGAAAGTCTACTGAAACTGCACCAGCCTAATATTCACCAAATGAACAGGGCTATGATCATCTTAAATGAACAAAGATCTAATAAATCCTCTTCGCCCACTGAATAGGGCAGCAGTTAAAAGTAGTAGGCCTTATCTTGACTCTTCACTCTTGACTTGAACTATTTACAGTTATTATATTCCATCAGAATGAGTTGAGATGTTCGTCCCGCTGCAATGAAGTTTCGCTGCTGCTGCTGATTGTGGGGATCCTGAACGCAGAGCACACAAGTCTGGCTAGCAAGGGCACAGACGCCTCGTGAGATTTCCACCATCCCAGCACCTCTCTGGCATCTTCCACTGCGTCGCTGAGCACTTCATCCACAGTGTCACTGGTGGCGGACACGTTCTCCCACTCCTCAAACTCCACCAGTTTTGCTCTCCTTTTGGCATGGGGCTCACCGGCAGCAGCTGGTTCATCGGCCGGTCCTTGGCGAAGAAGGGGCATGTTCACTGAGAAGCAGGCTATCTGAGCCCCGGCATCTTGGTGGATCTCATCTCTGTCAGTTGTGGGCAGCATTTGTAGCTTTGTAGCTTGTGAAGGTCTGGACCTCTGCTATTTCCCAATCCGTACCTGTCACACTTGTCTAAGACTTCAGATTTTACACTCGCAGGCAATGACTTGTGTACAAGAAAGGAGGTCACTGGCAGCTGTCTTGATTGGCTAGCCCCAAAACGACCGCAACCACCAGTGTGCCGCAAGAGGGAAGACGTGCAAACCCTTTTTTTCCATGCATGAGAAAAACACAACCAAGCCCGCCCCGAGTCCTAATTACTCATTTAAAAAACAAGCCCTACCTGGCCAATTTCCGACACATTGCCTCGGGTCCCGTCGGGCTTTGGTCAGGCAGCAGACCCCTAAACTGGGTTTCAACTTGTCACTCTCCTGTCGCTCCTACTGAGGAACAAAGGAATGTTTCTGCCTCTACCTCAACTCTTTGCAAACTAATACTCTGTGCCCAGTGGACTATTGAACTGGGAAATCGAAGGGTCAATCATCAATGTGTAAGGATCAAAGTTCAATGTGAAAGGTTTGACCCATTTAACCCATGAAACCACTCCAGGTCAAGGTCAGGGTTTGTCTACTGATTAGGTGACAGCCAATAGGACTGAGTATGACGCTCACTGTGAATCTTTTCACACATGGGATGGACCTGGATCAGCATCCCAGAGCCGGGTGTCTAAATAACCTTCTCCTCCTTCTCCTGCCTCACCTTCTTCACCTCCCCGTTGGAGAGAGAGAGATAGTAAATGCCTTGCATGGCTGAATTCAGAGTTCACTTTGACTCTTTAAAACAGTGTTGACCTCACCAAGGTCTCTCTCTCTCTCTCTCTCTCTCTCTCTCTCTCTCTCTCTCTTTCCCTCCCTCCCTCCCTCCCTTCCCATCCCCCTCTCCTCTATAGTGTTTCATACACTTCCGTCCAGCCGGCTGTGTCTTTGTTCTGTAGTATAAATATCAGTAGAGACACAGTGTGTTCACCTGTCGCTGCTTTATTCCATTCCATTTTCCACTTGAAGCCCTCTTTGTATAGGGCGTCTGCAGGTCCTGGAAAAAAGTTTTCAAATGTTTTGAAATGTATTATCTAAATTCAAGGCCCTTAAATATAGCCTTTAAATCTTAAATTCAATTGTTGACATTTTAATAACATGGTTTCTCCATCACTGTTTTTCTGGTGAGAAATCAGCCCAGTCATGCAGACTTCAATTCAAACAGGACAGTTAGAATCTTCAGTACAGCTGTTTTCATTTTCACATTGAATTCATTTGCAAAATTGTTCTTATATTTCATTTCCATTGGCATTACAAAGGTCTTAAATTTAACTTGATGATATTTGCAGGCATCCTGCTTGTATGAGCACTTCTGAAGGATCTCTAAGTTGGGAAGCACGCTTTGAAGGATAAAATTCAACAGTACGTTTTATGGTAGCCATGTTTTCTCAAACACACATTCCTGGAGCTGTGTGCGCCAACCTGGAGGGGTAAAGGGTCAGACAGATGGCTGGACATGGGATTCTTTGTGTTCCAGGCCTGGGGAATGACTTCCCTTTCCAATTCAACATCTGCTGTTGAGAGGCTTTTATGCAAGCAGCCTTACAGTCGGTGTCCGAAATTGACTTTTTGGCTCACGTGCCAAGGGCTGGTAAACTAAAACAAAATTACCTGCCAAGAATGAATGTCACGGGCCAACATAAGTAATATGAATTTTTCATAGAAGTATGTCCCCCTACCCATTTTCAGTGCGATTTCATATATGGAATCAGGTTCTGTGTGCTAATTTAAAACTTGTTCACTCACTTATATAATGGATCAAGTTTTTAATTCATCCTAAACTGCAACAGAACTAAGATCAACCAAAGCATTCAAATGAATCCCTACCAGCGCCAGTTTTGTTCTGTAGCTGAGCCTGACCTATGACCTCTCTATGGAGGGGGGAGAGAGAAAAGAGGATTTCCCTACAGGGTTCAATAGAAGAGTACATGTTAATATAATTAACATTATTCTTATTATAAAGGAATTTAAGCTTATTCTACAGCTGCATAGTGCAAGTCTCTATGGCTAAATGACTGAAATATAGATGTAGATTAAGCGGAGGAGTTCCAGTCGTCTCCTCAGGGAGCTGGTGGAGGCAACATGTAGAAACGTGTTGCAGTGTTTTATTAGTCAGCTTCCTGTAAACACCCCCCCACACACACACACACACACACATCAACACATCATTTCCCATAATTCTTCTTTGTTTGTTTTGTGTTTAAGCATAGCCTCTGGCCAATCAGCTGTCAGCACCAGCTTAAGTGGATGACATCATCAAAACCACAGTCCTTTGTCCATCCAGGTGCTTCTGATTCAGATATGGTGTTGTTGTCCATGTGTAGGCCATACAGAACACACACACACACACACACACACACTCAAATAATTTCAAGCAGTGATCTACCTACCGGTTTGAGAGTGTTTACACAGTGATTAGTATTCTGTTTTGAGGTAGACGGTACAGCTGTTTTCCAGGTCTGGGATGTTGCTGTCTGCTCAGTCAGGCAGTTTGAACCAATCAGCTACTAACTCTCTACTTTATGATGATGAATGATGATGATTTTTATTAGTTGTTTTTGGTGGGTTTTTTTGCCAGAGGTGGGGGATTTGTCACATGACTTGGACTCGAGTCAGACTCGCCACAATTTTAATTAATTGACTTGACTTTGGTTCTGGTGCTTGGGACTTGACTTTGACTTGACAAAGTCTTGTGTTTGTGTAAATTACTTGTGTAAATTACTTGAGTGATGAGATTTGTTCCACCAGACAACTGAATTTCAATTCTGTTTTCTGAATTTGTATGGAACAATTGAATTTTTGAAGTTGAACTTGATTGTAGAAATCAAACTCATGATGCACTTAGTAAGTTTTTATCCTATTAAAACCATATTGCATTGAAAAGTCCTAGATATTAAATTGATACTGGACTCTTGTTGGATTTGTTCTGACTTGTCTTGGTGTTCTACATTTAGACTTGAGACTTGACATTAACGACATGGACTTGACGTGGACTTGACTTGGTAATCTACATTTAGACTTGGGACTTAACTTGAGATTTCTGCCTCAAGACTTGAGACTGACTTGAGACTCGAGCAAAGTTGACTGTGGAGTATGCTGTGTGGTAATTGGCTAAAAGGAACTTCTCTTATCGCTATTGGCCAGGCATTAGTTACTGCTTTGTTGGCTCACTGTTGGCCCTAGGATCAGTTTTGTCAGTTTTTGTCAGTTTTTTCTGAGACATAACAGACTGTACAAAGTGTTAATCAGTCTGGGAGTGAACTCTTAATGGTGTACTGGCTACACTCCAGACCAGAGACCGGCCAGCAGCTCTGTATGAGAGAAAAAAACATATCCTCTCTCAGCACACACAAATGTATTAGCAGTAGTGGTTTTCAGTCATTATTCAAGGAGGCCCAGTAGTCTGCAACCAAACACTGCAGCAGCTCATTTCACTAATTAGTTCCCCCTCTCTGGTTAAAAGTGTCTCAACTAGTGAAATGAGTTGCTGTAGTGTTTGGTTGCAGCCTCTTGGCCTCCATGGTGCATGACTAAAAATCCCTGGTGTAGAGGCCAGGGCCACCATGAGGCGTAGCTCCATCCTAAGCGTAGGTCAGTCCGGTGCTAAGACCGGTGTTTTCCTTCTGGAGCTCCTGGATCAGTTTTTCCTGTCTTCTGTTACAATACGCTTTTATTTAGAAGGACAGCGCAGCAACTGGATGAGTTATTTGTAGCCGAGCTTGCTGGAAACCCCGGAGTAGAGCCGCGTTTGTCACTGGGGATCAGGAATGAGCCCACACAGCACTGCAGGCCTCGACACCAGCCTTTCCCAGCAAGCAACTGCTTTCAGATCTAACCTCTGTGGGAGTTAGTTTGTTAGGTGTGGTTTTGTTTGCTGTATTTCTGTTCTTTTGGACAAGCAAAAACATCCAAACAAGGTTGTTGGTTGGATTTATGGTTGTAGTGGCATGCCTTCCTGCAGAGCATTCTGGGATGTGAGTAGCCTGCATGCCTTCCTGATGAGTGCCTGTTTTTGGTCTTTTACAAGCTCTAATTTGGGCTCAGAGAGATAGTGTGTGTGTGTGTGTGTGTGTGTGTGTGTGTGTGTGTGTGTGTGTGTGCATTCACCCTCCAGTAAATGCAAATCATTTGTTTAGGACTGCGTCCAACAGCATCATGCCAGGGGCTAATTCAGGCTGAAGACTGCCTGGTTGTGTCTGTCTGTTGCTCTCTGAGTTCTGCTAATATAGGGGAATGCCCCTTTATTTTGGGGAAACAGGCAGACAGGCTGTGCTGTGTTGACTGCTAGGTTGTGCACTTGCGGTCACAAGAACAGAGACATACGGGCGGGTGTAGTATGGTATAGGTAATTTACCTCTTGAAAATGTAAAATCCTGAAAAACAAACGTGTGTAATCTTTCTCTCTCTCTCTCTTTCTCTCTCTCTCCCAGAATGCCCAGAGAAGTGTGCACGGCGCGCGTGCACGGGGGACGGCGAGTGCTGCCACCCTCAGTGTCTGGGCAGCTGCACAGCTCCTGGCAGTGACACGGCGTGTGCCGCATGCCTGCATTACTACCACCAGGGGCGCTGCGTGGCCGACTGCCCCGCCGGCACCTACAGGTTCGAGGGCTGGCGCTGCATCAGCGCTGAACTTTGCTCCAAGGTCCACCTCCCCGACTTCGACAGCTTCGTCATCCACGCCGGAGAGTGCACGCCCGACTGCCCGTCTGGATACTACCGCACCGTACCCGACAGGTGAGCTGCAGCCCACCCTGGGGTGTCACGCTGACATGGAGCCACTAGGGGGAGCTGCGGTGAATTACTGTTGCCATGACTTTGGTACCAATTCCAGTCCCTGCTATCAGTTTCCATTCTAAAATTATAACATAGCAAAACCTGAACCAATAAATAGCCTAAAATAATAATAATAAATAATAATTTAAGTGACACTTAAAGGTTTTCAGTCTAAAACTTTATCTATTCTAAACATCTAGTTGGCTGGTAAAATAGTGAAAGTGGCTGGTAAATTTTGGGATTTTCTCCTTTGTGGCATTTAGCTGACACTGTGTAGAATGATAACATATGAGAATTTCCAAGGGCAGAAATAAAAGATAAGAGCCAAGGAGAGAGGTAGAAGGGTTAGAGGTTAAAGAATGAATGTAAGTCGATGGAATGAGTTGTCTTAGTGGCCGGCCTTATTCTGGAGATCTCTTCACCATCTGCTCTCTCTCTGTTTCTGTTTCTGTCTCTCTCTGTCTCTGTCTCTCCAGTATGTTCTGTACAGCCTGTGTCGGCCTATGCGATAAGGTGTGTGAGGAGAAGGTCATCGACTCCATGGTTGCCGCCCAGTCTCTCAAAGGCTGCACTGTTATCAAAGGCAACCTGCATATCAACATTCGCAGAGGCCGTAAGTACTGCAATATTACTGCAACACTACTGCAATACTAGCACTGCTACGCTGCTCCTGCTACCAGCAGTTGATGGTAGTTGTTGAAGGAGGGCAAAGCAGTCCTCATTCACTTTCCCCTCCTAAATTTCCCAGCTGGCCTGGAGATTTGAAAAGGCCTGTTTGTTACATACTGTACTTTTGGAACTATCTGTTGACATCAACAGCACCCTAAGGCGCCGTACGGTTTTTCCTGTCTGGGAAAGTCTGTTGGAAATCCCACATCTCCACAAATACTTTTCAGTAATAAAGAAAAAAGGTCCCCAAGTCCAACAAAAACAAACACGGACACAACGCAAAAAAGAGGATAGTAAAAAAAAATGCATAAATACATTCAAAAATCAATAAAGAAGAAGAGAAGGAGAGGACTGTGAAGCTGTTGACACAATGCTGACCTGTGTGTGTGTGTGTGTGTGTGTGTGTGTGTAGACAACATGGTGGCGGAGCTGGAGAGTTTCACAGGTATGATCCAGAGGGTGACGGGTTTCGTCCAGATCAGACACTCCCCCACTCTGGGCTCCCTGGCCTTCCTCCGCAGCCTGAGATACATCGATGGAGACGAACTTCTGGACGAGTAGGGACACACACACACACACACACACACACACACACACACACACTTAACTACAAGCATACGCACACACAATCCCAATGCCTGTCAGCCCCAACAACTCACAGTGGCTATGCTACTTTCAAGTCAGTTGGTTTTAAACTCTCTCCTGTCTGTTAACCAGAGACTGGAGCTGAAGTTTAGTCAGTCCGTATTCTACTGTGTCCTATTCCACTGTTATAGGATTCTCCTGAATAATATTCTACTGTATTCTACTGAATAGTACTCTGCTGTACAGTCATATTCAATAAGCCGGACCAACTCTTGACTTTGAGAAAAGTCTGTTTTGTTGATCTTTTCTGCGGACATTCAACACACATCCTTCAAAAATGAGGAGGACAGAACTCCTCCTCTCTGGGCAGAATTCTGCTCCCCCAGAGAAAGTCAACCTTTCTACCATTTCTTGTGAAAGTAGTGGGAAAACTTTCACCCAGAGAAAGCCAACTTTTCTACCATTTCTTATCTAAGTTAGCTCAATGTTAGGGACAACAACAAATTATGAGGAAAACAAATTGGCTGATGGAGGTGGGATATCGTTTTTGGATAATTCAACTTCAGTCTGATATTTGGAGGGGGCGATAACAAAAATACCATCTTACTTTTTTGGATTGATAAGTGTAATATCAGTGAAATTGAAATAATTCGGCACACTCCTTGTTTCTTGGAAAAGCAATTATACTGAGCGACTCTGGTGGCTGTAGACTGTGGTGGATGTGACCTCGCTGCTCAAGGCCTTCAGTACAGCATAACCTCCAACAGCTCAGGGAAAGTTCCTCAGAGGTGGCTCCCAGGGTCATGGGGAGGCCTTCACTCCCTCCTTGTCCTCGCTCTCCCTGAGATTAGAGGTCTGAGGAATGTTACTGTCCCAAGGCTCACATTCCAGCCATTCCTGTCTGGATGCTACCAAACAAGTTAAGGTCATAAAAGCCCCACCTCCTTTCTATTCCTCTCCTCTCCGATCGGATCCGGTCCGACAGGGACAATAGAACCAGATTCTTGAATTTATTTAGCCATGATGTTCAGACAAGGCTCAACAGAATCAGTTACTGGTTAACCTGTTTATCCAGGTCATTTTCATCCCACTGTGAACCAGTCCCTCTAGTCTCTGACTGGGAAATTCTTCCAGCTGAACATGGAGATTCACTGGGAGGAGAGTAGCGCTCCACTGCTACACCTTATTGAGTTTGCAAAGGTTCCCATCATCATCGTTCAAGTTCACTTTATTTATAAAGCACACTATAAAAACAAGTGTCGACCAAGGTGCGGTGCAAGTATATACAAAACAGAAAGACGTGACCAAAAAAAAAAAAATGGGTAGAAGAACCGAAGACCCTCACATTACCCATGTTTCCACTCCCAAATCCCCTCTTCTTCTTAAAACTACTTGCAATTCACCTTCCAGCACAAAACATAATTGCGATAAATACATACAGAAACATGCAAGACATGAAATAAAAGGGGCGAGTGGTACATTGACTCTATCTATCCATCCTGTCTCTCTCCTTTAGCATGTATGCCTTCTCGGCGTTCGACAACCAGCAGCTGCAGTATCTTTGGGACTGGAAGCAGCACAACCTGACCATCAGGGCGGGGAAGCTGTTCTTCGGAGCCAACCCGAAGCTCTGCATGTCCGAGATCCGCAAGATGTGGCAGAAGACCAGCGTCCAGGGCCGCTTCGATGAGAGCGACTTCCAAAACAATGGTCACAGAGCCAGCTGTAAGAGTCGAACGAGCCTCATTCAGCCAAAGACGTGAACTAAACTTTAAATCGCAATCAGTTCACTTGCCAAGTCCAAATACATGTACAGGAATTAGTCTTGGTGACATCAGTGCAGAGACGTATCACCCACCTCCTCTATGCCTATGGTAGTCCGTTAGAGGTCCTGTTGTCCTGTACCATGTGTGTTAGTATGCGCTGGACTGCTGTGTTATTTGTCACCAAGACTAATTCCTGTACATTTATTGTACTTGCAGATAAAAGTGGCTGTGTTTTAACGTCCTGCTGTCTCCCCAGGTGAAAGCACCATCCTGAAGTTCAAGTCCAACAGCACCAGCAGCACGAGGATCAAACTGACCTGGCAGCGCTACCGCCCCCCCGACTACAGAGACCTCATCAGCTTCATCGTCTACTACAAGGAGGCGTAGGTTTCCTCAGCGCAGACCACCTTCTTTAGCCCTAGCCCACCTCCACTACCAGGACAGAGTAGACTGGGTCAGGCTGTGTCTTGGACGGTGTTGTTTGTAACAGTGACAGGAACTGGAAAACATGGTCAGCTTTGAGGAACCAAAATATCACGACCAAGCATTCAAACAGCAATTTGGGGTTACATGCCTTGCTCAAGCGTTCAACAGGACATGAAATTACCACCTAAATTTAAATGTGCAAAATTTTGATTGTAGTTGGTAAGTTACTTTTACTTTACCAACCATCATTTGGAGTCTTTTCTATTCTTAAAATCTAGTTGGCTGGTAAAATATTGAAAGATGCAGGTGGATTTTGGGGATAAGCTAGCCATTATGCTCAGTGGACACAGCTACTGTTCCTCTGGTCCGCCGGTTGCTCTGTTTTACCTCTGACATTAATCCCCCCCCCTCTCCCCAGGCCTTTCCAGAACATCACAGAGTTCGAGGGGCAGGACGGCTGCGGCTCCAACAGCTGGAACATGGTGGACGTGGAGCTGAGGCAGGACAAGGACTCGGACCCCGGGGTGCTACTGTCCAGCCTGAAGCCCTGGACGCAGTACGCCATCTTCGTTAAGGCCATCACGCTCATGGTGGAGGACAAACACATGCCGAGCGCCAAGAGCAAGGTGGTCTATATCCGCACCAGCCCCGCAGGTACATGTGGTTTCTGATAGCTTTTATGATGGCTTTCATAGATCAGGGGGTGCGAGGTCACACCCTAAAGAAAACAACCGAGTAGCCTGAAGCAGTAGAAGATTGTTACTCTCTTTATTTGATGGTATAATATGATTTAAAAGAAAACAAATCTTAGTGGTGTGAGTGTTTGCAAATATATAATTTGATAGTTCAATAAAATTACCCCCATAAACTACCACAATGCCCCTACAAAAAAAAGATCAAGGGGGAAAAAATGGCATCTGATAAAAAGTTAATATCTTACCGTGGGATAATGGGTGATATGAGGAACGTCTTGAAGAGATGAGTTTTCATCTTACTACAGAGTATGGGTAGTGACTCTGCTGTCGTGACTGTTGTAGGAAGGAGATAGAATAGTGTAGGCCGGGTGGAGAGATGACTACAGTTCCACTTTCTAATGTGATTGTTATCATTCAATCACACCAGGATACGCTTAGTGACAAGTCTAGTAGTCTGCATGCAATCCAAAGACAGTGTAAGGAGATCCAGAGGGAGACAGCTTTAACTGAATCCAGCTGCAATGTAAAGAGATGAAGACAGACTGATTTAATGGATTCCAGCTACAATATAAAGATATGGAAACGGAGACGGCTTTAAATAATAAACAGCCGTGTACAGGTCAAGTGTGGACACACAGTGTTTCGATCTCAGAAAATCACATCTTTGGGGTATCAGGCTGGTCTAGTGGTTAGGCAGGTAAGGGAATTTCCCTTTTTGGTGATGAATAAAGTTTGTCACATCAAAAAAACCACAGGGTGATGAAATCAAAATAAATCAAATCTCTCTCTCTCTCTCTCTCTCTCTGTCTCTCTCTCTCTCTCTCTCTCTCTCTCTGTCTCTCTCTCCCCCCCTCTCTCTCTCTCTCTTTCTCTCTCTCTCTCAGCTCCCTCCATGCCTCTGGATGTGCGAGCCTACTCTAACTCGTCCACCCAGTTGGTGGTGCGTTGGTCGCCCCCTGTGTCGCCCAATGGAAACCAAACCTACTACCTGGTGAGATGGCAGCAGCAAGCCGAAGACCGAGAGCTGTACCAACACAACTACTGCTCTAAAGGTAAACACATGCACAGACAACAAGCCGAGGACCGAGTGCTATACCAGCACAGTTTCTGTTCTAAATGTCTGTGTTATCGGCAGTAGTGTATACAGACTAAACCTTGAAATACAGCAAGTTAGTGTTTCTCCTCGCTCCTTGGTGAGGCTTGTCTCATCTTCCTTGTCCTCCTCCTCTCCCCCTCCTCCTCCTCCTCCTCCTCCTCCTCCTCCTCCTCCTCCTCCTGCGTCCAGAGCTGAAGATCCCCATCAGGATTGCTGCCACGGGGGTGGGTGACCAGGACGAGGACACCAAGCCCACCAAGCCGGACACCGACGGGGCAGATAAGGGCCCCTGTTGCCCCTGCCCCAAGTCCGTAGAGGACCTGGAGGCCGAGGCCGCCGACGCCTCCTACCGGAAAGTCTTCGAGAATTTCCTGCACAACTCCATCTTCACACCGCGGTAAGTTACTCATCATCATTACTTATTACTTTACTATATTACTTATTACTCCCTGGGCGCAGTAATTCATTACATTACTCATATCACATTTCAGCATTCCTCACTCTCTCTTCCCTTCAAAAATCAGGATAACTCTGTTACCTCTCCTGTGAATGATCAGGCAGCCAAAATGTGCTGATGTCCAATGTTCTTGTCGTCCTTTTACTGGATAAAATCATAGTACGTGGTAATGTTGTCATGGTAATCAAAATGTTGATGCTACTTTGAAACTGTCGCAAAATATTTGATTCAGTATTGAATTTTAGAAACATTCAGTACTTCCACCAAATGTGTTCTGCAAGTTAAAATCCCATTTCAGTGTCACCTCCAGAGGGCGTATACGTGCAGTTGGCACTTAGACTGGATTAATTAAAAGGACAAGGAGGATTGGAATAGACAGAGCCACAGTCTGGCTCTTGACAGCGGACTGCAGCAGTCTGTGCAAAATTCGACTGAGTTAAACAGCTGAGAACAAGCAGTCCACCAGGTCTTGAACTGAATCCCAGTCCACCTAACACAAGTAACTTAGAAAATCATCTTGGTGATCGATACGTGGTTCATTTATGCAGACACTTGACATGAACAAGGAGGATTTAGTCAATAGCACACTCAAGGAAATTTTTCCACCCAGAGAAAGTCAACCATTTCTCATGTAAGGTAGCTCAGTGTGAGAGGACAATGACAAATTATGAGGAAAACAAATCGGGGGATGGAGGTGGGATATCGTTTTTAGATAATTCAACATGTAAAAATAGTGAAAGTGTCTAGTAAGTCGGTCTTCTCTACAGGTAAGCAAGGTCAGTCCTATTCTATTTTAAGCATCCAGTTTGCTGGTAAAATAGTGACTCTAGCTGGTGAATTTGGGGATTCACCAAGCATTGTGGACTGTAGTCAAAAAGTGAGTGTCCTGGTCTGTGTCCAACTCTCCTTTAAACCAGTGAATGGGACCCAGAGCAAAGTGTGGGCCTGTTTTTGGTGGGGATACAATACTAACAATTTTTTTCCCTCCTTGTATTTCCAATATGAATTGTGGTACACGTGGACAGCTTTTCTTTTTCTTTCTTAAAATTGTTTCTTCTACTTCTGGCAGAAGTGAAAGGCTGCAGGCTTACTCCATAAATCAGACATCTGCATCACATTATCTCTCTCACACACACACACACACGCACACACACAGACTATAATGAATTGGCCTAAGCCTGGTCCAGTTGAAGTTAGTTAGTACTCGGTGTGTTTTGCAGAGGCAGCAGAGATGGATGCATTTAGCGCTAAAGATACACAACAGGCTTCATCATCTTTTCCACAGGTTTCCATTCACTCTCCTCAGGCTCATATGTCATTATGTTAATTAGACTATATCCTTGTATGTTTGTGATTGTTCTTTATAGTTATTGTATCATTTACTACATATATACACTTATGTTTTCTATGCTGGGTTGTCTTATGATGACAGCAGAAATACTTTGGATTGGGTTACTCAAAGATTCACTGTCATCTTTATATCAGACCGAAAATGTCAAAACATTTTGTCAGGTTATTTTTGCCGTTCTTTGTTGTTGACATCATTGTGCTTACAGAACATCTTGATGCAAACCGTGTTATTTTTGGTGTTAGCTGAAAGCAGAAGATGCTGTAATGTACTCAGGTAGCACATGTTGTCATTGGTGTGAAACACCGCCACTGCATTCAGGTCAGCTTCCTCTGTGACTTTAGACACACATATTTAAAAACCTGAATGAAATCAGACTAATGTGTTTCCATGGACAAATAAATGGACAGATTTAGCAGAATGTAGGTGTGTTAATCAGACTAAGGTGTTTCCATGGTATTTGGTTGGGTCAGAATATTGCCTTACCAGGGTAAGATGTGATTTTTCGTGTGTGTGGAAATGTAGCCAGCAAATTTATAGCCTGTCATACTTATGTAGCCCTACGCTGCAGAACTCAACTCACCTTCCTCCTGTCTCCCTCTCTTCTCCCTCTATCTCCATCTCTCTCTTCTACCTCTCTCTGTTTCTCTCTCTCTCTCCATTCTCTCCCCATTCCTCTCTCCTGCAGTCCACCAGATCGTCGCCGCAGAGATTTATTTGGCATCGCCAACTCCACCTTCTCCCGCGGCAGCCGGCTGTACGCCAACAGCACCACCGCCCCTCCTCTCCCAGCCGCCGGTAGCGGTAACAGCAGCACCGCGGAGCCGGAGGCGTCGGATCATGAGTTTGACTTCATGGAGCAGGCCGTGGCGGAGCGCGAGCTGCAGATCTCCGGCCTGCAGCCGTTCACCGTTTACCGCATCGACGTCCACGCCTGCAACCGGCAGGTCCGACACTGCAGCGCCGCAGAGTTCGTCTTCTCCAGAACGCAGCCTGCAGGTTAGGTTTTGTTTACAAATAGATGTTAATTAACAGATTATTTTCTGGTTACTGTATTGACTGCTTTATGAGCAGCTCCTGGCCTGAAGCTCACAGTTATCACATTAGTCCTTATCAACCACCAGGTTAGACATTTCAAGCTGCTGCTGATTCAGTGCAACTCAACAAGTCTTTTCTCAACCACAGGGTTGTATATACTCTATTGATCTTTGGTGTTTATTGAAAATGTGTATGGATTTGTAGTTTTATTTATGATTTCCCCAATTATGATTTCATTGTTGATGTTAATTGCAGCTGGTGGATTATGGGATTACATTTACATTATATTTTACCTTTTAGTCGTTATCCCAATCGACCCTGCAAATACTGCAACAGTAGAATACGTTTTATAAATCACCACCTTCTCAAGCAACCAACACTATCCTAGTTGACAGCTAAAATGATGAAAGTAGCTGATGAATTTTGGGATTTACCAGCCGCTGAACTCCTGCTAACACATAGAAGTTACAGTAGTGGCACAACCATATTGTCAATTTTGAAGTTGTTTCTACTGAACTCATTGGAAGTCACGCTGGATAAGAGGTCTACCCTGTGAGCTCTGTGGTCACCATGGTAACCCAGTCTCCCTGTGGTTCTCCAGAGAACGCTGACGACATCCCCGGCCCGGTGACCTGGGAGGGCCAGGAGGACTGGGTGTACCTGCGCTGGCCGGAGCCGTCTCGTCCAAACGGACTCATCCTCATGTACGAGATCAAGTTCAGACTGGCTGCTGAGGTAAGACAACCTCTCCGTCTTCTGGGGCCGGGAAGCTTGGAAAATGAATTCTGTCATTTCCAGGTCTGAACATAGAATTTTCAGAATTTTCAGAATTGATTTTAAGATTTATTGATCATTTATAAGACAGGGATGGGTCTGGCAGACCGTTTAACCCTCTATGAGTCAGAACTTGCTGCCTACTGGCTGTCCCACATTCTAGATTAAAAACAACAGGTCCATATTTTGGCTGTTCCAAAATCTAGATCATAGATGTATACTGTATATTAGATTCTGGATATATAGATTGTCATTCATTGTCATCAGAATGATCTTGGACTCCTAAAATCACGTCACTTCTTAAAACTCATGTTTAAAGATTTTTTTATGTAATGATCTTTTATTAATTGTGTGTGTGTGTGTGTTTCAGGCTGAGAAGCATGAGTGTGTGTCTGGTCAGGTGTACCAGACCCAGCGTGGCGCTCGGCTGTCCAACCTCAGTCCAGGAAACTATTCAGTCAGAGTCAGAGCAACTTCACTGGCTGGCAACGGATCCTGGACACACATTCTGGATCTCTATGTAGCTGAACGTAAGACACACACACACACACACTAGGGGTTCTCCGAGGACAGCTAGTGGAGTGGCTAAGTGCCTCGGAGGGAGGGGGTGAGCAGTGGCACCGTTAATAAATAACAATTTGTCCTTTTTTCCTGCTTCTATAGTGAACATGGTTGTATTGACAGGATAGTCTACTGAGCAGGCGTCTGGTTAGATCCCTGCAGCGTCCTAATGCGTCCACAGGCCAGGCAGATACCATGTACTGTTGTGGGTTCGAAGCCTGTTTGCTAGAGAACAAAGCAGAAACGCTCTGAACTGAGCTGTAATAATCAAAGGAACTCTTTGATCCAACAGGATATGAAAACATCCTCTACGCTATGATCTTCATCCCCATCGGCATCCTCCTTTTCCTCTGCTTCCTGGTCGCAATGCTGGTCGTCTTCAACAGGAAAAGGTTTGTGTGTTTCTGTGCAGCTCAATGGGTAGAGCGAGGCAATGACACTGCCGGGGTTAGAGGTTCAATTCCCTGTGTAGCTCAGTAACACACTATCGCTGCACAATTTGAAATTCTACAGTTCTAAAAATGTTCACTAAAATGAAAATCTAGATTATTTTGCGAGGTATTGTCATCGCAATTATTTGTCTGGATAATTTAAGGAACAAAAAAATTTCACTGCACATTTGAATCTTATCAATATCTTGACTAGTTCCAACCACAGTGGATTTTCTAAATAAATTCAATATTGTTGATTTGCCGATATTCTACTATTAATTGTGGAAACCAACATGATATATATATACGATTATACACTACAGCTGTGCAGACCTAGTGTGCAAGCGTACGTGTGTATGTATGTGTGTGTGTGTGTGTCTATAAACCCTGTGTGTGTTTGTGTGTCCAGGAACAGCGACCGGCTGGGGAACGGAGTCCTGTACGCCTCGGTCAACCCAGAATACTTCAGCGCCGCCGAGAGTAAGTGAACATTTTGAAGCGTGTTCGCTTTTATTTGCTTGATAAACCGTCAGTGTTTCCCACACATAGACTTTACCTGGGCGGGCCGCCCAGGTATATTAACGGCCGCCAAAGTATATTTGGCGACCCATTTTAGCATTTTTTATTTTTATTTTTTTATCCGTCCGAGAGAACGACGCCATCCGTGATCGATTAACTAGTGGACAATCTCCCCTCGCTCTAAGTTACCCCTCCAGGGTTTCCCCACACATAAAAAAACTTTGTGGCAAATTTTTTTTTTCTTCACTATTTAATTGTAGAACTGCGTGTAGCGCTTTGATTCACTCAGCCCCTAATTGCTCCACGCGATCTCTCTCTCTCTCTTTCTGTCTCTCACTCTCTCTCTTTCTGTCTCTCGCTCTCTCTTTCTGTGTCTCTCTCGCTCTCTCTCTTTCTCTCGCTCTCTCTTTCCGTCTCTCGCTCGCTCTCTCTCTCTCGCTTGCTCTCTCTGTTGCTCCCCTCTCTCTCTCTGTTGCTCGGTCTCTGTCTCTCTCTCTCTCTCTCGCTCGCTCACCGGACCCGTCTGTTCGCCTCCCACTGCACAAGCGTGAGGGATATTTTTTTTTCCATGCCAAGAAGACGGCCGACTGAATTCCCGAAAAGAAGAACTAACAGTTAACGTTACTCGGAATACAGCTGAGTTTCCGAGATTAGCACGCTGTATAGCCTAGCTGCTAGTCAGTATCCACTGAGTGGACTGATAACGTTAATATTAACTTTTTAACTCTGACTGAATGTTTGCTCCCTCAATCCAGATTCATATTCAAAAATATTTTCAAAGAAGGAAAAGGACTGGTCCTGAGGAGGAGCAGGACAGTCTGGACCAGAGGAGCTGCTGAGCAGTAAAACAGAGTAGATAATAATGTCAAAGGCTGTAATGTAACGATGTAAAGATACAGGTGAGACTGACAGCACAGAGATGCAGCAGGGCAGAGGGGCAGAACAGCTGATTTCTCTGTAAAAGGGGTCTCATTTCTATTCTTCACCTTGTAGACAAAAGCAACAACAAACAGAACAGTGTAGCACTGTTTATATTTTTAAGTTATGTTATCTTTGACACAAAGTACTTTAGATATATACAGGTTAGTTATTTGTTTGACAAATAGAACTATTTAAAATGGAAGAGGCCTACATTAGATAATTTTTCAGCCATCCAGGTAATGGGATCCTTTATTGATCCCATTGATCCCCCCCCCCCCCGCCAACCCACCTACCACCACAAATACATTCAAATTCTGTGGGAAACACTGTAAACCACTTTGTAAACTGTCTTAAAAAGTGCTATACATATAAAGTTAATTTTAGTATTATTATTGTTATGGTGTAGCTGGACTAAAAGCTGAACTGGTTGCTGCACAGTGTATTGTTATTGTTATTATCGTCATCATGTAATGCTTTCTGTGCAGTGTACGTACCAGATGAGTGGGAGGTGGCGAGGGAGAAGATCTCTCTGAGCCGGGAGCTGGGTCAGGGGTCGTTCGGCATGGTGTATGAGGGCGTGGCCAAGGGCGTGGTCAAAGACGAGCCGGAGACCCGCGTCGCCGTCAAGACCGTGAACGAGACGGCCAGCATGAGGGAGCGGATAGAGTTCCTCAACGAGGCCTCCGTCATGAAGGAGTTCAACTGTCACCATGTGGTACATGCACGCACACACACACACATACATACACACACACACATGTTCAGATCATACAGAGCAGTGGTGGACAGGTTCCATTCTATTCTAGATTCTGTTCTGTTTTATTCTTTTCTGTTCTACTCTATTCTATTCTAAGTATGTTATTCAGTTGATATTCAGAATGCCATGCTGGGGCTAGAGTCCCATAAATGATTATAAAAAATGATTATAAAAAGTCAAATCAACGTTATGTCAAATCAACATCAAGTCAAATCATTAGACAAGGGAGCCAGTCAGTTCCTGTGTTGTAATGATGTACTGTGCTGTGATTGGTGCAGGTTCGTCTCCTGGGCGTGGTCTCTCAGGGCCAGCCCACCCTGGTCATCATGGAGCTGATGACGCGAGGAGACCTGAAGAGTTACCTGCGCTCCCTCCGACCCAAAGAGGTACCTGCCTTTAGCTTCTACCAGCCAGGTCACTAGTTTGTTCAGACAGAGGCACCCTGGGGTGCATATCATGTCCTGGTGGTGTTCTGGGTCTCTCTATCCCAAGCCAGCAGGCTTCGACGTCCTGTTAGCCTGTTGTTGAGACCAATAGTGAGTTTAGAAATGATTGTGTGTAATGTAGTGAACTAGAGATAAGCTTAAGTATAGGTAGAAGTGTAGTGTAGTATAGTTGTACAGATCCTAGTAAGTAAGGTATAGTGTACAGGGAGCTGGTCATTATTGCAAAATAAGTCCCGATGGGGTGAATCAAGAACCCAACACAAAGCGGAGTGACCGGCTTGCTGTACATTATCTTGTTAATTACATGGCTGCTTACTAAATACATTAATCATTTTCCACCTAAAAAATAGTCCAGCCGGACTGTCTGCAGTAACCAAGCAGTAACATATTTTTGGCACAGGGTGTCACCAATTAATTTGATTAAAAATCAACAAAATCGACCAGACTTCTTGATTGCAGAGTGATAAGGTTAGATGTAACAAGAAACAGCGGTCTACTATTGAGACATGACAGACCTCAGAATGCCTTCACTGGCCAAACAGAATTTATTATTCAACAAAACCGTAGTTCTGGACTGCCCGAAAATACAGACATATTGGAAAAACGTCAAAGAAGAAATGGAGAAAATTCTGGAAATGGACATTCCCCTGGACCCGTTATTGTTCTTATTGGAAGTATCACCTGAACTCCTGTTTACCACAGACCAGTGTTATATACTGCATATTTTGTTGATGGTTGCAAGAAAAATAATTACTATTAACTGGATGAAGCCTAACCCTCCCACGATTGTTCAATGGCTACAAAAAGTCAAACATGTTTACATGATGGAACACATGACTGCCCAGTTACAACTAAAACTGCCTATTTTTATAAGAAAATGGACATCAGTTATTGACTACCTTAGTTAGGAATCTTGTACTTTATTGTTTAGATGTATAATTTTTGTAGGTATATGTATAGGTAGATGTGTGTGTGTTCTACTTGTGTATGGTGTCATTTCATCTATATGTGTATGTATGTCAAGTGAAGCCCAATCTCAAGGTGATTTTGTTTTGTAATGTTAATTGCCTGTTAATGTGTGTTAATGGCAATAAAGTAAAAAACAAAACAAAACGTAGTTCTAGGTATTAAGTGTTGGTATATGGTAGTATACTATAGTTCTGTAGATACTAAGTGTAACTAAAGTGTAATGCTATAGGAACTCTATATAGTATATAAGAACTATATTCTCTATATTCTAACTATATTCTTTATACAAGAACTCTACTCTATATGGTATATATATATAAGAATTCTCTCTACTCTAAGTATATATAGGAACTCTGTGTAACCCAAAGAAGAGTTACAGTGTATTGGTAAATGATGATGCTCATCAGGACCTTGTTCCTCATGTGGAACTAACTCTCTCCCCTGTCTGTCTGTCTGCAGCAGCAGTGGTCGAGCCTGTCTCTCCCTCCTCTGAAGAAGATGCTGCAGATGGCGGGGCAGATCGCTGACGGCATGGCTTACCTCAACGCCAACAAGTTCGTCCACAGAGATCTGGCAGCCAGGAACTGCATGGTGGCCGAGGACTTCACTGTTAAGATAGGAGGTAAAGGACCATAGGGAGGTCAGAGGTCAGCTACAGAACACAGCACCCTGCTGCCAAAAACTGAGCTGGTTTGAGACAACCGCAGACTTCAACCAGGCAGTCACCTGTGCTGATAATTCCCCTGATGCACTTGTGGTAACCAGGGAGCTAGTTAGTAGTGTTTTTTTTATTCTTATGAGTGAGCACTGCTTTGGAGAACAGTAAAGAACAGATATTTGATTTAAAGGCTTTTCAACAGTTAGAAACGTCTTTATCAGTAACGTGCCGTGGATGTGACCTGTTGACCATCGAAGCATTCTAAATAAATCACTTCCTTCCTCTGTGCGTGTGTGTGTGTGTGTGTGTGTGTGTGTGTGTAGACTTCGGTATGACCAGGGATATCTATGAGACGGATTACTATCGTAAAGGCGGTAAGGGTTTACTTCCTGTCCGCTGGATGTCGCCCGAGTCGCTGAAGGACGGAGTCTTCACCACCAACTCTGACGTCTGGTAAGCACACACACACGCACACACACACACACCCACACACACACACACACACACACACACACACACACACACACACAACTAAACAAATATGGTGATTTTGTTTTCTGTATATACCTCCTTCCATAAAATATGTTCTGAATATGATGTGATAATCAGAACAGACACCAATGCACCTTGCACATTGTAAGTTCTCCACATAAGTTCATGTTTTTTGTAATCATCAGTTGTATGTTTAATGCCATAATTTCTTATTCTCATTTATATATTTGTTTTCTTTTTGAAAGTTGAATATTAAATCTAATATATGAAATCTAATACATAAAATTTTTCTTTGTTGAAAAATCAAATGCAATCTAATATACAGTAATCTCTCTCTCTCTCTCTCTCTCTCTCTCTCTCTCTCTCTCTCTCTCTGTCTGTCTGTCTGTCTGTCTCTCTCTCTCTCTCTCTCTGTCTCTCTCTCTCTCTGTGTCTCTCTCTCTGTCTCTCTCTCTCTCTCTCTGTCTCTCTCTCTCTCTGTGTCTCTCTCTCTGTCTCTCTCTCTCTCTCTCTCTCTCTCTCTCTCTCTCTCTCTGTCTATAGGTCGTTCGGGGTTGTGTTGTGGGAGGTGGCGACTCTGGCAGAGCAGCCCTATCAGGGTCTGTCCAATGAGCAGGTCCTCCGCTTTGTCATGGAGGGAGGATTGCTGGAGAAACCACAGCACTGTCCTGACATGCTGTAAGAGACACACACACACACACAAACACAGACAGACTCTTAGAGAAACCACAACACTGTCCTGACATACTGTGAAGTTGGATTTCTGCCATTATCCAAGAGAACCTGTACCCAGAGCGTCTGCTCTACACTCGATATGCTGTCATGTTTTGTGGATATTTCCACTTTGATAGTTACCTCTGTAAAAACATCAGACAAAAATAGCCAAACCCTAGACACTCTAGTATCCCACAGCTGCCTAGGTCTAGAAAATGAAAACTGACTTAGTTTTGGCCAGCAATTCCCAACAAGATAGCCTGTTTCATGTCAAATTGACAAAAAACAATATGAATGTCTGTTTTTATACATCACAAAAATGGCTCTTCGTTGGGTTTGCACTTGCTTATATTGTGATCAAATTAGGACTTCTGAAAGTTTCCTTAGGGTCTTGGCAGCTCAGTGAACCATTCTTGAGTGTATTTGACAATTCTGTTATTGAGCCAGCCAGGGGTTCGACTATGTGCAGATATCAGATGTTTCTAATGAGAACACTGCCGCGACCATCCCATTCCACCTGATCCCACAGGAGCTTCATTGGGTTGAGATCTGGAGACTGAACTAAAGTCACTGTTATATTCCCGGAATCATCTTTATTCTGCTGGAATTTTCCATTTGAAAAAAGGAAGACTGTGGCCATGAAGGGTCAGCAATATTGTTTAGGTACGCTGTGGCATTCAAACCAGACTCCGCTGGTACTAAGAGGCCTAATGTGAGCCAAGAAAACATTCCCCAACACCATTACACCACCAGCAGCCTGTACTGTTGACACCAGGCAGGATGGATCCATGGATACATCCTAACCTCCTGGTCTTTGCATTCTCCTCTGACCTCTCTCATCAACAAGGCATTTTGTCTGACTGCATGATTTTTGGTTATGGCACCATTATCAGTAAACTCTACATACTGCAGCGGCAAAATCCCAGGAGGCACCAACCATCGTATCAAGTTCAAAGTAGCTTAAATCACATCTTACCATTCTAACGTTTAGTCAAGCTATACTGAATCTCTCCACCCTGCCAGCATGCTTTCTACTTATGCTTTATTTATACCTGACTAACCGTCTGGAGGAGCAAGCTGCTGCATAAATGGGGAGGTAAACCTGATAAAATATTGAGTGTAAATTTTCATCACAACTTTGATTCACTGATGAAATGTCAGGGTAAAACAGCATTTGGTTTGGTTAACACATGCAGTATCAGCAGTAACAGTTTCTCTCATTCGACATGAATGAACTTCAATCAGAACATTTAATACATCTGATGTGACCTAGGGGTTCATCTTGGTGCGGCAGGCTTGTTTGTCAGCGTCCAGGCTTGGTGTAGAGCTCTAAACGTGTTGCAAAGCGCCAACTGCTGGCCTGCTGAGGGAAGTGAAGGCAGCGTCGGCTCTCGGCTTCATAAACAAGCAGCGGGGGAAAAAACACATACGGCCATTTTTAGCAGCTGAAAGCAAACATTTGGCAAAAGCAAATATTGGCTTGTCAGTTGGAAGGCAGAGAGTTCCTCTGGATGGAGCAGCTACTACAGGAGGACATGTTGTTGATGCAGACTAGACTAACCTGTGTGTGTGTGTGTGTGTGTGTGTGTGTGTGTGTGTCCAGGTTCGAGCTGATGCGGATGTGTTGGCAGTACAACCCTAAGATGCGTCCATCCTTCGTGGAGATCATCAGCAGCATCAAGGAGGAGCTGGACCCGGCCTTCAGAGAGCTCAGCTTCTTCTACAGCGCCGACAACAAGCCGGTCGACGCCCCGCAGCTCCACCTGGACACCGCGGACAACATGGACGACGTCCCCCTGGACCCCCCCTCCTCCACCCAGCCGCAGCAAGCGCCGACCCCCCAACAGACGCCGCCCTCCCCCGGCTCCAACGCTCCGCCCGCCCCCTCGTTAGCCCCCAGCCCGCCCTCCTCTCCCTGCTCGTCGAGCTCCGCCGCGGACAAGCAGGCCTCCGGCCAGCAGGCGGCCAACGGGCTGTCGGGGCCGGGCCTGGGGGCGGGGCAGGCGGCGGGGGCGGGGGCGGGGGTGGGGGCGGGGGCGGGGTCGGGCGCCATGATGCGGCCGTCTCTGGACGACCTGCCGCCATACGCGCACATGAACGGAGGACGCAAAAACGAGCGCGCCATGCCCCTGCCCCAGTCCTCTGCCTGCTGATTTGAGGAGCGTCACCCCCTAACCCCCCACTCAAATACCCCCCCCCCCCCGGACTTCAAACCCCGCCTCCTGCTGCTCTACAGAGCCTGTTTTTCTCAGTGGGCGGGATCTCTTTTAAAAAAATAAAAATAAAATACATCAAAAACATGACCGCCAGCTGGGTTTGGCTCCTTTCTGAGCAGTCAAGACTCATAGGAAGGTGGAGACACCTTCACTTCTCTGTCAGTCTATCAGTCTGTCAGTCCATGTTCTGCTGTACCTCCACAAACTTTTTTTATTTTTTTTTTTTCTTTTCATATTTTTATTCTAGTTTTGGTTTCTACCAGCTGGCTGTCAGATGTGACATTGCCCCTTGCTGCTGAGGAGGAAGAACAGAAAACAGGAAAGGAGAAAGAATTAAACCATTCAGGGGGGGGAGGTCTCTCTCTCTTTCTCTCCCCCCCGTACGGCTGAACTAGTTTTATATATTGTTGTTTATTTGTTACTTTTTTATATCAATTTCCAAATAGGGAAAAAATGTGTAGGCCTTTATAAATGACCGGTGTTTTGGTCGCTTTTGGGCGGGCATTATGGTGAAACTGTTGCGCATATCTAACGGAGGAGCACTTCAGAGAGGTCGGCGTCTCCAGCGTCCAGCGGTTTGCGTTGCTGCTCTGCAGGCTGCGTGTCGGCGCGGCGCCGGGACAGCAGCCAATCCGCTGAAAAGCAAAAGGAGGGGGAGAGGTCAAATCTGCCAAATTTGTTGCCAAATTGTATTTTTTTGTTTAGTTCCTTTTCGTCTACTAGTCTTCCCCGATCATTCTCCACCCCACCAGATTGAAAACGGAAGCAAAAAAAAAACAAACAAAAAATCAAAAACAGTTCTTCTGGCGCTCTGTACTGTTACCACGCCGTCCTAAAAATCTGTGATTTACAGGGAGATTATCTTCCCTCGACAGTCCTACACTCTACATCTTAGGCCACTGTTCGCCGCTCCCCACATCTACTGCATTGATCTCTACTGGATAGATACCTACTGAGTAGACCTCTATCAAATTGATCTCCACCAAATAGATCCTGATTACATAGATTTCTCTGAGGTTGAGCCACACGCTGTCACAAAGTGCTGTTCCATAAGGGTCTAACCGCCAAATAACGTCAACAAGCAAAAAAAAAAACCCTCAAAGCGAGGACTGGGGAGGGAAGAGCATGAAGAGGCGAGCGAGTACGAACTCTAGATCTCCGACTTGACCGACTCGGGGGTTCGCTCCGAGTCCAGAGGCGGCGGCGTTGTATACAAGCAGGTATTTTTTTAGATTAGCCATTAGTCTCTAAGATTTACAGCATCTCTATGTGGGCAGAGCATTTACATACACATAAATTGTTTATGTCACTTTTCTAACTTTTTTACAGTTGGAGACGTTCATCATGTACAGAAAGAAGCTGCTATTCTTTATTTCTCTTGTGGTTGTAATATAGCTGATATCTATATATAAAGAGAAAAACTCCTTCAGGTTGAATCTACGACCGTTTCCACTACAGTCCAGTTGTTTTTTTTTATGCTCGTAATTGTGTAAAAGTGTATCTGAGACGGTGTTGTTTCTGTGTTGCTTAAAAAAAAGGTTTGACGTTTTGCCTTGTGTTTTCTAACACCGGTACACTCCCCTGTCCCACCCAACCGGACGGACGGACGGCGGCGGTGTCTGTGACCGTCGGCGTTCCCGTCTTCTCTCGGGACGCCCCCGGCTTCCCCCCTCTACCCATAATTCTCTGGGTCGGAGGTCAGAGGTCGGGCGTCGCTGCCGAGTCCCAACTGAATCTCAGGTCAAAGAAAAGTTAAATCCTTTTCTACTTTTTTCCAGACGTTTTTCTTTTCTTCTTTTTTGTATTGTGCTGTCATACCCAGTGACATCCAGCCTGGCTGTGTCTGTTACCTCTCTGTCTGATCCCATGTCCTATTTCATTTCTTTGATCATTCGACAAGGCCAGTGTCTCTCAAACTGTTGGAACCACAGTAGGTCCAGGGGACAGTTTCTAAGTGTTTAAATACGATTGAGTTCAAGGATCACAGAGTAAACACAAGATATCCCTCTCAACAAGTCATGTAATCTAGTATTGAGCCTTAAAATCGTACTTTTCTTAAAAGAAAGTGAAAAAATCTGCCATTAGGATGAGATCATTCCACTTGGTTCTGTTGCAGATCAACACGTTTCTTGAATCGAGTGGGATTTTCTCGATGCTGCTGGACTAATCCACATTATTCTGTCTTGTTTCAAGATGTTGACGCTTATATCTAGAAAATTACTGCAACAAGTGAAGCTGCATTGGGGAAGACGTGGGATTTTCTCACCCCACTGGCAGAATTGCTCATGTGTTTTAAGAAAAATATGATTTTCAGGCCGAATACAAAACTAAGCCCAGGCCTTCTCTTCCTCGGAGCTACTTCTGTCAATAAAACAGCAGGTCTGGATTGAGCCAGAGCCACACATTTTGATTGAAGTCTGCTGTTATGGATGTCAACTGGACTGAGATCCCTGTCTTTAAACCCTAGATGAATACCAAGTGAACACTAAACTGAATGCATTTTGTGACAGAGTTCAGGTTTACTGAAGAAACACAGCAGACTAAACTATAAAGACATCGTTACAAACGTAAGATCAGAGAGGGACCACATGAAATAGATTGTAAAGGCTCATTCACCTCAAAAAGTTACATTTGTATTCCCAGTTCCCAGCCCAGATGTTTCTTATTTATTTCATTTCATTTTGTGAAGTGTAAATCACTGTACAAATACCCTGCAAGTTTTGTTTTTTTTTCTCTTTTGTTAAATTTTGTATTCCTTTGCTATTTGGGGGAAGGTTTTGGTATTCCTTCAAGCATCCATCTACCTCACTGTTTGTTTTCACTCTTATGTACGTGTTCAGAAAGACAAAACATCTCATCTGTGTTGTCCGGCTGTAATGACGATCTTACTGAGTGCTGTTTATACAGACGAGCTCGTTACCACATGAAACACTACAAACCACAAACCAAACTATCCCGGGGGGGGGGGGGGGGGGGGCGTGTTGCGCAATCACAGGGGGGGAAATGAAAACCAGACTGATTCTCGTAAATGTTTTTGACGGCGTCTGGTAAATTACCAACTATCATTTTGGAGTCCTGTTCTAAACATCTAGGTGGCTGATAAAGTAGTGCAAGTTGCTGGTGAATTTGGGGGATGTGCCAGCCTCTGCAGCCTGGGGATTGAAATGTTTGGATTGAAATGGGAGTGAAAAGATTCGGCCATCTGATGCTATGCAATGTGGTGGTGGTGGTGGGTAGAGGGTATTGGGGGGGGTATGTCTTCTGGTTCCTGAAGTGTCTCTGGACCTCGCATCCCCGTCCCCCCGCAGCCAACGTCCCCCTACGTCCCACTCCTACCAGCCCAAAGAGGCTGTTCTGCATAAAAACTGTACTTTTGGATGTCGTTCGGTACTGTGATGCTATTTTGCTGATGGGTACGGAGAACCAGGGGATTTTATTTTGAGAAGAGCGAGTGTGTCAGTGCTGTTGTCCAATGGAAATGGATGTTAGTGGAGTTCTAGCTTTCTAGCCTCAGTCCTCTCCCTGTGTTCGGTGGAGGAACATGGGAGGAGAAGAGATGAAGTTCAGTTTTGGCGTTAGGAGTGCTGAAGTGTTTCTCCCCCTGTTGTTAAACCTCCTGACCTTCTCAACCCCTCCCCACCCCCCACCCCCACCCCAGCCTCCTCCAGTCTCCTCCCCACCTCCTCCCCCCCAACTGTCCCTGTCCACCGCACCCCCAAACACACACACATAGTGTCACTGACTGGCCAGTAGAGGCGGAGCTCGGCTTTCCCTGTCAGATCTGCTGACCTACAGCCCTGAAGCCCAGATCTCCCCCTTAGATGCTAGCAGAGCCAGGAGCAGTCAGGGATGTTCTCAAAGAGAATGATGTTCGGATGTTCTCAAAGATTCCATCCGCCGAAGATGGAGCATGGTACATTCTGGTATGTGGATGAAAAGAAGGACAGAGCCGAGTTAGTTTTCTTGTCCAACGTTCAGGGAGGTTGAAGTGAAAATGTTCCAAATTGAGTCCATTGGTTTTTTATTTTGGAGAAGTCTGATTCTGTTTCTGGTTCAGGTTTGTTAGAGCCTGGGGAAAAAAGGCTCTTATATCCTGTTTATAATTTTTGACACATTCAGAATGGAACTGGAGCTGGTAGAGAGGCACGTTGCTGGATGGAAATGTTTGTTTTTTGTGCTTTTTGTTAAGAAAAAAAGAGAAATAAATTCAGATCACCAGCTCTGCCCATGTTTTTTGCATTTTATATATATATATATATACATGTCATCATCCCATCACAGGTGTAGAGTGTCCTTCATCTGTGTCATTAATTACAGACATCAGAGCAACATATTTCTTAAACTGCTTCCATGTTACTGAGACAGAAGTTTGCTCGTAGCTCACTGATGGCCAGGTTCCATCGAGCGCTGCGGGAGTTTTGTAGTTCCTCAGATTTACGACTACACACAAACAACCACAGGTATTCACATGAAAGAAGACGAGAAGTTTACAGTCAGCCGTCTCACTAGGAAGGCTGTAATCAAAGGCCAGGAAATGTTTTCAGTGTGACAGTTTAAATCCTTCAGCTCTTGTACTGTCAAGTTCCACTACATGCAGAAGGCCATGCTGGGATTTCTATTGATAGCAGTCAGTCAGACAGTCCAGGCTTTTAAAAAGGACAGGGCATTTTCAATACATCCTTCTGTCTAGCACACATTACTTACTGCTACTTCTCAACACAACATATGTAAATACAACATATTTTGTGTCAATGTGTATTGCTGCTAATACTGTATATGGCATGCTGAAAAGTAACACAAGACAGTTTGTGTGGTTCCAAACTGTGTTAATGAAGGGTTAAATGTTCCATCCTCTTTAAAAGTGAAGCAGTTGACAGTTAATCTGCATTCCTGTTTATTCATCCAAGCGGCCTTAATGTAAAGTGTCTGAAGTCAGATTCCCTGGTCAGGTCTAAGCCGTCTGATTGGTCAAAGACGCGTCCCAACCATGGGACCAGGGAGCCAGTTACCCATCTTTATTGGTTGCTACAGTTATACTTGTGGTAACCAAGGAGCTAGTTAGTGATGCTCCTTAATCATATGTCTGTATACTACTTCCTCCACATGATGTAACCATAATCCCCTCTAGGAGGCTCTTTACTGCGATTATGGGATTTCAGTGCTGTGCCTCGTACCTATACGTCGCCATGGTAATCATTATAACAGTAAAGAACACCCTCGAGGAGATTAGTGCTATATTAAAGCATGTCATCATCAGTGTGGTGACTGGGAGGTCTGGGCAGAGTGGCTTAGTGGTCCTGAAACTGGAAAATCACAGGTTGGATTCCCACAACAGGTTTGTGTCCTTGAGCAAGACACTGAATGCTGCCTGCTCACTCTGTAAGTAAGGCCATCAGCTAAATGCCTAACATGTAGGAATAAAACTATATATTAGTGGATTGTGGGTCTGGAGGAGCGGACAAAAGCTCTGTCAGACCACGATCAGTCAAGTGTGACTTCAGGTTGAGGCAGCGGAGGTTGTACTGTAGGTCGGTCTGGGAGGTCAAAGGTCAACATGGTGGAATGGACCAAAGCACTCTACTATTCTCAGCTGATGAGGGACAAATAGCAGCTTTCATTCCCATTTAATTCCCCCATCACCACGCTAAACATCTAGTTGGCTGGTAAAATAGTGAAAGTGGCTGGTAGATTTGGGGTTTAGCAAACACTGCAGCTGGTAGATAAAATGTTTGTGCCCCCTCACCCCCCAAAAATTCTCTTACTCTTCTCTCTCTGTTAGACTTCTCCTTTCCCTAGTTTCAGGCAAGGAGTGTCAGAGGTTTGGGATCGGAGGTCCAGTCGATATCATCAGTGGGTTCTGGTTCAGAGTCCGATAGCTCAGACCAACCATCGCAGACACACACTGGTGCCAGTTTGTCCTGGTGTGACGAGTTCAGGATGGGTATTTCAACATTTGCGGTGTGACTTATGCCTCAATTTTACCACTGGAACACCTCACAGAGCTGACATTAAATAGAACAAACTCTTTTTTTTTTTTCTTTTTGTTACAAATGATGGCCAATTTGCTACCAAGACTTTGATGTGTGTAAATTATTCATAGCCTTTCCGACTCTTTGTGTTTCTATTGAAATGATTCGTTAGACTGAGGCTTCATTTCGGTTTTCTTTTGTACATTCTGTTGTAAGGGTTTCTTCCTGTTATCAATATATTCTGAATACTGGGAAAAATGAATGGCTGAAGGAAAAGAGAATGTTGGTTTCTCTGATTCTTTTTTTCTACGCGTTTACCACAAGATTTAAGATGAATAAAAATGTATGCAAACTGTTTTCACTGGCTTGCCTTTATTGGGAACTAAGCATCCTCTGCACACCAGTAACCCAGTAGTATGGAGGCAGGATTCATTTGCCATGGATTTTTAATGCGAGGGGAGGCATTTTTTCAGTTTTTGATGGTTCATCTCACTTGTTCTCACTGCTCACCATCATGTCTGGCCCATGGCACAATCTGTGCTAAAGTAAATTCTATTTTGAAAAAATCATGAAATATTTTAAATGTCAAATATAAAGTACAAGCCAAGGGTTTTTACCACTCTTTAAATGACTAGTAAATCCAAGTGTATGTTGAACAACAGCTAATCACCAGAGGGAGAATTTCTCAAAGGGCATTAGTCAAGTTTCCACAATACTATATTTTGGGCAACTTTACCCAAGGAAGCCATTTCTTAAACAATACTGTGAGATTGGGAAATGTGATTACCGCTACGAATGCTTCCCCAAAGCCAGAAGACGAAATACAGCATCATGAATTGAACCTGTAATACCATTAACATATACAATGTGGAGCTGGTCCATAGACGATGAATGGGATATTAATTTTATATGTTTACACCAAATGAGCTTTGTTCAACTGTAGTGTTATTTAACTCTTAACCAGAAAGATGTGGTAGACAAAGAGAGGAGGTGCCAATTATAAAGCTTAGACTGGGTCACAATGGTCTGAATAGCACACTGCCTATTACTGGAAAGCATCCCATAGGAATATGTGAAAATTGTCAGGATTAGGAAACAGTTGAGCACATTTTAATCAGATGTGGAAGGTATCAGATACAGAGAGAGACAGCGTAATGATGACAAAAATGGATGAGATTGGAGCAAAGGAATTTACAGTCAAGGGGATTCTAAAGTTAACAGAAGATGGAAGAAAGTGTAGAATTTAAATTACATATCTGAGAGATGCAGCTTTACTGGAGAGATTGTAAAAAGGTGTGGATTATAGGATTTGAACAGTAGATGGCGGTAATGCAACAAATGTGAATACCTACCGCCATTTAAAAACCAAGAGGAAGACGAAGAAGAAGAAGTGACCTTTGACCGTGACGATGACGATGACGTCTCACGTTGTTTACATCACATAACTGTGCCACAGTCCTTTGGTAAAACCTTGGAGAAAATACTTAGTTTATAATGTGCATGTGGGGAAATTAAAGCCGCTTAAAGTAGTCTTGCAAAAATTAAGGTAAAGTAAAACAGATGCGTGTTTTGTGTGTGGCTGGTTGCTGTCGAAAGTAGCTTGCTAACAGTAGCTACTTAGCTAACGTTGCTAACCAGAACTGATAACAGCACGAAGAGGGCCGTTTATATCAGTTTGTACTAACTTGTTACTTGGATAGCAAGTACTGTTTCTGTTTATGTACTAACTCTTTAACAAGGCAGCTTTCCAGCGTTGTCAATATCAAGACCACCGAGTAGTTTTGCTGATAATGTTTTGGTGGCAGAGCTAGCTAGCTAGTTGAGTGTGTACTGTTTGCTAGTAGCCACTGCAGACAGATTTGCACCTGAAGTGACACAGCTTGTCAGTTAAGTGTAAAGGAAGAGACTTAATTTTGCCTCATATGTAGATGCAACATACAGCTATATGTAACTAGGGCTTCCATATTTAGTTAGAATGATCCTGTTGCATGTGTTGTCATGGTCCAACTGCTTCCTAGGTAGTTATTTATCAAGTTCTTGTTATTCTCAGCTGCACTAATGAAACAACAGAGATTCAAGTTATGTCTGCTGCAGACTCTGTCCATCCTGTTTTGTTTCAGGGAACAGTAATGCCATAGAAGCAGGAGGCATTGCCGAGTCTCCTCCCCCAGGAGGGGTTCTCCACAGACATGGCCACCGAACTTCACGAGACCATATTCATGGCCAAACAGGAGCGCCACAAAAACCTGTTCCTCAACTACAGGAACCTGAACAACTTCCCCGTGGAGCTGCTGAAGGACGAAGGCCTGCAGTTTCTGGAGAGACTCTACATGAAGAGGAACTCGCTCACCACGCTGGTATCCACACAGTCCATGCTGCTCTCTCTTTTTGTATGGGAGAGAATGTCAAGGCGAACCCCATTGATAATTGTGGAAGTTTAATGTTGTCTTGGGTTTTGGCATACATAAATGCCTTACAGAACATGACTTAAGACCTTTTCTAAAAAGTTGGGTTAAACTGGTCAAATCTGCATACATATGATCCTAGAAGAAGCACTTAAATTACAAAAAAATGCAACTTTTATAGCTGGCTTACCTGTCATTCCTACAATCCTCTCCCACAAAAATAAAGCAAGCAGTGCTAATCAATTTCAGAAGTGCTGCTTTTTTACTGTGAGTGATTTACTGTGCTGTTATTTTTGTTACTTCCGCTCTCTCTCTCTCTCTCTCTCTCTCTCATTCTCTCTTAGCCAGACAATCTTGCTCAGAAGCTCCCAAATCTAATTGAGCTGTGAGTATTCAGTTAACCTATGTATATGAGCAATGCATTTTATAGAGAAATATCTAATGAGCTAGCAAATAACTTTGTCATTCAAATTGTCATCTTTGTTTGTTTTTTTCCCTTTTAAGGTATTTGCACTCAAACAACATAGTCATCATTCCTGAAGGTAAGTCTTCCTCTATGTCATAAGAATGGATTCCATCATCCACATTGATTGATTGTCACTCGCTTTAATTTGACAGCATTTGACATATTGAAAGAAAAAATAGCCACAACACAAATCAAGATAACAAGTTAAGTCACACTTTGACTGGATAACATAACAGAAATAACACAATGGGAAATGGTACAACAATAAGTTATTTGATAAAGTGGGAGTGAAAAAGAATTAAAACTAGGCTAATCTGGAGATGAAATGAGCCTGAAGGTTATTTTTGGCTGCATATGTGTTTCTGAGGAAGTGAGGTAATCTAGGTGAAGTTTGTCCATTGAACAGAGTGAGAGTGACTGTGGTTTGGTCCTCAGCTATCGGAAACCTGGCCAGGCTGCAGTCACTGGACCTGAGCGACAACGCCCTCCAGCTCCTCTGTCCAGAGATTGGCCGACTGAGGTCCCTACGGCACCTGAGACTGTCCAACAACCAGCTGAAATGCCTTCCTCCAGGTAAACCACAGCAGCTGTCTGTCTGTCTACATCTACAGGCAGCACTGCTTGGTTACAGTACTGCTGGACTATTATCTGGAAGGAAGCTTGTACATTACTTTAGCTTGTAATAAAATAGTTTAAAATGAATATTCAAAGTCAAATGATTACATTATTCCTCACATCTTCTCCCCACTACTGTCTGACTACTCTGTCTAGGTCAACAGCTCTGACCCCTCTGGGGAAATGTGGACGTGTGTGTGTGTGTGTGTGTCAGAGGTCCACATTGAGAAAGTAGAATCAAGACGAGGGACGGATGTTTATTTATATGTTAACGTTTAACTGTACAAATCAAACTGATCTTCAACCTTGTTTCGTAATGCCCTGTACAGCTCACTTACATAAATCCTTGAACAAAATGATAATGGATGTATAGCCTGCATAGCATTAAGTCAAACGAAATGCTGAACCTTTTACATGTAACATTTCCCACTGGGGAAAGGAGTGGTGTTGGGTACATTTGGCGGTGACTGACAAATGGCAGCATTGGAGCATCAACATCTGTTGAGTTGTGGGTATTTCTTTTGCCAGCAGAGGGCAACAGCGGACTCAGCTACATGGAAAAGAAAAGGGGACAAAACACAGCAATTCCCTGTACATCTCAATAACAGAGAGAGAACTTGTACTAGGTCTGCTTAATTTTGGCTAAAATGAAAATCTACATTGTTCTGGTGGTCTTGGTTATTAGTTGAGGAGCAAAATTATTTCACTGCACATTTTTCATCTTATATCAACATCTATTGCTATTATCTATTACAACATCTATCTACTGTTTCCAACCACAATGGATTTTCTAAATGAATTGAAATTTGTCAATATTGCTTATATGTCAGTATTCCACTATTAATTGTGGAAGCTAAAATTGTGATATATATATGATTATACACTATTAACTGTGCAGACCTATGAGACACACTGCACACACACACACACACGCACACACACACACCTCAGGTTACCCTCAAAAATACTCCAATGTGGAAAGGAACTGTCTCTCACTCACTCACACACTCCCCTTTGGCCACTTTCAGACCCGTCTTACCACACTCTCCCTGTCTGTGTCAGTGGGGTGAGACAGAGCTTGCTGTGCCATTGAAGTTCGTTGCTGTAGAGGACGGCCGGGTGGCATAATGGTTAGAGGAAATGTCTCATAACAAAAGGTCACGGGTACGACCACCACAGCAGCCCACGTGTCCCAGCAGCAGACATGTTTCCTTTTGAAGTATCCTCGAGCGAGACTGAGCCTGCTCACTCATTGTGAGTCGCTGAATAAGAGTGACAGCTAAATCTAAATGTAAATGTGAGTTTCAGGTGCCAGTCTGAATATCAGGGTGTTCTTTCTTTGTTCCAAACTATATGGAAATGTCATCTGTCATAAAAATAATTACCTGTAGTTCGTCATTCAGTATTTTAAATTACTGTCTGTAAAAGTCTCATTTAGTCAACTAAGGACTTAAGTTCCTCACTTTCCATTGGGTTTAAGGTTGTGCTGTCAATCATTTTGTAAGAGAAGGTGTCATTTTTGTCAAATGGTGGATTTTCTGATTTGGAATAAACCTTCATGCTCTCTCCTGTCTGACATTGTCAGAGATCGGTGATCTGCAGGATCTGGAGACTCTGGATGTGTCCATGAACCAGCTGATGTCTCTACCGGATCGGCTGTACCGGTGTCTGTCTCTGCAGTATCTGACCGCCGACCACAACCAGCTGAGCCACGTTCCCCGGCAGCTCTGCCGGCTCCACCGCCTCAACCAGCTCTCCATGGCCGCCAACCGGCTGGTCTTCCTACCGCTCGGTCAGTATACGCTTTGATTTGTGTGTTGTGTGCTGCTGTAGTGATGTAGTTATCCTGAAAAAGACTGTATTACGATAGATAAGTGTGTGTGTGTGTGTGTGTGTGTGTGTGTGTGTGTGTGTGTGTGTGTTTTTCAGATCTTGGCAGATCGCGGGAGCTGCAGTTTGTGTTTGTTGACAACAACGTAGATCTGAAAGGCCTTCCCTCCTATCTGTACAACAAGGTCATCGGCTGCAGCGGGTAACAACCTTCTCAGACTGTTAACCGTTTAGTTTAGGTTAGAATCAGTTAATGTAGGTTAGTTCAGTTTCATTTAAGTTCATTTGGTTTAGGTTAGTATTAGTTTATTTGCTTGTTGATGAAAAATAGAAATTTTCCAAATAAGTATAATCAAAATATCAATGATATAAAGTATGATGCAAACACAAATAGAAGAGATGCAATTACTAAATTTTGCATGTGAGATAAAAACAACCACCGCAAAACAACACGCCTACAAACAAAATATCAAAAACATCCTTATGACAGCAGAGGCCGCTGGAATAGATAACAGAATCTAAATGCCACCAGGAGGTACACAACAAATAAAATGACCTTAACGCAGGAAATGAAAACATATCTACCCACACACATTGGCTGGCACACTACAGAAGAGATACCATTGCTCAGCTGCCATTGCTAGCTTGTTATCGGGTCCAGGCAATTTTCTCATGTAAAAGCCAGAACTGGGTTAAACACTCACTGACTGATATACAGAATTGATTCATTAAGTGAATTGCAAACTCAATGACTGACATGATTGAAATGTTGGATTCATACACTCATACATACAGCAACTGCACTGCTGCTAGTTCACTGAATGACTACATTTTTAAATTGTTGTTTACATTTTAGCAAGCCAAAGCCATTGCTAGAAAGATCAGTGGCTCAGAAATAAACATAATTCTGCTCAGTCAGACTTTGTTGTCACTGAACTTCTATTTATTATATCATATGGTGTATCGAATTGTATCGTGAGAACCATATCGTCCCATCCCTATATTGCGCTGAATAATATCACGCTCGCGCCATGAAGTAGTATGCTGTTTGGGTTAAGGCTGTCAATTGCCCCTAAAAATTCAATTTGACTATGAATTGAGTGAACAAGTGCATTTTGTAGAACTGTACGGAGCACAGTCCAACCGCAGACACTGACCAATTTAACATTTCTATTCAGTTTGTGAATCGAATCAACTCTTTCACTTTAAAGAATCGTTCAAATAAACGATTGATTTGTGAATCGACCCATCACTACAGTATGTGTTTCATATCGTGTGTGTGTGTGTGTGTGTGTGTGTGTGTGTGTGTCGCTCCCATCCAGGTGTGGTGTGTCATCCCAGGTGTTGGACGGTGAGCTGGGCGAGGCGCTGGGCGAGGCGCTAAGCGAGGCACTGGCTGGGCTGCCAGCGGAGGTGAAAGTGGTAGCCCTGGAGACAGACAGCGTGGTTCCCCTGGAGGAGCTCGCCATGAGGACCCTGTACCGCACCTACCACCACCACCCAACGGGTGAGGAGCGCTGGTGTGCCTGTCTGTCTGCCACACTGGCCAGCTGGGCTCCACTTTTTACATCGTCCCCCACGAACGAAAGAGTTGTAGAGTGGCAATAAGTAGAAAATATGTTACCTCATGTTGATTGTATGCAGCAGGGAAAGGGGAAGAAGAGGTGCCATCATTAGCGTCTGGGATACTGTGCGTGACTTACAGACAAGTAAACAAACCTTGTAGCGTCCCCCCCCCTGGTACATGCTATTTTTTCTCTCTTTGCATGGGAGAGAATGTCACATCAAACTGCTTGCATGCAATGTTGCCTTGCCACCTACATAAAGTGTGTGTAACCCAGTAGGAAGCTGTTGTGAGTCCTCGTACTGTTCTGTTCTCCTCGCAGAGCTGAACCTCCTGCCCCCCATCATCCTCCCAAAGAGCCTGCTGGACCTGCTGCACTTCCCCCTGGGACACTGCCACCGCTGCAGCCAACCCATGTTCACCATTGTCTACCCCAAGCTTTTCCCCCTCCGCAACACCGCCCTGGCGGGGGTGCACCGCAGGTTAGAACAAACGCACCCCATCCCTGCCACAAATGCCCACAGAGCTACTCCCAACCTCCTCTCTTTAACCCCCCCTTCCCCCAAACACACACATTTTTGCTCCCTGCTTGCACTGTCTTGAAGGGACAGATTGACAAATCACTACAGTGTCTCAAAGGGTCAGATCTCTAAATCACCAGTGTTTTGAAGGCACAAGTCTATAAAAAAAAAGCAAAAGTATGGGAATACAAAACTGCAAGAAGAAGAAGTTGTACTTATAATATGAATGCGGTTGTAACATGACTTGCAAACTCGTATGTAAAAAAAAATAAAAAATAAAAAATGCGTGCTCCAAGCCGTAAAGTGGAAAATAGCAATAGAATTTGCAAACTTGGGATCTAGGCCTATTATGTTAAAATGGCCTCCTGCAGAAACTCACACCACAAGCTGTTGTACTTTTATTATAAGATGCAATGCATTGTAAACAAATGCATTTATAGTTGTGAGCTATAATGAATGAATGAATGAATGAATGAATGAATTCAAGCACGAGGGACTTCTGGTCCCTGATGCCCCTGCTCCACTACAGCCATCGGGTGTCAAGCATTGCCGTCAACCATCGAAGGAATGATTCCTTTGAAAGCACTGACAGATGCTCCACTTTATCATCTTAACTTTTTTCATGTTGACAGATACCTAAGTCATTTGTTTTGTGTTTGTGTAAATTGTGTTGAACTGAACATGCATGCACGTCATCCCCATCTCTCTCACGCTTTCTTACTCCTCTGTCTTCCTCCACTCTTTCCTCTTCAGAACCACAGTGAGTTTCGTGGCTTATTGCTGCTCCAGTCACTGCCTACGGACCTTTGACCTCCAGGGATGACCTCACCACGCTGGCCCCGCCCACTTCCGCTCAGCAGCTGCTGATTGGGTTCCCAGAACCTGACAGATGACGGCTTGTCGAGAGTCCGCCGGTGAACAGTGGATGTTGGCGTTCTTTGCTCCAATAGCGCGGGGGCCAGTTGCTTGATTGGCAGAAGTTGGAACCACTAAGAAGCAGCCTGTGTGGACGTTGGGCGGGGCAGATGGCAGACAGAACCTGTTCATTAACGCTCCAACACACTTTAGACAAAGACCCTAATCCTAACCCAACTTGGTGTTCAGGTCATGGGCAATAACACTTATCTGAGTTTAACTAACTGGCATGTTAGGTTTTAGGATTTAATTCCTACTGGAGTCGACATCTTAGCTGCAGTTCAATTAGATCTCTCTAGAACTCCGTCAGTGTGAACTTAGACATGAAGTATCTACTAACCCTTTACTGAAAACAGGCACTTTTCTGAATGTTATTGAAGAACAAGCACTGTTGTTTGATTTATTAGCGCTTGTCTTAAAATCTGCAGTATTTTGTGAAATCAAAATTTTTTTACATCACACAATAGACAAAATATTTTGCAATAGACACATCCCATAGACAGTGGAGTCATCTTTGAAGTATTAACATTTGTAGTACGTTTCTGTTTCGTTCATGACACAAAAATATTTGAAGAGTTCTATTCTAAAATGCTATATATCCATTTAAGATATGTGTAATTTTTGAACAGCTGGTACGGTGGCCTTGTGGTTTGAGAAGAGCCTCCCACAACTGAAAGGTCACAGGTTCAATCCCCGCAGTGGCCATGTGTCCATGAGCAAGACACCCAACTCTCACCTGCTCACTTCATTTGAAGTCGCTCTTGATAAGGCCATCAGATAAATGGCTGAAATGTAAAATGTACATCTGGGACAACACACAGTGTCATCACAACATATATTAACACAACTTATGAAGAGTTCCATTCCAAAACACAGGATATCCATTTTGAGCGAAACATCAGTACCTCAAGTTCATCATTCAGTATTTCTAAAATCTAGAGCATCCAGTGTGTAAATGTAGTCAACCAATGATTAATGCCACGTGCTTAAAAAGAAAAAGTAACATAATTTGTTTTAATTTTGTGATGTCATTTATTTTGTAGGAGTTTTTTAAATGGTGACTGTTTCGTTTTGGAACAAACTCTCCATATGCTGTGTTGTGTGTAAGCAGTGTTTTTAATACAGATGTGTCAAACATTATACATTGTGTGCAAAACGTACAGCAACCTAAAATGGTCAAGTTGTTTTTAACAACCTTGTAGAGGCTTGCTTCCTCAGCATAACTGACTCAGTTTGAGTTGTAGTAAATAAGGCTTCTGCACTGTTTGATTATTTTGTTCAGCTGATGGCTGTGTTAATGTTCGTTAAGACTATGTTGTACTATTCTAATTTATCAGTTGCTTTGATTTGAATGTTTTGCGTTTGGCAGTAAACGTTGACTGATGGTTAATTTGATTTGATTGCCAGTGAGTTTGTACCCACACACACTAGAGCCAGAACTAGACTGAACATCGGCTTTGGCTTTCCAAGATGAAAAGCACTCAAAGATGAGAGGGACTGAGGAGAGATACAGATGAGGCTCTTTTTCTGCTGGACTGGTGGGTTTCACTATAGTTTATTAGCTGCAGTCGGAGTAACTATTATTATGTTGAGCCAATGACTTGACTTGAGTTGTAGCCTGTTAGCTAATGTTACTGTAAGCAGTCGCTGTCTTGACTCGGCTGGCTTGCTGGGTTGCCAGAAGAGCTTTGCCGAACTCATGAGTCAGAGAACGCTGCTGTATTCTCTCCATGTCCTTTCCTAAATGTTTGGCCCTCCATCCCCCGCTCTCACCATAGCCTGGTTTATAAAAGAAGTGCAAGGAATAGGAGGAAGAAAGGGCAATTCACATCTCCTTCTGCAGCTGCTTCTCCCATATCTTCTTGCTGGCTTTGTGACAAAGCTACAGTGTGGAAGCTGCCCGTCTTCTTGCCGATTGTCTTTATGGTAATGACACTAATGTCTGGTAATGATTTATCGATGTTAAAATGCTACACGAAGCACCTTTAACCAGGCAAGTTGAGTAAGAACACATTCTCGTTGCACTTGTAAGTTGCTCAGGAAAGCGATAGTCAAATGCCTAAATATGTCAAAAGTTCAATGAGTGAGTGATGATGAGTCATTGTCAGGGATAATGGAGGGATGAGCAGAGGTGGAGGGACGGAGGGCTGGAGGGTGGAGCGCCTCCATTACCAGGATCGATACTGTGTTCAGACGGGTGTGAGACTCTGATGGGCGTGTCAGCTCTCTGTCAGCCCTCTGGGACTATCACATCTCTGCTGACCGCACACACAAGCTAACACACACGTGAACGCCCGCGCCCGCACATATGCTCACGTGAAAGCAAAGTGCGCACACTCATACTCTCAAAATATACATATGGTTAAAACAAAATGAAGATAAATGGCGCACGCACACATACACTCACACAATCAAAGTGTACATGCACACACACACACATTCAGTGAAAGAGGATATGATCAAGCATATATTGTTCAGCTGGTAGCAAAATACACTGAGTGTGAAAAAATAAAGTAGCCTGATCAGGTGAATCCAGGTGAAACCTTTGATTCCTTATTGATTTCACCTGTTCAATCCACTGCAGTGGAGATGAAGGACAGGAGACAGCGGGAAGATTTTGTAACCCTTGAAATGGATGAGAAAAGGGAATGTGTAAAATAGGATGCCACTCAGTAAGAGGAGGGCGTTTTTTACACTCTAACTCTTCAAGTCAAGTGTATTTATAGATTTTTTTCAACAAACAGGATTGTCATAAGATGGATATGAGAGCTGGTGGAAAAAAATGGATCTTTTGCATGCAGGCTAAACAGGCTAAAAATGTATTCATCCCAAGCTATTTATAGTAATCACAACAAACAATTTGTCTTGACTATTTCACATATAATTATATTATTATAGATATTGATTATGTACTATTGTATAGTACATGTTTTCCAACCAGATAATTTAGCATCTCATCATGGTGTGAATGTATGAACTGTTGGTTTTTGAAAATTGACATTGTGCATACTGCTTTTCTGATAAACAGTCGTGCCAATGAAGTAATTGAATGAATTCCACCTTGCGTGCTGCACTGAGCCTAGTCCATATTATAACACACGAGGTGACACCTGGACCATCATGCAACACCATGGTCATTTCTTGTAGTGTGTCAGCCTGGGTAGAGTGGAGGTGGGAGGGGGGGGGAGGGGGATTACTGGACTAAGCTTGGCAACAACTGACTTAAGTGTTTTAATCATCAGCCCACTGCAGATTGCAGGGACTGTGAAATGTTATAGCAATGTAAGATAGGCAGTCACTTCAACTATATATGAATTTTTCAGACAAAATTCAGCGAAATTATTGAGGAGCCCATTTAAATCGCTCCATAATCCAAACTGGTCCTCGATCTCTGGTGTTTGTGAGCTACATTTCCATATGAGTCACTGCTCTTCATGTTATGATAATTCATGCAGTGTGACACTTGTCTCCTCTTTATTCATATTTCTGGCACAGGGTGAACAAAAAGTGTTAACGGTAACAAATAACATACATTACACGTTAATATTTATCCAGAGAGGGGTTTTGTTGAGCCCTTTTCAGTGGATCCTTGCTTCACATTCATACACTTACAGTTACAGCTGTGGGTCTCATTCAAACCTGTCAACAACCAGTAAACAAACAAATAGTCCTCTAAGTCAGACAGTAGCTGTTGATGGAGAGGAGACCATGACTCATGACTCTCCCTGCCCAGATTCTCCCAACTGGAGGTTTGAGTCAGCGATCTACCGGGCACAATGCTGCTTCTACAGCACCATACTCAGTTGTAATAAATGCCTCTCCAGTATTGACTTCTGCAACAGTACCATTCCTTACCCTCTGTAATGCATAATAGGATTCGCCCTCAAATGAATATCTTTTCACAGGATGCATTGTGCTGTGCACAAATTAGAGCACAGAGCCATTTTGAACGCACGACAGCCCAGGAAAGGAAGAAGTTACACTCCGATCAATGGCAATAAAAGGAGATTCATTGTGCTCAGACTGATTGCTATTGGACTGTCAATTTGGGAGGGACTTCTGTAATGGTTTCTTCAATGGTCTGCTAATGAACTGAACCACACATGGACAGGCCCATCCATCAGCGGTAAATATTCACATCCGCTGTTGATCTGAAGTCGTTTATCCAACCCGGTAAGCTGACTGGGGGTATTGCTGCTTGTTCGGTGAAAAATGTGAAAAGCATTAACAGTCAATTGTGTTAACGGAGAAGTGTTGGTGAGGTGATAGACATGGATGAAAAACAGCCACACATAGACAGACAGAGCGGAGGAGGGTAGGAAAGATGATGCAAGGTGAGAGATGAAGACGGTTGCAGTCCTTTTTTTTTTCTGTACCTCCCCATACCTCTTATTTCTCTTACTTCTTGTTCTTAATTGGAAGTTGCTCTGGGTGAAAGTGATAAACACCTCAACTGTAAAATGAATGAGAGGATGAAATATAGTGAGAGCTTACTGACAGCAGGTAGAAAGCTATGAACATGACATGAAAGTTCAATCAAAAATTACAATTTTGCGAAAATTGAGGGAGCCTTGCCAAAGATTTTATTATAAAACATCCGCTTATCACATTCAAATCATCGTCCTGAGTCTCTCTGAACTGGCTGAATGAAGTCTGAAGCCTTTACCTACACACACATACACTGAATAAACCTCATCAAACAATAAATTACAAAACCTTTGACCTCATAAGATCTTGCTAAGGAATTAATGGGGCTGGCAGTAGCCTAAAGGTTAGGCTTGTGAATGGCAAGTTGCAGGTTTGAATCCCCGGACCAACTGGGAATATCTGGGAAAGGAAAATGATCAGAAGAACCCTTCACAGGATAAATAAAGGTGTCTAGATACATACTTTCCTAGGTCAGGTGTTGAATCTTACCATATTATACAATGTTGATAACAACAAACAAACAAAAATACACAACTGATGTGTGGGGACGAGTGTGTGTGTGTGTGTGTGCTCCCTGCCCGGCCTCTCAGTGTGAATCTGTGCAGACAGAATTTGCAGGATTCAGATCTGAAGCCTTGTGGCCTTGAAAGGCTCTCCACCCAGCCTGGATTTGATTATGTAAAGTCAAGGACTCCTGGGGCAAACAGCAGGACACATTATACACTGAGTAGAAGCTCATAGACACTCTCTGACATCACTTAGTCTGTCGGGGTGCGCCTGGCGTGGCACACTCAGATGCACACCCATCCTCATGCACACACATGCACTTATATGCATGAATATATACCTAAACATATATGCACTTCTGTCCATATACTGTATGCATGCATAGATATACATGTATACTGACATGAATGGATATTATGCATGTACTGCACTTCTAAATATATATATATGGTCACTATCTATCTATCTCCAATTTTGGTGTTGTAATGTTTTAACTTCAATTGAGGGATCACATGCTCCGCTATGGGTTGAGAAAATTCTGCAACCCTTGGACTGAAGAAAGCCTTTCAAAACCAACTGGATAAACTCAAAAGAGCAAGGCTGTCAAGTTAAACTCAACGCTGTTTTCCTTAGTTCCTGTCAACTTTAGGCAGCTTTAGGCAAACAGTCACACACAGACACTGACAGATATATGTAATATATCCTATTTATTATTTTACTGTGAAAAAGGGTTGCAAATGAAAGAAAGCAATGCTTCAGCATTCCTCATCAGGCCTCCATGTGCAGTTTCTTTACTGGGGGTTTCACACTTATTTTGTTCTCACCTAATGATAATTTATTCCTCCAAATCTAAGTCTGGTCACCAAAATTACCAAAAATCTGTCAGTCATGCTCAAGTGCGCCGTGAACTTTGGACTGTTCTTCTTTAGTAGTATACTTCATGCAACATTCATCCCAATAAAGCATCTGAACTGAACTGAACTGAACTGAAAGAGGCAAAAAAGAGACAGAAAGGACGACAAAGAGAAAGAAAAAGAGGGGGACAGAGAGGAAATAGATGGTGGCACATGTTATAGTCACCGAGCTTTTAAAATACCATCAGCCTAAATCCCTGCTGTGAGACTGAGTCAGTAGCCTCTGTGATGGAAATGAGAACATTTAAGTGACGGGAGTGTGTGTGTGTGTGTGTGTGTGTGTGTGTGTGTGTGTGTGTGTGTGTGTGTGTTTCACCGTCTCAAGACATATCGCTGTATGTCAGATGGTACCTGCTGAACCTGCGCCCTTTGAAGTGTCCAAGTGGATCATTTTCTGCACAGACATCTGGAAAGATAAAGCCAGATCTGCAGAGAGGATGTGGAAAATTAAAGAGCGCTGCACAGTTTGACTCTTTCACTCTCTCATTTTCCTTTCAGTCTTTCCCTCACCGCCCCTCTCTCTCTCTCTCTCTCTCTCTCTCTCTCTCTCTCTCTCTCTCTCTCTCTCTCTCTCTCTCTCTCCCTGTCTGTAAAATTACACCAATCTGTCTCTCTCCTAACAGTCGCCAATGTCAATGTGACACAAGTTCAAAATGTACAACTTGAATGCATGTTTTTTCTTTTCAAACTTAGAACATGAATACATTTTTATATCAAACCCTGACAGCTGTGTGGTTTGCCTCCTATAGGCCACCCATCATGATGATGTGGTAGTGGTAAATATAAAGGTGGTTGAGCTATGATCTCTACGATCAACAATGACCAATATAAACAAAAAATCATTCTTATTTTCAGAAAAGCATAATTTTTTTTTTGTTTTGCTCCTGTCCTCATATAAATCATACTATCCTTACAAAAAGAACTGCAGTACAAAATAAGTACCCTAAAAAACTTATTTTGATGTATAGGCTACTATGAATTTATGTTTATATAAAGATGTATGTCATCTTGAAAAGGTGAGTAGACTCTATTCCACAGATAGGAAGGTGAGTGTGGGTGTGCTACTCTAGTAGCCAACATGGCTTTGAAAACAACTGAGCTGCCCTACCTTTTAGCCACTGCCTCTGACGTCAGAGGGCGCGGCCATTTTGAGAGTAGCGTCAAGCAAGACACAGTGAGACCGGAAGTCAGGTGATTTGGACTTCAAAATAAAAGTGGTGAATATATGAAAATTAGATTCAAATGTAAAAAAAAAAATTTTTTTTATGTTAATGCTAATATTATGTTGGGACTTTAAGCTAATAAATACCTTCTTTGCTGTTCTAAAATCCACTGTAAAGCACTGCATTGAGTGGCTTATTGCTTTTATAAAGTGGTGATAATACATACTCAGATAAATCTTTTATCTTGTTAATCAATAATAATTAAACTTTAATGTTAAACCAAGTAATATCTTGAACATTGGCTCAACAAAAAATGTGTGTGGTGATTTTTGGGTTAGTGTATTAACTGTAATGTGGTCAAAAGTGTGTGTTTATTTGGTATTTTACAATGGCTTTCAATGTGACTCAGCCAATCAGTACTAAGGGCTGCAACTTTCCATTTTATAATCAGAAAATAAGATTCATTCACAGTATCGGTTTATCAATCACTGTTTTCTTCCTTATTCTTCATTGTTCAATTCTGATCAAATTTAATTTTTATTCAATTTTTTTTTACTGTTTTATTTCTTGTTTTATATTCTAGTTGTGTGCTTATACTCTTCTTCTCCCATGGGGACCAAAAAAATGTCATCCTATATTATCCTATATTATGCAGTACAGGTGTTCATATAGGCTAATATAATATTATATCATTATTATTTATATTAATTGTTGTGCTGTTACGGGTGCACTCAGGTATTTTACAACAGCTTCCAACTCAGCTCAGCTAATCAGAACTGAGGATCTAGATTGAATATGGCTACAGCTGTAAAATACATACTAAAAAGATTAAGGATTAGGGCTCTGTACTTTTTTCTATCTCTATGATAATGTGAACACCTTGTGATGCACACTTGTTCTTCCACTTCTAACCTTTAAACACGTCAACAATGATGCTGGATCCTAATTCATGTAGGCTTATTTGTTGTATGATCCTCAATATGTTCTGTTGTTGTAGGCTTGTAATAGGCCTACTCTCTTTGTCTTTATATCCAATTTATTATCTGCTGCTTCAATGACCCAATTCCCCCACAGAGATCAATACATTTTAATCTAATACAATGTAAAGATTAGGTTCTTCAATAAGGGTTTTATTTTGGAAAACGTCGACAGGAAGTGTTGTGTTTGTAACTCCGTCGCACTTGACACTGTTGGTTTGGAGGAGGGCGGTGTGTTCGTAGCGGGGACAGTCCGGTTGAACGGAGCGGTAGGACGGACAGACATTTTAAAACTGATCCGACGACGGTGCTTTTGAAAAAAAAAAAAAAAAACTACTTCAGGTAGGTTTGACTGATTTTGTTTTCTTCCTCTTTCTCAAAGCATTCCTACTGTAAAAGAACAGAGACACCTTGTATCATTTAAACTTTGACCTGAATTTGGCTTTAGAGTCGCACTGGTTCAGCTTCTTTCATAAAACGGTTAATTTGAACAGCTTTGGTGAAGTTGTTTCACAAGCAACTGTCAGCTCGTTTGTTTATTTGTTTGTTTTATTGTCTTCGGTTAAGGTTTTTACAGCAGGGTAGACTAGTTTTACAGCCCTACTAATCATGTCTGAATGAAAAATCTGTATAATTTTCTATAATATTCCTGTAGGGACTATAGCGTGTCTGTGGTGCTCAACAGTGACTTTATAGTGAGTATATTTATAGTTTATAGTGAGTATAGTTATAGTTTATCGTGTTTTATGGCTATCTCCTATGGTACCACTACAATGTTCCCATAACATTCCTGTAGTGAATTATAGTTTTGCTGTGCTGTTTCGTATAGGAGTATCCTTCTAAAAATTATGACAAGAGTACTGTAGTTCTTTTTCGTAAGGATTAAATGAAAGGTGAAGTTGTTTTCCATGTTTCAAATGGCGTGGCGAGAGGCTGAGGGTTTAAATCCCGGTAAAGCCTCTTGCAGCGGGAGTCCGGTTCAGCACCGCGGACAGCTCCGCCGGAGTTCCGCTGGAGAACTGCACAGCTACAGTAGAGGAAGACACCATGAGAGTTGCACATTGCAAAAAAACATATCCATCCTAATAACAAGCCCTTCGTGTTGTATTGGGTCTTAAAATCTTAGTTTTATTCAAACAAGTGGAACATTTCTGCCATTCTTCTGCCATCACTTGTTTCTACAGCAGTTTTACGTTTCAGGAAGTTTCTCTGTGTTTTCAATAGGTTGAAACAAGGCAAAATCTGGTAGATCACTCCACTAGTGTCAAGAAAATGCCACTCGATTTAAGAAAATTCCTGAAAAAAGTTCATTTGCATTGGAAACAAGTACAAATATCCCACCCTTATTGGCACTTTGTTCTGCTTTTTTCAGAAAAATAAGATTTTAAGCCTCCGTACCATAAATGAGTTGTTCAGATGGACAGTGTTTTGTAGAGTAAATGTCTGTTAGTTTACCCTACAGTGAGAAGAAGTCATAGCCGCAGTGTTTTTGGGGGGAAGGAGGCTGATTGTTGTTGAGATTGTGGGATTAGTAATTAGACCAAGGAATAAAAACCTTCCTATGATTTCATGTGTCCTAAGTGGCCATCGCCATAACTCTGATTAAAAACATCGACTGAACAGGCCATATTCATTAGTGGCAAAATGGTAATATAGGTAATGGTAATAGGTAATGTTCATTAGTGTCTCTGTCCATCTCTCTTCCTCCGTCTCCCTGTTTCTTAATGTCTCTCTCTCTACCTTCCTCTCCCTACTTCTCTGTCTCTCCGTCTTTTTCTTTCTTTCTCCCTGTTTCCCTTTCTTTCTCTGTCTCCCTCTGTTGCTGTGTTTCTTAATTTCCTTCTCTCTCTCTCTCTCTCTCTCTCTCTGTGTCTCTCCTCTCTCTCTCTCTCTCTCTCTCTCTCGTTCTATCACTCTATTTCTGAGGGAGCCTTTTAAATGTCCGAGTTCTGTATTGAAACCAGCTCTACTTATGTAATACCACAACATTCCCAGTCTGTAACCAGCCTCCTCGTTCTCTACGTATGTTTGTATGTATCTCTCTCTCTCTCTCTCTACCTCTCTCTCTCTCTCTCTCTCTCTCTCTGTCTGTACAAACTGAGAAGAGTGAGACAAATGAGTCGACAAAAAAGTTAGCCTCCTGCTAGGATTGGCCATTTTCATTTTTTTTAAACAAATCAAGTAGTGACATGGTGTCAAATAAAATGATGAAAATGCATGTTTTTTATACATAGTCACACCAATGTGTCCCAACATGAGCAAGTCATATGCTCCCCAGGTCCATCTGAACGAGGTGACGACTAATAAAAAACTGAAGAAAATCTCTGAAAATCGCACCAAGAGGCCTGATCAGGTTTAAAAGAAACAGAGAAGAAATCACAACCCGAGCTTACTGTGTTCGAGCCTAATTTCTGTGAAGGAAAACAAGCTTATCGACATGTTGTGTTTCCCTGTGGTGGAAAACACTCAGCAGGAATGCCAACGTACGATTTGGCGAGAACACTCAGTCTCTGGAAACAGTTTTTGTTCCTGTGCCTCCAGTGGAGTGGGTTTGGGTTGGGTGGGAATGTACGGCTCGTTTAGGTGTAGTTCTGTTTAGGCGCAGTATTCCTCCTCAAAAAGAGAGATAATTAATCGCTGTGGCACTTTGGAGGCGGGATTCTCCATTATTCATGCCAGCTCCAGTTCAATCACCCTGTCATACAAATCAATCAGTTTCTACCCAACTGACTGCACCACCCACACCATTGATCAAAACCATTAGCCAGTGTATTTTAGGCAGGACTTCGCTTTTTATATAACTGAAGTCAATAAATCAGACTTTTGGCTGAATTTTGGCTGCGGCTGGTACATTAGTCCACTCTACAGGTGATCAACCATCAATTACATTCCTATTCTATTCTAAACATCTAGTTGGCTGGTAAAATAGTGAAAGTGCGTGGTAAGTCAGTTCACTCTGCAGGTGACCAACCATCATTTGGAGTCCTATTCTATGCAAAAAACCTGGTTGTCTGGTAAAAGAGTGAAAGCAGTTGGTAAATGTACCAGTCTGCAGCCTGTAGGCAAAATAAAAGTAGTTTTGCTGATTCCAGTAGTGAGCTCTAGAGTAAAATGGCTGAGATGCTATGATGAATATGAACCCGGGGTGCACAAATTATCTGTTCTCCGGTGAGAAAATGGCTCCTGCTTTGACTGGCACAACAGACCCCCCCCCCCCCCCCCCCCACACACACACACACACACACACACACACACACGCACACACACACACACACACACACCTCCCAACCACCACCACCCACCACTTACCACCCCATCACCATCCCCACAGAAGTGAGAAGTTACCACCAGCCAAGCGCTGTTACATCTGTCTCTCTCACACATACACACATACACACACACACACACACACACACACAGTAACACAACACACATTTTCTCCCTCTTTCTCTCTTTGAAAACACACACAGACATAAACACACACATAAACACACGCACACACACACACACATACACACACAGTTTAATTTATTTCCATTATGCATTTTGTTCTTTTTGTACCATTCTCCCTTTTGAGTTTCAATGTAATTTATGTCATTCTGCATCAAAAATCCCACATGGTAGGAAGACAGCAACATCCGAGAATGGATTGTGATCGCAATCTTCTTCTTCAATGTGCTCACTTTCATTATTTCATTATCATTATTATTATTATTATTATTAGTAGTAGTAGTAGTAGTAGTAGTAGTAGTGGTAAGTTTTAACAATAAAAGGAGCAAGCAGCATGTATTGAAAAAGAAGATTGCAACTGCAGTCCATTCTCGGCAGTTGCTGCTTTCTTGCCATGAGGGATTTTTTAATGCAGGTTTGATTATTTCTAAGTGGCACTGCTGTCCCAGTAAAATCCATCATTATCAAAATAGACTTGTAATATATGTCATTATTTGTCAACTTGTTTTTTTTTGTGGCGGGTTGGGGTGTGGTGATGAGGCGGTGGTAGGGTGAAACGTTTTTAGAAACCCCTCAAGATATTTTCGTCTCATCCGCACAATTTGTGTTTCTTTTTCTGCATTTAAATCATTTGTGCAACTGAACTAAACTAAACTAAACTAAACTAAACACTTATATGGCTGGTAACATTTGTTACTCTATCAGCAGCCACTTGCAGGTAACCATCATCTGGAGGTCAGTGGAAATGCAGATTGAGTTAGTTCCTCGCTCTGATCACCACCACCCCACCCCTCTTCCCTTCACACACACACACACACACACACACACACACTGTATTCCGATCCTGATGGTCCATCGACGGAGCACATCATTTCTGAGATCTTTGAGAATGTGACCCGCCCCCCACCCCCCCTCCCATTGATCTGGATGACAGGGCAGATCTCTGCAGTAATCTGATTCCTACTGTAGTCAGACTGTAAAACCCTGCAGGGAAAGTCAACCCCCCATCTGCAAGGACAAAGGGATGCTTTCAAATTTTATTCAAGTACGAATAAGAGTCAGAATTTTCAAGGGCTTCGTTCCAAAATCATGAGTATGTGAGTCAATATGTCAAAAACACAGATGATTTTGTCCTGAAAAACAAACCTGTTTTGTAAGCAAAGGTGTTACTGTAAGATACCTCCTCATACCAGCAGTCATTTTAAGTAGGCGTCATTTTTTTCAAGTGGTGGATATTTAATTTTGTAGTGAAGCTTTTTCTGTGTGGTTGGTAATTCTAAGTTAGTCTGGTTTGTTTTGGTCTTGGTTAGTCTGTCTGGAAATCTGCGCTATTTGGAGGCTGCATCAGTTTGCATGGTCTGTGATGATTGGAACCTGCTAGTAACTTTTATACTTCTCTATCTATCTATCTATCTATCTATCTATCTATCTATCTATCTATCTGTCTATCTATCTATCTATCTATCTATCTACCTATCTATCTGAGAGACTGTCCTGTAACTGGGATGTTACAGGTTTGAACCTTGAACGTAAATGTAGACAGGCTACAGCTGCTTTGACGACACTCTCTAAAAATTAGGATCCATCAGTGGCTTCTAAAATCCAAAGGGAGCCAGTGAGCACTATAAGATTCCCCAAAAGAATGAAAATGGCTGAATGCTAAATGGTTCAGTGGTTCATTCAGTTAGTGGAAATCCCATCAGGGTTGAACCCTTGAACCCATGAACCCTTTATGAAGGGATTCCTCAAGGGTCCTTCTGGGGTTCCCCTGTGGTTTCAATGTGAAGTGCTCTTTTACTTTTTAGAGTGGGCAAGATGTGTGTAAAAGCTATTCTCACACTGCTCTGATAGGTGACGTATGTGTGTGTGTGTGTGTGTGTGTGTGTGTATGTGTGTTTGCATGTGTGTAAATGGACAGCATGTACAGACCAGCATGCTGACATGTGTCCATTTGAATGTGCGCATGTGGAGAGAGAAGAGATAGAGGCAAGGGGGGGGGGGGGGGGGGGGGGGGTGGAGAGAGAGAGAGAGTGTGTATGAGTGTGTGAGAGAGAGTGTGTTAGCGAGAGCAGAAGTGAGAGAGACTGTGAACGCCAAAGCGAGGGACATAAAGAGTGAAAGCAAGTGAGGGAGGGAGAGGAAATCTGAAAGAAAGTGAACAAATATGAGAAAGAGAGAGAGAGAGAGCCGAGAGTGGTCCATGTGTTATGTAAGTGTTGTGAGGCGTCTCTCTCTCTCTCTGTCTCTCTCTCTCTCTGTCTCTCTCTCTCTCTCTCTCTCTCTCTCTCTCTCTCTCCCTCTGTGTATTCTGTAGGCCTGCAGATTAATCCAGTGGGTTTTATCCTCAGTGAATGGGACAGTGGGGCTTTGCAGCGATAATCCCTGCAGGCCAGAGATGATTGCTTTGAATCTCCTGGACGCCCCACACTTCCCCTCTCCCTGTCTCCCTGTCTCCCTGCCTCTCTGCCTATCTCTCTGCCTATCTCTCTGCCTATCTCTCTGTCTGTCTATGGGTCGGCCTAATTGCCGGCAAACATTTTGACGTTGAATAGATGTTGATACGTCGTCCGTAGTTGCCCATAGCTGCTACCTGCATTCTTTTGTGAAATCAGGACTTAATATCTTTCTGATATCAGTTCAAAACAGTTTCCAAAGCTGTTTTAATATGATTTTTTACTGTAGCATCTCTCTCCCAGGTTTATTGACTTCTTTCTTATCTGTCATTCTGTCCTTCTGTCTGTCTGTCGTTTTGTCTGCCCGTCTAACTGCTTGTCTCTGTCAGTTTTATTGCCTCCTCACTAGTCTGTCTTTCTTTTCATCTATCTGTCTGACCACTTGCTTGTCTATTGTTCTGCCCTTCTATCTGCCCGCCTGTCCATCTGTCTCCCTATCTGTTAGTTTTCCTGTCTCTCTCCCTGGTTCCCTCCTTGTCTATCTCACTCCCTATCTGCCTTCCAGTCAGCCTGTCTAACTGTCTATCTGTCTGACGGCCTGCATGCCTCTTTACAAGTTGATTGACTCTTTGCATGTCCGTCTGCCAGTCTCATCCTTCCAGTCTGTCTGTCTGTCTGTCTGTCCATTTCACTGTGGTAAATCTGCCTGTCTCACTCCCCAGCCCGCCTGCCTAGCTTTCCCTCTGTCTGTCTTCCTGTCTGCTTGCCTAGCTTTGGATTATACAATGAGGAAATGTCAGAAATGCAATCTGCTCCATCATCCCTACTCAGCTGGAACATGAGACAACATGGCTGAACACTGGGAATTTGTGCCTTTCCATTTGTTTGGGTTTCCTAATCTGAAGGTGTTAAAATCAGGGTCAGCCCAACTTTGGAGACGAACACCACATTGTTATACTCACTACCAGGCGGCCGGAGAGTGAACTTGTGCACTCACACCAGTAGGATACTGTAAAACCCCTTCGCTCTGTCATTGAGTGAGGGTGGAGGCCGCCTACGGCTGCCCATGTCTGTGTTAAATAATGTGTGTTAAAGGGGAATTCCACCAAAAATAGCTTCTAGGTTATATAATTGTGAAGAAAAAAAAAGAAATGTGAGGTGTTGATTAGAAAGGCCAAGCTGTGGTCAAAGGGCTGATTAGAGTTTTATTGAAATATCTCAAAATGTCCTCGTAGATGTCCTCCTCCTAGACCCGCTGTACAAACCAGTATTGCAACATTTTCAAAATCATGTAAGGAAATAGTACTTATAATTATATTTACCCCCTTTAACTGACAGTTTGTTGTCCTTCTCTCAGCCATCTCAGACAACGATGCTGTTGTAGGATTGTGTTTTCCATAAATTTTTAAAGCTTATTACTCAAAACTCAAAAACATTGTTGACAAATTATAGTGCAGTTGTCTTCTTTTGCATGATAACATCCTAGAAGTCTGTTTTGATGGTATTTCACCAGAGAAACAGCACAAAAAGTATCTAGGTTATGTGTGTATAAAAAGTAACATTTGTCTGATGCATGAGACTTTCCTTAGAATTTCCTCAGTGATTTTCCACGGCAGATTTCTCTCTGTGTGTCCCTCCTGTCTCTCCGTAGGGAGCGGTTTTATGCGCCAAGGCCATATTGTCACGGCAGGCGTTGCTGTGGGCAGAGACCCAGCTCTGTATGTGGCTTACTACCCTGTACTTTGCCTACATTCGTCCACTGCGGTTAATCTGGATGTAAACCAGGAGGCTTGATTATTATGTAAACCAGGAGGCTTGATTACAACTTTGAGTAAGGATGGAAATTAGTTTTAGCTTTTGATATGTCACTGAATACTGGTGGAATTGAATGTACACTGCTTATTAAAACTATTGTGACATCAAGATAACTTTGTATGACTTAATCCCGCATTTGGACGTCAGGCTAAAACATTCTGCATAAGAAAGTTTTATAAAAGAGGTCAAAGGTTGCCATCAAAAGTACTGCAAACGCTGCTGTTTTGGAACTTGTTTTAAAACTGATGATGCACAGTTAGCTCCATCTTATCTTTATACTCTCTAGCACACAAGGTGCCTGTGCATGCATGCACACATACACACGCACACACACACCCACACACACACACACACACACACAGAAAGAGCAAAAGAGCGATACATACATAGCCAAAGGTTGCACTCATTGAGTCTCTTTCCCTGATTAAATGTTTTTAATACTTTGATATCTATAATTTGAAGTTTTATACTCACATTTATTTACAGTTCTTTCTCTTTCACACATATTAGGTGTGTGTATGGCTTGCTAAGTGATGTCCAAGCTGCTTCTCCTACAGCTCTAGTAGTTTAAAGATAGGAGCCTTATTGTCTGGCTAGGTCTAGACTCTACATTTTGACGTTATTAAAGATCAGATATTATGAAAACTGGTCTCTCTGTGTCCACACTTGGCCTGTTATGTGTCTTCTGTGACAGATTTAATTAAACTGCATTTATCTGCATTACTATTTCCCACTCTCCCGTTCTATCTCTGTGCGTTGCTTGTATGCACATTGTGGCTGGATTGGATTCTAGACTACATATAACTCACAATGCAAGCCTGTCCACTTTCTGATTTTGAAGATCTGATAGAAATGTGAGCAAAATCTGATGTTTGTACATCCAGAATTGTTGTTTAATGCATCCTGGCATGATCAGATGGTAAAAATCCCATTGAAACGACTGTGGGCCCTAATTTCATGCTGGCGCAGATCAAATTCTGTGACCTCGCACCGATGAAGTGGTGGTTTCAAGGGTGCAAGCGGATTTTTTCCCATCTGCGCCCTTTCGGTAATTTCATTGCTCGCCATGACATCACTTGCAACTCTGCACCTCCCGGACAAGGACATCAGTTTCCTCTTGGGAGAGGCTTTTTTGGTGCAGCCGGTCTGGACTCCTCATCCATTACCAAACTGTCAGCACCATGGTGAGAAGCGCACTGCTTGTAAAGGGAATGAGAGGAGCTGATTTGATTGGCCATGATTGGCGCCAGCCCCTAACACAACTTCTGATAATTTATTCCTCCTAATCCAACCGCTTTTACAACTGTGCTGCAGGAGCGCCACCACTAGTCATGAAATTACCAAAAATCTGTTGGTCACACCCATGTGCGTTCGTGCCATGAAATTGCACCAGCGCCTGCTCTCTGATTCATGAAAATTGGGCCCTGTAACTGCAGCAGAGAGTGATGGAACTGAGCTCTGTTCTGTATTTGTCCGACTGGAAAGGACAAGGGTTATATCTGTCCTCTGGGGCAAGGGACGATACACTGACTGATGAAAAGAGAGGATAGAGAGGAAGATAGAGACTAAAAGGAAAGTCAGGGACAAAGAGAGAGACAAATACAATCAGGTACACAAAAATGAACAAGCTCTCCCATCAAAATCAAGTAAATGCATGAAAGAACACAAGAAAGAAAAAAAGAAAGAAAGAAAGCAAGAAAGAAAGAAAGAAAAAGAAATCAAGAAAGAAAGAAAAAGAAAGAAAGAAAGAAAGCTTTCCTCAGCTTTCTAATGTCCCTCATCACTCCCCATCTGTCAGCAGCTTTAAATATTTAACAGAAAGGCCTGGTTGGGCTGGCTGTGTTGCATCCATCTAGAAACATTGTGGTTTAACATGTGAACAGAGGACGGGGTGGAACGGGACGGGACGGGACAGGATGGGACGGGACAGTCTATTTGGCCAGTAGAATAGTAAAAGAAGCTAGTGGCTAGTTTTGCAATCCACCAGCCATTGTGGCCGGTGGGCAAAAAAGCCCTTTGACAACCCTGGTTAAAGGGACTAGAACTGAATAGTTTTGTTCACCATTAGAAAAATGTGACACCTACTCTGACAAAATGATTGCCAACTAAACTAAAACTCATCACTAAATATTACTGAAGCTATCACGAGGATGTTACAGAAAACTGTAACATTTCAGAGGACATGATTATGTGTCTGTGTTTTAAATAGTGAACAATGTATAGTTTTTTTTTTCTTGGTGTTTTGGAATGAAACCCCCTATACCTTTTTCTTCTTATTTGGACTGGACAATTTGTAGTAGAAAAGAAAAAATGCAAAATCGACTACTGCAATGTTGCAAGAGGCTGCAGGGATCTTGCCACAGGACTGTACTTTGGAGAAAATGAGCCAGTCCTAGCTCTGTCTGTCTGTCCATCTGTTGTTTTGTCTGTCTGTCTGGTCTCTGGTTAGGCTTTTTCAGACAGCAGACAGACAGGTGTAGCAGTGATTGTGTGGAATAACTCTGCCTTAGTACAGTTATTATTACAGCTGCCTCTGATGCAACAGTGACACATGACACGTGAAGAAGAGAAAATAAAGTTCTCTTTCTTTTACTGCGATCACTGTTGCTCGACCAGCACTTCTCTACACCTTCCAATACATTTCCTCACTCACTCTCTCACTCTGTGTGTGTGTGTACTTACAAACATGAGCTTTTTTGTGAGCTAATTCTGCGCTGACATTGTGGTGGTATGCAGTAGACGTGAAACTGGTTGTCCATTGTTTTCATTAGGGTTTCAACAGCGCTGGTGTAAAGTGCCGCCGACCATGCCGGCTGAGTGAACTTGGTACCAAAAGATAAAGTTGTGAATAAGCAAGACCTCTCATGTTTTGACTGTCCATTTTAGAGTCTTGAGAAAGATGGAATGCCAAATTTAGGTTTGGTTGAGCTATTCCAGTTCACTGCTTGGCTTCCTATTTGTTTTTACAGTGGGAATCATATTTAATCATTTATTTCTAATTTAAACTATTGGACATTTTGAAATGAAATGAAATATTAAAAATGAACAGTCACAATACTATTTTTTATTGTATCAATGTACATGGAATGGTTGATCAAAATGTAGGCTGTGGGTCTTTCCTGTGCTGGTTTATGTGTATCTGTTTGTCTGTGTGTCCATGTTGTGTATGCGCATGTGTGTGAGTGTGTGTATGTGTTTGCATGTCATTTGGGTCTATTGTCTGTGTGTGTGTATGTTCATTTTGTGTAGGTGTTTGAATAGCCATTTAGTGTATGTTGTGTATCTGTGTGTAAGTGTGTACCTACCTGCGCATGCCATGTTCGTGTGTGTCCATGTTGTTTGTGTGCGTGTGTGTGTGTGTTTCTGTCTCCATGTATGCTCTATGTGCAACCAGGCGGGAAGCAGCGTGTGTGTTGTCTAAATAGTTTAGCCCTCAGGCTCCCAGCATGCTCTCTGGCCTGGTCACATGTCTTGGCATGTGTTTATATAGGTCAGCACAGAGTTATGTATGTGCTGTGTGTATGTATGTGTGTGTGTGTGACAGAGAGAGAGATCCATAGGATAGCCCAAAAATCCTTTCCTTTAAGAGGGTGCTTGGTTCATGATCATTTTGCATCTAAAGTTTAGGCTACATTTTAGGCATTTAGTTGATGCGCTGATCCAGAGTAGGAGGAACAGTAAGGAGCGTAAAGGTCAGAGCCACAGCACCCTAACAATATGCTTTATTCACACAACAGCCATATTTGATTTACATCATACTAAAATTGCGAAACGCTACCTGGAAGACAGTGAAGCAGATGGAACAAATAATGTAAAATATACAACAAAACTATCCTCCAGTATTGTTGAGAGATGAGCAGAGCTAGAGGCGTAGGATCACCCCAAGTATGATGTAAATCAAATATGGCCGCCAGGTGAATAAAGCGAACAGATGGAACAATATATTCCTGTGACCTTAAAATGATCCTGTAAGAGAGCGGGGCTGGGAAATAATGAAAAAGACAGAAATAATAGCTATGGAAAGAGGTAGGATAGGCTTCTAAAACTCCTGAACCTTCCCTGTAATGTAGTTGTGTGGACCCACTCTAATGCAACACAAAGGTCATTTAAAAATGAATTATTTCTGACAGTGATGTATGCAGTGTGCCACTATATTACTTCTATGTCAGCAGGTACTTTAACTCTCCGACTGTATATGATGGTTCTATACGGTCCTCTGCTCTGCACTGACCACTCTGTTTAACACTAGCTGACAGACTGACAGTCCATGTTAAGGCATCAGAGAATATCTGCTTTTAGTGTGCATGTGTGTGTGTGTGTGTGTGTATGTCTAAGTGAAAGGTATCTTTCCACTCCATCTTAACAAGAGTCTCTCTGACTCCAGGATCAGAGCTTTTCCCAGGATAAGCCTGGACAGAGAAAGATTCCCAGAGTTACACAACTCTCTGTGTGTGTGTGTGTGTGTGTGCGTGTGTGTGTGTGTGTGTGTGTGTGTGTGTGTGTGTGTTAGGTACCAGATGGTCTGTTGACACTGTAGGGCAGTAGATCTATTGACTCCAACACAGAGGGAGGAAGACAGGGACAGAGATCAGACCAGAGCAGTGCAGGAGTCAGAAAGCTTACAACTCATGGTACATGCAGACCAAGTGTGACTCTTTTGCTTTGCGTCGCTTAGCAAGATCTAGCAAGCTAGCTAGCTAAGAGGCTACAGCTATTTGGATAGATGATAGGCTAGCAAGCTAACATTATTAGACTACCAGAGCTAAAGTTAGCGACTAAAGTATTTTAGGCTACCTCCAGTAATGTTACACACCAGGAAGAGCAGCAATCTGCAGCTTTTTGCCCGAATGTGATTGGTTCTTGCGCCACGACTGTTGTGCTCATTTGCATAATATTCAACTTTTTCAACTTGTGTGAATGTGTGAATGTGTGGAACTGTGAAGCAGGACACTGCTGAAAAGTTAAACTTCCCTGGATAAATGAAGATTGAGAGAATAATAAAAAGGACAAACTTATCCACCACTGGGAAAATGTACCAGTATGGCTGGTGGCTTGTGACAGATAAATCCAGTAGCCATGATGTTGTGTGTGTCGTGTGTGTTGTGCTGTGAATGTCATTCTGCTGTTTGTGTGTGAGCAGCCTGCTGTAAAAAATGTCAGACACACTGAGGCACACTGCTGCAATAATAATGGTGAGCTGGATGGAAAGTGTAACACCCCAAGACACACACACACACAAACAAGCACATTTGCACACTCATGCTGCCATACACACACATGCATACAGAACGCATACACAGACGCATACACATACACACATGCACAGACACACGTATATACTCATACACATAGGAACACACAGGCTCATGCTGTCATACATACTTTCATACACACGAGTGCACACACTTGCGCATATGTCATGCTGTCAGACGTATGCGCACACACACACACGCACGCACGCACACACACACACACACACACACACACACACACACACAGCTGCTGCATTAATAATGTTGACCTGGCTCCATCCAGTGAATAATGAAACATGGTTCTGCTTTGATGTGAGCTGGGCAGATGTGACATGCTGGTGAGACGGGGCCCACACACACACACACACACATACCACACACCCAACACCCCCACCCACACACCCCACACACACATACCCACACACACCCTCATCTGTCTTGCTGCTGCTCTCCTTCCTTCTTGTCCTTGACCCAGTTTTTTCAGTGTGATGTTTTCAATTAGTCAGCGTAGAGGACCGTTCACATTCGGTGAGGGGCACAGACACACACACATACACCCACACCCACACCCACCCACACACACACACACACACACACAGTGAGACATCCATTACTCATAGTGAGACATGGTGTCATTCTGGAGGCTGACAGTCTACTGTCTCCCACTGCCTGTTTTACAGGACAACAGAGAGAAAGAAAGCAATGCTGACATTTATATATTAAGTTTACAGTTTAGGTATGTAGGTATGTATTTGCTGCAGGCTAGCTGAACTATTGTTCAGAAAAATCAAGATTTGTTGTGTTTTCATATGTCAGTTACAAGGAATAGTCTTGGAATTAGGTTGGTTAAGAGACATTAGAGTTATGTAACAGCAGATTCATTTGGTTATTCTGTGTAATACTCAATAAACAAATGCATGTGGTACCAATAGAGGATAAATGCAGGATAAATGCATGAAGGAGCATTTTTATAATGGTTACCACTGGCTAGCATTCTTATCCAAAGCAACCTAAAATGAGTGCAACAGTAAAATAAGCATAATATTCCTATAGATCTTATTCCTAGCAGTCAAAAGTAAGCAGTGCAAGGGTCAAAATATCAGCCCAAAATGCCTCCATCCTGCAATATTCATATGATAGAGAAGACATTAAACATTAAAGCCAGGTGGAAAATTGAGTTGTTTTTTTTTACAAGACAGGCCCAAGGTCTGGTGCAAGTAGAGGAGGAAGACAGGGGAGAGGAGGATGTTAAGTGTTCCTCAGAGAGATTTCTACACTGTTTTCATTTTAATGAATTCATTTCACCGCTCATACCTTAAATTTGTTTTAGTGCAACACCACAGCAGTAAGTGATGTGCAAAAAGGTGACTAAAACAAGAAACCTTTCCACTGTTTTGAAATCTTCTTTGACTTTTCATTAATACTGCATGTTGCATTTTCATGTAGGGACATGGCTGAACAGTTACCTCCCCACCGCCAAGCACAAACCCAGTGGCAACACCGGATATAACTTCTGTGATATTCATTTACAGACAAATAACCTTGCTCCCAGTTACACAAAGAAAGGAGCATTACAAAATAGAAACACTAATTTTCACTTACACAGCAACCATTTTCTCATTTCCCATGCCTTCTCTAAGTAATCTGCAAAAACAAATAAATGAAACGGAGAGACAAGCTATTTCAGTGCGCCAGCTACTCTAAAAATCCCCCAGATTTAGGTTAGTGCTTCATCATTACCCAAACTCGTGAGAAACAGGCAACTGAACGACTGACAAGCTGACCTCGTTTCCCTGACTCAGAGATTCAGTGCAACACGAGTTCAAAAAAAAAAAGGCCCTGATGTCCTATTTTCTTCAGAAACATTGTTTATCTCAACAGAACATGGCGTTTGATTGATAGCAGCCGGTCGATGCGGTGTGGAGGCAGTTCATCACGGCAGCCTGACAGTCTGCTACAGCACAAGTCCCGCTTCGAGCTTTTATCCTGCATCTATCCTGCATTAGTGCTGTACGCACTGAAAGCCATTGTAGAAATTGCTCTTTGATGCATTTATCCTGCATCTAGGCTGCGCTAGACCTGCAGGCAGTTTTTCATTGAATGTTACAATGCAGAATCAAATGAGAACAAATTTTCATCGTCTCTACACTGCAGCGTTACTGGACCATTCCTTGTCATTTTTGGTTGAGATTACGAGGCACAACACAACATTACCGTTACCACCACAAACCAAATCCACCACTTATGTCTGTGGTGTATGCTTCATGTAGACTTTCAGCACCACCTTGCTTTACATTCATACCTGCTCCATCCATTCCCACCCTGTACAGTCTTCTTCTGTTGGCCATGGAGCAGCTCCACTGGAGCAATAGGAGGTTAAGTGCCTCGCTCAAGGGCCCTTTGACGAGAGCATCGCCCATACATTTTCCCTGCCCAGATTTCCCCTGTTCCAGAGATCTTAATTAACCCTTCGTTCACTCCTACCTCAAACCAAATCCACTAATGAGATCTGTAGTACATCCTTTATATAGATTTAGAAAGCCGTTCATTGTATGATAGGGAAACATTGGTGGTGGTGCTAGTTAGACTGGTTTGCCGGCTGTTGCGTGCTGATATGTGGAGTGGATTTAAACGCTAAGTGCTGTAGTTTGATTAAAATCTACATTGGAGTGTTTACATCCCACAAACTCACATGAGGGAGGGAGCATAGCCTCAAATTCCCTGGAAATATACTGTATGTGTATGTGTGTGTTTGCAAGTGCATCAGAGAGACAGAAGCATGTTCTTGTGAACTGTGCATTACTGTTCCCAACCAGTCTGGAGTTTCAAACTGGCAACCTTCACGCCACAAACCTGCTTCTCTGACCTTTGCTGTGTGTGTGCGATATACAGAAGGAAAGAGAAGTAGCCTACATATGTTAACAGTGCATGTGGATTAGTGCCAGAGTTGGCTGATAGCTACAATGTAAAAGCCATTAGCCTGTGGCTTTATACGGCTGCTTTGCTCTAATTACACACATGATGGGTACCTGCTCTGATGAAGTGGGTGGCAGCAGCCTAGAGGTGAGAGAAACAGGCTTGTGGCAGTCAGCCTAGCAGAACAAAATAAACTGAGGTCCGGACTGATGCTCATCTTCAGCTATTTCTTCATATGTTCTTAACTGGTATGAACACCAGAGAAGAAGAGCGCAGGGAAGTCCATCATGCTATATTTACAGGGATGGAGTCAGATTTGGTTTTATTGTGACTGCTCACATCTAAATTGACACTCAGTGTAAACCTAAACATGGGTGCAGTGTCACGGTAGGGTAGCCTATAGGTGTAGTGTAGATGAGTATGTATCTGATCAATGTTGAGTCTTCTGGATTTGCCATGGACCAAATTCAACAAAACATCTGTGATGGGAGGTGCACACTTGATAACCCCAGTGCCACCTTTCCTTTAACATCAAAGCCAGGTTTCTCCGTAAGTACTCACCTGAAAATAGCACAAGGGACACTTACATCAATGTATTTCAATTCAAATCTAATCTTTCTTGTCTCTTTATAGTTGACAGCATAGTTTGCTATCAACAGCCGTTCCCACATATTTACAGTTCTCTACCAACTCAATTTCCTGCCTTTGATTACAGTGCGTCTGGGAAATCTATCAATCCATCTGGGAAATCAGTTTTTCTTTGATAGGAATGTAGAAACTTGATAAATGCTGAGCTACTTTTTTGGAAAGGATGTCATTTTTTCCAAGGACAGGGCTCAAAAAACGACGGGTCAGCACCTTGCTGTACACAGAGAAAAACGTGCCTTCAGCATTAACCTGCAAAAGAGGAGTTTTGGCCCAAATAGAGATATTGACCCTTTGAACTAATTGATGCCTCTTACAAAATGACTGATAGCACAAACTGGAAGCAAATTTTGGCACTCTTTAAAGGAGAGCTTAACTTAAGGGCTTGGTTGACAAATTCTGACACTTTTACAGACTGGATGTTCCTAGCTATTGATTAAGGAATTTCATGTATTGATTTTGTTTTGTCTCAACTGGATATTTAGCATTGTGGGAACGAACTCTTCACATACAGTTACAGTGTCTTGTTCATACAAGCATGCGCTGCCTTTCAAACTGGGTTTTCAGAGTGGAAATTTCCATTTGTGCGCTCTGAAAGGATTTCTCTTTGTTGCCTGAAATAGCTTGTCGTTGGATTCCTCGACGATTGGGGCTGTGTAGCTGTGTGTTAATCATGTCAGCCTATGACATTGCTAATCCATTCCCCTTCTGGAGCGCTGTGTCGAAACTCCACTGCTCTGTTCTACTGTCTTCAGTAGGCCTATATACCAGCACAAACACACACACATACATACACTCTCTGGATCACGTACCATAAACTAATAAAAAAACTACCACCGACTAGCCTGGTTCCAAAAATGGAAGGAATATGACAGGGACGATGGTAGCCTGTCCAAGGAGCTGTTACTTGACTGTGAAAATGGCTGCGGGAATTAGATCACATTATAATAAGGAAGAGATGTGAAGCTGGCTGTGACAGACATGGTGGGAGGCATAAAGAGAGAGATTGGCACAAAACGAACAACCATAGAAACAAATCCAGGACTTTTTTCTGCCATCCTTGACAGTTATTCTTCGTGTGCAGGCATTAGGCTATATGTTTATAAAATTATCAAAGAAAGAAATACAGAGAGAATGACAGTTGTAGGAACCTGCATACTAGCAGCTGACCTTTTCACCGCTCACTGTGACAAACCGACGCTTTGATCCAATTATAAAACACCACAGGAACAGTTTCCACACGTCTTTTGTCACCATAAATGGTGAAAAGGCTACTGTGCTCAGGCTCAGGCTTGTAGGTTTCATATTATTAATATTTTCATCAATAATTCATTGGTGCCCTTTTAATGTCTCTATTTAAGTCCATGTCCATGTTCATAATGTACCGTAATATACCGTCTTTCTATGTTGTCATTTATCTAGGAGTTAAAGTGGTAGTCCTTGAGTTTCTTGGTTATTTTTTTTTTATTTGTGTCCATCTTTGTTGCTCAGCGCTCACTGCTGTGGTGTTTCTGCACTGCACTTCCCAGAGATCACCTGTCAATCAAACAGTGTGTCCAGTACTGTTACGTCTTTTACCTTTTTCTGTTGATGAAGTTTGAGTTTCTGTAGGTGGCGCTCTTTTCTCTGTCTGTTCAGCCATGGTGGCTATCACTGCACGGCTATCACTTCTGTTAATTCCAAACAAACTGCTGGTACTGCTGCCAGAAACATAAAACACTTCTTTCTTCACCAAATTATTTTTCCCCAGGAAAGAGCTACCAGACAGCGGGTGTTTAGAACAGCAAATGTAAAAGCTTTCATGAACTGGTTGGAGGTTGAATCAAATTGTGTTATAGGCCTATCAATCATCTATAGAGAGTAGTAAAACATTTTTATATTAACATGTTGGGGATTAAATGTTACACAGTGTTTGTTCCCTTGTGCTGGTACCTACAGCAAACTGACCCTACATATATTACTGTGCAATGGACAGAGACGGTACAGAAAGGGGATAAAGAGAGAGAAAGAAAGAAACCGAGAGAGAAGAGAGGGAGTTAGAGGAGAGAGAGAGAGTGAGAGAGGAGAGAATACAGTGGAGGGTAAATCCTCTTTCCCCGCTGACTTTAATCTCTCCATGGGCTGAGTCTGGCAGTTCAGGCCTTACAGCGGCCGTCAATCAAGACGAGTGACAGCCGCCATGGCCCCTGGTGGGGGATGGGGAAGGCGGGGCCTTGCGCCACGTCAGCTGGACTGTAGTGTGTGTGCATGTGTGCGTATGTGTGTCTGTGTGTGGTATAAATCTCTTTTTCTCTCCATGAGATGAAAGAGGAAGTGACTCTCAGAATGGGATAGATGGAGAAAGACAGATAGGGTGATGAGCTGCATGGTTTTCTATCCAAGTCTTTTTTTTTTTTTTTTTTTAATTATGATGCATCGAATTGGAAATGAATGAATGGAAATGGCAGAATTTGATACAATTTCCTCAATATCTACCCACCATGACCTCAAGAAATGTCATGCTGCTGTTCCATGTCTGTCATGGTATGGCCTTTAGTTGGTGCATTAGAATGCTGCCAAATGCATTTCTTTGTTTTTGTCATTGATTGAAAGCATGCTGGCCAACATTAGCTGATACTAAAGAACAACAACAACTTGCCCAATAACAATACATTTTTGAAAGACTAGCTATATCCAGCTGATGGAAATTCATTTAATCTGTGTCTTATTTGTGTGACATTTCAACAGTAAGCGTAAAATTTGCTTGACAGAGGCTTTTGCAGTTGTGGCACAAATCTCCCAGCAACGACAGCTGGTGCCATCATTTAGGTCCATTGGCTGTGCACAAATAATGTCTAAATATATAACAACCAGCCTAGAAAGAGAGAGAAATCTAAAAATAAATTGTTTCTAAATTTAGGTTACTGTGACACAGTAAACTGTTGTTTTTAGCCCTAGTCTTTAACACTATGAGTTGTACTTTGAAAAGCATCAGTTAACCTGAACAAACTGTTGGTTTTTGGCTTTGTTAGCTAGCTAACTATCCAACAGGCTACCAAAGCAATTGACATTAATGTTAACATGCAACTGCTAGCCACTATAGCGCAGTGACGGTTAGCTCACCAGATTGTTAGCTAGCTAACAAGCTAAACACAAAATCGATTAGATGTATTAGTGCCGAAATTATCAGTCAAAAAAAGCTCAGAAATTGCTAATTGTTGACATGTCCAAGTTGTACGTTTAGAAACACAATCAGCTTTTCACAGCTACTGTTGCCTAAGAGCTGAGGACCTCCAACATGGCCGCCAGAGGATGTGTTAGGTCACCTGAAAGCCCTCTACAGAGAGAGAGACAAATACAGAGGGAGAAAAAGACTGACAGAGAGTGTGTTAGAGTGGCAGAGATACAGTGATAGTGTAGGAGCTGTGTCTATTTGTATTTTAGGCTACCACACTTTTCCACTAGAAAGCATTACCCTATACATTGGGTGATGGATGAGACGGTCAGCTGATAGGAAGTTAATGATGATAGAAACATAATCCATCAGGCACAGGTGGTGGGAGCACACGGTTTTTACCATACACACAGCAACCAAGTGACTACAGGATTAACTGGACTACCACGCAACCTTGAATAGGCTGCATCAAGAAGGCTAAACAGTGTAAATAATCAAACATTACAATAATCAAACATTTATGTATGGATATTGCTTCATTGAAAAAAGGATGCACATCAAGAACATTAGCAACTGGTTAATTGGAATATTGGTTTTAATTACAATAGTCAGTGCAGATAGAGAGAGAGATAGCATGAGAAAGAGTGACAGAGAGAGAGAGAGAGAGAAAGGAAGCTCAGGCAAAGCAATAAATAAAGTGAAAGGAAATGAGAAGAGAAGGAAGCAATATGTGTGAGTGAACAGGAAGCAGCTCTACCGCAGATAGACGAGCTACTGGCTGATCAATAACACAGCTGAAAATTACACTGGAAAGATGAATATGGCGAGGAGCGATGGGGAAATGAAAGACGAGAGCACAGCAGCAAATAACAGACTGACTAAAGCTCTGCAGGCTGACTAAAGTTTTTTTAATTTATTTTTATTTTTTTGCAGAAACATTTTGGTTTAGTTTATTATTTAATCCTGGACTCCCACTGGTCATGGAATAACTGGAATATCATGGAATTCAGAGAGGTCTCTTCCACACAGGCAAAGTCAGGAAATTCATAAAATTCTCTGGGGAATCCAGGGAATATCAGGGAATTGTACAAATGTGTCACTTTACAGGAATATAGCAGAACTTCAGATGGTGGTTTTTCTCCACAGCTCGCCCAGCTATAATGGAAAAAAGCAAGCGAGTCCATAAGAATATATTAGGTGTGATATGATATTGTGATTTGTGATATGATATTATCACATTTATGAATTTTGGGCGACTGTGGAACACTATTTGTGTGGTGGCAGAAGAGGGTCTGAATATATTTGAATGGGAATTTTACTTAGATATTGAGATATTGACACTGTAGATTTTGGTTATAGTAAGCTCTGTTATTGCTGCTGGTCTTTAAGGTGTGAACAATTACCTTTTCCTCTGTTTTGTTGTGACATGTTTCATTAAAGAATATCAAAAGTGAAGTTGTTTTAGTTTAGCAGTTTTTAGTTCTTTCCAGTGACTGTAGCTACAGATTCGTTAATTGTGATCAACTTAACGAAACGTTCAAACAGTGTGTGCAACATGATCTCAGTTTTAAAAAAAGACATTCCTTGTACAGACCCACAAGTAAAAACAGGGTAAGGAAATTACCTCCAGCAAATTTTGGCAGTGGTTGATTAGTTTGCCTATCTTACCAAGTAACCATCTGTTGTCTGGAGGTTCTTTTCTACTCTATTTCTACTGGACTTTTGTAATCCATGAGCCACTGAGGCTGGTGGAAGAAAGAGCCAGTTTCCTGCCCTGCCTAAAATACTTCAGTGGTTTCTACCTCCCTCCTCGCTATTCCTTTCCTAGCACTTCTCTTTCATAGCTGATCATTCTAGGGTCACAGGAATAGTTTATTTCCTCTACTGTCTGAAACCTTGCGCTATTTACTATAGCTTGCTTGGAATGTTGCTGATCTGTGAATTGAAGCTTTATTCTACTGTTGCACTCACTGTAAATTGCTCTGAATTAGAGCGTCAGCTAAATGGCTAAAATGTAAAATGTCAATGTAAATATTTTAAAGCAGTAGTGTGTATCAGGCATGGGACAAAAACAGAGAGAGAGAGAGAGAGAGAGAGAGAGAGAGAGAGAGTGAGAGAGAGAGATGGAATGAAGAAGGGAGAGAAGGGCTTTTAAAAGGCTATATTTTTGCTCCGTCTCTTTTCCCGGCACATGTTCAATTATTAAACGCCCTGACGACTCCGCAGGGATGGAGGGAGAGAGAGAGAGAGAGAGAGAGAGAGAGGGAGGGAGGGGCAGGGAGAAGGAACAAGGAGATACTTTATCAAACATCCAGCATCCAACATCGACTGTGTCTGACCTTGTGTCTCCTCACCTCACTCTTCTCAGAGGGATTGATTGATGGATTGAGTGATTGAGGTCCACCGGCAGCAGCAGCTGGTGCATCGACAAAATTCACCAGCTTTTTTCACGATTTCACCAGCCAGCCAGATTTTTAGAACATAACAGGATGTCCAAATGATAGCTGGGTAATTGACAAAGTGACTTGTGAAAAGTGACAACCCAGAATTCACCATTCACCATTTCACGATTTTACCGGCAAATAGGCCTATAGATTTTTAGAATAGAATGGTCAGTTACCTGCCCTGATATTATTGATACACACTTGCACTTTAAAATATTTAAATTAACATTTTACATTTTAGCCATTTAGCTGACGCTTTTATCCAGAGTGACTTACAATGAGTGCAACTGTAGAACAAGCTTCAGTTTCTAGATCACCAACACTACAAGCAACCAATAGTAAAGAGGTCAAGGCTTCAGAACCATAATGACCTGATAGAAATATATATATATTTATAGTTCTTAAAATGATCAAATGGACACTTCGAGGGTGTAGCAAAAATGTTGCACTTTGACCCATGTAAACCTGGTTTTGAAAATGTTGAAAGGTTTTAGGTGAGGCAGGGAACTGGCTCTTTCTTCCTGCAGCCACAGTGGCTGATGGATTCCAGCCACTTGGTGCCCCATAGCTACACTGTATATTGCAGTACATTAGATTACATGTAACTTTAATGATCCCAGTGGGGAAATTGGGATGGGACTCTTATATCTTATATCTGTGACAAGCCATATTACAGCAAAAGCTCTTCAACTTGGTTTCTGCAATGCAAACAAAAACACATTAGACACACAGATTAGATCTGATTGGATTAGATCAGATTATTTTGTGAAAACATCTTCCCAATTAAAAGGCTGAATTGTTCAGAGAAACAGTGAGAGAGAGAGAGAGAGAGAGAGAGAGAGAGAGAGAGAGAGAGAGAGAGAGATACAACGAGAAAAGCAGAGACAGAGTGAGAGAAAGGGATTCAGAGTGAGAAACAGAGAAAGAGGGAGAGAGACAGAGTTGAAAGAGAGTCGGATAAGATGAGCTCCACTCTCTTCAGCTCTCATCCTCTTCGTCCCAGCCAGCAGCAGCATGTAGCTCTGTAAGTCTGTAGACTAAAAGCTCCATACATTTTTCATAGACCGTACCTCAGTCTCCACTGTGTGGTTCTATGAAACATTGAGTGTCTGGCAGCGCTTCAGGGGAACCAAAATAGACCCTTGTCTCCGCCCTGATACTGTTTCTTCTTACCATTACAGTGCTGTAGCTCCTCCCTCTTACTTTTCAATTCTCTATTGACCCCTGAAGGGGAAATTTAGGGAGGTCAGAGGTCAGAGTCAGCTACAGAACAGCAGCTCTGGAGCTGGTAGGGATTCAGTGTCTTGCTCGAGAACACTTCAGCAGGGTGGGGGTTTGAATCCAGGTCCACTGGTTAAAGGACAGTGTCTGATCACGAGACCATCCTGCAGTACAATTTTTTTGCCTTTTAAAGCTGGAATCTGGGACTTTTTTCCAGTAATAAATAGTTATTTTATCCATCTGGACCGTGGCGTCAGATTACACAATACCAACAACACAGTACCGGGTTGGACTAAAGTCTGCTAACTATCCAGCCAGGGGGAGACAAAGCAGAGAAATCGCGGAAATCCCAGATTCTATAGTACTTCTTCCTGGACTAAACTAGCCCACAGTAAAAATGCTGACTATTATCAGTGTGTGTATGTGTGTAAATGCACATATATCAGTGTATGTGTGACTGAGACTGTAACCAGAAGTGAGGGGGAGGTTGAACTTGTGACCCTGCAGTTACTGGACCATCTCTCCAACCACTCAGCCACCTTGACAACAGCCAAGGACAGAAATAGGCACAACACAATAGTTGCATATGAATTTTTTATGAATCAACCTTACATGCTTTTTTGCTGTGTTTTGAAAAATAAACTCAGCTCGACTACATCACAGCAAAGTGAAAACAAAATCCAGCGACTTCCAGTGAGATCAATAGTAGACTAAGATTTGATTCCTAGATCACTGACATTACAAGAAACCACTATTAAGGAGGTCAAGGGTCAGAGCCATGCTGTTGCCCTCACAGTGCATTTCCCAGGCCAGGTTGTAAATATACTGATCCAAGCTTAGGCTATGTTGGGCAGGGGAAACCGTGGGATATCTTTGGTGTTGTAGTGGATAGAGGATTAGGACTTCCAAATCATGGTTGGTTACGTACCAAAGTGGATAGTAGTAGACAACCACACCACAAATTTACCAGAATTTGGCTGGTGGTAATTCCCACCCTGCATGGACTTCTGGTGTGTCTGCATAGAGGAGGAAGCTGATTTAATCAGACTGTGCAGCTATGTGGACAGGCCATTAAAATGACTGATAAACTCAATAAAACTGGTTTCAGTCTGTTGGCTGCACTGTGTGTGTGTGTGTGTGTGTGTGTGTGTGTGTATGCATGTGTGGATCAAGGCAATTAAAAACACATAGGAGTTAATCAAATGGGAGGGGAAAGGGTCTGTTGGTCTCTTTGTGTGTGCATGTGTTTGTGTGTGTGTGTGTGCGTGTGCATGTGTGTGTGTGTGTGTGTGTATGTGTGCATGTGATGTTCACAATTTTGATGATAGACATTAGAGAAATGTAAATGTCCTGGGTGTCCAGGGTTACATACTGTACATACAGACAAAACAATAGCAATTATAAATGTATATTTTGTAGTACAGTTAGTGTAATAACCTGTCTTTAATAACCTCCCTCTCTCTCTCTCTCTCTCTCTCTCTTTCCCAGTCTTCCTTGTTTGAGGTCAAGGTTCAACAGTCATCATGGCGGATGAAGCCGACATGCGCAATGAGCTGGCCGACCTGCAGACACGCGCAGACCAGATAGCCGATGAGGTAGAGGACACACACACACACACACACACGCACACACTTGCGCATTTGCCCTCAATGGTTCAATTTAAATTTGTTTGGAAAATTGTCACCTGATGTTAACTATAAAGGACCATGTAATCCTTCTAATCCTTCTAAATCACTAAAGTTGGGTTAGGTTTTTATGTACATGAATTTAACATTTTGAAATCTCTCAATCGTAAAATTGTGAACTGTTCTGTAAATCCAGAAATGGGATTGCATATGAATTACGTCCTTTTGGATGTAAAGGCCTGTTGCATTTCAGTGCTATTGCAGCATTTGCTGGTGCATTTCTGCAAGAACCTTGACTAAACCCCAACTTTCAGTTTGAAAAACACAACATGAACTGCAAAAGAAAGAAATGCACTGCTTCCGGGACTGAATCAATAAAACGTTGCCTATACAAATCATGTTTTACAGCTGAGGATACAGACTGACAAAAGTTAGAACATGATCCACCAATCTGTAAATCTGAAACTTTGATGTAAAATGAGAACCGAAGGCATAAATAATGATTTGCAATGGTAATGTGAGGATTTACTTGCAAAACTTGGGTTACAGTCCTTTTTCTGGAATTATAGAACCGAATTTGGGCTTTTTTGGGGGGGGGCATTGCGGCATTTCAAAATGTTCACTTCTCATATGGATAGTTTGGACAGAAATGTATCTCCAAAGGTTTTCATCACAGCAGCTCTTCACAGAGAACACTCTCCCTCTAGCTTGACCCTCCCTTGTTTTAGCTATTTGTTCTCTAAGTCTTTCATCAAGGCTGTGCATTTTTGGGGATTGGAGAACTTTGCCCTCTCTAATGAGTCGAGAGGAGCTCAGGAAGAGCAGATAATTCTGTGCAGCAGAATAATAGAGCAGCTCAAATGGCCCTATTAAACATTCATGAAGAGATAATGCAAGTCCGAGAGGCTCCTCGGATATGAGGGGAGACGGGAAGGAGGGAAGGGAGAGGGAGAGATAGCTGAAATGAGGAGGACAGAGGGATGGATGGATAGATGGACGGATCCCACTGAGCACTAGACGTGATTTCAACATCCTGTCTATGCTTCAGCTCTCATATAGCCCAGGATCCCTTTGGCTATGTATAGACCTGTTTTAGACAAAGCAGCAAATACATTATTACAGCTGTAAATATCAAAAATAAGCACCAGAGAAGTCCGTATGTACAAGATAATGCTTTATTTTTGTCATATACCCCAGAATACTAAGACATAAACCCTTTTAAACCCTTAGCCTAATTTTAGACATCTATAACCATTTGGACATCTTTTAAACTGCTAATCAATGTAAAATTGCTCCATGGGATGGAGGAGAGGAGAGGAGGGGAGGGGTGAGGGGGAAGCAGTAGATGAGGAGATTAGGGAGGTGAAGGAGTGAAAGGAGGATTGGGGATGAAAGAGAGTGTTTTGGTTAAGAAAGGGGATGAAATTAGAGGGATTCTGGGGAAAGTGGAAAGTTAGCAAACAAAAGGTAGAAATCAGATAATAAACCCTGGGATTAGAGGAGAGGAGAGGGTGAATTAAGTGGAGGGGAGAGAAGAGAGGAGTGCGAAGGAGAGGAGAGGAGGAAGGACAGAAGGGAGGAGATGAGAAGACAGAGAGGAGAAGAGAGGAAGAAGAGGAAAGGAGACAAGTCAGGAGGGATGAGGAGAGAAGAGAGAAGAACAATCAGGGGGCGAATCATGCTGTTGGAGTATCCATAAACTGTGCCTGTCTGCACTCATTGGAATATAAAAACTAATATTATTAAAATTTATTGCACGTTCTAATATATGAGTTCTGTTGTTCTCCAGATTACTTTGATCATGTCTTGTTCAGCCCTCAATTTGCTATTTTAACATGTTGAGACGTCTTTCTCTCACATCACAGAACGCTCAAAATTAATTGTAATTGCATCCCAAAATGCTACCAGGCCACCAGTAGAAGTCTGTGGTTTTACTGGACAGTTCCTACATCTGAATGTGTGCAACTCTATGAATATAAAGTAGGACAATGCTGAAAAAGAGAATTCATCCTATGTCAATATTCCCTTTTTTTTCTTGGCCTTGTGTTTGACTGACAACTTTGATAGTAACCAAGTAATGTGCTTGACTTTCATGCCAGCTATCAATTTTGTAGGTGTTTTTCAAATGGCGAATATCTCTTTTTTTTTTTGATTGAAAGTCTTCATTTGTGTTTTACCTTGAGAGATAGTTTAAGCCAAGGTCTACAGTGAGATACCAACAGTTTTTATTTAAGCTTTGAAAGAGGACGGCTATATTTGCTACAACTAAAGCGTTGCTCTCTCTCTCTCTCTCTCTCTCTCTCTCTCTGCAGTCTCTGGAGAGCACTCGGCGTATGCTGGCTCTGGTTGAGGAGGTGAGTCCAATGACACACATCACATTACCAGCCACAGTAGAGTAAAATCACTCACATGATTACACAAACAACGAGTCGCCTCGGTCTCATCACCTGTTGACATTTCCCAAGACCTTTCTCAAGACAGATAATAAAGATGAAGCCAGAGTCGGCTATATAAAGCGAGACCGCCTTGTTAATATTGAGTTTTACCTCCTTATTGCACAGCACACGGCTCATTTCTCTCAGGGGTCAGAAATCATTTTCTTTAACCTGTCTCCTCCCCTTCACTTCCACCTCATGTCTGAGGTGGATTTCCTCTGTGAAACCAATAAGGGATCAGAGCTTTCACCTGGATTCACCTGGTCACTCAGTTCCTAGGAAGAGCAGGTGGCTCTGATATTTAGTACACTTGATATATTGGACTGTCACTCTAAAACTCCACCCTCACTATAAAAGAGGAAGGACGTGGAAACTGTCGGAGCTCCTTTAATGTCACGGTGTGCCTACTGGCAGAAGGTCACTCCTGTCTCAGTAGTGTCCCGACCTTTTGTCCTGCGTCATATCTCAGAATAGCTTTGATAGTTCCAGCACTAACTGCCTCAGCTTTCTTGTCTTAAAGCAGAGGAGCAGTCCCCTCCCCTTTACAGCCTATTTCTCTCTTTATTGAAACAATAGCAAAGATATGAAAGTAAGGTTCTATTGAAATTCAATCCTAGGTCAACAGGGGTACATGTGGGTCCAGAGACAAGGGCCTTAACTACCCAGTTAGGTGTAGAAATAGATGGAGCCTTTGTTCTTGCTGTGTAAAGTGCAGCCTGAAGCCATTTTCCTTCACTTCTTCCATGTTCTCACAGACCGCTGTTGCACTGTAGCTTGTTCCTTGCCTTGCATACCTGGTAGCATTTTGGGTATGCAAGGCAATAACCTGTAGTCAGCTCCACCAATCAGAAGTCATGTAACACTAGCCTGTAGTCAGCTCCACCAATCAGAAGTAATGTATTAAGACAAGAGTCGATTGGTCCAAGATGGCGCCACGCCAGTGAAAATAAGTGAATTATGGTCTACATCCCAATTTAGAACCATTCGATTATTTAATTGAGACAATGAAATGTAAATCCCCAAATAGGATGACATCTAACTTTAAGAAGTACATCCTAAGTGATTCATTTGTGGTTTTACTGGCATCAGCTTTGCATTAGTGTTTGTTGGGTCTGGCCGCCACTTGCTGCAGCATTCCCATTGGCTCTGAAGACATGTCCCCTTCCTGACCCCTGGACCAGCCTCCATGTCTTAATGAGACAAAACAGTGAAGGGCAGAAAGAGACCTGGGTACCTGCCGACCTCCACAGTGGCCTGTGAGACAGACAAGGCTTTTCGCTGGCAGTGGCTGAATACTTGACCTTTCAAGATAATGCCAGGGGAATGCCATTTGTCCACCTCAAGTATGATCCTCTCCATTGGAGAAGTCCTGTGATTTGTTCTAGGACACCAGTTCTCTAGTGGTTCTCAGGTTGAAAACCACTGAAAGACACGGAGACAAATAGCAACTGAGTTGTGTTTGGCTGTCGGCGTCTCCTCCCTGTCTAGCGGCCGAGAGGCTCTCTATCCCGCTCACTTAGCATCTCTCCAGAGAAATAGGCTCGATATAGACTGCGATGGAGCAATATCCCAGCATGGATTATGGATGAGGCATGACTCCACATGCCTCTTCTGACAATACACTGTAGAAAGTATAAGACTGTCTCTGGGTTTATTTCTTTAGTTTCTGGCTAAAATATTCTTAATCTAACTAATCTAACTGACTTGGTTTTTAGCCTTTTGATGAAGCTAACCCTTTGACATCTTGACTTTTCATGTCTCAATTATTCAATGTGTGGTACTCTGTAAGCTGCCAATAGAAGCCTGACATGCAAACTGACAACAAAACAAAAGGCTGTTATGCCTCTTCATTCCTGACAAATAAAGGACATGCCAAATTTCGGTACAGTTGAGTGTTCAAATTATGCTGTTAAAGAGGGAGAATGATAATTTTATTGAGTACAAAGCATAGCACTGCAAAGACACTAGGAATTTTGTTTTAGTCACGAAGAAGGAGGAGACAACATTAGAATCCTTCCTTTTGTTGTCACTCCTCCAACATGAAGACTTGTCCCTCATAACCAGTACTAACCACTCTCTAATCACCCCCCCTCTATTTGACTCTGCATCAATGTCACTAAAACAAATTTCTGTACTTTTTACTTGCCAATTAAAATGATTCTGATGCTGATTTTACAGTACATCTTTCCCTCAAGCAGACAGTTGTAAGCAGAGCCAGTACTCCATGTCCTCTGTGTTAAATGGGCTTACTGTGAAGCTTACACTAATTGAATAAGTAAAGACGAGTCACAGCAGGGAGCACATTGGTGCAGTGATACCTGCTTGTTCAGTCCCTTCCAGGTCTGATGCTGCACTAAAACTATCTCCGATAACACTTTCTCAAACTACATGTCTGGAAGTGGTTTAGTTACTGTACAGCGCTCTGCTGAATAAAGCATTAAAGGAAGAGGGACGGTATCTAATCGGTCTCAGTTGTCCCATGCTGCGTCCTTCTGTGAAGCTGTTATAAACAATGCCATGATCATAACCATGGGCTCTCAATGGTATGTTAAGTAGGCTACAGAAGAAAAATAAAACATACAAATATAATGAAACTAAAATAAGTGAGGAAAATGATAGCCTCTCTGTAAACTTGTATTTTAAGAAGTTATTGAAAAGATGAAACTGATTTTGCCAGCCTAAGCTGTAGGTTCACCTTTGGTCTTTAGCTGTTAGTATATAGGTGGTTAGGTGGTTGAGGATTTCAGACTGCACAACATCACTGCACACTCTGTAAGAGATAGTTGATCTGTCTGGTTCTGTTGAGCGTTCTGCTCTGATGAGGATGAATATGATAGAGGCTTACTCCTCAGTCTTTGGTAGCGACTGTCTGGATCTTTGTGCAGCTGATTTGGAGGAGGCATCCTCTTCTTGTGACACTTTCCTGAGATTAATGGCACAACTGCACTTAATCCATAATGCATTTATGTTGCTGCGTTGTGTTCTACGCAAGGAGAATGCAACTTTAATTCGCTGATGAAATATTTTCATCACAAAGACATCACAGAGAGCGAGTAAAAGACGGGGTAACATAACCTTCAGTCCAGTTTATGCATGCATAATCAATGCATAAGTAGAATAAATCCACTACTGCTCTCCTTAAGTCTTATTTCTTCCTCTCTGTCATGATCAATCTAGGATCAGAGACTGAGGCTCTGACCTGTGCAAACTTTACTACTGGTTGGTTGTAATGTTGATGATCGAGAAATTGAACCTTATTCTACTGTTGTACTTATTGTAAGTTGCAGTGATGCATGTATTCTCATTGAAATGAATGAACTTCCATCAGAGAGCAACACAGTAAACGCATTTAGTGTGAAATACAAATCTCCTAGTAATTTATTGGTGACATAGTAATACAGGTGCCTGTGACAGCCAGCGGGAAATGGCCAAGTGTATCTCAAACGAAACATATGCCGTTTGATTGACACGTTTATCCAAAGTGCCTTACAGTACCATGGTGCCTTGCTCTGCCCAGTGAGCCACACCGTACCTTACTCCCTCAAACACACCAAGGGCAAGCTGCAATCCTGATGCCAGTAATGTCATCCAGGGAACATTTGGTTTGAGGCTTCAGGACTGAGTGCGTTATTAAAATTTAAAGGAGTTGCAGCTCATATGGCTGACTTGAGGATATATATATTGTGGACCTATACCATTGTTTCTAATAGGCCTGATTTAAGAGCCATATAGACAGCACAATGCAATTGGGTTTGACCATTAAAATCTTAAATCAATCTTAGATCAATTCAGATTTATTCCTTAAGTGTTTTTAACAAAACAGATTTGTTACAAAGTGCTTTACAGAGCAAAAAAGACACAAATACAGACAGAAACAAGAGATGATAAAACAAGGGATACTAAGAATAAGACTGGGAATAAGACTGAGTGCATCAAAACCCAAAGAAATGGGGCCAGAGCGTGCGTGTGTGTGTGTGTGTGTGTGTGTGTGTGTGTGTGTGTGTGAAATCAGTCTCGCAGAGTAGAGAGGAATTCAGTCTGTCTGTTCAACTCTGTGTATTTAAGCTGTCAGTCATGTGCTGTGAGCAGAGGGAAACAAAGTCACGCACAAAATGACCTCTGTCTGCCTCCTGATACACATTATATTTCCATAACACTTTACATATTGCAGAGGAAAAGAAAAACTGGGGTTGATCATTCAATATCTCTAAAATATTGACAATACAGACCGAAGTGTTTAAGCTGCCAACTACCTTTTTGAAATAATTTGTTTAGATTATATGCTAGGATTTTGTATAGGAGAGAAAGGGGGAGGTGAGAGAGAGAAAGTGAGAGGGGCAGAGGAAGAAGTGATACCGAGAGAGATTGACTGTGAGAGGGGGAGAGAGACCAAGTAAGAGAGTGAGAAAGATAGAGAGAGACAGACAGGGAGGCTGTGAAGGACATCAGTACAGATCAGATGTCGCTGTGGACCAGACAGTCAGCAAAACAGGAGATCTGATTGGACGACAGGGAACAGCGATGGGCCCGATGTCAGAGTATACATTACACAAGATGGACATGATATTTCAGTGATGCGGATGGTTAGATAGATGTGGAAAACACCACACTGCAAAAAATATCCATCTTAGTGACAAGTCATTTAATCTAGTATTGTCTTAAAATCTGATTTTTCTTAAAACAAGTAAAAAATCTGCCAAAAGGGTGAGATAATTTCACTTGTTTCCAATGCAAGTGGAATTATCTCACCCCACTGGCAGAATTTTCCAATTGTTTTAGGAAAAATAAGATGTAAAGACTGAAAGACTTGTTAAGATGGGCATTTTCTGCAGTGTAGATATACTATCTAAATCTAAATCTAAAACTATCTAAATCTAAATCTAAAACTATCTAAATCTAAATCTAAATCTAAATCCAAGGCATCCAGCTTAGACTCTTACATAGCTGTAGACGTCAATAGATACATTATCTAAATTTAACAGCCTGAGCCTAAAAGAAAATGCATAATATTCGTTTTTTATCCGTGTTTATGACCTGTGATACTCTGTAAAGCACTTGGTGATGAACCTGTTTTGTTAAAAGTACTTTACAAATGAATTTAACAGACAGTGAAGGTTCATCTAACACTAGCGTGACATCTCTGACACACTAAAAAAGACTGACAGGCCGACTGTTTAAGAAGTAAACATCACCTTTCACTGCCCTTACCTGCAGTATGTACACAGGATGCCTGGAACTGAGCAGTGTACATATATTTAATCAATGACTCAATCAACTGATCAATCTTCCTTTCTTCCTATAGCACATTCAATACCAAAAATGCAACTCCAGGAGATTGGTGTTTGTGTATCAGATATCACTTCGGGTTCTGGTCGACCAATAGCGGCACTGCAGGGAGTCATGTGGGTCATATTGGGTGAGGTGAGATCATCTCCACGGTGACTGAATTAGAATAGATTCCAGGGGACAGCGAAGTGGTCGGTTAGATGAAAAATCAATACCAGGCTACCAAGGACTCTGTCTTCCTGTCAGCAGACCTCTCCTCTGTACTTCCTTCTACTTGATCTCTTCTTTCCCTCCATTCTTGACCTATTTGTTATTTCCTGCCTGCATTCTCTTTGACCAGTTGTTTAACCTTTATTTAAACAGGAAAAGTTGATAATAATTGTGTTTTCTATTATGACTGTCATGGATACAGACACCACCTCTAATCTTTAAGAAATGCCTTTAACAAAGGGTTCGGAGTAGAAATATGTTACATGCCAGAAAGCTATTTTTGACTAGTGACTATACCTGTCTATTGAACAAACAGAAATTGAAGACATTGAACATCACTACCAGATTCAAGTTCTTACCTCATCACCAAATGTGCTTATAATAAAATGTACAAAATGGAATGCGTAGCTTGCCAGCACTGTACTGCTGCCAAGCATAAAAATGAGGAGAAGAAAGAAATTTTGGAGGATGACATGAGTTAAAAATATTCATGTCTATTATTAAAACTATTAATCTCAATTTGTCAGTGCCTTCCTTGTTCAATTTCCTGGGTAGCATGGGTATATTTTTGGTAGGAAAGCTGAAATATTAGCGCTGCAGTGCATCAGGTCACTACCAGACTCTGGTGACTCATGGTATGGCAGCGAGGTGTGAAAAAGTCCTATTAGTCACTCTGTGTGTGTGTTTAACTAGTCATGCGGAAAGGAAATGATGTCACCACATGACATCATGCCAATTGGCGGGGTCAGATATCCTGTCCTGTAGTTCTGTTGCCACAGACAGCCCCGCATGCCAGTGTTTTCCCATGATTCCAAGCAGAGTGGCATAGTGGTTAGAGAGGTAGCTCTTCAACTGGGTTCAAGCACAGGTACCTGCAAGCATCTGACCTGCCGAAGTGTCCTTGAGCAAGACCCAGGGGTGCTGTTGAGCCCAACCTCTGACCTGGCAAGCAACAAGAGTTTCCCTACAGATTTTCCCTCATATTCCCTCAAAGGATCATATCATTAGCGGTTCAAGCCTGTAGGACTGAAATCCTGTTGTTTTTGTTAGGATTTCTCTTCTTCTTTTTCTGCCTCGAAAGGAATTGTAGCTCAGAGACAAATCCATTATGCATATTTATTTTCATTTCAGCCATTACAGTTTTCCACCATTGTGAATTTTATGCAAAACCTTTTTTTTTTGCTATTTCTCTCGCAAAGTTGATCCAGTCTCCACAAAATTCCTATATAGCATAATTCCTAAATGCTTGATGCTAGAGTAATCAATTTGTACCTATATTTTTGGGATGGGCCCAGAAGTGTCAGATCACATTTGGTCATGCTGAATAGCGCCACCATCAGGACAAATTGGCAATTTTTCTAATGGTAATACGTCAGGCAGCATTTCATCTGCACTTGCAGGACTGTCCGTAAAATCGGGAGATGTAGAACTTTTCCATAATGATGAATCACGCTTAAATTCTCACCATCAAATCATTTGCCCCATGGGCTTGTACCCCACTAAAGGCTTGCAGCTATATTTATTATTTATTCCTGCTCAAAGGTCATAAAGGAACCTGTTTTTTTCACCTCCTACCATGATGTCTGCTAACCTTGATTTATCCAGAGAATACTTTCTGAACACACTCTTTCATCACACCCTAATTTCACACCCAGTCACTGATACAGATCCATGGCCAGCGGCAGATTTTTTTTTCACAGTCAATTTGATTGATACAAACGGTTACATCACTGGCCTTGTTTACTGGATCCCAGCGCTGGTCTCTATCTATCACAGCTCCAAGAAGGTCAGGCCACACTTTGATCCAAAATAGCTGATGCGTAAAATGAACGGCCTTTGGACTTTAATATCTGTCAGAGGAGGGCTTGGGCTCATAGATTGCATGAAGCTGTTGTTCTGCTGTCTGTACAGTTGTTGCTGTTAGTATGACAGCATGGTATGCTCACTGAACTGTGTTATTATGTGATAAAGCCCACTGTCGGCTTGTACCGGAGGAAAAGCAGTGTATGAGGGTGCGTGCATGTTTGTGTGTGTATGTGTGTGTGTGTTGTTTATTTGGGCATATACTGTATATATGTAGATGTGTGTGTGTGTGTGTGTGTGTGTGTGTGTGTGTGTGTGTGTGTGCTTGTGCCAACTCTGTGAGCCAAATCAAAATGTCAGATTATTGGAGCTTTGTCAACAAATCTCTGATACCAAGCCAGCTAACATAACACATATAGCACATGCCATTTGGTGGACACTTTTATCCCAGGCATTTTGCAGTATGATGTGTGAATATATTTGTATTCTGTGGCCCCAGTGCGAATCAAACCCTGGCAGTGCCATGCCAACATGCTCTACCCGGTGAGAGTGTGATGAATACGTTTCCATGCACTTCTGAAACTCCACTGTTCATGGTCGTACCATTTTCTCATACCGCAATCAAAGCTTCGAATGCTGTTTCTGTGGAATTACTTGCTCATCGCTGAGGAAGCAAAGCTCTTAGGTGGCATTTTATTAACACTGTAGAAAATAAATTGGACAAGCGCAGGATACATGATCACCGGAGTTGACATTTGCAATGACCTTCCCAATTAACTTCTATACATTCTTTAGGAATCTTTCTATCCGCTGTGGCTATTTCTGTTTTAATCACTATGTTCCATTCCTGGGTCAGTTATGAATTGAAATCTTCCCCTTTCTTTTGACTGTTTGCTTTAGTTTAAGAGAGATGTGGTAGTTGAACTGCTTCCACTCTGCCAGACAAGATCAATCACACTCGGAGAGTGATTTCAAATTGTAATTTGACCCAGTTCTCTGTCGTTCTGACGGCTCTGTTCTGCTCTGTTGACCTTTACTGATCTGTCACCTTTTTTCCTCTTCTTTTCCCCACTTCTCTTCCTTCCTCTTCTTCTCTTTCCATCTATTCGTTAGAGTAAAGATGCCGGCATCAGGACTCTGGTCATGTTGGATGAGCAGGGAGGTAAGTCGGTAGGGAGAGATCACTAAACACAATTTTTACTCTGTTCTGCTCTGTTGTGTCCTGATTCTCTTTTGCTGCTATTTTTACGCTGTATAATAGGAGAGCTGACGTCAACGGCACATCCGGTATAATTCTGTAGACTCCCATTCCAATTTATGACACTATAATTTTTCTACATTCTCAAAAATTACCTTTGTGGTTTCATTATTACTAAAACAGAGCTTTGCAATTTCTTTCATTATCTGCTTCTATCAAGCCCTTGACTGTCACATCAGTTTCAGCTGGTGTGGCCGACACTATTATACTGGATATGACTGATGAGCTAGCCTTCCGCTTTGCCTCCCTATAATACACTTTTATGCTTCTTTGCTAGACAAATGTATTACAGTGTGTATATTATGTTAATCTTATTTCAGTCTCATTGATGGCCATATTTTAGCCATGTATTATATTTAGCCATGTCCTACAAAGCAGTAGAGCAAGGATATACAGTACTTTAAAACTATGTAAGTGATTTTAACTGTGCTACTTTATCGGTGATCTTGCTGTAAACCTGGTTGCCATGTTTACCAGGACGGCATTTCCTCGCTGCCTGACCGAGAGGTCAGAGGTCAGCCGGTAGTAGATACTTTCACCTCGTCCTCTTTTGCGAGGGGAAACAATGATCAGTTTGACTGGTAATGACAAACACACATCTCTCTCATTCACTCCCCATCCACTCCAGTTCTACCTTTGAAGCATCCCTGGGTTATGGCTCGGCCCACCATTTAAAAAAAAAACATTTTTAGTACAAATGACAAGTAGTATGCAGTAACAGATGAGGTGTGTTAGTGCTCTGGTTTGTAGTAGTGCGGAGGGTAAATCAAGGAGGTCTTTTGGTATCGAAGAACAAAACTTTGAATTGGGGTTGGAGCTTAAAGGGTAACTTCGGTATTTTTCAACCTGGACCATATTTTCCCATCTTTTTGTCTAAGTGACTAAAGGGGACAACAATTTTTGAAATTGGTCCAGTATTGAGCGAGATCGCTTCAGCCGGCAGCCACGAAACGAGCTGCAATGTAATCCGACGGGGCAAATCGCTTTCGCTTGATCCGGTCTGTGTGTAACCAAGTCTCGCGAGAGTTGAGTTGTTGCAGGAAGTTACAGATAGACTGGATCAAGCGAAAGTTAAAGAAAAATGTTTAATTTCTCTGTAGGGTCCTTTCCATAATGTTGTCAGACACTTATAATAACAATCTGAGCCTGTCAGTGGCAAAAACAAGCACTTTTAGTGGACGTACATTGACGGTGCGATTTGCCCCGTCGGATTACATTGCAGCTCGTTTCGCGGCTGCCGGCTGAAGCGATCTCGCTCAATACTGGACCAATTTCAAAAATTGTTGTCCCCTTTAGTCACTTAGACACAAAAAGATGGGAAAATAGAGTCCAGGTTGAAAAATACCGAAGTTACCCTTTAAACTCTGGGTTACGGCATCTGAATGAACAGGTTTGGAGGACACACTCTGAAAAGTAAAAGAGTTCTTACAGACCTACAGGGGTTCTTCAGACTGCAACGAGGGAACCCCACAATGTTCCTTGAAGAACCCTTCATAAGACTTCATAAACCCTTAGGGTACTTCCACCAACCTCTAACAAATGGGGGTTCTTCAAGGAACCCTTAAGGGATATTTTTTCTAGGAACCCCTGATCAACCGCTAGTTTTTAGAGTGCAGGAGAGTGACTGATGCCTGACCTGGTTTAACCTCAGCTCTCTTCAGCAGTTCTCTTAGAATTCAACTTAATTACATAAATATTAAATACAAGATAAAATATTAAATGCCATTAAATATTTCATAGATAGATTGATGTGCTTGACACTGTGAGCTAGGCTGTGAGGCGGAGGCAGATACACATGGGCAGGGTGGGAGATTAACTCCAGCCACCAGCCAAATGCTGGTAAATTGTGCCTACTCTACCAGCACCATGATTTCCAGGTCCTCTTTCATTGTGAAAATGAAAGGGGCACCAGAGTGGCCTAGTGGTTAGACAGACTATCCCATCAAAAGGAGGTTACAGGTTAAATCCCCACAACTAAACACTCTGGATAAGAGCAGCATCTGCTAAAGGCCTAAATTGAATTAGCCATATTGACTTTTACGTATTTGTCTGTCTCGGCTGTCAACAGACGTCAATGTTCTGAGACTTAAAGGAATACACCAACTTTTTGACAGATTGTCCCTTTTATCAACCTACCTGTTAAGTGAGGAGAAAATAGACATCAAAATCCTCTCCTTTGCTCCATTGCTTCATGCATCTTTATGTAAATGGCGAATAAACTTGAAACTGTCAGTGCTTTATAGTCTAGGAGAAAACTTAGCTTGACCATTTTCAGTATATACACACACAGAGCGTCTGCCAGTCTCTCTTTAGGCCTGTTAGCTTTACCAAGTTAAAGGATTACACCATGTTTTTTTTTGGAAAATTGGCCTGTTGGTCGACTCCCCCTTACTCCTAGACTCTGTTAACACATACTGACCCAATGTTTCTGTACTTTAATGTGGGCAAATGTGTAGATTAGAGGCAGGTTTGTGTGGAGGAAGGTCTATGGATATGTGTGTGTGCGTGTGTGTGTGTGTGTGTGTGTGTGTGTGTGTGTACGTGTATTACCAAAGGGTTGTGCTTCGTTCCATGCGTGAAAGAGCAGCCTAATTGGCCTGTCAAAGGAACAGATCGCCTCTCTCTCCCTCCTTCCCCCTCCCTTCCTCTCTCTCTCCAGAGTAATGGCTGACACAGTGCAGCGCTCAGTGCTGTTAACATAGGACAGCAATCAATTCACAGATTTAAATTACCTCTGCCTCTCAGCAAATGTCCTCTACACCTGACCCCTGCCATCTGTCTTTCTCTCTCCTCTGTTTCTCTCTCTCTTCTTCTCCAGTTCACGTTCCTTCTCTTCTTTCTCATCGGGTCTCCTCTCGCATCGTCTTCCCTTTTCTCTCTTGATGTCTACCGTTTTCCCTTCTGTTCCTCTGGAGGCAACCAGAACAGTTGTACACAGGTCGCCTGGAGATTACTTTGGCTACAACAGTGTTATAGCTCTCTCTCTCTTTCTTTTTACTAATCTAGCCTTTCTGTTACTCAATCTCTATCTTTCTCTCAATACGCCTCTCTCTATCGCTCTCTCAAGCTATGTTTCCATCCAACTGTCCAGCAAATTTTATGTCACGAAAAAGGTGAATAAAATGTGTTTCCATCAGCTTGGTTGAAGCGAATAAATAGGCTTTCCCAATCTATAAAAAACAAACAAACATCCATGCGCAAAAAATTGAGAGTCTTTCAAGAATTGATTAGTACTGATCAGTGTTGGGAAAGCTGTTATTGTTGTGTCAGCTGATGTTGGCCATACTGATATTATAATGGCCATACAACTATACATGCATTTCAATCACTATTTATTATATGAAAAAAAAAAAAAGGCAGTAAAAAAAAAACTAGGGAATTCTAGTGCCTCTTGCCATTTCCATTAAGCTTTTTAAATTTGATACACCACAATTTGCAATAAAATACTTCTGTCTTCTCTCTGTTCAGTCTCTCTCTCAGTCTATTTTGCTGTATACCTCTCTCTCTCTCTCTCTCTCTCTCTCTATCTCTCGTTCTCTGTCCTTCCCTCCCGCTAACAGTGACTACTGACCGACCTACAAAGGCCTCTGTAATGTACTGTTGGAGGCCTCACCCTGTTAGTTTACATCAAGAAACCATGACGCAGCAGGATTTTTCCCTGCTTTTCTGGAGCCTCAGACAAAAACTCTGATGCCTAAAACAAGCTACAGCAGCTGGCCGGGGTGGGAAAAAAATAGGTTTCAAAGTCTGTGGTAATTAATAAGTCTTGTTGAGGTGTAAAGAGTGGGGTGTAACTAATCCCCCTGCCCTTCAAAACACACACATACAAATGCACACACTTGTATGTGCACTCATACGTACACACACAGGTTATCCATGCCAGGAGATTTGTCATTCCTTGCGGTGATGCATTACCCATGGTGGAGGCCTCACTGCAGCTAATGAGTCCCTCCCTGCCTGCCTGTTACATGCATGTTGACCTGAATTACACCTCAGTCAGGGCTGATAGATTGCGTCTCTGCCTCAGTAAGCCCCTGTGTCCACCAGGCACTTCTGATTTAGCTAGAAGTGCTAAACATGCTTTGGTTGTAGCCCCTGCTGTTGCTATCGGATTATTGAAAACCTATTTGGAGCACGGCACAGCTTTTAGCAGAAGCCGTGTAAAAGTTTGCGCCAATCATCTAGGTTGGCCCTGTCCTTTACATTATTCCTTACTGTACACAGTCAGCATAGTTGAAGAAAAACAGGACTTGTTTTTTTACCTTCAGAAAAAGCCAATTGCTGCCATTCATTCTTCCACAGAGCGAGATAATCCATCACAGTAAACATGAAGCCTTAATTTGGTTTTGTCAGTTTCTGTTTTATCATTATTTCATTGTGCACAAGCTGAGTGTTTTCATATCAGTGTATGCATTACATTGCACTCTGCTTACTGTCAATCACCTGATACTTGCAGGAAGAAATGGAAGTCTCCTCCAAATAATCCCTAAAACATGTCGCCTTACAAACTTTATTGTCATAGCCATTGGCTACTTTTTGTTAGCCCAGACAGCAGTTAATTTCACGCTAGGTTTGACACCATAAAGTTTGTATTGTAAAAATGACGATTGAACGTTGAAAAATCCAATTATATACAGCATGCATTGCAAAATGATTGGGGGGAATGTAAACTAGGCATAGACAGTAGTAAATGGGCCATAACTCTAAATGACACCGGTATTCTCCTTTAACTCTCAGCGCTGTGGGGAACATGCAAAAGTGGCTCCTATCCATTGAAAAGGAGGAGAAAAGAAGCCAGTGCTGGGAATAGGGAAGAGAGATTCCCAGTGGTCATGCAGTCTAAATACTGCATGCAAAATGCATCACCGCTACACAGAAGATGCTCACGGCTGTGATAGACCTACTACCACATGGAAGCTGTTTTTAAGAGGTTTTCAGCTGCCTTCTACATATTACAATCTATGCATTTCACCTGCTTGATTTATATTTCTTTGAGACACAAAGTTAGACATATTTTTTTGAAGGTGATTGGAGCAAGGATGTAGTGGAGGGTAAACCCCCCTAAACCAAGTTTACCCAGCTTTTAATTTGCTGGAATTTTTTGGGCATAAATCTTTATGACTTTATTTCATCGTATACATCATAGTAAGTAGTATGAAACTGATTTAAGTTACATAAAGATAGGGTTTTAAGGGGAAAAAGGAAAATCATGTTTTTCTTAAAGTCTAATTGATTTTTGTTTATATCGGTGGTTGTTTGCCTTTTGATGATCACTGACTGGAGGTCATAGTTCACTCAACTTTTTATTTACCACTACATCACTGGATTGGAGCATTAATGCTTGTCCCACTGACTCTCATCTTTTCCTGATTTTCTTGGATCAGTGCTCAAAGCTGACAGTCAAGAGGTAGATACACTTACACATAGCCAGTTAACGACACACGGTATACAACATATTAGGGAAATTTTCCAGATAGTTGCACCGCTCGTAAACAATCAATGTCTCAGTTGTGTGAGTCTCCATCTCCCCTTCATGACTGAAGTGGATTTAACAGGTGAAATCAGTAAGGGATGAAGCTTTCACCTGGATTCACCTGCTCAGTCTGTTTCATGAAGAGAACAGGTGATCCTAATGTTTTGCACTCTCAGTGGGGCCAGAACAGAAATTGAAAATAAGCTTTTAACCTGCCCTGAGTAGCTAAAGGATGGGGTTTACCATATAGGATAAAACAGTGAGTATAGCAAGTATAGGCAATCACTTGAAAGTAAATTAAACTTTCAATTTAGTATAGTTTTCTGTGATTGACAACTTATCCAATGCTATCAGAAGTGCTGTGATGCGGTAAACCCCACCCATGTTAAGTCTGGCCTGACTGTCAGGAACTGAGGAGATAAATGTGCTGCTCTCTTGCTCCCTATCTCTCTGTCACGTTCCTCCTCTTCTTAATCCCTCACTTTGCCTGGGATTAGCGCCGAAGGCCAATTAGTTGTTGTGTGTAGCGCTGTGCTGGTGAACTCCAAGGGATAACCCTCCTCTACTCACACATAGTAGTAATTTTCTGCTGTAATCTGAAAACTTATCTCTTCAGCAAAATAAATCACATCCTCTTCTTCCACCTGAATCACACACCCCTCTCCCATATCCTCTAATATGCTCATTTTAAAGTCAGAAAAATCCTTTCCTTACCTCCATCTGTTGGTGATGTAGGAACTGAAGCTTATTAAACTGTTGCACTCAGTGTAAATCACACTGGATAATGCCTAAAATGTGAAGAGACAAACATGGAGAGAGAGGTGAGACGAGTATAGGAGAGAGTGGAAGAGAGAAAGATTAAGGAGCATGTAAAAGCAAGACAGAGTTAGATGAGAAAGCTTTGTGATGGGATGTTTATCTCCCCAGTATCCATATTGTGGTTGATGGTGTCTGTCCCCCGTTCACTGAACCAGAGCCTCTGTATCTGTCTGAAATCATCTGTTGTTTCTGCATTGCCAGAACCCAGGGATCCTCCAAAACCCAGTCAAACCTGTACCCTGTATACTGAGAGCATCTTGGTATTAAAGACAAGGTTTGGGATTTTTAGAAGCCTCTCCTATATTGATCACTTTTCAAATCAGCAGGATCACCCTTCCTATTAATCTGATTGGCGATACAGTGTGGTTTCTGAGTTGCTGAGCAGTCCATTTCGAGTCCCCCAACCTGTTCATGTTGTTGCTGAGACTGATGGTGAGGTCAGAAATTATTGGGTTTGATGTTGTGGACTAGCTGTAAGGCTGTGTCGGTGCAAAATCAGGGTATAATAGGTGTATTGTAGATGCGTTTAGGTCTGATCAGTGTTGAGGAGACTAGTATGGGATGCCAGAACTTATTGCTGAATCTTCTAAGATTTTCTGGAGGGCATTTTATTGGACAGTCACAGTAGAGAGAGGGGGATGACATGACAAAGGATGCTGCAGTTTCATGGTATGCGCCTGAGCCAACTGAGGGACCAGGCCGCCCCTTCTTCAACCTTTAACCTTTGAGTTCAACCAAATGTCTGAGATGGGACGTACCCATTTGAAAACCCCAATGACATACCTGCTCACCCACAGGCCGTTCCTCTAGCATCCAAGACAGGTTGATGGGACTTGTTAGTCATTGCCCCTGTCTTTATCCTGTTTGTAGTGTGGAGGAATGTATACTCTCAATCTCAGTGGTCATGACTGTGTAGTATCGGCACATGCACCACCATTCACTTTTGGCCCCAAGCCTCTCCAGCCCCTCTGTTCATCCCTGTGATTCTTCCCCTGGGAAAGCTGCTTGACTTACAGCAGCAGCTCGTTCTTGGCTCCTTTGAAAAATCTCCTCAGCAGTGTAGACTCTGATAAAATGTGGTTGAAAATGTTATCATCCATCACGTTTTCCACACGTTTTCTACGTTTTTGTGCACTCTCATAACAAAACAGAGGGTGGAGCCAACAGAGAGCCATTCCGCAACAGTTGTAGTTTTCAAAATTTAACTCACTAGACATTGCAACTCTTGCAAAAACAAAAATATCGTAGCAGAGTTGGTATTTACAGTCCGAAGCACTGACACTTCTATATTTGTCTAACAAACTGCTACTAAATGTATGTTGTTCTAAAAATCCCAAACTTTCCCTTTAAGATGGGCCATGATCAGTAGCATAGGCTTCCAAAGATCCTGAACCTCCATTATATGATTGTCTTTGTCCATTGCAATGGGACTAATATGACTTTCCGCTGGAGGACGAGACGCCCCTCTCTACTAGCGGAGAATAACATTACTGCTCTCCCTCTCCTGCCCTTTAACCATTACCAAGATTGAGAGAGGATCTGACCTTGAATTAGAGCTTTTATAGCTCTATGCCCTATTGACCACCTGAGGAAGAACACACTCATGACTTTGTGTGCCTGACCGTGCCATAATGCTTTTCATCACTTCCATTACCGTCGTCTGTTTTTCATTTATTCATTGTTCATTCATTTGCTGTTAGTTACTCTGCCTGTCTGTCACATTTTCAGCCATTTTATATGTGTTTCTGTCTGCTCTGCCTGTCCCAAACCCTCTCTTTCTTTTCTCTTCGATTTCTTTTTGATCTCCTCTGGGCTGGTGTCTGATCCAATTCAGTCTATGGTGGTCCTATGAACTTTGCAGCATCAAGGGAGTTGCCAAAGTTATTTATATTTTAATCTAGCCTTTGTCTTTCTTTTGTTATCTTTCTTCTTTCCTCTACTGGGAAATTTACTGCTCTTTCTATCAATCACTCTATCATCTAGCTCTGCTCCCTCTTGGTGTGGGGCAGCGTTCAGACAGACTGACAAAATTTACAGCTTCATGTACAGATTCCTACTGAGATGAAACACTTATTCAGTAAAGCGATATTTGTCCCTTTGGATGGAGCTAGGAAACAAAATCTGTTGTAACCATGCAGTTCTCCCAAGTCAGCTGAATGCAAGGAAAAATGTAGCAACACTTGATGAAGAAAGATTTAAGTTTAAGTTTAGATTTGTTTATGAATCATTGAGTGTGGCTGTATTTGTCGTTCTGTTCTGTGTACAGAGAAACCCGGGTATTCTGCCCCTGTACATATCTAGACAGGAAAAAATATGGTTTGACAAAGTAGGTTTGCACTAATTAACGCTAACATGCTATCACAGAAACACACATAAATGCATTCATGTATGTGTGTGCACACGCAAGTGTGCGCACACACACACTTAATGCTTGTTGCCTGCTTTTCCTTTTGCATCTAGCCTATACATTTTGCCTCTTGCATTGTAGCCTGTAGAGCGCAAACCATCGAAACAAACCAGTCAAATTCATTTCACTGCTCTCATGCCTTTGTCCTCACCAGAACAACTTGATCGTGTCGAAGAGGGCATGAACAAGGTCAACGCAGACCTGAAGGAGGCCGAGAAAGATTTAAAAGATTTAGGACAATGCTGTGGTCTGATATGCCCATGTATTAAAAAGTAGGTACCGGCCGGGAGCCCCACGCTCTAGCCTGTCCAGTGCTGGTGGTGGTGGTGATGGTGATGTCTGATGTCTCTCTTGTCACAGTCAATGTCTTTTTTTGTCTCTTTTCCTTTGTCTTCCCTCTTTACGCCCCTTCCTTCCTTCCACCCGGCCCCGCTTTCTTCTTCTTCCTCCTCCTCCTCTTCTTCTCTTCTCACGTGCTTTCGTTCTTTTGGTGGGAAAAATGACAATGTGTTGGTAATCAGAACAACTGGAGCGCATCGAGGAGGGGATGGACCAAATCAATAAGGACATGAAGGATGCAGAAAAGAATTTGAACAATCTAGGACAGTTCTGTGGTCTTTGTTCATGTCCCTGTAACAAGTAGGTGCAGCCTGCGTTGCCTGACTGCATGTGTTTCAGTGCCTGCCTATCTGTCTGCCTGCTTGAGCCTTATGGTGTATAGAGCATGGTGAACTGTGGTGTGAGCAGTCAGGCCCAGAGCCACCACAACACACTCTCTGAACAGGCCCACTCTGCACCAACACAGTGCGTGTGTGTGTATGTGTATGTGTGTGTTTGCGAATGAGAGCGAGTGAAAGATTGTGTGTGTGTGTGTGTAGTGCATTCGCATGTGTGTGAGTGTGTGCATGCTTGAATGTGAGTCACTCTGCACAACAGATCAAATGCCACTACATTCACTCTCCAACCGCCATGGCTGTCGTCCTTAAAAGCCCTTCATTCCACAATGGATGAGAGATTCTCTTCCAGCAGGGATCAGCATCAGCAGGGATCTGGGCCACGGTATTCGCCCCCCTCCTACCCCCCCACCCCCCACCCCTCCTACACCCCCCATCACCCTCCAATCCCCTGCAGCGTGATGCTGTACAGCAGGCACACAGTTCAGCCCCAGAATCAATCAACCCGTTGCCTTCTCTCCCAAATTGCTCATTTGAATTTTCTCCATTTTGCTGTCGGGTGAAAACCTTGAAACCCTCAGTTTCGGTGTTTTTCATGTTTTTACTTGAACTGATGGATTACACAGTCCTCTGTGGTTTGAGAAGATGACCCCTGGGCTCATGCAACCCATTCAGAGCGAATTATATCATTTAAATACTGAATGGCTGTCAGGCTAAAACTAGGTCAGTTGTTCTTAGTTCCTGAACTGTTGGATGCAAAGGGGATGAGATGCAAAGGGTTCACCTGACAGATATTTTCAGTTTGGCAGTCAAAAAAGGGCTGCGATTCTAATCAAACACACAACCATAGTGACATTACAATAAAACATTTATGGTTTAAGTGACATTGTATTCAGCCAAGCAATCTGATAGGCCATAACGTGTGGCTTGGCATGATTTACTGGGTCCTATACCAAGTAGTTAACAATCCTTCTTGTTTTCTCATGTTTTTATTCTTATGTCTGTACATGTCTTTGGAGAAAACTTCGGTTTTCACTTCACTTTTCAGATAGTACACATGCATTGGTAACATTGTATAAAAGCCTTAAGGGCGTTCTTCAGTGTGTTTGCAGATAGGATGCAATAGGGGGCACAGCTGAATTTCCTATACCCAAGTTTAACTATAATCAAACATGTACAGTCTTCTACAGTGACTTTATAATCAAACACATAGTGTAAAAATACATTTTAGAGGAACATAACCTCCTAAAATGCCTTACTTACCTTACTACCTCTTTCAGCTTCCATCTGTGCCATATGACCCTCAGATTTCAGAGTTCCACCCCCTCCCCTCTCTCAGGACTGTCCTACATAAAGCAATATATCACACAAGAGTTGGGCAAACTTGTTTTTCGTGAAGGTAAATAACGAAGGATGGCTTCTGAATTCCTGTCAGCAATTTTGCCAAACTCCTGTATGATCCGTTCTCTGCCCTCAACAGTCAAACTATGGCCAGTGAGCCAAGTCTGAGCATACTGTACTCTAGGACCAGTGAATGTATTGTACACAGAGCTATAGAATATTCAAGTGACTGACAAACCAGTGGCTATATTGGTGCCTGAGTTGTGAATAATTTGCATTTGTGAGTGTGAAGCAGGATGCTGCTCAGTCAAGCTTCCCTGGATGAATAAAGATATGCCTTTATGATTTATGCAAATGCAGTGCCTGAGATAAATCTGTGATTTCATAACTCAGGTATCAATGTAGAATCTGCTGTTTTTTTGTCTTCTTGAGGACAAGCCCAAATGAAACCAGCACACATTTACTTAATTTTCAGTGGTATATATCTGTCTGAAATAGGTGGAAGAGTATCATTCCAAAACAACATATATCCATTCTGGAGAAATGCTGCTGAAAGCTGAAATTCATCAGTTGAAATTTTATAAACAAGATGATTCTTTTCTCCAAAACAGAGCAGAGAACTGGATCTTGAGATAAATTTTGGAATGAAGCTCTTCATGTTTTCTGTATGTGAAAGCAGGTGTTTTCGGAGTCTGCTGATTCCGTTTTGTCCAGCTCTTGTCTGTTCTATAGCTCTTATTTCCTCCCTGTCATGAACCACTTGTTATGTAATCCTCTGGTTATGTCATGTTTTTCATCAGATCTAGAATCTATATATGGCAGCCCTGGGTCAAATAGCATTTGCCAATAATTCTTGCTGTTTGTTTCAAACTGCTTGCAGTACCAGATGGGTGGGGTTTACCACATCAAGACAACAGTGTCACATAGAGACACCATGAAGAGTAAAACAAACGGCAAGAATTATATGCGACTGCTGTTTGACTGTATACAGTGTATCATCATACAGATCTATCCATCCAGATGAAATGAAGGGCTGATCACAGTTTTAAATCAGTCTACTGTTCAAAATGATCAACGTTCACTTTGGTTTTTGTTGATGATTTTCCACGATGGATCTAACCGGTTGGCTTTCTTTCACTAGCCTGAGCATGTTGATATGATGTGCTCTGATCCTGTTCCCCTCATGTGTGTTTTTACATGTTTCCCCTCCCCATGTCTATCATTGTGCGCTACGTTTCCTCGTGTATCCGTTCAACTTGAATGCGTGTTTGTGTGTGTGAGCAAGAGAGTGTGTGTGTGTGTGTGTGAGTGCTTGTCTCTCCTCAGTCTGGAGTCCTGTAACTATGTTTTGTGTTTGTGCTGTACTGTATGTGCTTGTGGGAGAGGGTTTTGTTGAGTCTGTAAAGGACCTCGATTACTTTCTAACACAAGCCACATGTGAGCTTATTGTGCTCAAATTCAATTGATCAGCACTCTGGATCAATTATTCACTAATAGATCAAAATTGCATGTATGTAAATACGACATACGTGGCTTGCATGTTGCTTTGGTAGGCGAATTGGCTTGACACTATGTTCTGCATTGCATTCTAAACATATATTCATGTATATGTTTTAATAGTGAGTCACTACGCAAAAACACATAGATATGTACATACACACACACACACACACACACGAACATGCATATACACATTCACGTGCACAGACACTCACACAATCACGCACATACACCCAAGCACATCTAAATTCACAAACAAGTGCACACACACACACACAAACACACACACACAGATCCACCCACGCTGACTGATGAATGTGTGTGTGGTAGGATTAAGGGCGGGGGCCAGGCCTGGGGAGGGAACCAGGATGGAGTGGTGAACAGCCAGCCAGGGGCGCGTGTGGTGGACGAACGCGAACAGATGGCCATCAGTGGGGGCTTCATCCGCAGGTAAGTGTGTGTGTGTATGTTTGTATTTTGTGTATGTGCGCTGTGTGGGCGGAGGGACATTGGTTTGGGTGTGTGTGTTTATGTGTGAGTAAGGGGGGTGGGTAGGTGTGTACGTGTCATGTACAGTTTACTGTAACTAGATATTTTTCCTAATATTCCCAACATCCCTGATGTTGTTTTTGACAGTGAAGAGCAGAGTGGGACTCATCCTTGTGACAGGTTACACATTTTGACCTTGAGAGGAGATTGTCCAGTTGGTCAGTTTAGTTAAGTGATGAGAACATAGACACCAAAATCATCCATGTGTCCCTGGTAGATCATTGGCTCCAGTGCTTCATGCTAACACTTTAGCATACACTGTTGAGTGATAGTAGGCAACTAGCATTATCAAAAAGTTGTTGGTGGATTTTATTGTATTACATTAGATAAATTTAGAAAATAGAAACATCATTGCCTCAAAAACGCCATATTTTTGGAACTATTTCTAGTCAGCAACCATGTATTCATCCGCTGTGCAGTGATTTTTAGCTGTGCACAATCTCCCATCACCCACCACCTTCACTTCCTATGGTGTGATTTTGTGAACTGTAGCAATAAAAAATTCTACGTCTCCACTCATATACAAAATCTTACATCCAACTCGATTATCATTAAGACCATCATTTTTGCCCTGCCTCTTTTGTTCAAGCAGATTCCACAATAATGGTGGCAAAAGATTTCTTGGACATTAAGACCACCAGGGATCCTCAAAATGCCCCAGCTTTTTAAAACAAGTCATAGTGTGAAAAAAACACAGGTGGAGTCACTTCCTAGGCTGGTTTATGTGAAGTTCCTCTAAAGGTAAAAAGGCATTATTTAAACCTAACAGATTTCATTTTTTCCCTCCTCTTTTCCGTTTTTTCCCCTCATAACTAAGCTTCCTCATAACTGAGCTGACAGCTAACAGCTACCGTCTGTAATGATATTTACAGTGAACTGTTCTGGACGAGTGGGAAAATGTTTTTGAATGACAAAATCGGGTAGTGTGTAAGTGGTAGTGTGCTTTGGACACACACTTGACAACCATGAGTTAAAACTGGCCGCGTGGTGTAGATGATGTTTATTGTATCCTTAAACGTCCCTCTGCAATATCTGAATTTCAAATTTCATTTCTTGGCATTTAAGAAAGCATTTAAAATGTGTTGTGTGTCTTCTCATGATTGTCTGCATCACTAAACATGTATGTTTGTGTGAAGCTTGTGCTTTCCAACACAACACGGCACACCTCAACACAAACAGTAGCCACCGCATAACCTTTGGGCGAAATACACTCCCACTTCCTCTTTCTCTTCCTTTGCGTTTCCAGGGTAACAGACGACGCCCGGGAGAACGAGATGGACGAGAACCTGGAGCAGGTGGGCGGGATCATTGGCAACCTGCGTCACATGGCCCTGGACATGGGCCAGGAGATCGACACCCAGAACCGCCAGATCGACAGGATCATGGAGAAGGTACCACGAGTGCTAGGGGACAAGCTACATATATCTTATCATAATATAGAATTATATATCATATATTATATATTTCTTAAAAGTGGGCAACATGAAAAACAAAAAAAATGTTTCAATTAATTTGAGACATTAAATTTAAATTTAAATTTGTATTTGTGGAGCTACACTGAGAAGATCATGGAGAAAATAGGGAGAGCGTTAGGGGACAAACTTACAGGCTCTGTCAAATTCAGAGGCTCGATTTATATTTGTGTTAATGGAGGTACAATGAGAAGATCAAGGAGAAGGTATGGATAGCATTAGAGGCCAAGGTTAATGCTGTACCACTGACAGGTTCAATTCAATTCATAGTTAAAACATTTGTTGTGTTTATGAAATTACAACAGGATAATTGCGAGGCTACATGTGCACATTAAACTTAATGTGCACAGAATTACAAGACTACTTACAATAAGAGTGTAGAATCCATTTGTATTTATGGAATGACCATTTTAATTGTATTTATGAAAGTACAATGACAGGATAATGGAAAAGGTACAGAGAGCAATAGGGAGCAAACTGAATGTGGTTAGATTTACAGGTTCAGTTAAATTCAGAAACTGTATTTAAGGAGAAGCAGTGGCAGGATTCTGGGAAAGTAAGTAAATACAAGATAACAAACCTAATATTGTTTTGGTGTCTAATGTACATTTGGCTGAGCCGTAGGATGCACTCATCTTGATTTTGAGCAGATTTATCCCCAGCACGACGCACTAATAGAGAAAATCTGCTTGACACACTAATGGAGAAAATCTGGGTGAAAATTCTCAGTGGCTTCGAACATCCTAATTGTGTATATTTGTCATGGGATGGCAACGCTGGTGCTACGTTGGTTCAAAGTGTCTCATCATCAAAGTAGCTCATCCCCACTGTCAGCATCTGCTTCACCACATGACCTGTGCGGCTATGCAACAGCCAGCACAACTATAATCCCTCACTCTCTCTCTTTCTTTTTCTCTTCCAGGCTGATTCCAACAAGACCAGGATCGACGAGGCCAACCAGCGTGCTACAAAGATGTTGGGCAGTGGCTAAACTGCAGCGAAAAGTGCTTTCATCCCCGTTTAACCCCCATTTCCACCCGATAAACCCGACCCCACCCCACCAAACCTGCAACACCCGCGGCCGCGCCCCTTCCTTTGCTCGACAGTCGGTGGCGCAATAACATGCTTTTATCGTGATACTTACTCTGTAGAGGTTTGCACACACGCACATATCAGACCTTCCTCTGGCCACCCCACCATCCCCTCCCTCCTCCTCTTCCTCTCCTTGTTGTTAACGTTGTTCTGTGTCGTCTCTCTTTGGCTTTTGTTAAGAAATGATAGTCCTGTTACACGTCGGCATACCCCCCCCCCCCCCCCCCATCCCCCCAAGGTTGTATATAGTGCTTCTTTGATGGCTTCATGGATTTAGATCACGTGTCCTGTTTTCTTTTTATCTCTCTCATTTTTTTTAAAGTATATGTGAAATATAAACTGTACGTACACCTCGCTCCAAAACATCAACCATTGCAGGAACCGCCCGTCAAAGTGCTGTCCTTTCCCCATGTCAGTATTCTGGTGTTGTCCATGTAAAACACACTGCATATCCATCAGTATAGATGTTGTGACGCAAAATGATAAGGCCACAGTGACTCACCATGACGTTATAGCCCTCACAGCTTCTAACCCAGGCTCCCCCACCGCTTAACTACAACTAGCCATTTAATGGATAGATGTATAACAATATTACATCTCTATAAGCAGACCCTGCACACTCAGCTGTTCTTTGTTTGATGAAATTAAACTTAAGTATTTGAGCCATTCGGACATGAAAACATGGCGGCTCCGGGCCACAACTGTTAGTACACCAGTGTTACCAACTCTATTGATGGGACAGTATTTACGCAGTTTGATGTGATGGATTGTACAGTATTCACCTTTTCCTCAGGGAGCTAAATCTGACCATTCAAAAGAAATGCTTGAATATTTAATTGACACATTGTAATTCACGATAATTGATACTATACGTAATGCACAGTATATATCATACAGCTCTGTGTGTGTGCAATAAATGTATTTGTACTTGGTCTGAACTGCATTGTTGGCGGGAGCCTTGTTTAACCATCAGAAATATATCAGGGCATTAGTCATGATAGTTAACACTTTGATTGATAGTGGAAAGGGGTGGAGCTTGACTGGAGGTCAGAGTTCAACAGCAGCATAACAACAGCAACCAATTCAATGATCAGACCTGTGAACAAAGTTAGGCTCCTCACAGTCACAGACATTGGCAGTGGGGTCAACAACCTCTGCACATGCTAGGCCAAACCTCTTTACCCACGATTCAACCCCAGCAATATCAAGTAGCGCATTAAGTGTGTTATGCATGTCCAACCGCTGCTAGAATGCACTGAATAATTCATTTAGCAAGACGAAAATATCTTAACATGGCAAGTGCATGCTCCATATGTAGGCCACACAGAGGAGAGGCCCATGTTTCCTGCCCCCTTGCAATAGTGCCACTCTTTTTGTTTCATGTCTATTTATCTTTCCAGACTGTGACCATCATTGTAAAATAATACCATGGAAAATGCCAATAAAAACATCATAACTGTAGAACAAAAATGAGCTTTGTTTCTATTTTTATGACTATTTTATGAATATGGAGCTGTGAGGCTCAACAGGTAGAGCATGGCACTAACACTGCCAGAGATAGGGGTACAATTCACAGTGGGGCTACCCACACTAACAAGAAAGAAAATATATATGTCAGCAGTCTTGGGATTGTAGGGGGCTTTGGATAAAAGTGTCCACTAAATTAAATGTGTATGCTTACATTAGGATCATGCAGACACAATGTAGAAACTCGATATAAACCTGGTTCGATGTATGTAAACATCATTCCATAAGCTCATACTCCAATTATGAGAAACCCGGTTAAGATGCCTGGCTTACTCCAATATTAAACAGTGGCATGGAAACTCTTATTCCTTTCACTTTTGGTTAAACTGTAAAAGCAGTTTTCTCTGTATGTTCCAAGCTGCTCTCAACTGTTGAGCCCCAAAAGGAATACAGCTCATGGGGTTAGGGTTACAAGGATGTTCTTTACTCCATGATCCTAGTTTTACTATTTATTTAATTATGCAATGATAAAACACAATAAGGCACGTTCTAGTTTGCTCCCTTGCTCAACAGCTTCTTCTCTGTACTAAAATGAAACAAGCATTTTTCTGCTAAAACTATTAACCAATGAGTGAGGAGCATTCATTGAACGCAAGTAAGATTATACATGGAGCATTTAGAATACAGGTTACACCAACCAAAAGTAAAATAAAGGTAATGTAGAATTGTCTTCATGCTTATAAAGAAATATATAAAGTCTAAATCTAAATTAGTTTTGTATAACTGGCTTTTACGGCATTGAAAACTCAGACCCTCACAGTGTTATCGGTATGTTTTTATGGAAACAAAACACATGGCAGCAAACAGTAGTTACTATTATAATGGGATTACTATTTCTTTCCCCTGTATTAGAAGTAACCTAGTATTGTTCAGTCAAAGGAGAGGGTAGCTGAATGGCCGCTGAACCTTTTAAGAATTTTTTGCTGGAAGACTGTCGTTTCTGTTGACGGGACACCACAGATGGACAGGAGTATTTTGGTAATTGGTTTATTCAGGGCAACAAGGATACTGAATCACAGGGTATCAAAGGTTCATGTAAACAGCTTAGCTCAAATTAGACCTTAGCCTGAGTATGGCCCATAACTAGGTTACTGTGAACGTAAACAAAGCCACTGTCAGGGCTAGGGTGTGCCATTCCACCCAACCATGCTAACATTTGCAATCAAAAGTTTGCAATCATGGTACTATAAGGCACTTAAGATAAACGTGTCAGCACTGTTGTGTTATTTTGAATTGTAATGAGATTTCGGCACATAAACTGACCAGGTAAGTTGTTCCTCGGAAGGTAAAATACAATCTGCATACACCAGAAGACCACCTACCTTTTTCATCATGTGAGAGAGTAGTGCTAGGACAAGAAATAAGAAACAAAACTGATAGGTAGAAGGGATTTTTTTCACTTCAAGGTAAGAGCATATTAACAGAGTGAACAAAGGAGAAAGATAAGGGAGAGGGGACATGATAGGGATGTGAAAAGTCTTGTGTCTCCTCAGAAGGTGCAGAGGTTTTGTTGCGTGGAAATCACACCCTTTAGTCAAATATCACCCTCTGTCTACACTCAGCTCATGTTACTCCAAATTTGCAAATTGCTTAAAGAGGTGTCTGATTTCTCTGTAGTGTTGAAGCATGAGTAAATTCCTTCATTGACAGAGTGGTGACAATTTTTAGGGCACTTCAATCTCCATACTCGAAACACAGTGCAATTAGAAATTTGTTTGTCACATATCCCTCTGAGACACACACACACACACACACACACATCCCACCAGAGCTCAGCTTTGCTAAGACAGCATGACCTACTTTCAAAGAAGAAAAATGAGGAAATATAATCAGAATCACTTTATTCAGCCGGTGCAAAAAAATGAACAGGAATTTTGTCTTGGTGATGTTAGTGTTGGGAACATGCTGACAACTCACGGTGACAAGTAATAATACAATGTGATACTATATTGATCCAAGTTGGGAAATTGTCTTTTCTTTTGCCCCCCCCTTCACAGTGAGGTCAGAGGTCAGCTACAGAACAGCAGCCATGTTAGGGATTCAGTGTTTTGCTCAAGAACACTTCAGCAGGGTGGAAGCTTGCCAACACATGGGGCTTGAACCTCAGTCCTTCAGTCAAAGTGTGGTTCCCTCCCTCAAATGCATACCAATACAAATATGTCAAAAATACGATCAAGTATGTCATGTCTTGTGTCCTGTAGGATTCCTGTTTTCTTGAAGCAGTGTGGAGAGAGAGAGAGAGAGGAGGAGGGAGAGACAGAGAGAGAAAGAGAAAGGCGGGACGTACAGCACATTACACTAATGGACATCTACTGTGGTGCCTTGGGCTTAGGGCGGATTAGAGTTTACCACGTCACTAAGAACATAGACACACCACACACACACACATACCCACGAAAGGGTAATCCTCTGGACCTGGGCTACATCCATTAGGCAGCTCCTGTACATGCATGTTATGTGCATCCATACATACATACATACATACATACGCACATACAATTACATTGATGGACACAGGAGTTTAATGTCAGACTAATATGATAGAAATGAAGAGTTATGTTCCAAAATGAGGTATCCACCATTTTTTTTTTTTTAAAAGTACTACGCAATGTTCATTAATTATTTAATCCAAAATTAATGTCATGTTTTAGAATGAAATCCCTAATTTTTTCTGTTCCTCAGTGCATGCTCTGCTATTATAAAAGCTCTTTGCTTGCAGACCAATCACTGAAACAACCTACATTGTTGTACACTAATGGCTTAGGAATGTTTTTTAAATCAATACCTCCCCCTAGCTGTAGACTTCAGTGAAGCATCACCTCTGCTGGTATTATATTAGTCTAGTTATGTCCAGGCCAGTGGTCTCATCTTAGGAGGGTTTTAAGGGTTTTAAAGGGTTTTAAACCACTGGTCTAGCCTATCATTTGAAAGAAACAACAAACAAGTTTTAGAAAATATTTCTGCTATCAAACTCCATTGTAGCTGTGCTGGAAATATCAACATGGCGTTGCGTCATCTATAAGTAGTAATAGGGATGAAGAAAAACAGAATGGCCTGTTGAAGATAGAAGACAGAAAAAAAAAATCAAATGAGCAAAATTGTATGTTGTATGTAAACAAATTAACAAAAATTACAGAAAATAAGTAAAAAGCAGCTCCTTGGAAAGTAGGGTTTGCAATATAAACATTATAATAGTATTTTAACATTATATCACTTTTCCTATTTCCAATCACCTTTAGAAAAGCGATGAAATATTCTATTTCAAGACAAAAAAAACAACCCAAAAAAGATGTTTTGACTTCTTAAATGATAAAAGTCTTAAATGTCTATGTTATATTTCTCTAACGTAAGAAGAAGATTAAGAGAAGTGATTTTGCTTTTCAAAGTTACATACAACATTTTTGCTGGGTCTCAATGAAATCTCCACATAGCACACAGTTTCAGGATTAGTTATAAGGTCTGATTATTTTTTTCACACTAAATGTTTCCTGGGAGAACGCTAGTTTTGTGAGAAAATGCCAAAAATTTTACAAGAACGCAAATGTTTCTCGGAAGAACGCGAAAGTATTTCTTTTTTTCTCGTCCATCTAGCCTATTTTTTTCTCCACCCCATTTATTTATTTTTTCTTCCATTTTATTTTTGTCTTCCCCATGTTCTCTTAGGGTCTCCATAACATCCATATGCAGTGATATTGGAAGGTTTTAAATATTTTTATTGAAAACAGTTTTAAACGACATAACAATGAGCATGTGGGTGTACATTTTTTAATTTTTTACCATAGAAAAGAAAAATGACAGTAAGGAACACTCACATTATACACATTATATACATTAAAGAAAGAAGAACAGAAGAAAAAACAGCAAACCCAAGAACCCAAACACACCAACATTTACACACCCCACCCTGGCTCAGTGAGAGTGAAGAGTACACATGCACATAACAGAATTTGGAAGTGGTGTTACTTCACACATAAAATAGCGACTCCTTACCTTCGTTACAAAAATCCACAGAAAACAGGAATCGCGGTAATGTCAGTATCCTAATCACAGCAAGCGTCCGTCGAACAAAAAATATGTGCTAACTCGACAAAAAATTATAGAACATTCATTGTTGCTGATTCTGAAACAGTCCAACCAGAACAGGGACGCTGGAAGTCAGTCAGAGTTGGGGGTGCTGAGAGAAAGTCTATATAATGACATAGTGGCGGACTCTATAGACATTATTCACCATAATCTGTGGTTTGGGTATGTTTAACACACAGTTATACTGTATGCTTCTCAGGGTTAAGGAGACGCTGTCCCTTTAAGAAAGTCTGGTTCTGAGTCTGACGTCAGCTCGACGTATGTTGGTTTTTGAGCGCAAAATAAACGTTTTTGTGTAGTCAACGAGAGAAGTCGTCTGTCTCACTTTCCTGCAACTTCTACAATGTCATATTAAATGCTGTGCAACATTCATGATTTGAATGGCCAACATTTTACACCAGTTTTAGAACATTTTACACTACAACAGACAGCAAACTTGAACACCAACATGCTGTATGTCAAAGCAGCATAGTACCATATTCAGCTATGGACAGTTCACACACGGAATGCAGGTTTATTCCTAATCAGAAGACAATTTATTGTTGAGTGAGCCATACAGGTAGTAATAGAACAAGGCACTTGAACTTTAACACACACACACACAGAGAGAGAGAGAGAGAGAGAGAGAGCGAGAGAGAGAGAGAGAGAGAGAGAGAGAGAGAGAGAGCAGAGCAGCACAAGAAGCATACAGCTTTATCATTTTCCCTTATGTAGTGAAGCCATGTCCATCGTGAAAACCAACCTGATTTGAAGGATCGGGTAAAGTTTTCGTTTCCAAAGCGCCTGGCTGGGAATGTAAACTCCTTTGGCTGGAAAGGCTCTTCACCAACGGAGTTAACGCCACCGGGGATTTGGCAGTTAGCTGCCATAGGACCATCCGGAGGGGGGGGGTAACGTTAGCATTGATGTTAGCACTGATGTTAGCTAGCTGCTGCTGCTCTGATCTCTCCTCCTCAGGGCTGCTGGAATGACAGGGGTCCGCCGGCAGGGAGTCGAATGTGTTCTGTAAGGGTTTTTGCTGTTTGGCTTTGGGGCCATTATTAAAGAAATAAGAGATTATTTTTTGAGACATGGTGAACACATGGTGGACATGGTGGTAACCCACCATTACCGGTCAGGAAAAACAACCAATTTGACACAACTGTCCCAATACTTTTGCATCTGACTGTATTATGTAGGCAGCAAGCTAACTATGTTAGCCTTGTTTTTAGCCATGTGTATTCCACAGGTCTGTCTGGTGAACCCAATTACTCTAACATTACATGCCATTCATCATTTTGTATTTCTTTGTAAATTAACTTTATTTTCATTTTTCAAAAAAACGATTTAAAAAATGATTTAAAATAACTTACCCTATACGCTATTTCTCATTCAATTTCATGACGTGTGTGGTGCATGGATTTATTAGATGAGGATGGTCAGATGATTGGCATGTATTATACCCAAATTAAGGAGAAGAGTTTACTTCCTTCGAGTGGACGAATTTGCACCGTTAGTCCTGAAAGTCTTGCAGCATTTGCAGTCATCGGTGTCTCTTGTCTATGAGGTTTGCCCTCTTCATGATAAAAAGAGACATCTCTTTCGTTGTTAGGAAATCTGCCAAAGAAAACTGCAGTCAACTGGTTAAGGATGGTCGGATGATTGCCATGTATTATACCCAAATTAAGAAGAAGAGTGTACTTCCTTTGAGTGGACGAATTTGCACCGTTTGTCCTGAGAGTCTTGCAGAATTTGCAGTCATCGGTGTCTCTTGTCTTAAGGCTACGAGGTTTGCCCTCTTCATGATAAAAAGGGACGTCTCTTTCGTTGTTAGGAAATCTGCCAAAGAAAAGTGCAGTCAACTGGTTAAGGATGGTCGGATGATTGTCATGTAGCTATTATGCCCAAATTAAGAAGAATAGTTTACTTCCATAAGAGTGGAGAACGTCACGCCGCGTTCAGTGCCATGCTGTATAAAGTAGAAGATGAATCAATGACTCATCTCTACATCATACATGTAAAAATGAAAACAGTAACTTTATGAAATGCAAAATACACTGCTAGTCTTACTTTTCAATCAGGGCCCAGCTAGCTATCTAACAATTCATGTTTTTGAAAAACAAAACATGCTATGGAGCATGTTTTACAATAAAAATCAAAGTTTATGCTCACCTTAATCAATTGAAGTAATGTCTCCACCTGCTAAATAAAATGCTTCTTGAGTAGTTTCACCTTGAAAAATCGATGTGAAACAAATCAAAAGAGAGGATTTGGAACGCAAATCCCATTTGGTACAAGACCACCAGTCCATTACGTACAAGACGATCCTCAAAATGAAACGGCACCGACGACGCAATGTTTCCCTTGAAGTTCCGCTTCACAGGTAAAACTTTTGAACCACTGTCTGTTCTTTGAAACAGTTGAACATTTCCAACTAAATACTTACAATCTCTCACATCTTACCTTGGGTGACTTCTACTGTGCATTTTCACGAGCCTCAAATCAACAGGGCATTGCTTTCGGTGTCCTGATGAAATATTCTGAAAGGGCAATGTCCTCGAACTGCAGCAATTGAAAATGTTATTTGTAGAGTCACCTTGACCTCTTCAGTGTAAAAGGAGACGTCTCTTTCATTGGAAATCTGCCAAAGAAAACTGCAGTCAACTGGTTAAGGATGGTCGGATGATTGCCATGTATTATACCCAAATTAAGAAGAAGAGTGTACTTCCTTTGAGTGGACGAATTTGCACCGTTTGTCCTGAGAGTCTTGCAGAATTTGCAGTCATCGGTGTCTCTTGTCTTAAGGCTACGAGGTTTGCCCTCTTCATGATAAAAAGGGACGTCTCTTTCGTTGTTAGGAAATCTGCCAAAGAAAAGTGCAGTCAACTGGTTAAGGATGGTCGGATGATTGTCATGTAGCTATTATGCCCAAATTAAGAAGAATAGTTTACTTCCATAAGAGTGGAGAACGTCACGCCGCGTTCAGTGCCATGCTGTATAAAGTAGAAGATGAATCAATGACTCATCTGTACATCATACATGTAAAAATGAAAACAGTAACTTTATGAAATGCAAAATACACTGCTAGTCTTACTTTTCAATCAGGGCCCAGCTAGCTATCTAACAATTCATGTTTTTGAAAAACAAAACATGCTATGGAGCATGTTTTACAATAAAAATCAAAGTTTATGCTCACCTTAATCAATTGAAGTTATGTCTCCACCTGCTAAATAAAATGCTTCTTGAGTAGTTTCACCTTGAAAAATCGATGTGAAACAAATCAAAAGAGAGGATTTGGAACGCAAATCCCATTTGGTACAAGACCACCAGTCCATTACGTACAAGACGATCCTCAAAATGAAACGGCACCGACGACGCAATGTTTCCCTTGAAGTTCCGCTTCACAGGTAAAACTTTTGAACCACTGTCTGTTCTTTGAAACAGTTGAACATTTCCAACTAAATACTTACAATCTCTCACATCTTACCTTGGGTGACTTCTACTGTGCATTTTCACGAGCCTCAAATCAACAGGGCATTGCTTTCGGTGTCCTGATGAAATATTCTGAAAGGGCAATGTCCTCGAACTGCAGCAATTGAAAATGTTATTTGTAGAGTCACCTTGACCTCTTCAGTGTAAAAGGAGACGTCTCTTTCATTGGAAATCTGCCAAAGAAAACTGCAGTCAACTGGTTAAGGATGGTCGGATGATTGCCATGTATTATACCCAAATTAAGAAGAAGAGTGTACTTCCTTTGAGTGGACGAATTTGCACCGTTTGTCCTGAGAGTCTTGCAGAATTTGCAGTCATCGGTGTCTCTTGTCTTAAGGCTACGAGGTTTGCCCTCTTCATGATAAAAAGGGACGTCTCTTTCGTTGTTAGGAAATCTGCCAAAGAAAAGTGCAGTCAACTGGTTAAGGATGGTCGGATGATTGTCATGTAGCTATTATGCCCAAATTAAGAAGAATAGTTTACTTCCATAAGAGTGGAGAACGTCACGCCGCGTTCAGTGCCATGCTGTATAAAGTAGAAGATGAATCAATGACTCATCTGTACATCATACATGTAAAAATGAAAACAGTAACTTTACGAAATGCAAAATACACTGCTAGTCTTACTTTTCAATCAGGGCCCAGCTAGCTATCTAACAATTCATGTTTTTGAAAAACAAAACATGCTATGGAGCATGTTTTACAATAAAAATCAAAGTTTATGCTCACCTTAATCAATTGAAGTAATGTCTCCACCTGCTAAATAAAATGCTTCTTGAGTAGTTTCACCTTGAAAAATCGATGTGAAACAAATCAAAAGAGAGGATTTGGAACGCAAATCCCATTTGGTACAAGACCACCAGTCCATTACGTACAAGACGATCCTCAAAATGAAACGGCACCGACGACGCAATGTTTCCCTTGAAGTTCCGCTTCACAGGTAAAACTTTTGAACCACTGTCTGTTCTTTGAAACAGTTGAACATTTCCAACTAAATACTTACAATCTCTCACATCTTACCTTGGGTGACTTCTACTGTGCATTTTCACGAGCCTCAAATCAACAGGGCATTGCTTTCGGTGTCCTGATGAAATATTCTGAAAGGGCAATGTCCTCGAACTGCAGCAATTGAAAATGTTATTTGTAGAGTCACCTTGACCTCTTCAGTGTAAAAGGAGACGTCTCTTTCATTGGAAATCTGCCAAAGAAAACTGCAGTCAACTGGTTAAGGATGGTCGGATGATTGCCATGTATTATACCCAAATTAAGAAGAAGAGTGTACTTCCTTTGAGTGGACAAATTTGCACCGTTTGTCCTGAGAGTCTTGCAGAATTTGCAGTCATCGGTGTCTCTTGTCTTGAGGCTACGAGGTTTGCCCTCTTCATGATAAAAAGGGACGTCTCTTTCGTTGTTAGGAAATCTGCCAAAGAAAAGTGCAGTCAACTGGTTAAGGATGGTCGGATGATTGTCATGTAGCTATTATGCCCAAATTAAGAAGAATAGTTTACTTCCATAAGAGTGGAGAACGTCACGCCGCGTTCAGTGCCATGCTGTATAAAGTAGAAGATGAATCAATGACTCATCTGTACATCATACATGTAAAAATGAAAACAGTAACTTTACGAAATGCAAAATACACTGCTAGTCTTACTTTTCACTCAGGGCCCAGCTAGCTATCTAACAATTCATGTTTTTGAAAAACAAAACATGCTATGGAGCATGTTTTACAATAAAAATCAAAGTTTATGCTCACCTTAATCAATTGAAGTTATGTCTCCACCTGCTAAATAAAATGCTTCTTGAGTAGTTTCACCTTGAAAAATCGATGTGAAACAAATCAAAAGAGAGGATTTGGAACGCAAATCCCATTTGGTACAAGACCACCAGTCCATTACGTACAAGACGATCCTCAAAATGAAACGGCACCGACGACGCAATGTTTCCCTTGAAGTTCCGCTTCACAGGTAAAACTTTTGAACCACTGTCTGTTCTTTGAAACAGTTGAACATTTCCAACTAAATACTTACAATCTCTCACATCTTACCTTGGGTGACTTCTACTGTGCATTTTCACGAGCCTCAAATCAACAGGGCATTGCTTTCGGTGTCCTGATGAAATATTCTGAAAGGGCAATGTCCTCGAACTGCAGCAATTGAAAATGTTATTTGTAGAGTCACCTTGACCTCTTCAGTGTAAAAGGAGACGTCTCTTTCATTGGAAATCTGCCAAAGAAAACTGCAGTCAACTGGTTAAGGATGGTCGGATGATTGCCATGTATTATACCCAAATTAAGAAGAAGAGTGTACTTCCTTTGAGTGGACGAATTTGCACCGTTTGTCCTGAGAGTCTTGCAGAATTTGCAGTCATCGGTGTCTCTTGTCTTAAGGCTACGAGGTTTGCCCTCTTCATGATAAAAAGGGACGTCTCTTTCGTTGTTAGGAAATCTGCCAAAGAAAAGTGCAGTCAACTGGTTAAGGATGGTCGGATGATTGTCATGTAGCTATTATGCCCAAATTAAGAAGAATAGTTTACTTCCATAAGAGTGGAGAACGTCACGCCGCGTTCAGTGCCATGCTGTATAAAGTAGAAGATGAATCAATGACTCATCTCTACATCATACATGTAAAAATGAAAACAGTAACTTTATGAAATGCAAAATACACTGCTAGTCTTACTTTTCAATCAGGGCCCAGCTAGCTATCTAACAATTCATGTTTTTGAAAAACAAAACATGCTATGGAGCATGTTTTACAATAAAAATCAAAGTTTATGCTCACCTTAATCAATTGAAGTTATGTCTCCACCTGCTAAATAAAATGCTTCTTGAGTAGTTTCACCTTGAAAAATCGATGTGAAACAAATCAAAAGAGAGGATTTGGAACGCAAATCCCATTTGGTACAAGACCACCAGTCCATTACGTACAAGACGATCCTCAAAATGAAACGGCACCGACGACGCAATGTTTCCCTTGAAGTTCCGCTTCACAGGTAAAACTTTTGAACCACTGTCTGTTCTTTGAAACAGTTGAACATTTCCAACTAAATACTTACAATCTCTCACATCTTACCTTGGGTGACTTCTACTGTGCATTTTCACGAGCCTCAAATCAACAGGGCATTGCTTTCGGTGTCCTGATGAAATATTCTGAAAGGGCAATGTCCTCGAACTGCAGCAATTGAAAATGTTATTTGTAGAGTCACCTTGACCTCTTCAGTGTAAAAGGAGACGTCTCTTTCATTGGAAATCTGCCAAAGAAAACTGCAGTCAACTGGTTAAGGATGGTCGGATGATTGCCATGTATTATACCCAAATTAAGAAGAAGAGTGTACTTCCTTTGAGTGGACGAATTTGCACCGTTTGTCCTGAGAGTCTTGCAGAATTTGCAGTCATCGGTGTCTCTTGTCTTAAGGCTACGAGGTTTGCCCTCTTCATGATAAAAAGGGACGTCTCTTTCGTTGTTAGGAAATCTGCCAAAGAAAAGTGCAGTCAACTGGTTAAGGATGGTCGGATGATTGTCATGTAGCTATTATGCCCAAATTAAGAAGAATAGTTTACTTCCATAAGAGTGGAGAACGTCACGCCGCGTTCAGTGCCATGCTGTATAAAGTAGAAGATGAATCAATGACTCATCTGTACATCATACATGTAAAAATGAAAACAGTAACTTTACGAAATGCAAAATACACTGCTAGTCTTACTTTTCAATCAGGGCCCAGCTAGCTATCTAACAATTCATGTTTTTGAAAAACAAAACATGCTATGGAGCATGTTTTACAATAAAAATCAAAGTTTATGCTCACCTTAATCAATTGAAGTAATGTCTCCACCTGCTAAATAAAATGCTTCTTGAGTAGTTTCACCTTGAAAAATCGATGTGAAACAAATCAAAAGAGAGGATTTGGAACGCAAATCCCATTTGGTACAAGACCACCAGTCCATTACGTACAAGACGATCCTCAAAATGAAACGGCACCGACGACGCAATGTTTCCCTTGAAGTTCCGCTTCACAGGTAAAACTTTTGAACCACTGTCTGTTCTTTGAAACAGTTGAACATTTCCAACTAAATACTTACAATCTCTCACATCTTACCTTGGGTGACTTCTACTGTGCATTTTCACGAGCCTCAAATCAACAGGGCATTGCTTTCGGTGTCCTGATGAAATATTCTGAAAGGGCAATGTCCTCGAACTGCAGCAATTGAAAATGTTATTTGTAGAGTCACCTTGACCTCTTCAGTGTAAAAGGAGACGTCTCTTTCATTGGAAATCTGCCAAAGAAAACTGCAGTCAACTGGTTAAGGATGGTCGGATGATTGCCATGTATTATACCCAAATTAAGAAGAAGAGTGTACTTCCTTTGAGTGGACGAATTTGCACCGTTTGTCCTGAGAGTCTTGCAGAATTTGCAGTCATCGGTGTCTCTTGTCTTGAGGCTACGAGGTTTGCCCTCTTCATGATAAAAAGGGACGTCTCTTTCGTTGTTAGGAAATCTGCCAAAGAAAAGTGCAGTCAACTGGTTAAGGATGGTCGGATGATTGTCATGTAGCTATTATGCCCAAATTAAGAAGAATAGTTTACTTCCATAAGAGTGGAGAACGTCACGCCGCGTTCAGTGCCATGCTGTATAAAGTAGAAGATGAATCAATGACTCATCTGTACATCATACATGTAAAAATGAAAACAGTAACTTTACGAAATGCAAAATACACTGCTAGTCTTACTTTTCACTCAGGGCCCAGCTAGCTATCTAACAATTCATGTTTTTGAAAAACAAAACATGCTATGGAGCATGTTTTACAATAAAAATCAAAGTTTATGCTCACCTTAATCAATTGAAGTTATGTCTCCACCTGCTAAATAAAATGCTTCTTGAGTAGTTTCACCTTGAAAAATCGATGTGAAACAAATCAAAAGAGAGGATTTGGAACGCAAATCCCATTTGGTACAAGACCACCAGTCCATTACGTACAAGACGATCCTCAAAATGAAACGGCACCGACGACGCAATGTTTCCCTTGAAGTTCCGCTTCACAGGTAAAACTTTTGAACCACTGTCTGTTCTTTGAAACAGTTGAACATTTCCAACTAAATACTTACAATCTCTCACATCTTACCTTGGGTGACTTCTACTGTGCATTTTCACGAGCCTCAAATCAACAGGGCATTGCTTTCGGTGTCCTGATGAAATATTCTGAAAGGGCAATGTCCTCGAACTGCAGCAATTGAAAATGTTATTTGTAGAGTCACCTTGACCTCTTCAGTGTAAAAGGAGACGTCTCTTTCATTGGAAATCTGCCAAAGAAAACTGCAGTCAACTGGTTAAGGATGGTCGGATGATTGCCATGTATTATACCCAAATTAAGAAGAAGAGTGTACTTCCTTTGAGTGGACGAATTTGCACCGTTTGTCCTGAGAGTCTTGCAGAATTTGCAGTCATCGGTGTCTCTTGTCTTAAGGCTACGAGGTTTGCCCTCTTCATGATAAAAAGGGACGTCTCTTTCGTTGTTAGGAAATCTGCCAAAGAAAAGTGCAGTCAACTGGTTAAGGATGGTCGGATGATTGTCATGTAGCTATTATGCCCAAATTAAGAAGAATAGTTTACTTCCATAAGAGTGGAGAACGTCACGCCGCGTTCAGTGCCATGCTGTATAAAGTAGAAGATGAATCAATGACTCATCTCTACATCATACATGTAAAAATGAAAACAGTAACTTTATGAAATGCAAAATACACTGCTAGTCTTACTTTTCAATCAGGGCCCAGCTAGCTATCTAACAATTCATGTTTTTGAAAAACAAAACATGCTATGGAGCATGTTTTACAATAAAAATCAAAGTTTATGCTCACCTTAATCAATTGAAGTAATGTCTCCACCTGCTAAATAAAATGCTTCTTGAGTAGTTTCACCTTGAAAAATCGATGTGAAACAAATCAAAAGAGAGGATTTGGAACGCAAATCCCATTTGGTACAAGACCACCAGTCCATTACGTACAAGACGATCCTCAAAATGAAACGGCACCGACGACGCAATGTTTCCCTTGAAGTTCCGCTTCACAGGTAAAACTTTTGAACCACTGTCTGTTCTTTGAAACAGTTGAACATTTCCAACTAAATACTTACAATCTCTCACATCTTACCTTGGGTGACTTCTACTGTGCATTTTCACGAGCCTCAAATCAACAGGGCATTGCTTTCGGTGTCCTGATGAAATATTCTGAAAGGGCAATGTCCTCGAACTGCAGCAATTGAAAATGTTATTTGTAGAGTCACCTTGACCTCTTCAGTGTAAAAGGAGACGTCTCTTTCATTGGAAATCTGCCAAAGAAAACTGCAGTCAACTGGTTAAGGATGGTCGGATGATTGCCATGTATTATACCCAAATTAAGAAGAAGAGTGTACTTCCTTTGAGTGGACGAATTTGCACCGTTTGTCCTGAGAGTCTTGCAGAATTTGCAGTCATCGGTGTCTCTTGTCTTAAGGCTACGAGGTTTGCCCTCTTCATGATAAAAAGGGACGTCTCTTTCGTTGTTAGGAAATCTGCCAAAGAAAAGTGCAGTCAACTGGTTAAGGATGGTCGGATGATTGTCATGTAGCTATTATGCCCAAATTAAGAAGAATAGTTTACTTCCATAAGAGTGGAGAACGTCACGCCGCGTTCAGTGCCATGCTGTATAAAGTAGAAGATGAATCAATGACTCATCTGTACATCATACATGTAAAAATGAAAACAGTAACTTTATGAAATGCAAAATACACTGCTAGTCTTACTTTTCAATCAGGGCCCAGCTAGCTATCTAACAATTCATGTTTTTGAAAAACAAAACATGCTATGGAGCATGTTTTACAATAAAAATCAAAGTTTATGCTCACCTTAATCAATTGAAGTTATGTCTCCACCTGCTAAATAAAATGCTTCTTGAGTAGTTTCACCTTGAAAAATCGATGTGAAACAAATCAAAAGAGAGGATTTGGAACGCAAATCCCATTTGGTACAAGACCACCAGTCCATTACGTACAAGACGATCCTCAAAATGAAACGGCACCGACGACGCAATGTTTCCCTTGAAGTTCCGCTTCACAGGTAAAACTTTTGAACCACTGTCTGTTCTTTGAAACAGTTGAACATTTCCAACTAAATACTTACAATCTCTCACATCTTACCTTGGGTGACTTCTACTGTGCATTTTCACGAGCCTCAAATCAACAGGGCATTGCTTTCGGTGTCCTGATGAAATATTCTGAAAGGGCAATGTCCTCGAACTGCAGCAATTGAAAATGTTATTTGTAGAGTCACCTTGACCTCTTCAGTGTAAAAGGAGACGTCTCTTTCATTGGAAATCTGCCAAAGAAAACTGCAGTCAACTGGTTAAGGATGGTCGGATGATTGCCATGTATTATACCCAAATTAAGAAGAAGAGTGTACTTCCTTTGAGTGGACGAATTTGCACCGTTTGTCCTGAGAGTCTTGCAGAATTTGCAGTCATCGGTGTCTCTTGTCTTAAGGCTACGAGGTTTGCCCTCTTCATGATAAAAAGGGACGTCTCTTTCGTTGTTAGGAAATCTGCCAAAGAAAAGTGCAGTCAACTGGTTAAGGATGGTCGGATGATTGTCATGTAGCTATTATGCCCAAATTAAGAAGAATAGTTTACTTCCATAAGAGTGGAGAACGTCACGCCGCGTTCAGTGCCATGCTGTATAAAGTAGAAGATGAATCAATGACTCATCTGTACATCATACATGTAAAAATGAAAACAGTAACTTTACGAAATGCAAAATACACTGCTAGTCTTACTTTTCAATCAGGGCCCAGCTAGCTATCTAACAATTCATGTTTTTGAAAAACAAAACATGCTATGGAGCATGTTTTACAATAAAAATCAAAGTTTATGCTCACCTTAATCAATTGAAGTAATGTCTCCACCTGCTAAATAAAATGCTTCTTGAGTAGTTTCACCTTGAAAAATCGATGTGAAACAAATCAAAAGAGAGGATTTGGAACGCAAATCCCATTTGGTACAAGACCACCAGTCCATTACGTACAAGACGATCCTCAAAATGAAACGGCACCGACGACGCAATGTTTCCCTTGAAGTTCCGCTTCACAGGTAAAACTTTTGAACCACTGTCTGTTCTTTGAAACAGTTGAACATTTCCAACTAAATACTTACAATCTCTCACATCTTACCTTGGGTGACTTCTACTGTGCATTTTCACGAGCCTCAAATCAACAGGGCATTGCTTTCGGTGTCCTGATGAAATATTCTGAAAGGGCAATGTCCTCGAACTGCAGCAATTGAAAATGTTATTTGTAGAGTCACCTTGACCTCTTCAGTGTAAAAGGAGACGTCTCTTTCATTGGAAATCTGCCAAAGAAAACTGCAGTCAACTGGTTAAGGATGGTCGGATGATTGCCATGTATTATACCCAAATTAAGAAGAAGAGTGTACTTCCTTTGAGTGGACGAATTTGCACCGTTTGTCCTGAGAGTCTTGCAGAATTTGCAGTCATCGGTGTCTCTTGTCTTGAGGCTACGAGGTTTGCCCTCTTCATGATAAAAAGGGACGTCTCTTTCGTTGTTAGGAAATCTGCCAAAGAAAAGTGCAGTCAACTGGTTAAGGATGGTCGGATGATTGTCATGTAGCTATTATGCCCAAATTAAGAAGAATAGTTTACTTCCATAAGAGTGGAGAACGTCACGCCGCGTTCAGTGCCATGCTGTATAAAGTAGAAGATGAATCAATGACTCATCTGTACATCATACATGTAAAAATGAAAACAGTAACTTTACGAAATGCAAAATACACTGCTAGTCTTACTTTTCACTCAGGGCCCAGCTAGCTATCTAACAATTCATGTTTTTGAAAAACAAAACATGCTATGGAGCATGTTTTACAATAAAAATCAAAGTTTATGCTCACCTTAATCAATTGAAGTTATGTCTCCACCTGCTAAATAAAATGCTTCTTGAGTAGTTTCACCTTGAAAAATCGATGTGAAACAAATCAAAAGAGAGGATTTGGAACGCAAATCCCATTTGGTACAAGACCACCAGTCCATTACGTACAAGACGATCCTCAAAATGAAACGGCACCGACGACGCAATGTTTCCCTTGAAGTTCCGCTTCACAGGTAAAACTTTTGAACCACTGTCTGTTCTTTGAAACAGTTGAACATTTCCAACTAAATACTTACAATCTCTCACATCTTACCTTGGGTGACTTCTACTGTGCATTTTCACGAGCCTCAAATCAACAGGGCATTGCTTTCGGTGTCCTGATGAAATATTCTGAAAGGGCAATGTCCTCGAACTGCAGCAATTGAAAATGTTATTTGTAGAGTCACCTTGACCTCTTCAGTGTAAAAGGAGACGTCTCTTTCATTGGAAATCTGCCAAAGAAAACTGCAGTCAACTGGTTAAGGATGGTCGGATGATTGCCATGTATTATACCCAAATTAAGAAGAAGAGTGTACTTCCTTTGAGTGGACGAATTTGCACCGTTTGTCCTGAGAGTCTTGCAGAATTTGCAGTCATCGGTGTCTCTTGTCTTAAGGCTACGAGGTTTGCCCTCTTCATGATAAAAAGGGACGTCTCTTTCGTTGTTAGGAAATCTGCCAAAGAAAAGTGCAGTCAACTGGTTAAGGATGGTCGGATGATTGTCATGTAGCTATTATGCCCAAATTAAGAAGAATAGTTTACTTCCATAAGAGTGGAGAACGTCACGCCGCGTTCAGTGCCATGCTGTATAAAGTAGAAGATGAATCAATGACTCATCTGTACATCATACATGTAAAAATGAAAACAGTAACTTTACGAAATGCAAAATACACTGCTAGTCTTACTTTTCACTCAGGGCCCAGCTAGCTATCTAACAATTCATGTTTTTGAAAAACAAAACATGCTATGGAGCATGTTTTACAATAAAAATCAAAGTTTATGCTCACCTTAATCAATTGAAGCTATGTCTCCACCTGCTAAATAAAATGCTTCTTGAGTAGTTTCACCTTGAAAAATCGATGTGAAACAAATCAAAAGAGAGGATTTGGAACGCAAATCCCATTTGGTACAAGACCACCAGTCCATTACGTACAAGACGATCCTCAAAATGAAACGGCACCGACGACGCAATGTTTCCCTTGAAGTTCCGCTTCACAGGTAAAACTTTTGAACCACTGTCTGTTCTTTGAAACAGTTGAACATTTCCAACTAAATACTTACAATCTCTCACATCTTACCTTGGGTGACTTCTACTGTGCATTTTCACGAGCCTCAAATCAACAGGGCATTGCTTTCGGTGTCCTGATGAAATATTCTGAAAGGGCAATGTCCTCGAACTGCAGCAATTGAAAATGTTATTTGTAGAGTCACCTTGACCTCTTCAGTGTAAAAGGAGACGTCTCTTTCATTGGAAATCTGCCAAAGAAAACTGCAGTCAACTGGTTAAGGATGGTCGGATGATTGCCATGTATTATACCCAAATTAAGAAGAAGAGTGTACTTCCTTTGAGTGGACGAATTTGCACCGTTTGTCCTGAGAGTCTTGCAGAATTTGCAGTCATCGGTGTCTCTTGTCTTAAGGCTACGAGGTTTGCCCTCTTCATGATAAAAAGGGACGTCTCTTTCGTTGTTAGGAAATCTGCCAAAGAAAAGTGCAGTCAACTGGTTAAGGATGGTCGGATGATTGTCATGTAGCTATTATGCCCAAATTAAGAAGAATAGTTTACTTCCATAAGAGTGGAGAACGTCACGCCGCGTTCAGTGCCATGCTGTATAAAGTAGAAGATGAATCAATGACTCATCTGTACATCATACATGTAAAAATGAAAACAGTAACTTTACGAAATGCAAAATACACTGCTAGTCTTACTTTTCAATCAGGGCCCAGCTAGCTATCTAACAATTCATGTTTTTGAAAAACAAAACATGCTATGGAGCATGTTTTACAATAAAAATCAAAGTTTTTGCTCACCTTAATCAATTGAAGTTATGTCTCCACCTGCTAAATAAAATGCTTCTTGAGTAGTTTCACCTTGAAAAATCGATGTGAAACAAATCAAAAGAGAGGATTTGGAACGCAAATCCCATTTGGTACAAGACCACCAGTCCATTACGTACAAGACGATCCTCAAAATGAAACGGCACCGACGACGCAATGTTTCCCTTGAAGTTCCGCTTCACAGGTAAAACTTTTGAACCACTGTCTGTTCTTTGAAACAGTTGAACATTTCCAACTAAATACTTACAATCTCTCACATCTTACCTTGGGTGACTTCTACTGTGCATTTTCACGAGCCTCAAATCAACAGGGCATTGCTTTCGGTGTCCTGATGAAATATTCTGAAAGGGCAATGTCCTCGAACTGCAGCAATTGAAAATGTTATTTGTAGAGTCACCTTGACCTCTTCAGTGTAAAAGGAGACGTCTCTTTCATTGGAAATCTGCCAAAGAAAACTGCAGTCAACTGGTTAAGGATGGTCGGATGATTGCCATGTATTATACCCAAATTAAGAAGAAGAGTGTACTTCCTTTGAGTGGACGAATTTGCACCGTTTGTCCTGAGAGTCTTGCAGAATTTGCAGTCATCGGTGTCTCTTGTCTTAAGGCTACGAGGTTTGCCCTCTTCATGATAAAAAGGGACGTCTCTTTCGTTGTTAGGAAATCTGCCAAAGAAAAGTGCAGTCAACTGGTTAAGGATGGTCGGATGATTGTCATGTAGCTATTATGCCCAAATTAAGAAGAATAGTTTACTTCCATAAGAGTGGAGAACGTCACGCCGCGTTCAGTGCCATGCTGTATAAAGTAGAAGATGAATCAATGACTCATCTGTACATCATACATGTAAAAATGAAAACAGTAACTTTACGAAATGCAAAATACACTGCTAGTCTTACTTTTCACTCAGGGCCCAGCTAGCTATCTAACAATTCATGTTTTTGAAAAACAAAACATGCTATGGAGCATGTTTTACAATAAAAATCAAAGTTTATGCTCACCTTAATCAATTGAAGTTATGTCTCCACCTGCTAAATAAAATGCTTCTTGAGTAGTTTCACCTTGAAAAATCGATGTGAAACAAATCAAAAGAGAGGATTTGGAACGCAAATCCCATTTGGTACAAGACCACCAGTCCATTACGTACAAGACGATCCTCAAAATGAAACGGCACCGACGACGCAATGTTTCCCTTGAAGTTCCGCTTCACAGGTAAAACTTTTGAACCACTGTCTGTTCTTTGAAACAGTTGAACATTTCCAACTAAATACTTACAATCTCTCACATCTTACCTTGGGTGACTTCTACTGTGCATTTTCACGAGCCTCAAATCAACAGGGCATTGCTTTCGGTGTCCTGATGAAATATTCTGAAAGGGCAATGTCCTCGAACTGCAGCAATTGAAAATGTTATTTGTAGAGTCACCTTGACCTCTTCAGTGTAAAAGGAGACGTCTCTTTCATTGGAAATCTGCCAAAGAAAACTGCAGTCAACTGGTTAAGGATGGTCGGATGATTGCCATGTATTATACCCAAATTAAGAAGAAGAGTGTACTTCCTTTGAGTGGACGAATTTGCACCGTTTGTCCTGAGAGTCTTGCAGAATTTGCAGTCATCGGTGTCTCTTGTCTTAAGGCTACGAGGTTTGCCCTCTTCATGTTAAAAAGGGACGTCTCTTTCGTTGTTAGGAAATCTGCCAAAGAAAAGTGCAGTCAACTGGTTAAGGATGGTCGGATGATTGTCATGTAGCTATTATGCCCAAATTAAGAAGAATAGTTTACTTCCATAAGAGTGGAGAACGTCACGCCGCGTTCAGTGCCATGCTGTATAAAGTAGAAGATGAATCAATGACTCATCTGTACATCATACATGTAAAAATGAAAACAGTAACTTTACGAAATGCAAAATACACTGCTAGTCTTACTTTTCACTCAGGGCCCAGCTAGCTATCTAACAATTCATGTTTTTGAAAAACAAAACATGCTATGGAGCATGTTTTACAATAAAAATCAAAGTTTATGCTCACCTTAATCAATTGAAGTTATGTCTCCACCTGCTAAATAAAATGCTTCTTGAGTAGTTTCACCTTGAAAAATCGATGTGAAACAAATCAAAAGAGAGGATTTGGAACGCAAATCCCATTTGGTACAAGACCACCAGTCCATTACGTACAAGACGATCCTCAAAATGAAACGGCACCGACGACGCAATGTTTCCCTTGAAGTTCCGCTTCACAGGTAAAACTTTTGAACCACTGTCTGTTCTTTGAAACAGTTGAACATTTCCAACTAAATACTTACAATCTCTCACATCTTACCTTGGGTGACTTCTACTGTGCATTTTCACGAGCCTCAAATCAACAGGGCATTGCTTTCGGTGTCCTGATGAAATATTCTGAAAGGGCAATGTCCTCGAACTGCAGCAATTGAAAATGTTATTTGTAGAGTCACCTTGACCTCTTCAGTGTAAAAGGAGACGTCTCTTTCATTGGAAATCTGCCAAAGAAAACTGCAGTCAACTGGTTAAGGATGGTCGGATGATTGCCATGTATTATACCCAAATTAAGAAGAAGAGTGTACTTCCTTTGAGTGGACGAATTTGCACCGTTTGTCCTGAGAGTCTTGCAGAATTTGCAGTCATCGGTGTCTCTTGTCTTAAGGCTACGAGGTTTGCCCTCTTCATGATAAAAAGGGACGTCTCTTTCGTTGTTAGGAAATCTGCCAAAGAAAAGTGCAGTCAACTGGTTAAGGATGGTCGGATGATTGTCATGTAGCTATTATGCCCAAATTAAGAAGAATAGTTTACTTCCATAAGAGTGGAGAACGTCACGCCGCGTTCAGTGCCATGCTGTATAAAGTAGAAGATGAATCAATGACTCATCTGTACATCATACATGTAAAAATGAAAACAGTAACTTTACGAAATGCAAAATACACTGCTAGTCTTACTTTTCACTCAGGGCCCAGCTAGCTATCTAACAATTCATGTTTTTGAAAAACAAAACATGCTATGGAGCATGTTTTACAATAAAAATCAAAGTTTATGCTCACCTTAATCAATTGAAGTTATGTCTCCACCTGCTAAATAAAATGCTTCTTGAGTAGTTTCACCTTGAAAAATCGATGTGAAACAAATCAAAAGAGAGGATTTGGAACGCAAATCCCATTTGGTACAAGACCACCAGTCCATTACGTACAAGACGATCCTCAAAATGAAACGGCACCGACGACGCAATGTTTCCCTTGAAGTTCCGCTTCACAGGTAAAACTTTTGAACCACTGTCTGTTCTTTGAAACAGTTGAACATTTCCAACTAAATACTTACAATCTCTCACATCTTACCTTGGGTGACTTCTACTGTGCATTTTCACGAGCCTCAAATCAACAGGGCATTGCTTTCGGTGTCCTGATGAAATATTCTGAAAGGGCAATGTCCTCGAACTGCAGCAATTGAAAATGTTATTTGTAGAGTCACCTTGACCTCTTCAGTGTAAAAGGAGACGTCTCTTTCATTGGAAATCTGCCAAAGAAAACTGCAGTCAACTGGTTAAGGATGGTCGGATGATTGCCATGTATTATACCCAAATTAAGAAGAAGAGTGTACTTCCTTTGAGTGGACGAATTTGCACCGTTTGTCCTGAGAGTCTTGCAGAATTTGCAGTCATCGGTGTCTCTTGTCTTAAGGCTACGAGGTTTGCCCTCTTCATGATAAAAAGGGACGTCTCTTTCGTTGTTAGGAAATCTGCCAAAGAAAAGTGCAGTCAACTGGTTAAGGATGGTCGGATGATTGTCATGTAGCTATTATGCCCAAATTAAGAAGAATAGTTTACTTCCATAAGAGTGGAGAACGTCACGCCGCGTTCAGTGCCATGCTGTATAAAGTAGAAGATGAATCAATGACTCATCTGTACATCATACATGTAAAAATGAAAACAGTAACTTTACGAAATGCAAAATACACTGCTAGTCTTACTTTTCACTCAGGGCCCAGCTAGCTATCTAACAATTCATGTTTTTGAAAAACAAAACATGCTATGGAGCATGTTTTACAATAAAAATCAAAGTTTATGCTCACCTTAATCAATTGAAGTTATGTCTCCACCTGCTAAATAAAATGCTTCTTGAGTAGTTTCACCTTGAAAAATCGATGTGAAACAAATCAAAAGAGAGGATTTGGAACGCAAATCCCATTTGGTACAAGACCACCAGTCCATTACGTACAAGACGATCCTCAAAATGAAACGGCACCGACGACGCAATGTTTCCCTTGAAGTTCCGCTTCACAGGTAAAACTTTTGAACCACTGTCTGTTCTTTGAAACAGTTGAACATTTCCAACTAAATACTTACAATCTCTCACATCTTACCTTGGGTGACTTCTACTGTGCATTTTCACGAGCCTCAAATCAACAGGGCATTGCTTTCGGTGTCCTGATGAAATATTCTGAAAGGGCAATGTCCTCGAACTGCAGCAATTGAAAATGTTATTTGTAGAGTCACCTTGACCTCTTCAGTGTAAAAGGAGACGTCTCTTTCATTGGAAATCTGCCAAAGAAAACTGCAGTCAACTGGTTAAGGATGGTCGGATGATTGCCATGTATTATACCCAAATTAAGAAGAAGAGTGTACTTCCTTTGAGTGGACGAATTTGCACCGTTTGTCCTGAGAGTCTTGCAGAATTTGCAGTCATCGGTGTCTCTTGTCTTAAGGCTACGAGGTTTGCCCTCTTCATGATAAAAAGGGACGTCTCTTTCGTTGTTAGGAAATCTGCCAAAGAAAAGTGCAGTCAACTGGTTAAGGATGGTCGGATGATTGTCATGTAGCTATTATGCCCAAATTAAGAAGAATAGTTTACTTCCATAAGAGTGGAGAACGTCACGCCGCGTTCAGTGCCATGCTGTATAAAGTAGAAGATGAATCAATGACTCATCTGTACATCATACATGTAAAAATGAAAACAGTAACTTTACGAAATGCAAAATACACTGCTAGTCTTACTTTTCACTCAGGGCCCAGCTAGCTATCTAACAATTCATGTTTTTGAAAAACAAAACATGCTATGGAGCATGTTTTACAATAAAAATCAAAGTTTATGCTCACCTTAATCAATTGAAGTTATGTCTCCACCTGCTAAATAAAATGCTTCTTGAGTAGTTTCACCTTGAAAAATCGATGTGAAACAAATCAAAAGAGAGGATTTGGAACGCAAATCCCATTTGGTACAAGACCACCAGTCCATTACGTACAAGACGATCCTCAAAATGAAACGGCACCGACGACGCAATGTTTCCCTTGAAGTTCCGCTTCACAGGTAAAACTTTTGAACCACTGTCTGTTCTTTGAAACAGTTGAACATTTCCAACTAAATACTTACAATCTCTCACATCTTACCTTGGGTGACTTCTACTGTGCATTTTCACGAGCCTCAAATCAACAGGGCATTGCTTTCGGTGTCCTGATGAAATATTCTGAAAGGGCAATGTCCTCGAACTGCAGCAATTGAAAATGTTATTTGTAGAGTCACCTTGACCTCTTCAGTGTAAAAGGAGACGTCTCTTTCATTGGAAATCTGCCAAAGAAAACTGCAGTCAACTGGTTAAGGATGGTCGGATGATTGCCATGTATTATACCCAAATTAAGAAGAAGAGTGTACTTCCTTTGAGTGGACGAATTTGCACCGTTTGTCCTGAGAGTCTTGCAGAATTTGCAGTCATCGGTGTCTCTTGTCTTAAGGCTACGAGGTTTGCCCTCTTCATGATAAAAAGGGACGTCTCTTTCGTTGTTAGGAAATCTGCCAAAGAAAAGTGCAGTCAACTGGTTAAGGATGGTCGGATGATTGTCATGTAGCTATTATGCCCAAATTAAGAAGAATAGTTTACTTCCATAAGAGTGGAGAACGTCACGCCGCGTTCAGTGCCATGCTGTATAAAGTAGAAGATGAATCAATGACTCATCTGTACATCATACATGTAAAAATGAAAACAGTAACTTTACGAAATGCAAAATACACTGCTAGTCTTACTTTTCACTCAGGGCCCAGCTAGCTATCTAACAATTCATGTTTTTGAAAAACAAAACATGCTATGGAGCATGTTTTACAATAAAAATCAAAGTTTATGCTCACCTTAATCAATTGAAGTTATGTCTCCACCTGCTAAATAAAATGCTTCTTGAGTAGTTTCACCTTGAAAAATCGATGTGAAACAAATCAAAAGAGAGGATTTGGAACGCAAATCCCATTTGGTACAAGACCACCAGTCCATTACGTACAAGACGATCCTCAAAATGAAACGGCACCGACGACGCAATGTTTCCCTTGAAGTTCCGCTTCACAGGTAAAACTTTTGAACCACTGTCTGTTCTTTGAAACAGTTGAACATTTCCAACTAAATACTTACAATCTCTCACATCTTACCTTGGGTGACTTCTACTGTGCATTTTCACGAGCCTCAAATCAACAGGGCATTGCTTTCGGTGTCCTGATGAAATATTCTGAAAGGGCAATGTCCTCGAACTGCAGCAATTGAAAATGTTATTTGTAGAGTCACCTTGACCTCTTCAGTGTAAAAGGAGACGTCTCTTTCATTGGAAATCTGCCAAAGAAAACTGCAGTCAACTGGTTAAGGATGGTCGGATGATTGCCATGTATTATACCCAAATTAAGAAGAAGAGTGTACTTCCTTTGAGTGGACGAATTTGCACCGTTTGTCCTGAGAGTCTTGCAGAATTTGCAGTCATCGGTGTCTCTTGTCTTAAGGCTACGAGGTTTGCCCTCTTCATGATAAAAAGGGACGTCTCTTTCGTTGTTAGGAAATCTGCCAAAGAAAAGTGCAGTCAACTGGTTAAGGATGGTCGGATGATTGTCATGTAGCTATTATGCCCAAATTAAGAAGAATAGTTTACTTCCATAAGAGTGGAGAACGTCACGCCGCGTTCAGTGCCATGCTGTATAAAGTAGAAGATGAATCAATGACTCATCTGTACATCATACATGTAAAAATGAAAACAGTAACTTTACGAAATGCAAAATACACTGCTAGTCTTACTTTTCAATCAGGGCCCAGCTAGCTATCTAACAATTCATGTTTTTGAAAAACAAAACATGCTATGGAGCATGTTTTACAATAAAAATCAAAGTTTATGCTCACCTTAATCAATTGAAGTAATGTCTCCACCTGCTAAATAAAATGCTTCTTGAGTAGTTTCACCTTGAAAAATCGATGTGAAACAAATCAAAAGAGAGGATTTGGAACGCAAATCCCATTTGGTACAAGACCACCAGTCCATTACGTACAAGACGATCCTCAAAATGAAACGGCACCGACGACGCAATGTTTCCCTTGAAGTTCCGCTTCACAGGTAAAACTTTTGAACCACTGTCTGTTCTTTGAAACAGTTGAACATTTCCAACTAAATACTTACAATCTCTCACATCTTACCTTGGGTGACTTCTACTGTGCATTTTCACGAGCCTCAAATCAACAGGGCATTGCTTTCGGTGTCCTGATGAAATATTCTGAAAGGGCAATGTCCTCGAACTGCAGCAATTGAAAATGTTATTTGTAGAGTCACCTTGACCTCTTCAGTGTAAAAGGAGACGTCTCTTTCATTGGAAATCTGCCAAAGAAAACTGCAGTCAACTGGTTAAGGATGGTCGGATGATTGCCATGTATTATACCCAAATTAAGAAGAAGAGTGTACTTCCTTTGAGTGGACGAATTTGCACCGTTTGTCCTGAGAGTCTTGCAGAATTTGCAGTCATCGGTGTCTCTTGTCTTAAGGCTACGAGGTTTGCCCTCTTCATGATAAAAAGGGACGTCTCTTTCGTTGTTAGGAAATCTGCCAAAGAAAAGTGCAGTCAACTGGTTAAGGATGGTCGGATGATTGTCATGTAGCTATTATGCCCAAATTAAGAAGAATAGTTTACTTCCATAAGAGTGGAGAACGTCACGCCGCGTTCAGTGCCATGCTGTATAAAGTAGAAGATGAATCAATGACTCATCTGTACATCATACATGTAAAAATGAAAACAGTAACTTTACGAAATGCAAAATACACTGCTAGTCTTACTTTTCAATCAGGGCCCAGCTAGCTATCTAACAATTCATGTTTTTGAAAAACAAAACATGCTATGGAGCATGTTTTACAATAAAAATCAAAGTTTATGCTCACCTTAATCAATTGAAGTAATGTCTCCACCTGCTAAATAAAATGCTTCTTGAGTAGTTTCACCTTGAAAAATCGATGTGAAACAAATCAAAAGAGAGGATTTGGAACGCAAATCCCATTTGGTACAAGACCACCAGTCCATTACGTACAAGACGATCCTCAAAATGAAACGGCACCGACGACGCAATGTTTCCCTTGAAGTTCCGCTTCACAGGTAAAACTTTTGAACCACTGTCTGTTCTTTGAAACAGTTGAACATTTCCAACTAAATACTTACAATCTCTCACATCTTACCTTGGGTGACTTCTACTGTGCATTTTCACGAGCCTCAAATCAACAGGGCATTGCTTTCGGTGTCCTGATGAAATATTCTGAAAGGGCAATGTCCTCGAACTGCAGCAATTGAAAATGTTATTTGTAGAGTCACCTTGACCTCTTCAGTGTAAAAGGAGACGTCTCTTTCATTGGAAATCTGCCAAAGAAAACTGCAGTCAACTGGTTAAGGATGGTCGGATGATTGCCATGTATTATACCCAAATTAAGAAGAAGAGTGTACTTCCTTTGAGTGGACGAATTTGCACCGTTTGTCCTGAGAGTCTTGCAGAATTTGCAGTCATCGGTGTCTCTTGTCTTAAGGCTACGAGGTTTGCCCTCTTCATGATAAAAGGGGACGTCTCTTTCGTTGTTAGGAAATCTGCCAAAGAAAAGTGCAGTCAACTGGTTAAGGATGGTCGGATGATTGTCATGTAGCTATTATGCCCAAATTAAGAAGAATAGTTTACTTCCATAAGAGTGGAGAACGTCACGCCGTGTTCAGTGCCATGCTGTATAAAGTAGAAGATGAATCAATGACTCATCTGTACATCATACATGTAAAAATGAAAACAGTAACTTTACGAAATGCAAAATACACTGCTAGTCTTACTTTTCAATCAGGGCCCAGCTAGCTATCTAACAATTCATGTTTTTGAAAAACCAAACATGCTATGGAGCATGTTTTACAATAAAAATCAAAGTTTATGCTCACCTTAATCAATTGAAGTAATGTCTCCACCTGCTAAATAAAATGCTTCTTGAGTAGTTTCACCTTGAAAAATCGATGTGAAACAAATCAAAAGAGAGGATTTGGAACGCAAATCCCATTTGGTACAAGACCACCAGTCCATTACGTACAAGACGATCCTCAAAATGAAACGGCACCGACGACGCAATGTTTCCCTTGAAGTTCCGCTTCACAGGTAAAACTTTTGAACCACTGTCTGTTCTTTGAAACAGTTGAACATTTCCAACTAAATACTTACAATCTCTCACATCTTACCTTGGGTGACTTCTACTGTGCATTTTCACGAGCCTCAAATCAACAGGGCATTGCTTTCGGTGTCCTGATGAAATATTCTGAAAGGGCAATGTCCTCGAACTGCAGCAATTGAAAATGTTATTTGTAGAGTCACCTTGACCTCTTCAGTGTAAAAGGAGACGTCTCTTTCATTGGAAATCTGCCAAAGAAAACTGCAGTCAACTGGTTAAGGATGGTCGGATGATTGCCATGTATTATACCCAAATTAAGAAGAAGAGTGTACTTCCTTTGAGTGGACGAATTTGCACCGTTTGTCCTGAGAGTCTTGCAGAATTTGCAGTCATCGGTGTCTCTTGTCTTAAGGCTACGAGGTTTGCCCTCTTCATGATAAAAAGGGACGTCTCTTTCGTTGTTAGGAAATCTGCCAAAGAAAAGTGCAGTCAACTGGTTAAGGATGGTCGGATGATTGTCATGTAGCTATTATGCCCAAATTAAGAAGAATAGTTTACTTCCATAAGAGTGGAGAACGTCACGCCGCGTTCAGTGCCATGCTGTATAAAGTAGAAGATGAATCAATGACTCATCTGTACATCATACATGTAAAAATGAAAACAGTAACTTTACGAAATGCAAAATACACTGCTAGTCTTACTTTTCAATCAGGGCCCAGCTAGCTATCTAACAATTCATGTTTTTGAAAAACAAAACATGCTATGGAGCATGTTTTACAATAAAAATCAAAGTTTATGCTCACCTTAATCAATTGAAGTAATGTCTCCACCTGCTAAATAAAATGCTTCTTGAGTAGTTTCACCTTGAAAAATCGATGTGAAACAAATCAAAAGAGAGGATTTGGAACGCAAATCCCATTTGGTACAAGACCACCAGTCCATTACGTACAAGACGATCCTCAAAATGAAACGGCACCGACGACGCAATGTTTCCCTTGAAGTTCCGCTTCACAGGTAAAACTTTTGAACCACTGTCTGTTCTTTGAAACAGTTGAACATTTCCAACTAAATACTTACAATCTCTCACATCTTACCTTGGGTGACTTCTACTGTGCATTTTCACGAGCCTCAAATCAACAGGGCATTGCTTTCGGTGTCCTGATGAAATATTCTGAAAGGGCAATGTCCTCGAACTGCAGCAATTGAAAATGTTATTTGTAGAGTCACCTTGACCTCTTCAGTGTAAAAGGAGACGTCTCTTTCATTGGAAATCTGCCAAAGAAAACTGCAGTCAACTGGTTAAGGATGGTCGGATGATTGCCATGTATTATACCCAAATTAAGAAGAAGAGTGTACTTCCTTTGAGTGGACGAATTTGCACCGTTTGTCCTGAGAGTCTTGCAGAATTTGCAGTCATCGGTGTCTCTTGTCTTAAGGCTACGAGGTTTGCCCTCTTCATGATAAAAGGGGACGTCTCTTTCGTTGTTAGGAAATCTGCCAAAGAAAAGTGCAGTCAACTGGTTAAGGATGGTCGGATGATTGTCATGTAGCTATTATGCCCAAATTAAGAAGAATAGTTTACTTCCATAAGAGTGGAGAACGTCACGCCGCGTTCAGTGCCATGCTGTATAAAGTAGAAGATGAATCAATGACTCATCTGTACATCATACATGTAAAAATGAAAACAGTAACTTTACGAAATGCAAAATACACTGCTAGTCTTACTTTTCAATCAGGGCCCAGCTAGCTATCTAACAATTCATGTTTTTGAAAAACAAAACATGCTATGGAGCATGTTTTACAATAAAAATCAAAGTTTATGCTCACCTTAATCAATTGAAGTAATGTCTCCACCTGCTAAATAAAATGCTTCTTGAGTAGTTTCACCTTGAAAAATCGATGTGAAACAAATCAAAAGAGAGGATTTGGAACGCAAATCCCATTTGGTACAAGACCACCAGTCCATTACGTACAAGACGATCCTCAAAATGAAACGGCACCGACGACGCAATGTTTCCCTTGAAGTTCCGCTTCACAGGTAAAACTTTTGAACCACTGTCTGTTCTTTGAAACAGTTGAACATTTCCAACTAAATACTTACAATCTCTCACATCTTACCTTGGGTGACTTCTACTGTGCATTTTCACGAGCCTCAAATCAACAGGGCATTGCTTTCGGTGTCCTGATGAAATATTCTGAAAGGGCAATGTCCTCGAACTGCAGCAATTGAAAATGTTATTTGTAGAGTCACCTTGACCTCTTCAGTGTAAAAGGAGACGTCTCTTTCATTGGAAATCTGCCAAAGAAAACTGCAGTCAACTGGTTAAGGATGGTCGGATGATTGCCATGTATTATACCCAAATTAAGAAGAAGAGTGTACTTCCTTTGAGTGGACGAATTTGCACCGTTTGTCCTGAGAGTCTTGCAGAATTTGCAGTCATCGGTGTCTCTTGTCTTAAGGCTACGAGGTTTGCCCTCTTCATGATAAAAGGGGACGTCTCTTTCGTTGTTAGGAAATCTGCCAAAGAAAAGTGCAGTCAACTGGTTAAGGATGGTCGGATGATTGTCATGTAGCTATTATGCCCAAATTAAGAAGAATAGTTTACTTCCATAAGAGTGGAGAACGTCACGCCGTGTTCAGTGCCATGCTGTATAAAGTAGAAGATGAATCAATGACTCATCTGTACATCATACATGTAAAAATGAAAACAGTAACTTTACGAAATGCAAAATACACTGCTAGTCTTACTTTTCAATCAGGGCCCAGCTAGCTATCTAACAATTCATGTTTTTGAAAAACCAAACATGCTATGGAGCATGTTTTACAATAAAAATCAAAGTTTATGCTCACCTTAATCAATTGAAGTAATGTCTCCACCTGCTAAATAAAATGCTTCTTGAGTAGTTTCACCTTGAAAAATCGATGTGAAACAAATCAAAAGAGAGGATTTGGAACGCAAATCCCATTTGGTACAAGACCACCAGTCCATTACGTACAAGACGATCCTCAAAATGAAACGGCACCGACGACGCAATGTTTCCCTTGAAGTTCCGCTTCACAGGTAAAACTTTTGAACCACTGTCTGTTCTTTGAAACAGTTGAACATTTCCAACTAAATACTTACAATCTCTCACATCTTACCTTGGGTGACTTCTACTGTGCATTTTCACGAGCCTCAAATCAACAGGGCATTGCTTTCGGTGTCCTGATGAAATATTCTGAAAGGGCAATGTCCTCGAACTGCAGCAATTGAAAATGTTATTTGTAGAGTCACCTTGACCTCTTCAGTGTAAAAGGAGACGTCTCTTTCATTGGAAATCTGCCAAAGAAAACTGCAGTCAACTGGTTAAGGATGGTCGGATGATTGCCATGTATTATACCCAAATTAAGAAGAAGAGTGTACTTCCTTTGAGTGGACGAATTTGCACCGTTTGTCCTGAGAGTCTTGCAGAATTTGCAGTCATCGGTGTCTCTTGTCTTAAGGCTACGAGGTTTGCCCTCTTCATGATAAAAGGGGACGTCTCTTTCGTTGTTAGGAAATCTGCCAAAGAAAAGTGCAGTCAACTGGTTAAGGATGGTCGGATGATTGTCATGTAGCTATTATGCCCAAATTAAGAAGAATAGTTTACTTCCATAAGAGTGGAGAACGTCACGCCGCGTTCAGTGCCATGCTGTATAAAGTAGAAGATGAATCAATGACTCATCTGTACATCATACATGTAAAAATGAAAACAGTAACTTTACGAAATGCAAAATACACTGCTAGTCTTACTTTTCAATCAGGGCCCAGCTAGCTATCTAACAATTCATGTTTTTGAAAAACAAAACATGCTATGGAGCATGTTTTACAATAAAAATCAAAGTTTATGCTCACCTTAATCAATTGAAGTAATGTCTCCACCTGCTAAATAAAATGCTTCTTGAGTAGTTTCACCTTGAAAAATCGATGTGAAACAAATCAAAAGAGAGGATTTGGAACGCAAATCCCATTTGGTACAAGACCACCAGTCCATTACGTACAAGACGATCCTCAAAATGAAACGGCACCGACGACGCAATGTTTCCCTTGAAGTTCCGCTTCACAGGTAAAACTTTTGAACCACTGTCTGTTCTTTGAAACAGTTGAACATTTCCAACTAAATACTTACAATCTCTCACATCTTACCTTGGGTGACTTCTACTGTGCATTTTCACGAGCCTCAAATCAACAGGGCATTGCTTTCGGTGTCCTGATGAAATATTCTGAAAGGGCAATGTCCTCGAACTGCAGCAATTGAAAATGTTATTTGTAGAGTCACCTTGACCTCTTCAGTGTAAAAGGAGACGTCTCTTTCATTGGAAATCTGCCAAAGAAAACTGCAGTCAACTGGTTAAGGATGGTCGGATGATTGCCATGTATTATACCCAAATTAAGAAGAAGAGTGTACTTCCTTTGAGTGGACGAATTTGCACCGTTTGTCCTGAGAGTCTTGCAGAATTTGCAGTCATCGGTGTCTCTTGTCTTAAGGCTACGAGGTTTGCCCTCTTCATGATAAAAAGGGACGTCTCTTTCGTTGTTAGGAAATCTGCCAAAGAAAAGTGCAGTCAACTGGTTAAGGATGGTCGGATGATTGTCATGTAGCTATTATGCCCAAATTAAGAAGAATAGTTTACTTCCATAAGAGTGGAGAACGTCACGCCGCGTTCAGTGCCATGCTGTATAAAGTAGAAGATGAATCAATGACTCATCTGTACATCATACATGTAAAAATGAAAACAGTAACTTTACGAAATGCAAAATACACTGCTAGTCTTACTTTTCAATCAGGGCCCAGCTAGCTATCTAACAATTCATGTTTTTGAAAAACAAAACATGCTATGGAGCATGTTTTACAATAAAAATCAAAGTTTATGCTCACCTTAATCAATTGAAGTAATGTCTCCACCTGCTAAATAAAATGCTTCTTGAGTAGTTTCACCTTGAAAAATCGATGTGAAACAAATCAAAAGAGAGGATTTGGAACGCAAATCCCATTTGGTACAAGACCACCAGTCCATTACGTACAAGACGATCCTCAAAATGAAACGGCACCGACGACGCAATGTTTCCCTTGAAGTTCCGCTTCACAGGTAAAACTTTTGAACCACTGTCTGTTCTTTGAAACAGTTGAACATTTCCAACTAAATACTTACAATCTCTCACATCTTACCTTGGGTGACTTCTACTGTGCATTTTCACGAGCCTCAAATCAACAGGGCATTGCTTTCGGTGTCCTGATGAAATATTCTGAAAGGGCAATGTCCTCGAACTGCAGCAATTGAAAATGTTATTTGTAGAGTCACCTTGACCTCTTCAGTGTAAAAGGAGACGTCTCTTTCATTGGAAATCTGCCAAAGAAAACTGCAGTCAACTGGTTAAGGATGGTCGGATGATTGCCATGTATTATACCCAAATTAAGAAGAAGAGTGTACTTCCTTTGAGTGGACGAATTTGCACCGTTTGTCCTGAGAGTCTTGCAGAATTTGCAGTCATCGGTGTCTCTTGTCTTAAGGCTACGAGGTTTGCCCTCTTCATGATAAAAAGGGACGTCTCTTTCGTTGTTAGGAAATCTGCCAAAGAAAAGTGCAGTCAACTGGTTAAGGATGGTCGGATGATTGTCATGTAGCTATTATGCCCAAATTAAGAAGAATAGTTTACTTCCATAAGAGTGGAGAACGTCACGCCGCGTTCAGTGCCATGCTGTATAAAGTAGAAGATGAATCAATGACTCATCTGTACATCATACATGTAAAAATGAAAACAGTAACTTTACGAAATGCAAAATACACTGCTAGTCTTACTTTTCACTCAGGGCCCAGCTAGCTATCTAACAATTCATGTTTTTGAAAAACAAAACATGCTATGGAGCATGTTTTACAATAAAAATCAAAGTTTATGCTCACCTTAATCAATTGAAGTTATGTCTCCACCTGCTAAATAAAATGCTTCTTGAGTAGTTTCACCTTGAAAAATCGATGTGAAACAAATCAAAAGAGAGGATTTGGAACGCAAATCCCATTTGGTACAAGACCACCAGTCCATTACGTACAAGACGATCCTCAAAATGAAACGGCACCGACGACGCAATGTTTCCCTTGAAGTTCCGCTTCACAGGTAAAACTTTTGAACCACTGTCTGTTCTTTGAAACAGTTGAACATTTCCAACTAAATACTTACAATCTCTCACATCTTACCTTGGGTGACTTCTACTGTGCATTTTCACGAGCCTCAAATCAACAGGGCATTGCTTTCGGTGTCCTGATGAAATATTCTGAAAGGGCAATGTCCTCGAACTGCAGCAATTGAAAATGTTATTTGTAGAGTCACCTTGACCTCTTCAGTGTAAAAGGAGACGTCTCTTTCATTGGAAATCTGCCAAAGAAAACTGCAGTCAACTGGTTAAGGATGGTCGGATGATTGCCATGTATTATACCCAAATTAAGAAGAAGAGTGTACTTCCTTTGAGTGGACGAATTTGCACCGTTTGTCCTGAGAGTCTTGCAGAATTTGCAGTCATCGGTGTCTCTTGTCTTAAGGCTACGAGGTTTGCCCTCTTCATGATAAAAAGGGACGTCTCTTTCGTTGTTAGGAAATCTGCCAAAGAAAAGTGCAGTCAACTGGTTAAGGATGGTCGGATGATTGTCATGTAGCTATTATGCCCAAATTAAGAAGAATAGTTTACTTCCATAAGAGTGGAGAACGTCACGCCGCGTTCAGTGCCATGCTGTATAAAGTAGAAGATGAATCAATGACTCATCTGTACATCATACATGTAAAAATGAAAACAGTAACTTTACGAAATGCAAAATACACTGCTAGTCTTACTTTTCAATCAGGGCCCAGCTAGCTATCTAACAATTCATGTTTTTGAAAAACAAAACATGCTATGGAGCATGTTTTACAATAAAAATCAAAGTTTATGCTCACCTTAATCAATTGAAGTAATGTCTCCACCTGCTAAATAAAATGCTTCTTGAGTAGTTTCACCTTGAAAAATCGATGTGAAAGAAATCAAAAGAGAGGATTTGGAACGCAAATCCCATTTGGTACAAGACCACCAGTCCATTACGTACAAGACGATCCTCAAAATGAAACGGCACCGACGACGCAATGTTTCCCTTGAAGTTCCGCTTCACAGGTAAAACTTTTGAACCACTGTCTGTTCTTTGAAACAGTTGAACATTTCCAACTAAATACTTACAATCTCTCACATCTTACCTTGGGTGACTTCTACTGTGCATTTTCACGAGCCTCAAATCAACAGGGCATTGCTTTCGGTGTCCTGATGAAATATTCTGAAAGGGCAATGTCCTCGAACTGCAGCAATTGAAAATGTTATTTGTAGAGTCACCTTGACCTCTTCAGTGTAAAAGGAGACGTCTCTTTCATTGGAAATCTGCCAAAGAAAACTGCAGTCAACTGGTTAAGGATGGTCGGATGATTGCCATGTATTATACCCAAATTAAGAAGAAGAGTGTACTTCCTTTGAGTGGACGAATTTGCACCGTTTGTCCTGAGAGTCTTGCAGAATTTGCAGTCATCGGTGTCTCTTGTCTTAAGGCTACGAGGTTTGCCCTCTTCATGATAAAAGGGGACGTCTCTTTCGTTGTTAGGAAATCTGCCAAAGAAAAGTGCAGTCAACTGGTTAAGGATGGTCGGATGATTGTCATGTAGCTATTATGCCCAAATTAAGAAGAATAGTTTACTTCCATAAGAGTGGAGAACGTCACGCCGCGTTCAGTGCCATGCTGTATAAAGTAGAAGATGAATCAATGACTCATCTGTACATCATACATGTAAAAATGAAAACAGTAACTTTACGAAATGCAAAATACACTGCTAGTCTTACTTTTCAATCAGGGCCCAGCTAGCTATCTAACAATTCATGTTTTTGAAAAACAAAACATGCTATGGAGCATGTTTTACAATAAAAATCAAAGTTTATGCTCACCTTAATCAATTGAAGTAATGTCTCCACCTGCTAAATAAAATGCTTCTTGAGTAGTTTCACCTTGAAAAATCGATGTGAAACAAATCAAAAGAGAGGATTTGGAACGCAAATCCCATTTGGTACAAGACCACCAGTCCATTACGTACAAGACGATCCTCAAAATGAAACGGCACCGACGACGCAATGTTTCCCTTGAAGTTCCGCTTCACAGGTAAAACTTTTGAACCACTGTCTGTTCTTTGAAACAGTTGAACATTTCCAACTAAATACTTACAATCTCTCACATCTTACCTTGGGTGACTTCTACTGTGCATTTTCACGAGCCTCAAATCAACAGGGCATTGCTTTCGGTGTCCTGATGAAATATTCTGAAAGGGCAATGTCCTCGAACTGCAGCAATTGAAAATGTTATTTGTAGAGTCACCTTGACCTCTTCAGTGTAAAAGGAGACGTCTCTTTCATTGGAAATCTGCCAAAGAAAACTGCAGTCAACTGGTTAAGGATGGTCGGATGATTGCCATGTATTATACCCAAATTAAGAAGAAGAGTGTACTTCCTTTGAGTGGACGAATTTGCACCGTTTGTCCTGAGAGTCTTGCAGAATTTGCAGTCATCGGTGTCTCTTGTCTTAAGGCTACGAGGTTTGCCCTCTTCATGATAAAAAGGGACGTCTCTTTCGTTGTTAGGAAATCTGCCAAAGAAAAGTGCAGTCAACTGGTTAAGGATGGTCGGATGATTGTCATGTAGCTATTATGCCCAAATTAAGAAGAATAGTTTACTTCCATAAGAGTGGAGAACGTCACGCCGCGTTCAGTGCCATGCTGTATAAAGTAGAAGATGAATCAATGACTCATCTGTACATCATACATGTAAAAATGAAAACAGTAACTTTACGAAATGCAAAATACACTGCTAGTCTTACTTTTCACTCAGGGCCCAGCTAGCTATCTAACAATTCATGTTTTTGAAAAACAAAACATGCTATGGAGCATGTTTTACAATAAAAATCAAAGTTTATGCTCACCTTAATCAATTGAAGTAATGTCTCCACCTGCTAAATAAAATGCTTCTTGAGTAGTTTCACCTTGAAAAATCGATGTGAAACAAATCAAAAGAGAGGATTTGGAACGCAAATCCCATTTGGTACAAGACCACCAGTCCATTACGTACAAGACGATCCTCAAAATGAAACGGCACCGACGACGCAATGTTTCCCTTGAAGTTCCGCTTCACAGGTAAAACTTTTGAACCACTGTCTGTTCTTTGAAACAGTTGAACATTTCCAACTAAATACTTACAATCTCTCACATCTTACCTTGGGTGACTTCTACTGTGCATTTTCACGAGCCTCAAATCAACAGGGCATTGCTTTCGGTGTCCTGATGAAATATTCTGAAAGGGCAATGTCCTCGAACTGCAGCAATTGAAAATGTTATTTGTAGAGTCACCTTGACCTCTTCAGTGTAAAAGGAGACGTCTCTTTCATTGGAAATCTGCCAAAGAAAACTGCAGTCAACTGGTTAAGGATGGTCGGATGATTGCCATGTATTATACCCAAATTAAGAAGAAGAGTGTACTTCCTTTGAGTGGACGAATTTGCACCGTTTGTCCTGAGAGTCTTGCAGAATTTGCAGTCATCGGTGTCTCTTGTCTTAAGGCTACGAGGTTTGCCCTCTTCATGATAAAAAGGGACGTCTCTTTCGTTGTTAGGAAATCTGCCAAAGAAAAGTGCAGTCAACTGGTTAAGGATGGTCGGATGATTGTCATGTAGCTATTATGCCCAAATTAAGAAGAATAGTTTACTTCCATAAGAGTGGAGAACGTCACGCCGCGTTCAGTGCCATGCTGTATAAAGTAGAAGATGAATCAATGACTCATCTGTACATCATACATGTAAAAATGAAAACAGTAACTTTACGAAATGCAAAATACACTGCTAGTCTTACTTTTCACTCAGGGCCCAGCTAGCTATCTAACAATTCATGTTTTTGAAAAACAAAACATGCTATGGAGCATGTTTTACAATAAAAATCAAAGTTTATGCTCACCTTAATCAATTGAAGTTATGTCTCCACCTGCTAAATAAAATGCTTCTTGAGTAGTTTCACCTTGAAAAATCGATGTGAAACAAATCAAAAGAGAGGATTTGGAACGCAAATCCCATTTGGTACAAGACCACCAGTCCATTACGTACAAGACGATCCTCAAAATGAAACGGCACCGACGACGCAATGTTTCCCTTGAAGTTCCGCTTCACAGGTAAAACTTTTGAACCACTGTCTGTTCTTTGAAACAGTTGAACATTTCCAACTAAATACTTACAATCTCTCACATCTTACCTTGGGTGACTTCTACTGTGCATTTTCACGAGCCTCAAATCAACAGGGCATTGCTTTCGGTGTCCTGATGAAATATTCTGAAAGGGCAATGTCCTCGAACTGCAGCAATTGAAAATGTTATTTGTAGAGTCACCTTGACCTCTTCAGTGTAAAAGGAGACGTCTCTTTCATTGGAAATCTGCCAAAGAAAACTGCAGTCAACTGGTTAAGGATGGTCGGATGATTGCCATGTATTATACCCAAATTAAGAAGAAGAGTGTACTTCCTTTGAGTGGACGAATTTGCACCGTTTGTCCTGAGAGTCTTGCAGAATTTGCAGTCATCGGTGTCTCTTGTCTTAAGGCTACGAGGTTTGCCCTCTTCATGATAAAAAGGGACGTCTCTTTCGTTGTTAGGAAATCTGCCAAAGAAAAGTGCAGTCAACTGGTTAAGGATGGTCGGATGATTGTCATGTAGCTATTATGCCCAAATTAAGAAGAATAGTTTACTTCCATAAGAGTGGAGAACGTCACGCCGCGTTCAGTGCCATGCTGTATAAAGTAGAAGATGAATCAATGACTCATCTGTACATCATACATGTAAAAATGAAAACAGTAACTTTACGAAATGCAAAATACACTGCTAGTCTTACTTTTCACTCAGGGCCCAGCTAGCTATCTAACAATTCATGTTTTTGAAAAACAAAACATGCTATGGAGCATGTTTTACAATAAAAATCAAAGTTTATGCTCACCTTAATCAATTGAAGTTATGTCTCCACCTGCTAAATAAAATGCTTCTTGAGTAGTTTCACCTTGAAAAATCGATGTGAAACAAATCAAAAGAGAGGATTTGGAACGCAAATCCCATTTGGTACAAGACCACCAGTCCATTACGTACAAGACGATCCTCAAAATGAAACGGCACCGACGACGCAATGTTTCCCTTGAAGTTCCGCTTCACAGGTAAAACTTTTGAACCACTGTCTGTTCTTTGAAACAGTTGAACATTTCCAACTAAATACTTACAATCTCTCACATCTTACCTTGGGTGACTTCTACTGTGCATTTTCACGAGCCTCAAATCAACAGGGCATTGCTTTCGGTGTCCTGATGAAATATTCTGAAAGGGCAATGTCCTCGAACTGCAGCAATTGAAAATGTTATTTGTAGAGTCACCTTGACCTCTTCAGTGTAAAAGGAGACGTCTCTTTCATTGGAAATCTGCCAAAGAAAACTGCAGTCAACTGGTTAAGGATGGTCGGATGATTGCCATGTATTATACCCAAATTAAGAAGAAGAGTGTACTTCCTTTGAGTGGACGAATTTGCACCGTTTGTCCTGAGAGTCTTGCAGAATTTGCAGTCATCGGTGTCTCTTGTCTTAAGGCTACGAGGTTTGCCCTCTTCATGATAAAAAGGGACGTCTCTTTCGTTGTTAGGAAATCTGCCAAAGAAAAGTGCAGTCAACTGGTTAAGGATGGTCGGATGATTGTCATGTAGCTATTATGCCCAAATTAAGAAGAATAGTTTACTTCCATAAGAGTGGAGAACGTCACGCCGCGTTCAGTGCCATGCTGTATAAAGTAGAAGATGAATCAATGACTCATCTGTACATCATACATGTAAAAATGAAAACAGTAACTTTACGAAATGCAAAATACACTGCTAGTCTTACTTTTCACTCAGGGCCCAGCTAGCTATCTAACAATTCATGTTTTTGAAAAACAAAACATGCTATGGAGCATGTTTTACAATAAAAATCAAAGTTTATGCTCACCTTAATCAATTGAAGTTATGTCTCCACCTGCTAAATAAAATGCTTCTTGAGTAGTTTCACCTTGAAAAATCGATGTGAAACAAATCAAAAGAGAGGATTTGGAACGCAAATCCCATTTGGTACAAGACCACCAGTCCATTACGTACAAGACGATCCTCAAAATGAAACGGCACCGACGACGCAATGTTTCCCTTGAAGTTCCGCTTCACAGGTAAAACTTTTGAACCACTGTCTGTTCTTTGAAACAGTTGAACATTTCCAACTAAATACTTACAATCTCTCACATCTTACCTTGGGTGACTTCTACTGTGCATTTTCACGAGCCTCAAATCAACAGGGCATTGCTTTCGGTGTCCTGATGAAATATTCTGAAAGGGCAATGTCCTCGAACTGCAGCAATTGAAAATGTTATTTGTAGAGTCACCTTGACCTCTTCAGTGTAAAAGGAGACGTCTCTTTCATTGGAAATCTGCCAAAGAAAACTGCAGTCAACTGGTTAAGGATGGTCGGATGATTGCCATGTATTATACCCAAATTAAGAAGAAGAGTGTACTTCCTTTGAGTGGACGAATTTGCACCGTTTGTCCTGAGAGTCTTGCAGAATTTGCAGTCATCGGTGTCTCTTGTCTTAAGGCTACGAGGTTTGCCCTCTTCATGATAAAAAGGGACGTCTCTTTCGTTGTTAGGAAATCTGCCAAAGAAAAGTGCAGTCAACTGGTTAAGGATGGTCGGATGATTGTCATGTAGCTATTATGCCCAAATTAAGAAGAATAGTTTACTTCCATAAGAGTGGAGAACGTCACGCCGCGTTCAGTGCCATGCTGTATAAAGTAGAAGATGAATCAATGACTCATCTGTACATCATACATGTAAAAATGAAAACAGTAACTTTACGAAATGCAAAATACACTGCTAGTCTTACTTTTCACTCAGGGCCCAGCTAGCTATCTAACAATTCATGTTTTTGAAAAACAAAACATGCTATGGAGCATGTTTTACAATAAAAATCAAAGTTTATGCTCACCTTAATCAATTGAAGTTATGTCTCCACCTGCTAAATAAAATGCTTCTTGAGTAGTTTCACCTTGAAAAATCGACGTGAAACAAATCAAAAGAGAGGATTTGGAACGCAAATCCCATTTGGTACAAGACCACCAGTCCATTACGTACAAGACGATCCTCAAAATGAAACGGCACCGACGACGCAATGTTTCCCTTGAAGTTCCGCTTCACAGGTAAAACTTTTGAACCACTGTCTGTTCTTTGAAACAGTTGAACATTTCCAACTAAATACTTACAATCTCTCACATCTTACCTTGGGTGACTTCTACTGTGCATTTTCACGAGCCTCAAATCAACAGGGCATTGCTTTCGGTGTCCTGATGAAATATTCTGAAAGGGCAATGTCCTCGAACTGCAGCAATTGAAAATGTTATTTGTAGAGTCACCTTGACCTCTTCAGTGTAAAAGGAGACGTCTCTTTCATTGGAAATCTGCCAAAGAAAACTGCAGTCAACTGGTTAAGGATGGTCGGATGATTGCCATGTATTATACCCAAATTAAGAAGAAGAGTGTACTTCCTTTGAGTGGACGAATTTGCACCGTTTGTCCTGAGAGTCTTGCAGAATTTGCAGTCATCGGTGTCTCTTGTCTTAAGGCTACGAGGTTTGCCCTCTTCATGATAAAAAGGGACGTCTCTTTCGTTGTTAGGAAATCTGCCAAAGAAAAGTGCAGTCAACTGGTTAAGGATGGTCGGATGATTGTCATGTAGCTATTATGCCCAAATTAAGAAGAATAGTTTACTTCCATAAGAGTGGAGAACGTCACGCCGCGTTCAGTGCCATGCTGTATAAAGTAGAAGATGAATCAATGACTCATCTGTACATCATACATGTAAAAATGAAAACAGTAACTTTACGAAATGCAAAATACACTGCTAGTCTTACTTTTCACTCAGGGCCCAGCTAGCTATCTAACAATTCATGTTTTTGAAAAACAAAACATGCTATGGAGCATGTTTTACAATAAAAATCAAAGTTTATGCTCACCTTAATCAATTGAAGTTATGTCTCCACCTGCTAAATAAAATGCTTCTTGAGTAGTTTCACCTTGAAAAATCGACGTGAAACAAATCAAAAGAGAGGATTTGGAACGCAAATCCCATTTGGTACAAGACCACCAGTCCATTACGTACAAGACGATCCTCAAAATGAAACGGCACCGACGACGCAATGTTTCCCTTGAAGTTCCGCTTCACAGGTAAAACTTTTGAACCACTGTCTGTTCTTTGAAACAGTTGAACATTTCCAACTAAATACTTACAATCTCTCACATCTTACCTTGGGTGACTTCTACTGTGCATTTTCACGAGCCTCAAATCAACAGGGCATTGCTTTCGGTGTCCTGATGAAATATTCTGAAAGGGCAATGTCCTCGAACTGCAGCAATTGAAAATGTTATTTGTAGAGTCACCTTGACCTCTTCAGTGTAAAAGGAGACGTCTCTTTCATTGGAAATCTGCCAAAGAAAACTGCAGTCAACTGGTTAAGGATGGTCGGATGATTGCCATGTATTATACCCAAATTAAGAAGAAGAGTGTACTTCCTTTGAGTGGACGAATTTGCACCGTTTGTCCTGAGAGTCTTGCAGAATTTGCAGTCATCGGTGTCTCTTGTCTTAAGGCTACGAGGTTTGCCCTCTTCATGATAAAAAGGGACGTCTCTTTCGTTGTTAGGAAATCTGCCAAAGAAAAGTGCAGTCAACTGGTTAAGGATGGTCGGATGATTGTCATGTAGCTATTATGCCCAAATTAAGAAGAATAGTTTACTTCCATAAGAGTGGAGAACGTCACGCCGCGTTCAGTGCCATGCTGTATAAAGTAGAAGATGAATCAATGACTCATCTGTACATCATACATGTAAAAATGAAAACAGTAACTTTACGAAATGCAAAATACACTGCTAGTCTTACTTTTCACTCAGGGCCCAGCTAGCTATCTAACAATTCATGTTTTTGAAAAACAAAACATGCTATGGAGCATGTTTTACAATAAAAATCAAAGTTTATGCTCACCTTAATCAATTGAAGTTATGTCTCCACCTGCTAAATAAAATGCTTCTTGAGTAGTTTCACCTTGAAAAATCGATGTGAAACAAATCAAAAGAGAGGATTTGGAACGCAAATCCCATTTGGTACAAGACCACCAGTCCATTACGTACAAGACGATCCTCAAAATGAAACGGCACCGACGACGCAATGTTTCCCTTGAAGTTCCGCTTCACAGGTAAAACTTTTGAACCACTGTCTGTTCTTTGAAACAGTTGAACATTTCCAACTAAATACTTACAATCTCTCACATCTTACCTTGGGTGACTTCTACTGTGCATTTTCACGAGCCTCAAATCAACAGGGCATTGCTTTCGGTGTCCTGATGAAATATTCTGAAAGGGCAATGTCCTCGAACTGCAGCAATTGAAAATGTTATTTGTAGAGTCACCTTGACCTCTTCAGTGTAAAAGGAGACGTCTCTTTCATTGGAAATCTGCCAAAGAAAACTGCAGTCAACTGGTTAAGGATGGTCGGATGATTGCCATGTATTATACCCAAATTAAGAAGAAGAGTGTACTTCCTTTGAGTGGACGAATTTGCACCGTTTGTCCTGAGAGTCTTGCAGAATTTGCAGTCATCGGTGTCTCTTGTCTTAAGGCTACGAGGTTTGCCCTCTTCATGATAAAAAGGGACGTCTCTTTCGTTGTTAGGAAATCTGCCAAAGAAAAGTGCAGTCAACTGGTTAAGGATGGTCGGATGATTGTCATGTAGCTATTATGCCCAAATTAAGAAGAATAGTTTACTTCCATAAGAGTGGAGAACGTCACGCCGCGTTCAGTGCCATGCTGTATAAAGTAGAAGATGAATCAATGACTCATCTGTACATCATACATGTAAAAATGAAAACAGTAACTTTACGAAATGCAAAATACACTGCTAGTCTTACTTTTCACTCAGGGCCCAGCTAGCTATCTAACAATTCATGTTTTTGAAAAACAAAACATGCTATGGAGCATGTTTTACAATAAAAATCAAAGTTTATGCTCACCTTAATCAATTGAAGTTATGTCTCCACCTGCTAAATAAAATGCTTCTTGAGTAGTTTCACCTTGAAAAATCGATGTGAAACAAATCAAAAGAGAGGATTTGGAACGCAAATCCCATTTGGTACAAGACCACCAGTCCATTACGTACAAGACGATCCTCAAAATGAAACGGCACCGACGACGCAATGTTTCCCTTGAAGTTCCGCTTCACAGGTAAAACTTTTGAACCACTGTCTGTTCTTTGAAACAGTTGAACATTTCCAACTAAATACTTACAATCTCTCACATCTTACCTTGGGTGACTTCTACTGTGCATTTTCACGAGCCTCAAATCAACAGGGCATTGCTTTCGGTGTCCTGATGAAATATTCTGAAAGGGCAATGTCCTCGAACTGCAGCAATTGAAAATGTTATTTGTAGAGTCACCTTGACCTCTTCAGTGTAAAAGGAGACGTCTCTTTCATTGGAAATCTGCCAAAGAAAACTGCAGTCAACTGGTTAAGGATGGTCGGATGATTGCCATGTATTATACCCAAATTAAGAAGAAGAGTGTACTTCCTTTGAGTGGACGAATTTGCACCGTTTGTCCTGAGAGTCTTGCAGAATTTGCAGTCATCGGTGTCTCTTGTCTTAAGGCTACGAGGTTTGCCCTCTTCATGATAAAAAGGGACGTCTCTTTCGTTGTTAGGAAATCTGCCAAAGAAAAGTGCAGTCAACTGGTTAAGGATGGTCGGATGATTGTCATGTAGCTATTATGCCCAAATTAAGAAGAATAGTTTACTTCCATAAGAGTGGAGAACGTCACGCCGCGTTCAGTGCCATGCTGTATAAAGTAGAAGATGAATCAATGACTCATCTGTACATCATACATGTAAAAATGAAAACAGTAACTTTACGAAATGCAAAATACACTGCTAGTCTTACTTTTCACTCAGGGCCCAGCTAGCTATCTAACAATTCATGTTTTTGAAAAACAAAACATGCTATGGAGCATGTTTTACAATAAAAATCAAAGTTTATGCTCACCTTAATCAATTGAAGTTATGTCTCCACCTGCTAAATAAAATGCTTCTTGAGTAGTTTCACCTTGAAAAATCGATGTGAAACAAATCAAAAGAGAGGATTTGGAACGCAAATCCCATTTGGTACAAGACCACCAGTCCATTACGTACAAGACGATCCTCAAAATGAAACGGCACCGACGACGCAATGTTTCCCTTGAAGTTCCGCTTCACAGGTAAAACTTTTGAACCACTGTCTGTTCTTTGAAACAGTTGAACATTTCCAACTAAATACTTACAATCTCTCACATCTTACCTTGGGTGACTTCTACTGTGCATTTTCACGAGCCTCAAATCAACAGGGCATTGCTTTCGGTGTCCTGATGAAATATTCTGAAAGGGCAATGTCCTCGAACTGCAGCAATTGAAAATGTTATTTGTAGAGTCACCTTGACCTCTTCAGTGTAAAAGGAGACGTCTCTTTCATTGGAAATCTGCCAAAGAAAACTGCAGTCAACTGGTTAAGGATGGTCGGATGATTGCCATGTATTATACCCAAATTAAGAAGAAGAGTGTACTTCCTTTGAGTGGACAAATTTGCACCGTTTGTCCTGAGAGTCTTGCAGAATTTGCAGTCATCGGTGTCTCTTGTCTTAAGGCTACGAGGTTTGCCCTCTTCATGATAAAAAGGGACGTCTCTTTCGTTGTTAGGAAATCTGCCAAAGAAAAGTGCAGTCAACTGGTTAAGGATGGTCGGATGATTGTCATGTAGCTATTATGCCCAAATTAAGAAGAATAGTTTACTTCCATAAGAGTGGAGAACGTCACGCCGCGTTCAGTGCCATGCTGTATAAAGTAGAAGATGAATCAATGACTCATCTGTACATCATACATGTAAAAATGAAAACAGTAACTTTACGAAATGCAAAATACACTGCTAGTCTTACTTTTCACTCAGGGCCCAGCTAGCTATCTAACAATTCATGTTTTTGAAAAACAAAACATGCTATGGAGCATGTTTTACAATAAAAATCAAAGTTTATGCTCACCTTAATCAATTGAAGTTATGTCTCCACCTGCTAAATAAAATGCTTCTTGAGTAGTTTCACCTTGAAAAATCGATGTGAAACAAATCAAAAGAGAGGATTTGGAACGCAAATCCCATTTGGTACAAGACCACCAGTCCATTACGTACAAGACGATCCTCAAAATGAAACGGCACCGACGACGCAATGTTTCCCTTGAAGTTCCGCTTCACAGGTAAAACTTTTGAACCACTGTCTGTTCTTTGAAACAGTTGAACATTTCCAACTAAATACTTACAATCTCTCACATCTTACCTTGGGTGACTTCTACTGTGCATTTTCACGAGCCTCAAATCAACAGGGCATTGCTTTCGGTGTCCTGATGAAATATTCTGAAAGGGCAATGTCCTCGAACTGCAGCAATTGAAAATGTTATTTGTAGAGTCACCTTGACCTCTTCAGTGTAAAAGGAGACGTCTCTTTCATTGGAAATCTGCCAAAGAAAACTGCAGTCAACTGGTTAAGGATGGTCGGATGATTGCCATGTATTATACCCAAATTAAGAAGAAGAGTGTACTTCCTTTGAGTGGACGAATTTGCACCGTTTGTCCTGAGAGTCTTGCAGAATTTGCAGTCATCGGTGTCTCTTGTCTTAAGGCTACGAGGTTTGCCCTCTTCATGATAAAAAGGGACGTCTCTTTCGTTGTTAGGAAATCTGCCAAAGAAAAGTGCAGTCAACTGGTTAAGGATGGTCGGATGATTGTCATGTAGCTATTATGCCCAAATTAAGAAGAATAGTTTACTTCCATAAGAGTGGAGAACGTCACGCCGCGTTCAGTGCCATGCTGTATAAAGTAGAAGATGAATCAATGACTCATCTGTACATCATACATGTAAAAATGAAAACAGTAACTTTACGAAATGCAAAATACACTGCTAGTCTTACTTTTCACTCAGGGCCCAGCTAGCTATCTAACAATTCATGTTTTTGAAAAACAAAACATGCTATGGAGCATGTTTTACAATAAAAATCAAAGTTTATGCTCACCTTAATCAATTGAAGTTATGTCTCCACCTGCTAAATAAAATGCTTCTTGAGTAGTTTCACCTTGAAAAATCGATGTGAAACAAATCAAAAGAGAGGATTTGGAACGCAAATCCCATTTGGTACAAGACCACCAGTCCATTACGTACAAGACGATCCTCAAAATGAAACGGCACCGACGACGCAATGTTTCCCTTGAAGTTCCGCTTCACAGGTAAAACTTTTGAACCACTGTCTGTTCTTTGAAACAGTTGAACATTTCCAACTAAATACTTACAATCTCTCACATCTTACCTTGGGTGACTTCTACTGTGCATTTTCACGAGCCTCAAATCAACAGGGCATTGCTTTCGGTGTCCTGATGAAATATTCTGAAAGGGCAATGTCCTCGAACTGCAGCAATTGAAAATGTTATTTGTAGAGTCACCTTGACCTCTTCAGTGTAAAAGGAGACGTCTCTTTCATTGGAAATCTGCCAAAGAAAACTGCAGTCAACTGGTTAAGGATGGTCGGATGATTGCCATGTATTATACCCAAATTAAGAAGAAGAGTGTACTTCCTTTGAGTGGACAAATTTGCACCGTTTGTCCTGAGAGTCTTGCAGAATTTGCAGTCATCGGTGTCTCTTGTCTTAAGGCTACGAGGTTTGCCCTCTTCATGATAAAAAGGGACGTCTCTTTCGTTGTTAGGAAATCTGCCAAAGAAAAGTGCAGTCAACTGGTTAAGGATGGTCGGATGATTGTCATGTAGCTATTATGCCCAAATTAAGAAGAATAGTTTACTTCCATAAGAGTGGAGAACGTCACGCCGCGTTCAGTGCCATGCTGTATAAAGTAGAAGATGAATCAATGACTCATCTGTACATCATACATGTAAAAATGAAAACAGTAACTTTACGAAATGCAAAATACACTGCTAGTCTTACTTTTCACTCAGGGCCCAGCTAGCTATCTAACAATTCATGTTTTTGAAAAACAAAACATGCTATGGAGCATGTTTTACAATAAAAATCAAAGTTTATGCTCACCTTAATCAATTGAAGTTATGTCTCCACCTGCTAAATAAAATGCTTCTTGAGTAGTTTCACCTTGAAAAATCGATGTGAAACAAATCAAAAGAGAGGATTTGGAACGCAAATCCCATTTGGTACAAGACCACCAGTCCATTACGTACAAGACGATCCTCAAAATGAAACGGCACCGACGACGCAATGTTTCCCTTGAAGTTCCGCTTCACAGGTAAAACTTTTGAACCACTGTCTGTTCTTTGAAACAGTTGAACATTTCCAACTAAATACTTACAATCTCTCACATCTTACCTTGGGTGACTTCTACTGTGCATTTTCACGAGCCTCAAATCAACAGGGCATTGCTTTCGGTGTCCTGATGAAATATTCTGAAAGGGCAATGTCCTCGAACTGCAGCAATTGAAAATGTTATTTGTAGAGTCACCTTGACCTCTTCAGTGTAAAAGGAGACGTCTCTTTCATTGGAAATCTGCCAAAGAAAACTGCAGTCAACTGGTTAAGGATGGTCGGATGATTGCCATGTATTATACCCAAATTAAGAAGAAGAGTGTACTTCCTTTGAGTGGACGAATTTGCACCGTTTGTCCTGAGAGTCTTGCAGAATTTGCAGTCATCGGTGTCTCTTGTCTTAAGGCTACGAGGTTTGCCCTCTTCATGATAAAAAGGGACGTCTCTTTCGTTGTTAGGAAATCTGCCAAAGAAAAGTGCAGTCAACTGGTTAAGGATGGTCGGATGATTGTCATGTAGCTATTATGCCCAAATTAAGAAGAATAATTTACTTCCATAAGAGTGGAGAACGTCACGCCGCGTTCAGTGCCATGCTGTATAAAGTAGAAGATGAATCAATGACTCATCTGTACATCATACATGTAAAAATGAAAACAGTAACTTTACGAAATGCAAAATACACTGCTAGTCTTACTTTTCACTCAGGGCCCAGCTAGCTATCTAACAATTCATGTTTTTGAAAAACAAAACATGCTATGGAGCATGTTTTACAATAAAAATCAAAGTTTATGCTCACCTTAATCAATTGAAGTTATGTCTCCACCTGCTAAATAAAATGCTTCTTGAGTAGTTTCACCTTGAAAAATCGATGTGAAACAAATCAAAAGAGAGGATTTGGAACGCAAATCCCATTTGGTACAAGACCACCAGTCCATTACGTACAAGACGATCCTCAAAATGAAACGGCACCGACGACGCAATGTTTCCCTTGAAGTTCCGCTTCACAGGTAAAACTTTTGAACCACTGTCTGTTCTTTGAAACAGTTGAACATTTCCAACTAAATACTTACAATCTCTCACATCTTACCTTGGGTGACTTCTACTGTGCATTTTCACGAGCCTCAAATCAACAGGGCATTGCTTTCGGTGTCCTGATGAAATATTCTGAAAGGGCAATGTCCTCGAACTGCAGCAATTGAAAATGTTATTTGTAGAGTCACCTTGACCTCTTCAGTGTAAAAGGAGACGTCTCTTTCATTGGAAATCTGCCAAAGAAAACTGCAGTCAACTGGTTAAGGATGGTCGGATGATTGCCATGTATTATACCCAAATTAAGAAGAAGAGTGTACTTCCTTTGAGTGGACAAATTTGCACCGTTTGTCCTGAGAGTCTTGCAGAATTTGCAGTCATCGGTGTCTCTTGTCTTAAGGCTACGAGGTTTGCCCTCTTCATGATAAAAAGGGACGTCTCTTTCGTTGTTAGGAAATCTGCCAAAGAAAAGTGCAGTCAACTGGTTAAGGATGGTCGGATGATTGTCATGTAGCTATTATGCCCAAATTAAGAAGAATAGTTTACTTCCATAAGAGTGGAGAACGTCACGCCGCGTTCAGTGCCATGCTGTATAAAGTAGAAGATGAATCAATGACTCATCTGTACATCATACATGTAAAAATGAAAACAGTAACTTTACGAAATGCAAAATACACTGCTAGTCTTACTTTTCACTCAGGGCCCAGCTAGCTATCTAACAATTCATGTTTTTGAAAAACAAAACATGCTATGGAGCATGTTTTACAATAAAAATCAAAGTTTATGCTCACCTTAATCAATTGAAGTTATGTCTCCACCTGCTAAATAAAATGCTTCTTGAGTAGTTTCACCTTGAAAAATCGATGTGAAACAAATCAAAAGAGAGGATTTGGAACGCAAATCCCATTTGGTACAAGACCACCAGTCCATTACGTACAAGACGATCCTCAAAATGAAACGGCACCGACGACGCAATGTTTCCCTTGAAGTTCCGCTTCACAGGTAAAACTTTTGAACCACTGTCTGTTCTTTGAAACAGTTGAACATTTCCAACTAAATACTTACAATCTCTCACATCTTACCTTGGGTGACTTCTACTGTGCATTTTCACGAGCCTCAAATCAACAGGGCATTGCTTTCGGTGTCCTGATGAAATATTCTGAAAGGGCAATGTCCTCGAACTGCAGCAATTGAAAATGTTATTTGTAGAGTCACCTTGACCTCTTCAGTGTAAAAGGAGACGTCTCTTTCATTGGAAATCTGCCAAAGAAAACTGCAGTCAACTGGTTAAGGATGGTCGGATGATTGCCATGTATTATACCCAAATTAAGAAGAAGAGTGTACTTCCTTTGAGTGGACGAATTTGCACCGTTTGTCCTGAGAGTCTTGCAGAATTTGCAGTCATCGGTGTCTCTTGTCTTAAGGCTACGAGGTTTGCCCTCTTCATGATAAAAAGGGACGTCTCTTTCGTTGTTAGGAAATCTGCCAAAGAAAAGTGCAGTCAACTGGTTAAGGATGGTCGGATGATTGTCATGTAGCTATTATGCCCAAATTAAGAAGAATAGTTTACTTCCATAAGAGTGGAGAACGTCACGCTGCGTTCAGTGCCATGCTGTATAAAGTAGAAGATGAATCAATGACTCATCTGTACATCATACATGTAAAAATGAAAACAGTAACTTTACGAAATGCAAAATACACTGCTAGTCTTACTTTTCACTCAGGGCCCAGCTAGCTATCTAACAATTCATGTTTTTGAAAAACAAAACATGCTATGGAGCATGTTTTACAATAAAAATCAAAGTTTATGCTCACCTTAATCAATTGAAGTTATGTCTCCACCTGCTAAATAAAATGCTTCTTGAGTAGTTTCACCTTGAAAAATCGATGTGAAACAAATCAAAAGAGAGGATTTGGAACGCAAATCCCATTTGGTACAAGACCACCAGTCCATTACGTACAAGACGATCCTCAAAATGAAACGGCACCGACGACGCAATGTTTCCCTTGAAGTTCCGCTTCACAGGTAAAACTTTTGAACCACTGTCTGTTCTTTGAAACAGTTGAACATTTCCAACTAAATACTTACAATCTCTCACATCTTACCTTGGGTGACTTCTACTGTGCATTTTCACGAGCCTCAAATCAACAGGGCATTGCTTTCGGTGTCCTGATGAAATATTCTGAAAGGGCAATGTCCTCGAACTGCAGCAATTGAAAATGTTATTTGTAGAGTCACCTTGACCTCTTCAGTGTAAAAGGAGACGTCTCTTTCATTGGAAATCTGCCAAAGAAAACTGCAGTCAACTGGTTAAGGATGGTCGGATGATTGCCATGTATTATACCCAAATTAAGAAGAAGAGTGTACTTCCTTTGAGTGGACGAATTTGCACCGTTTGTCCTGAGAGTCTTGCAGAATTTGCAGTCATCGGTGTCTCTTGTCTTAAGGCTACGAGGTTTGCCCTCTTCATGATAAAAAGGGACGTCTCTTTCGTTGTTAGGAAATCTGCCAAAGAAAAGTGCAGTCAACTGGTTAAGGATGGTCGGATGATTGTCATGTAGCTATTATGCCCAAATTAAGAAGAATAGTTTACTTCCATAAGAGTGGAGAACGTCACGCCGCGTTCAGTGCCATGCTGTATAAAGTAGAAGATGAATCAATGACTCATCTGTACATCATACATGTAAAAATGAAAACAGTAACTTTACGAAATGCAAAATACACTGCTAGTCTTACTTTTCAATCAGGGCCCAGCTAGCTATCTAACAATTCATGTTTTTGAAAAACAAAACATGCTATGGAGCATGTTTTACAATAAAAATCAAAGTTTATGCTCACCTTAATCAATTGAAGTAATGTCTCCACCTGCTAAATAAAATGCTTCTTGAGTAGTTTCACCTTGAAAAATCGATGTGAAACAAATCAAAAGAGAGGATTTGGAACGCAAATCCCATTTGGTACAAGACCACCAGTCCATTACGTACAAGACGATCCTCAAAATGAAACGGCACCGACGACGCAATGTTTCCCTTGAAGTTCCGCTTCACAGGTAAAACTTTTGAACCACTGTCTGTTCTTTGAAACAGTTGAACATTTCCAACTAAATACTTACAATCTCTCACATCTTACCTTGGGTGACTTCTACTGTGCATTTTCACGAGCCTCAAATCAACAGGGCATTGCTTTCGGTGTCCTGATGAAATATTCTGAAAGGGCAATGTCCTCGAACTGCAGCAATTGAAAATGTTATTTGTAGAGTCACCTTGACCTCTTCAGTGTAAAAGGAGACGTCTCTTTCATTGGAAATCTGCCAAAGAAAACTGCAGTCAACTGGTTAAGGATGGTCGGATGATTGCCATGTATTATACCCAAATTAAGAAGAAGAGTGTACTTCCTTTGAGTGGACGAATTTGCACCGTTTGTCCTGAGAGTCTTGCAGAATTTGCAGTCATCGGTGTCTCTTGTCTTAAGGCTATGAGGTTTGCCCTCTGCAGTATAAAAGGAGACACCTCTTTCGTTGTTAGGAAATCTGCCAAAGAAAACTGCAGTCAACTGGTTAAGGATGGTCGGATGATTGCCATGTATTATACCCAAATTAAGAAGAAGAGTTTACTTCCTTTGAGTGGACGAATTTGCACCGTTTGTCCTGAAAGTCTTGCAGAATTTGCAACCATCGGTGTCTCCTGTCTTAAGGCTACGAGGTTTGCCCTCTTCATGATAAAAAGGGACGTCTCTTTCGTTGTTAGGAAATCTGCCAAAGAAAAGTGCAGTCAACTGGTTAAGGATGGTCGGATGATTGCCATGTATTATACCCAAATTAAGAAGAAGAGTTTACTTCCATAAGAGTGGAGAACGTCAAGCTGCTTTCAGTGCCATGCTGTATAAAGTAGAAGATGAATCAATGACTCATCTGTACATCATACATGTAAAAATGAAAACAGTAACTTTATGAAATGCAAAATACACTGCTCGTCTTACTTTTCAAACAGGTCCCAGCTAGCTATCTAACAATTCATGTTTTTGAAAAACAAAACATGCTATGGAGCATGTTTTACAATAAAAATCAAAGTTTATGCTCACCTTAATCAATTGAAGTTATGTCTCCACCTGCTAAATAAAATGCTTCTTGAGTAGTTTCATTTTGAAAAATCGATGTGAAATAAATCAAAAGACAGGATTTGGAACGCAAATCCCATTTGGTACAAGACCACCAGTCCATTACGTACAAGACGATCCTCAAAATGAAACGGCACCGACGACGCAATGTTTCCCTTGAAGTTCCACTTCCCAGGTAAAACCTTTGAACCACTGTCTGTTCTTTGAAACAGTTGAACATTTCCAACTAAATACTTACAATCTCTCACATCTTACCTTAGGTGACTCAACAGGGCATTGCTTTCAATATCCTTCTGAAGTATTCTGAAAAGGCAGTCTCATGTCTTCAGGCTATGAGGCTGAGGACAAACATTGAAAAGTAAGGTATTGCTTAGTCATTCATTAGGAAACAAGCACAGATCCTGTACAGACCCACGGCGCGTGTTCACTTCCATGCACTGAAGCACTGTGATGCGGTTAAATTACCTAATTCCACTAACGTTACTTAAATATCACATGGTAATGTTAAAGGCACCTTACCGTTAAAGTTTGTAGGGTAGTAAAGACGAGTTACTGTCTGCAAATCCCCATTACGGACTGTGGAATGTTAAGTTTCACTTTTGTTTTCACACCGGGAGAGTATGTGGATTGAGTTCAATGCTGCTGGTCTGCTGTCTGTACATCTCCAAATTAGACATGACGTGATGCGCACATCAGGCGCATTAGAGATTGATTTAGATCCATTCATATACAGTGAGCAACTTTTGATTTTGTGCCTTTGTATGGGAAACACTGCATCTCACAGTCAAAAACGCCCTCTAGAGGCCATCTGATGAAGCGCGTCATCTCACTCAGCGTTACCTGACTGACTGATTGACTGAGTGACTGACTGCCTGACCTGAATTTGCCTTGAGATGCCCTCGGCTGCGCCGTGGGAAAAAGCATATATCAAGAACTAGTACTCATACATGGCATTTTAACTTTCTAACTAAACTTCATTACAAGATCCACAGTAGAACTCAGTGCCAAAGTAAGATGAATTAATGACACATGTACATTATACTTACAAAAATTAAAACAGTAACAATTTATGAAATGAAAAATATCAAATAAACTGTTTCTTACTTGTCAATCAGGGACAACCTAGCTATCTAACAATTCATATTCTTGAAGCACAAAACATGCTATAGAGCATGTGTTTTATAATAAAAAAAATAGAAGTTTACGCTCACCTTCATCAAATGAAGTTCATTAAGTTCACAGGATACATCGGTGTCCTGTGATACATATGTTGAAGCCAGAGCTGTATACAGAGTTGTCCAAATGTCCTAACTGAAAAATAAAATCCCCAAACATAATGTCATAGTGTCAACTGTGAGATGTTTTGAGCATGGACATACAAGGTTCAGTACATGAGTGAGGAGAGGGTTCAGTACATGAGTGAATATGTGTCTATTTTACACCTTTAATTATAGTTTGTATCCATTCTACATTAAGTAGCCTAATTAATGTGATAAGTACTTTAACATTGTATGTTGCTAAAAACTTATATTTGTTTTCTGACAGAATATTATATCGGACTTTGCCAACTCTGAATTCTTCTCCCATTAAATAAATTCGTTTTTTTTCCCCACACAGAAAAAGGAATAGCATAGGAATATGATAGTGATACCATAACAGACAAAAATACCATGAAGGAGGTCAATATAAACACAGCACCAAGGAATATGATGATGATTTTTCACCTGTTAGAGTTACTAACAAGTCTACGGTAAACCTTTAATATTTATAGTCCTTTAATCACTGAGCAGTGGCAAGGGGTGTATACACATCAGATTATTGGATTTAATTAAACCTTGCTTTGCAATTGCTGAACGAATGAAAATGTCCAATAATTATTGTCAATTAATTTTCAGCTATTAACCACCAAATGACCAGTCTCCTCCGCATATATGTTTCTGTCTGAATTGGATTGTCACATTGACCAAATGAGGAGGCAGAGGCTCCTTTAAGTATGACTGATATTCCTGATGTCGTTTGACCAAGTCTGTTGTGGTAACAACATGTCTCTTGAGGTTTATTTGTTTGGACCATGCTAGCAAAATATTCACTCAAGCGAGTAGGCTACTATTTTGTCATGCTGTAACTTAACTTCGTGAAAACGTGAGCTCCTGTTGTTTCCTTCAGCCTCTATCACAGCGGTGCGCTCTTCTCTTCTTGGAAATCCCTCCTTCAGAAAGGTGAGTCTTCGTTTTTATAATAATAAAAAAGAAGTTCAAATCCTACCGTAACTCTAACAAACGGTACCTGCCTGTTCACCGCTCAACGCCAAACGCACAATTTGGGACTTCATGCTGTTCTAGAATTAGCCTACTGGATTGATGCGTCACAGACACACTGGACCCTATAGCAATATTATAGCAATATTATTAGAGATACCATAGGAGATACAAAAAAAAATAAAAATACTTTTAAGTAGGCCTACGAAAACACAATAAATGCCCATACTGTGACTGCCTGCCTGGTGTGGAAAAATACCTAAGACATTGAAAACATCAGGGTATTCCTTTCAGACATTCAAGCCAAATTCAATTCAGAGTGAATATAATGTTGCCTTGTTTATCGGCAAACGTATACACAATACTAGAACAAAACTTAGGACCTTTGTCAAATCGTAAGGATCCATTCTTAAATTCGGCCTGTACTGAATTCAATAAAACTTCCAATTTTATAGTTGGTTTGGCTGCTATCTCTTCGTTTTCTTCCAAAATACATCTTGGATGGCGGCAGCAAGCAGTGTGACCCGATTTTAAAGGTTGTGATCTTATTAAAATAAATGTTGCTTGGTGGATCGGATTCATGCCGAATTGAAGAATGGATCAAAAAGGTTGTAAGTCCGTTACTACGAGGTGTGTAGTTTTGCCAGTTAGCAAAGGAATCAGGAGATTCAGAGATTCAATCAGAGATTATCACAGTGTGCTGTACTACAGTCTAGGCAGTTTTCCTTGTTTAAATGTCAGACTACTATGTGTTTTATTGCATAACGTATATACAGTAGCCTACATACATGAACTAATAATGTAAGTAAAGAAAGTAGGCTTAGTATGAACTAACTGTATACCTTGCTTTTCATATACTTTTTATTTAACTTTGTTAAAACTGCCTACACTCCCACCCATGCTGTGATATCTGTATGGTATCCTTCTATAATTTATTATAAGATTTGGCCTACTACAGTTCAAAAAATGCTCAGTTCAAAAAAAGCACTCTAATACTCTTAGACTCAATTACTCAATGGCAATGGCCATACTTATAGCGATAGCAGTAGCAATGAAACCATACCTATGTGAGTCACAGTAAGGCAATTCTTATGACAATAGCAATCTGACAATACTATTAATAATAGCAATAGCAGTCAGGCAATACGACAGCAATAGCAATGAGGACAAATTATAACATACAGGGCAAGAATGGTCACAAAAAGTAATTTAATTAAAGTAACTAATATGATCAGCACATCACATCAACACGTCCTCCCGCAAGGTGCAGAAGTGCAATAAAGTCTGTCAAAGTCAGTAATCACATCCACAGTTTAAAAGGAAGGGTCGTAGTCCTCATTAAGACCCCCTGGATGTAGAATATCCAATAAGCCTCTCACTGTAGTAAGAGGTTGTGTATGTCTCCCCCTCATCTTCTCTATCCTACATATTACAGAGATGCCACAGGATGTCCCATTTTAGTAAAATGGGTTGGTAGTATTCGTCCTTATATCCGACCGGTGTTCACTGATGCAGGTTTTGAGGGCCCTGCTGGTTTGTCCAATGTAGGCTAAGCCACATGTGCATATATAGATGATGAAATAAATGACACTTAGTCCTCACTCCCATGGGGAACTTTAAATTCAACTCATGTACACAATGTGGATTCACAACTAAGTGTTGAAACAATATTATAACTGTATTAGTGCCCTCCATTAATCAATTTCAACATGGCTTTACAGGCATCATATTGAGAGTATAGACCTCATTTGTCTGTGGTTGGATAAAGATTGATCAAACTATCTTCAACATGTCAATTTATCAAACTATTTGCAGCTGGTTATGTATTTATTTTTTTATTTTTTTTATTATCATCAGCATCAGATATACACAAATATCCAAAAGCATAAATGGAGTAACAGACCAGTAACAAAAAGTAACAAACATACAAACGTACAATGTCAGGGGTTACAAACAAAGCTTGACAAACAAATAATTGCAGCTGTTTATTTTGGGGACGCAGCCTTGGCCGATGACGTGCTACCGGTCGGACTACGTAATTTCCTGTAAGTCAGTTCCTTAGCACGATTAGCCTCCACTGTCAGCGAGCGGCACCATGTTCCGAGCCGTGTTTCGATTGTCAACCTCAGGGGTACGAAGTTTGGCTCGGTCACGACCCTGCTACTCGGGTAGGACTGTCTACTCGATATCCGCCACGAGATGAAATAATGTCACAGAAATAACTAACGTTAGCTTCATGGGCTAGCTGGTTAGCTTACGTGCTGTGTGTGTGTGTGTGTGTGTGTGTGTGTGTGTGTATGTGAAGGCTAGCTAGCCAAGGGTGACATTGAATTCCTTTTAAGAGGAACCCTTTGGCCATGAACAGAATAATATTTATTTTCATATCTAAAATACATGTAGAAACTCTTATGTTGTGTAAACGAAAGAACCGCCAAATGAATTTTCGCAAAGAAGCCATGACCTTGTGATGACCCACGTTAAAGTTTGTTCAAGAGCCTCAATAACCGCAGTTAATACGCAGCTGTTAAGAGCAAATGTTCTCTAACGTAGACTGTGCAATACTGTTTAATTCTGTTAATATTGTTGCTATGGCAGTTTGTGATTACTTAATTTGTGACCTGTTTTTGACGCTATTATTGGCCCAGATTGCTGTCCTTAACTCACTCAGTAGGTCAGGTGGGTGTCCTTATGTAAATGCAGACTACTTACTCTAGTTAGAAGCTAAGATAACCATAGCCTTGATATATGCCTTTTTATATTTCTCTGGTTGCACGGGAGAGAACATCACGCCATACTCCATGTCCAATTGTGGCAGTTGAATGCTGCCTTGCGCATTGGTAAACGTATATAAACATATACATGCTGTGTAGAACATGACTGAAGACCTTTCTGAATCATTTGGGTCCACTGGTTTGACAGCTTGATGCTCACTCTCGACGTGAGATAGAAACGCATTGTCAAATCTAGAAAATGACAACCAATGGGTCTCTGTTGACTTCTGATATGCCAGTTGTATCATTTGTTGTCATCTTGATCTGCTTTTCTCTCTTTGTTGTTTTGGGTGAATTGCTAGTATAAATCCGTAGTTTTTTTTCCTCCTTCCTGCACAGTCTGCATACTTCCCCCCCCCCCCAGTGTCCCACTGACATTTGCACAACCAAACTAATGGGAAACAAAGTATTTGGGAGTTCTTGTTGCTCTGTTGTGCAACAGTAAACTAATGATCACACGGAGCCCAGCTCTTATTGAGCAGTTCCCGAGCACCTAATAAATACAAATCTATTCCCAGTGATGCATTTAATTTATTCTGTCTGCCCATGGTGGCCCTGTGAAAACGTTTAATGTTTGGAACACTGTCACTGCCAGGCAAGCAAACACCGTCACAGTAATTATTTATTCAGTACAACCTACTTTGACTCCTGCTTGACCAGCCATTACTTCTTTGACGTCAGTCATTCAGTTATTTGTCCTGCAGACTGCCCTAGTGGTGCTCATGCATACAAGGTCTGGAGTGTTAGGCTAAAACTACTTGTTCAATCTTTTCTTCTTAGTATCCATTTGCTCTATAATCTTGTGTTTTTATCTGTATTTGCGTCCTTTATTTTTTGTAAAGCACTTTGTAACCAACCTGTTATTTTTCAGTTGCTTTATAAACAAATTTGACTTGACCGGTGATCCTTTAATTTTGGAAGTCACCTGTACAAATTGAAATTGATTAAATACGTCAATGTCTGCCTCTGATGTGTTTTCCAGCTCCATTGGCCTCCAGATGTTACTCCCATGGCAAGGTGGAGACAGACGAGGAGTTCGATGCCCGTTGGGTCACTTACTTCAGCAAGCCAGACATTGATGCCTGGGAACTGAAGAAAGGTGACATTATGGCCTGTTTATGTTCATCATATTCTAATGATATGTCCTGCCTTTCTTACCCATGTGGTGTAAATGCATAAACACTACTCATACGCCTATTGTCATATTAACTATGATCCCTATTTAAAGTCATTTAGAACATCCCACACTGTTACTCTCATTTAAATCTGTAATTCTATGTTGCAGTTGGGCTTTGGGTAATTTCAGTTTTGTTTTCTGCATCAGTCATTGTCTTGGTCCCTGTTATGGTTCCAGCTCAGGTTGCAGTGCTAAAAACATTTTACTTTGGATATTTTATCATGATGAAAATATTTAGCCAGAACATCAAAACTATACCTCTTTGTATTTTAGAAGTAAATTTGGCACAATTATTCAGTTATTTTGATTTCCCATGTTCTCTAGCAGTGGTGGCACTGAACCTGTATAGCTCACGGTAGAGCATGGCACCATCACTGTTAGGGGTTTGATTCCCACTGGGGCCACCCATTGTAAAACTGTGGGCACCCATAGTACTCAGTGTCCGAAATTAACTTTTTGACTCACCGGCCAAGGTGGCTGGTAGATGAAAAAATCCACCGGCCAAGCATATTTTTTACCGGCCAAAATAATAAATTGCCTTTTTGTGTCACACATATATATATATATATATATATATATATATGTATATGTGTATATATATATATATATATATATATATATATATATATATATATATATATATATATGTGTATATATATATATATATCTACACATTCGTTTCAGTACATTTCATTGAGATAAGGTATTATGTTGAATGCTCTGGCCTCTTAAAGAAGAGGCCAGAGCAAAATTTGAAGCAAAATTATTTTAATATATTGATCAACGGTTAATGAATTGAATACAACTCAAGAAATCTTGATCTCAAAATTCTACTGAAGTATTTGCTGTTAAATGTACTTAAGGATCAAACATAAAAGTAAATTTGAAGGTTTTGTAAACCTATCGGATGCTTAATCATTTTAATCAACTTAAACCGATGACAAGTGAGTTGTTTCTGTTTTTGTCTTTGGCATACTGGCGACACATCACAACTCATCACCACAGCCTCCGCATCATACTGTAGCCAGTCTCTTGAAACTCCGTTATCGCCAAACCTCCATTTCTCACAAAACTTTCTTTTTGTATGTGCTTCCGCTGCTTCGTCCTCCTTTTCGTCGGTGGGTTTTCGTTTTAAAGGTTGGCTTACTCCTTGTAAATATCGCCACATAATAGCTATTTAGTTAGCCTAACGGTAGCTAGCAGCAGACCGGCGGGAAGTGACAGTGGAGTAGCTGATGTCCCGTACGGTAAACAGTGCCACTAAACTAGGAGAGCTTGAGACGGTCTGTGGCTGGCGCTCCTGTGTGTGTGTGTGTGTGTGTGTGTGTGTGTGTGTAGGAGCTCAGCCCCGCCCTTGTGAAACTCCGACACAGATGTGATCTCTCTCTCTCTCGCACTCTCTCTTTCTCTGTCTCTTGTTCTCTCTCTCTCGCTTGCTCTCTCTGCGCGCCCAACACCAAAACGTGGTAAAGACTCTCAGCATAGTTTTTTATTACATGACTATTTTGGTACAAACATTTACCCGCCATGTGGCGGATAGCCTTCCGAGATGTACTCGCCAAACGGAAAATCTACCCGCATTTGGTGCTTGGCGACTGTTAATTTCGGACCCTGATGGGGCTTTGGATAAAAGAGTCCACCGAATGGCACGCATTGTTGCTATGGTGGCACACCACTGCTGAATAAATACAGAGGAAACCCTGATGTATCATTTCTCTACCAACATGGTTGTGTAGCAACCACATCAAATGATTTGTACCTTGATCTGCTTTATCTGATGTTTATTGCTGCCCATCACCTGACATTCACCAGAATCTTTGCTCATAAAAGGCAGCGTCTGTGAAGCCTCTATGTGTGCAACAACAACACAGAGTCAGTGGTGAGGAGGGTAATTTTCTTTTGACTGGTGGAATCCCTTATTGAGTTGAGCAATCATGGGCCATGTTTGGATAACATTCGGCTGTATCTGTTCCACTGACGCTCCAACTGGAGCATTTATTAAAGGTCCCATATCGTTTAAAACAGGATTTCCCTTGCCTCTTTGATTATAAAGGAGTTGGATGTGCTATCTAAACATGGTGAAAGTATCAAAACGCACAGTCGCCAACTAAATCCACACAATCCATATTAGAAAACCGAGCCTCTAAACGAGCCGTTTGGACTTCTGTAATTTTGTGGCGTCACAAAGGTTTGCTCATTATCATTTTTCTAAGAAATAATAGTGTAACAAAGTGGGTTTTTTTCAAAGCAGTTGAGCCGTTGTCATTGTTTTTTGTCATTTTCATTAATATTAATGAGCCTTAAAGGCACAGCAACAGAAACAGCCTGTTCTTGGCAAAGCTTAGAGAGATGCTGGAAAATGAACGTGTAGAAATCGATTGAGAGTGTTTCTGGTACATGACACCACACAAACAGCTTTGAATGGACCTCGAGACATAAAATACAACACTGGAAAGTGTAGAATATGGGACCTTTTAACGTCTTTGAACTTCAGTGATCCCTGAGGGAAAAATTGGGTGATTTCAGCAATAAAGAATATAAGTGTAGGTTGGACGACAAACAGTAAAACGTACTAAAGCACAAGAATTAAAAGGTAATAAAGGATATAAATAAAGATCATATTAAAGATAGTGTCTTAATGTTTATTATATAGAGCTTGTACTGGCTAAAACTAATTCTCGCTATGGTGACAGTTTACAGATTTGCATATGTTGGCAGTTTTCAGATTTACAAAATGTACAGTTGGTGTCAGAGAACATATGCAAGATTTGGAGATGTGCATCTTTTGCTGTTGCAGAAGTTTTACGAATCATATGCATACGTGAACGTCTGCTGTGGGCAAAAGCGTAGTCTTGAATTTAAAAATAAATTTCTTCTGACTGTTCTAAAGTCCAGACTAAAGTCAAAGGTGATTGAGCATTTACAATCAGGGCCCCTCATCTTTGTAAAAGTGGGAGTAGCGGACTCTTTATCTTCTTTTAAGACACTACTAAAAACTCATTTTTTATAAACTTGCTATTAATTGCTAGTAAAATGTATTTGCTTTTTTTTGTGTGTGTAGTCCATTATGATCGCTGTCTTTTTTGTTGTAGCTTTTTCGCTCTGCTTGCATTTGCTCTAGTTCTTCTTTGCCACACATATTCTCTATGTACAGCACTTTGTAACTTTGTTTAAAAAAGTGCTGTATTATTGTTATTATTATTATTATTGGTGGTGGTGGTGGTGGTGGTGATAGTAGTAGTAGTAGCTTTTTGTACATGAGCCTATAAAAAATATGGAAATTGTCAGCTTTTAAGCTATGAGTGTTTGGTGATTGTCTGATCTAATGAGGCTTTTTTCCATGCATTTTGACCTAAAGGAATGAACACCCTGATTGGGTACGACCTGGTACCTGAGGCCAAGATCCTGGACTCGGCGCTGAGAGCTTGCCGGAGACTGAATGACCTGGCCAGCGCCGTCCGCATCCTAGAGGCTGTCAAGGTGAGTGACAGTCCCATCATTGCTTCAACTTAGGGTCTGCTGGAAACGTTTTTCAGTGATTTTAATAAGTTTGTTGCAGTAGGGAAATGGTAACTCCTGTCTGATACAGTACTCCGTGGGCTAAAGTGATGCAGTCTGTCTGTCTTTTGCCTGATATGTTTTATGTTTGACCTGTTTGATGTGCACTTCAAAAGTGAGGGCATCAACAACTGTTGGCTGTCATCAGCACAGGAACTCCATGGCCTTTGGGAGGTTGATGCCCTTTCGGTTGACATCGGTTTTGTTGGTGATAGCCATCATGGCAACTCAAAAGAGCAAGGTCCTCTTTCAGGAAACCAAACGTCAGTTAAAGGGGAGGTTGTGCTGTCCGGATTAAATATTGTGGTTCTCACTGTTTCAAACTATTATATTTTAAATATTCTAATAGGTTAAAGAGAATTGTCACCATTATGGCTATTGGCAGATATACACATTTACAGATATTTGCAGTTTACAGATTTACAAAGTTGTATTCCAGTGTAAGAGCATAAATGCAGGATGACTGTGAGTTTGCATTGTTGGTTATTAACAGTAGATGTAGTAGTAGTACTTGATAGTAGTAGTTGATTTACAGAGTGTATGCACCAGATGAACACATGCATCAACTGATAATAAGGTGGCCAATTAATCACTTTTTCACTCTCAAACAACATTACTTTATTGGCCATTGCCAAGTAGTGCTTTTTTAGCACTTCTTTTAGGGCATGTCTTGTCAGCCTTCATATGAAATAGTTCACAAAAGAATTAGGTGAGGAACATTTTGACATTGAGAGGAGCCAGTTGAGGTGGTTCAGGCACCAGGTAAGGACCCTCCCTTTGGAGGTGTTCTGGGCACGACCGTCTGGGAGGAGACCTCGGGGCAGACCCAGGACACACTGGAGGGACTGAGGATCCCCCTGCAGGAGCTGGAGGAAGTTGCTGGGGAAAATGAAGTCTGGGCCGCTCTGCTCGCTCTGTTGACACTGCAATCCTTACCAGGCTAGAAGATGGATGGATGGGATTTTGCCATGGGCTGTACTTGATAGTGTACGATTAGTAATTTGTTGACAATTTCTTTGTTTTGCAGGACAAAGCAGGCCCCCACAAAGACATCTATCCATACTTGATCCAAGAGTTGAAGCCCACCCTGGCAGAACTCGGCATCTCCACACCAGAGGAGCTGGGCATTGACAAGTTATAGACTGTCAAGGTGAGACTGCATTACATGGTACAATTACTGGTTGGTTAGGAAGGCAGCCTGGTTGTGGAAAGGTTATTGGTTCAATCATCGGTATCGATGCTATCCAATACTGCTGAAGTGCCCCTGAGCAAGGACACTTGTGTACCCCCCATGTGTATATATAGCCTACCAGCTGCTCCATGGATAGGTATTGGAAACTAGTTGACATTAATTGAAAATGCTGTGACGTAATATAAGTTTCTCGTAATATGTCCTTGAAGCTGTTTGTCTTTGTAAAATAAACCACTCATATGGATATAGCCATATTGTATTTCCTACATTAATGCAGCACTTTTTATCATGGATTTTTCTATCCCTAACCCTATGCTTTCGGCTAAAAGGATATTTTTTCCTCTCTCCTCAGGTCATTTGATGTATAAAGAGATGAATCCCTGCTCTTCTGATTCTCTGCTGTCCCAATGTCTATATTGTTGACTGAATCCATGTTGTCCTGTTGTGTATAAAATGATGGACTTAATAAAGAAAAGCAATAACGGAAGAGTATGAGTGTCTTTTCTTCCAGGAAACCCTTGAGTACAAAAAAATGTATATGGAGCTTTTTCAGAGACTTGTCATTAGAAACTTTGAGAGACAGGTGGTTTTGGGATGGGGAGAAAAGGTTTTAGTTTCACTGTAATCGGTTTAATAATTATGCTATGTTTAGATGTGTAGATAATTGCTTTCTCCCCTAATTAGTGTCTATTCAGGGTAAAGTGACAACTAGCACTCTGATTTTAGTCATTCCTTAGAACATTTATCTTTAGCAGTAATTACAGCTCATACAAGGTTATTGTTTTTGCACGGAAATCAAATCCCTGTCATGTTCAGTTCAACTCTGTAATATTATCCGGGTGTAGTGGAAAGTAAACCCATGGAAACTCAGTTTACACATCTTTTTATTGGGGAATGGAGTCCACCCATCTTGTTTAGGCTGGCATAAAACTTAATGACATAGCATTCATCATAGTGAACAAGATGAAACTGATGTACATTATATGAAGATTGGGTCTTTAAAGAAGCGTAAATTAAATGAATTTCTTAAAGTATAATGTATTTCTGAATATAATATGCACATACATATACAGTATATAATGTATTATATGTGAAATTCTCAATCGGAGTCGAGCCTATTCTCACTGAGCTTACCCAGCCACCAGATGGCGACGTGACGATGTCAGTGACGTATAGCTGACCGGAAGCGGAAGTAACTGTTTTATCAATACAGTAAGATAGAGCTCATTTAAAATTACACATATAACGTATTCTGCTAAATGTACTCTGCAAAAAGTCAAATTAAAACTTGACATCCATTACCCTTGTACTTTTTGTAACAACGAAAAAGAAAGCATTGTTAATTTTTATTTTTTATTTTTTTTTAGCTGGTCTCTTTCGATTTGCTATTGTATTTCTACGATATTTTTATTTTTAGTTATCTGTGTAACGTTACTAGACATTGTAAACATTTACATTACTGACCTAAGTGTAATGTTCTGGGAATACCATAGCCAACATTTTTGTGTTTCCATTAACTGATTTTCATCACTGAATACATTATTTTGAATATTTCATTTCTGTACTTACTACTGAAGAAAACGGGTGTTCGTCAATACGGCTTTTATTTTGGAAGTTCGGCCGGAAGTTCTATTTTTCATTCTTGCTAGCTTGACACTGGTAGCATAGCTGGCTAATTGAAGTGCCTGTCCCTGAAGATAACGAGAAAGTCCCTTCCTGTTGGGGACATCAGTCAACATGACTGTGTTGTGGTGTAAAGTGTGACAACTAACGCCAAGATGATGAACGACATTATAGAGGAACAGGAGAGGGACACCCTTCTGGACGCACTACCAGAGCCACAAGTTTTGACGGTAATGTCAGCTAAGGCTAGCCGGCTAACGCTAGATAGTCAACATTAGACAGTTGGCTAGCTAACTAACCTAGCCAGTTGTTGTGACAGCTCTGTAGGTGGGTCATACACAGAGAATGATTGTCAAGAACAAGCTTTCAGACTCAGAAGAAATGAATTATAAACTATATCTGTTCCATTAGTAGGTGTATTAACACATAGAATTGATTACCTTTTCATGTAAACAGGGTGAACTGGTAAATTTTGGCTGTGGCTGGTTAGTCGACTCTACCAACCACTTAGGCAGGAAACCAACAATCACAGGGAACCAAACAATAGCTTATATAGCTTAAGGAACTTATAGCTTGTAGCTGGCAGGTAAAGTCGTGAAAGTGGCTGGTGAATTTTGGGATCTGTGGCCACTGGACAAAAAGTTAGCTTATGAAGAGGAAGGAGTTCCAAGGCAATGAAAAAAAAGAAAAGGCCTTTATTGCATGACCAGTTCAAAAGAACATATATAAATTCACTTCAGTGCCTTTCGACTGTGCTGTGGCCTTCATCAGGGAGTGGCACACTAAACTACATGAAGAATGTGGCCATTTGGAGTTGGTTTTAATATGCTCTTGCCATGGAATAAAGGATCTTTAAGAAACCCGATGAAAGCACTCCTTATGCTCTCTTCTTCAAACTACCATATGACGAAACTTAACTTGGGTAACATTTGCTAATATGAGAGACAGACTCTTCTCATTTTACCCTGTATTCTGCAACTTCAGGGGCCCAGTAGCAGCACAAGACCCAAGACCGCTGATGGAGGCATCAGACCTGTGGAGAAAAGAGGACCTTACATCATGTCAAGAGCTCCAGCCATCCACCTCAAACTACGTAAGCAATTCCTTGACTCATCACGATCAGAGACACAAACAGGCAGTTACTATGCCTGTCTGTAACTATGGGTTCCTTTCATGATTCCTTAATTGTTATTTTCACCGGTTCAGCTGCGGTACATGCTGTTCCACGCTTCTCAAAATTGTACAGCTGCTGGAAAAGAGAGCTCAAGTCATATGACACTGATGAGCTGACATTCCTGCAGTTTTATACAGGCTGCATGCATGGAAAGTGATACTGTTCATAGTATGCTGTATCTTGCACTGTCACTTATACAAGGTCCTGTTGTCTTCGTACTAGTGATGCGCGGATTGCAGTTATATCCGCAGGCACCGCGGTTAATCTGCGGATCGGGCGGGTCGGGTCATAAAAATTAACATTCTGATTAATAGCGGATGGGTTGCGGGTGGGTGAAATAATACATCATTAATGAGGAAAATATTAATTACATTCTCTAAAATGTGAACATATTTTAAGCTTCATTATTCGTCGTTATTTATTTAAAACCAGCCTACTTCAGTGTAATATGTTACCATATCATCACGCTTACATATATCCCACTGAGAAATAATGGTAATGTGTGATCGGGTGCGCATAAAAAAAAAAAAATCTTTTTTGAGTTCATTAATACCTGCAGCGATCCCACCGCAGCAGAAACGATAAGTGCGTCTCCCCATTAAGAGAGACGCTGTGCAGACACTAATAACAATTATTTCTATTATACAAGAGAGAAACGGGACCGCAGCATAAATATGAAACTGTATTGCAAAGGCACAGTTCACCATGGAAACGTTTAATTACTGAAAGCAGCCTCTCTAATCTTTAAAGTAAATCGTTAAAGAAAACACTCATAGCCTACATCAATACAACAAACACACAATAAAGAAATCACATAGAAAGCTCGCGCTGCTCGACATAATTTAAAAGGCAATATAGAGGTGGAGTGAAATGTCCATGCGGGTGTGGGGCGGGTGCGGGTCTATAAATCGTAGAAAATAATTTGTGCGGGTGGATGATTTATGCATACATGCGGATTCGGATGGCGTCAGAGCCGATCCACGCATCACTACTTCGTACCATGTGTATCAGAAAATGTACTGCGTAGATGTAAGTTGTCAGTGTCTCTGCTGCAGTGTAACCAAGACAAATTTCTGCACCTTTATTGGACTTTGCGACTAATGTGATTCTTATTCCAATATCCATTTGGTATCTAAAATCCCAAACTTAGTGTAGCGGAGTATTCCTGCATGAAGAATGCAAATGTCTCTTGTGTACAGGGAGGATTCCCTTATAGAGAGCGTGCAACTGTGAGTGTGAATTTGGTCTTTTACATTGTCACATGAGGCTGGGGACACACTTGAAGACTTTTAAAAACCTAATTGATTTTGAAAACGCACTGCATCACACACATATCGATGGATCTCACAGATTGTTTTCTCTCTCAGTAGTAAATATTTTCACACTAGACAATCAGGCAAGGACAGGGTATCACACACTTAAGGATATAACTGAAATTATCCTGCTGACTCCTGATGTCGTTAATATGCACTGAAAAAAAACAAGCAACACAAAAAGAGAATTTGGAAAAGGTTGTGGATGGAGTCATCATGGGTTGTACATATCTCATAAGAGTTGCAGGTGAGTAGGCTTCATCAGAAAAAAGGTAGCAGTATAGAACTCTTCTGCCTCACCTCACTGTCTAAACTCAGCTCTCATTGGCTATTGGCAATGAATGAATCTATCTATGGTCCTCACACACTTCAGGACCCGTGCAGAAGTCAGGTCATAAATATCAAACATGTTTGATATCAGGGCAGCTCAGATCAGTCTGCGAGTCGATCAGGGTTGTTAAGATTGAATCTGTAAACCCCTCCCACTACCAGATAATCTGTGCGAGCAGTCGGCCCCAAAAAAGCCTCAGATAGGGGGTTCCCCTACCAATTGTTGGTATGGCTAAATATGGTTTCTGATTGTGATTCCGATTATTTATAGAGAAGCACAGGGAGATGGCGAGGAAAGCACTGAAGAAGAAAGCCCTCACATCAGGAGCCCCAGTGATGCAACAGCCCAGACAAGGAGCCAAGAGGTAAGGAAAGGAGGGAGAGGGAATGAAGGGGTGAGAGAGGAAGGAAAGAGACAGACAGAGGGAGAGAGGCGGGAGAGAGAGAAAGCTGCTTTTTTTTTTGTCATGTGCCCATGATGGAATGAGGATATTTTTGGTCGAGGTGATTTCAAGATTTTCTGGTTCTTCTTTTAGAACGGTGAAGTATAACAAGGGCTACGCTGCTTTGAGTCAGCATGCTGAGGATTCTCTGGTTGCACTGGACTCAGACAGGTGAGGTTACACTGGTTATACAAGAGCAAGGGCTGCTGAATTCCCATTCCTTTCTATTTGTGTTGAACAGAGTACAAGTTTTTCCTGAGCCAGTAGTCCTTTGGTATACAAGTACAGTAGTGCTTGTATACCAAAGTCAAAATGGCATAATGACAAGCCTAGTTTCCATAAACCCATATTTCCAGGTGATCCATTATAAAGTTGTCCTGTTGTGACCCCAGGTTTTTATTTTTACCTTACAGTGACGAAGAGATAGATTTTGAGCAGTATTCCTCAGGATACTCTTCAGCTGAGGTGAGTTGTGACATTCTTCTGATGCTCTCAGAATTATAATAACCACCTCGTAAAACTGTGGCTGTGATTACCACTTGTCATTTTGAGATTGGTTTCTAAAGATGGGATTTTATGAAACCCCATCTCTGTATGTCCACACTTGGCCTGAAAATGCCTGTTGTGCATCCCATGTGGCTGTATATATTGAAATACTGTGTCTGCAGTAGTTGTCCTCGCTCTCCTTTTCCATCTCTTTACATTGCTTCAATCCAGATTACACAGAATTCAGATCACAATGTGAGCCTGACCACCTCCATATCTGGTTTTGAAGACAACACTGTGAGCAAAATCCAATTTTTGGGCATCCAAAAATGTCACCTCATATACCCTTGCGTAATCAGAAGATAAAAGTTGCATTGGAATAACAAGGGTAACCGTAATCACAGTTACCAAATCACAATCCTGATTATATTGCGAGATGTAGTGATTATTCTCAAGGATTAGAAGAACAAAGTCATTTTGTACTGTATTTTGACTATGTTCAACTACGGGGGGTAGTCTAGGCAAAATTAAATGTTTCAATATTGCCTAAAAGCCAACATTATACAATTATTAATTATGAAATGGAAATGTGATATGCCACACACTTGTTTTCAATGACCCTAAGCATTGTTTTACACCAGTGATGGAGACCCAACAGGCCACATGCAGCCTCCACACTTCTTACCCAGAATCTGAATCATTTTATGCACTAAACACAAATGTATAGGAATTTGTATTGGTGACATTGGTGCAACCCTCCCATTCAAGTGAGATTCATTAATAAAGTGGTTTTAACAAACTAAAATAAAGAACACAAATGCAGATAAAACAAGGAATGGTATATCATAAACTCCAGGAAATGGGGCCAGATGTTGTGTGTGTTTGCATGCATTCATACATGGGTATTTTTAGGGGTTTTTTTTTTGCCTCCCCATAAATGTTCTTCATGTGTCACACACTGAACCTCTAGCTATTTCTTGACTTCAAATATGCTGCAAGGCTTGTTTAAAAAAATACAAAATAAAAGCTATTCACTCTTGCACTACCTTTTAATGAAGTTTACTCTTACCTGTTTTCTTGCAGTTTATCCAAAGCGCCTCACAGTACTAGGAGTATATATATTTAGCATGGGTGTCCCCAGTCGGAATCGCACCCCTAACCCTAGCAGTGTTAGTGCCTTGCTCTGTCCATTGAACTACACAAACCCAGAATGGTTGGTAATAAGTAATGACTTTCTAATGCTAACAGTTATTCAAGTAAACATCATCAATAATTGGAAAATCAGATGTAGGCATGTCCCATTGCAGTGTGGGTGTTATTGTCTTGAACGGACGTGTTTTAATCACTTTTGGGGTTCTACTATTGGAGATTACGTTGGCCCTGTCTGGAGGTATGAAGGCAAGTGACGAAATTTTGAACACCATCAATCGTCATGATGGCAAAAACTAGGAAAACAAGGCCCAGATTGAAAATAACCAGAATTATCCTTTAACCCAAATAAGACCTTAACCATAGTATGGCCAATAGCCAGGTTACTCTGTGAGAGTAAACATTATCAGTGAGGTGTCTCTCTTTTCTCTCAGGTCCATCCTGACTTAAGCAGGCAGCTGCTGCAGGATGGCTACCGTCTGGATGAGATCCCTGACGACGAGGACCTGGACCTGATTCCGCCCAAAGCCATGGGCTCCTCGGTGTGCTGCTGCTCCGAGGGCCCGTCCTGCTCCATGCAGTGATGCCGGCGCCGTGGCCCGCACGCGCCCGGGCCGCTCTGTCACAAAGGCTCAGCTCCCGCCGTCACCCTGACCTTAGCCACTGGTGACCGAAGCCTCCTTGTTACCCAAGCCCCACTGCTGCGCTGCCTGAGCACCTCCAGCTCCGAAGCCAAGTTTAAGCCCCGTTTATGCAGGGATGCGTGCACCCAGATTGCTCAACACACATCAAAGCATGGATGGACGTCAGCCCAAGCCTTATCCACTGTGACCCCAAAGCTTGACCTTTTTTTCTTTTTATAGAACTACACGAAACGCTAACCCTGCCTCCGCTCCGAATAGAGTGGCAGAGTGATTAATCTTTTGGGAGATGCACTCATTGACCCAATGGAGAGCTGGTTAATGTCTTATCCTCTCTGGTCAACATGGTTAAGGGATATGCAGCACATGCATACAAATACGGTGTATTGTGCTTTAGCGTTCCAGCTCTTTGGTGAATTTGCCTTCCCCATTTTTTTTACTCTTTTTGTTAAAATAAGTCATTTGACACCGCACTTGAGCATTAACATTCCCTGGCTAGTGTTGCATTGATTGGCCCTTTTCTGCAGTATCTATCTTCAAAACTTCATTTGAAGAGTTTCATTCCAAAATGAGATGCCCACCATTTAGAAGAAAAATGTGACCCCTACTCTGACAAAATGATTGCTAGCATGAAAGTAAAACTCACTAGAGAATATTATTCAGGTTAATTATCTTGAGCCTTTTGCATACAAAAAATGACATTTTAAAGGATGTAACCATCTTTTTTTATTCAGAATTAGATATGTAGCGTTTTGGAATGAAACCACTTCATTTGTTTATGGCTCAGTTTAATAAGTTACTGGTTTGTTCAGTAAGTTCCCTGCAACATAACTTACATTGAGTGTGATATTACAATGTTTACTTTGATGTAAATGGATGCTTTAATGTTACGTGTCGATTTCAGTACTCATGTCAGGCAGCTGTGTGTTGCTGTGTCCAAAACCACAGATGAAAAGTTTAGCTTAAACCCGGCATGCTCACATACTGGCACTTTCAGCGGCCTCAGATGTGTTGTGTCTGGGGAGACCGAGTTCATTATGTTACGACTCAAGATGTCATTAAGGTAATCACTGCCCACACTGGAATGACTCACTCATCCACTGCCTACATAAGATATACCATACTTGGAGAGAAATGCATATGATGAAGTGAGATGTACACCATGTGAAAGAGTGAAGCGTACTCTTACAAAATGATACATGGATCACAAGAAATTAAACCACATTATGGCATATTTTAAAGGATAGTAGGTAACTTAAATACTTTGATTGGTGACAGTTTTACAGATTAGATTCTCTGTATTGTAGAAATTAGTTTAATTCCAGAATGCAATATCCACCACTACAAAAATGACTCCTGCTGTTACATTATGGATTACCGTTAAAGTTATGAGTCATCTTAAGACCTTTACTTACTAAATAGATGCACTTTTGAAGATAAAATCATGTGCATTTTTAAATATTGACAAAAATGGATATAAAAGATTTTGGAGTGAAACTTATGAAAGATGGGTTTCTGGTAATTATTTTTTTCCTCCAAAATGGATATGTAGTATTTTGGAATATAACCCTTCATATGTCATCCTTTTAAAGGAAAGTATCCAAAGTCACTCTTCAGAAAAGGATTTTTTAAAGAGTGTTTTTTTTTTTTTTTTTTGGGATAATTTTCAACACATCAGTGTTTCTGGATTGGGATAACAGGTTTGTGTTACTTTACACCACGTGTTAATAATATTTGTTCTGTCGATGTTTACTAACATGTTGGGAAGTAACACACTAGACACACAGATGTGCTGAAAATGATTCATTCTTTTATTTTTGTTTTATTTTTTTCACTCTGCAAATTGTATGCGTGTGTGTGTGTGTGTTTTCATCACTCATTTTATGTCTGCATTCCCCAAATTTCACTGTTTCTTAACGCTGTTGATTTTGAAACTGTGCATTGAAGAATACTGTCTTTGTTCAATATCAGAGCAAGTGACTGTGATCACTTCCTCAGGAGACCTTGTGTGTGTGTGTGTGTGTGTGTGTGTGAGTGTGTGTGAGTGAGAGTGTGAGTGAGAGAGTGAGGGAGCAACTACAAAGTTATTTGGTTAGTGTTAGCGAGCAGCTGTCTCAGAGCAGATTTGTGGAAGAATTAGAGGTTGGGGTTCTTGCACACATCTGGAAAAGTATGAAAAATAAAATTCCAGATCTTTAACACTTTGGAAATTGCACAAAAAGTCTGGAAAGGTGCAGAAAAATCAGTTTCAGTATGTATGACTGCACATTTTATGTAGCTGCACACCCCATCGTTGTTTCACATATTGTGATATTGGTTGTTGTGAGGAATAACGTTCAGCTATAGAGCAGTGTGGCCTAGCTGAACGTCATATTGCCCATCTGAACACCCCCAAAAAACCCAAATCTTCAACTCAAAGTTAAGGTCTGAAAAGAGTGTGAGTTTTTGTAATAGAAAATGTGTAGGAACCCTGATTTGGGACTTCACAGGGTTGGGGTCAATTCACAGTCAGTAAATCCAGGAAGAGCATTTCACCGAAAATTCAAATTTTGAAAAATCTTTGCCACAAAAACATTGCAAAATAACTGAGAATGAATGCTCTGCCATTTGTAAATGTTTTTGTGGTTTGTATGTGCAATTTGATTTCTCTTATATAATGTATTCTAGAACCCTTGCACTCCTTACTAGTGGTTGTAATGTGAGTGATTTAGGAACTGAGGCTTATTCTACTCTGGATAAGCAGCTAAATGCTTTAAATGTAAATGAGTTGATTGAATTTAAAGTGTATTGACCCCAGCCCTGATGCTGCACCATGTTGTTTATGTAAATGTACATAAATATTGCACTCAACACCACTTGTCAGTAGCAAGTACACTTGACTCGCCTGTACTATGCAACTATGGGGACAATCTGCTTATTAACTAACATTGTGACAATATACCAAGTGTTACTGAGTGCTAAATGCAATAACTTGAATTGTTATTTTAAGATGGGAAACACTAATCTTTTTTTTATTTGATTATACTGTTTATTGTTTTACGTTATTGAATAAAATTGTTATCTATACTTTGACGTGTGTAACACTGTGATTATGATTATTAAGAATCATCTCCTGTCTCAAAGGTGGTTGTGTGCAGATGTGGTATGTGAATGGGGCCTGTCATTATGGGATGTAAATGAGTGTTGCATGCATCTGGTTGTCAAGACAGTAACCATTTTGAACACGGTGATACTTTTTATTTCCACAAGGGGGCAGAGTGTAGCCATGCTGCACTGTCAATGCAACACCTTTAGCACCTCATTATGCAATCTGACATTGGGTTTTTGTCCTATTTGATTTACACAGTGCAGTATCATGATTATCACGTTATGTAGCTTTGATCAAGATAATAATACAGAGCGAGCTGGCCTGTTATCATCCTTTTCAGTGCAGCAGCAGGCCCTGTGTATTGTCCAGGTAAGTGTTTGGATAGATAGCATTGAGAGCCTTTTATCCTCCATTAATAAGACGATCTGGGGCTGTGATGGTCTCATTGGATTTTGCATGGGGTGTAAGTATTCAGCCATCATGAAACTCCAACTCTGGAATTTTGTTTACAGTTTCTTTGAGTATATTTTATTATTTCCATGGATAAAGTACATGTTCATAAATGCATGTTTACAGATAAAAGGCTATTCTTGATATTTTATCAGGATATCCGACACCATATAAGTACAATGCAATAAGAATGCTGTGAAATTGATGAATGTTTTCTTTAAGGTTATATGATGTACCCCTAGCTACTGTGTATGCTGTATCTATTTATTTATTTTTAGTTATTTATTGAATATCCTTATAAATAAACAAAAATACTAAAACGTAAAACAAAGTTGAAATGACAAGTACAACAACGGATTAAAGTAAAAAATAAAAAAAAAAATGAAATAAAGTAAAAGGCTGTGAGACTTGTTGCTGTCGCTGGGCGGGCCCTAATGCTGCTGTGCGCCCAGGCGGGGGGTGTCAATTGAAGGGGAGGAAAAAAAAAAAAAAAACCGAGTGAAGGGAGTTACCTCAACGCTTTCCGAGATATGAGATCGGACCATTTTCCTGTCGGTCCCCTTTTCTATTAAAGAAGGAAACAAGGGGAAAAAATTGGGAAAAGAAAAGAAACCGATACAAGCAAATTTGGAGAGGTCGCGTAGAAGAGAGCATTTTGCGCCTTACTGCTGGCGGATCAACTGAAATCTCCGGTGCATGCACAGTATTTCTCTCCCCGTGTGTGTGTGTGCGTGTGTTTACAAGTGTTTGAAAGAGTGCCAGAAACGAGGGAAGAAGGAGGATAAACCCAAGGAAGGAGGGATGGTGGACAATTCCGGCAGCAGCAAGGCGCAAATGGTGAGTTGTGACTCCGCTTTGGCGTCCTAATTTATTTCTCCTATCATTGCCAGGGATTTAGTCGAGGCTAAAAACCACCTTAAACTCACTTTATCCACCTCTTTAAATTGTAGAATAGAGTTTAGGCTACTCACCATTTTAGGCTGACATCCCTAAGATAAAATACACTATAATATCCCTGTAGGGTTTTACAGTGTGTCTGTAGCACTCAATAGTGAGTTTATAGTGACCTTATGGTGCTTGATGGTATTTTTGTCGCCTATGGTATCACTATAGTATTCCTATAGGATATTATATAACGTTTATAGTTTTACTGTGGTGTTCGTATAGTATCCTTCTGAAACTTACTAGGGCTGCATACTTCTACTGATGGTAAGTTATAGGCTATGTACACAGGGCATTTTCAGGGAGGGGGGTATAAATGAATGTTTTTTTTTTCTGACAGTCTTAATTGATTTGTGTTTCTACTGGCGGTTGTTTGCCTTATGATGACTGGAGGTCAGTTTACCCTACTTTTTACTTAACACTACATCACTGGTTTCCACTGGAGGCTATTTGGAGGCTATTTGGAGGCGTAAAAGTCTATTCAAGTATGCATACTTTGCTTTGATAACAACGTTCAAACTCGCATCAGCATTGCGTAATGGAAAAAAAAAACCCTGTAATATTCCTATTGCTATTCCTAGGGATTTACAGTGTGTCCGTGGTACTCAGCAGTGAGTTTATAGCGACCTTATCATACTTTATGGTATTTTTTCTCTCTTACTATAGCATTTTCTGTGTTGTATTTTTTGACCTATAGTGGCTGCATGGTATAAGTTTTGTTGTGATATTTGTGTAGTATCCTTCTATGTGTTATAGGATTATTCTACTTCTTTTTTCTTCCTCTTTTTGTAAGGTTTGACTTGTGTACTTGGTGAGGCTGCTGAGCCTGGTTATATTGGTTACACTGTTAGTGAATTTTCCTGCCTAATGCTGCTACATTGTTTCTGCTTTCACACATGCCCACGTCTGTGTTTAGACTCGCAGACTTACTTTAGATGCAAATGTTTATAACTTAAGCCACCATAGTATATACACCATTTCAACTGTTTATATCAGCAAATCTAGTTCAGATTTATTGCTGTGATGATGCTGATTTTCATTGACTCAAGTGAATGAGTAAAGGAGTTACAACTTAGCAAGCTTACTACATGAACGAAATGAAAATAGTGGTGGCCGGATGCTGTGTTCATGTTCGCCACAGTTTTGTTTCCCTTCTAGCTTTGATTTAGGGTGATGTCATTTGATCCTATATAACCAGATCTAATGGGTAATTAGATTTCAGTTTATGGTTGGTCATCCATGCCTCCCTCTCCTCCTCCTCCCACAGCCCAGCATGTCTCAAGAGCCCGGCGTGGGGAGCGCCTTTCCTCAGGGCGGCTCCACAGGGGGGATGAAGCTGGAGGCTGTGATGGAGCAGCTCCAGCGCCAGCAGCAGGCCCGGCTGGAGATGGAGCGCAAGGAGAGGAGGCTGCGAGAGGCCCACATCATGTACGCCCAGCAGGTCGCCGCCCAGCAGGCCATCCTGGCGGCCGCCCGGGCCTCCGGGGCCAGCTTCATGGGCAAGGGCCTGGCTGGCGGGGTCCCCGGCGGAGGGCTGCCCCCTCGGGTGTCCAACCAGAGCAGCGTGGACTCGGAGAGAGAGGACGAGGAGGACAGGGGCCGGGATTCTGGGGACGACGACGACGACGAGGAGATGATGGAGGGGGACGAGGGCAGCGACGAGGAGGAGAGCAGCGCCAGCGGTCTGGAGTTCCTCCGCAAGCAGACCCTCGCTCTGCAGCAGAGCGCCTCCCGCTTCCCGGCCCGTCCGTTCGCCAGTTACTCGGCGTCGGCCCCCCAGCGGGCGGCATCGCCCCCCGTCAGAGTGAAGCAGGAACCCGACGAGGGCCTGTCTCCCGCTGGGCCCCACTCCGCCACCTCCCCCAACGGACAGGCCGACTGGAGCTACGACGATCACTTCAAACAGGTTAGCGTACCGCCTTGGCTTCCTGCCAAACCGTTTCCTCCTTATTACATCAATTCCTGTTTTGGTCTGTTCCTAGTTATGTCTTCAAAACACACCCCTCTAAACCATGTGTCTTTTCAAAGTTGTCTGCCTGACATGTTTATGAAAAAGCAGAACTGCCCCATCTGAAAAAGTTTTGGACATTATCTCCGAAGATTTCCCTCTGCTGCCCCTAATCTGGCATCAAAGTTGTGCTATCTCTCCTTAAATGCAGCGGGTCAACAGAGAGCTGTGTAATCACAACACAGATGTCCCTCTGCCGTTTAGTGTCACCAGGAGAGGAAATGCCTTTCACTGTTTTCCACTCTTCCGTCGTGTGTTTTGTTTGATTGCTCAGCCCGGCCCCCTGCTGTGAGCGACGGCTTAATCTTGGCCGTGGCGCAAACCTCTCAAGCGGTATCTTTGTGAGACACTTCAAATCTCTGTGGAGGGTTGACCGCCCATTGGCTTTTGTGGCTAAAAATCCTCCTAAGTGAGTCCTGGCAGTGGGCCAGGCTGGGGCGCAATGCGTTCACGCTCACTAACTCTCTTGCTCTGCGCTCTCATTCTCTCTCTGTGTGTGTGTGTCTCTCCCTCGCTCTCTGTCCCTCTCGGCGCTCCGCTCAGGCTCTGGTTTGGCCCTGATCCAGGTAGCGGAGTCAGGCAGGGCAGGGCTGCTGCTGCGAGGCTGCGGGTGGTTGGCCGGGTCAGCACGAGTCATTCGGGGGGCGTGTGGGGGGTGGGAGGGTTAGAGGTAGTGCACAGTAGCAGCGCCTTACGCCCCCCTCAAGAGTTTCGGCTGCGCGCCAAGTGCACTTTCCCTTGAAGGTAAATATTGCCTCACCGCAGTGTTACAGAATGCTGGAATGCTAACTGGGAGCCAAGCCGGGCTCCATGTGGTTTAGCATCAGCGCTAGGGAAGTAGCAGCTTGAACAGAGCCCAGCAGCAGTTGGGTGATATAAAAAGCCTTAGTTGCACAAGAGTGGGCAGTGTCAGAGGACGCATGTGTGGCTGATCAGTGCGCTGAGGGTGCTGGACTATCATGTGCCAGGATTTTATTACTGTCTATTTATAAAGTGCAGGGGTGATGGTTGACAGGGAAGCTCAGAAATGACAAGCAGAGTGAGCCGTGGATTACAGAGACGCTGAGAGCAGGCAGTAGTGTAGTGGCAGGAGGCGGAGTACTAGCGGTGGTAGCAGTAGTATTTTTATTATTATTGCGGCTCAAGAACAGCCTCTGTTCTCACGGGGATCTGCCGGTCGGCCAGAGCAGCCGGAGGTTATCAAGAACATCACTGTACCACAGTGGAAAGTGAATGTAGTGGAGTTTGACTGCATTGTTTAGGCTGCTTATTGTTTCCAAAGGTGTCAGACAGAGAGGGGTGGTATTGTTCTGCGAGGTGGCCGTGCTTTGTGTGAACCTTGTGTCAGAACAGAAGATCAGAGCAGCAAAGTTGTAGCTGACCAGGGCCCTATCTGTGGCCCAGTGTCTTTTATTAGGAGAGGCGGGCTGAGCCTGGGGGTTGGGGGAGGCATTATGGGACGAGAATTGGTCTGGCCTTTTTTTGTTTCCTCTCTTTTATCTTTCCTGTCATTATGTCAGCTCTGCAGTATTTAATGACGGCTCATCTCTTCAGGCAGTTTCAGGTTGCACCGCTGTAGGGGGAGGGGGACAGTGGAGGCAGGGGAACTGTTTTTTTTGATGTCATTGTCTTCGAGAGGCCAGAGACAAGCCCGGCAGATGCCGCAAATACCGTCCCCACATAATGGTGGGGGGTGTACATTTATTATGTTCTAAAAGCAGTGGCAGAGGGGCGATGGGATGACTGGCTTAAAGTGGCCACTGTACAGCAGAACATTTACATTAACATTTACATTTTATGTAGGCAATGCCGTCAGGTGGAGGCTTTTATTCAGAGTGCTTTACAGTACTAAGTGTGCCATGGGTGGCCCTAGTGGGAAACGAACCCATAACCCTGCCATGCTCTATCTGTTGAGCTATAGAGGGACACATTTTAGGAATATAGCTGACACTCTTATCTAGAGCAAATTACAATGAGTGCAACAGCAGAATAAACTTAAATTCCTAGATTACCAACATTACAAGCAACTAATGGTAAGGAGTGCAGGGGTCAGAGCCACAGCACCCAGACAACAGATGGAACATGTGCAACATGTCGCAGATATGACAAAGAAGAACCAGGATACATCTTTGTAGTAATAATGTAACACATAGATCTATTGGCTGTAATTATCTTCACCCAGCAACACTCGAACAAGCATTTGATTAGCCCATCTTGGAGTACTGTACTCATGAGTGTTTGGAGTGTGTATGAGTGGTGAGCGATCATACAGGTCAGATGGGGGTGGACAGACACGGGTAGCTAGTGTTTTTGTGTCAGTGATGTATGTGCGGTGACCTCGGCCCTGCCCTAAACAGCAGAGTAAATAATTGTCAAATAAGGGGACGGACAAAGGCGTCGCGTGGAGAGAGAGCCGGGGAGGGTCAACAGGCCCCGGCCGGCCGGCCTCGGCACTCTGGCCTCCGCCGCAGCGGGACAGAGGCTGGGTGACCCCTGTAATCTCCCCCGCTCCTCCCCCTGGCCCCACACACACATTCACACACCCCTCCTCTCCCCCTGATAATCCCTGTGTGATTAATAGAGTTTTAATCATGCCTGGAGACCATGGATTGTGTCTTATGTCCCACTGGTAGCGGCAGCAACACTTCAGCTGGCTGTTGTACAGTGCTGTAACTGAGAAGCCTTCTAGGGCAGGCTACAGGTGGGTTGGTGGTGGTTGTGATGGTTTTGGTTTCACCGGTTTACCAGTTTCGTTGTGTTCACATGCTCTTTGTTCCCATGCACCTCTGCCTCCTGACAAATGAGACAAAATGGAGGCAGCGAATAGAGCAGAGCATGTCTTCATTTGCATTGTTGTGATCACAGAGGTAGAATGGTGACTAAGCTAGTAGAGAGAAAGAGAGAGAGAAAGAGAGAGAGATGAGGATGCCTCTCATCGCATCATTTAACCCCTGAGCCCTGCCGCTGCTGCCCAGGCATCGAAACCTGTTTGTTTGAGCCAATGCTATTGCATAATTTAGCTGTCGCCCCAGCAACGCATCAGCCAGGAAGTGGGGAGCTGCACGGCTGCAGCGCAGAGATCGATGCCGATTGTGTGTGAGCTTTTAGAGGCAGGAATGTTTGGCCTTGTTTATGGTTCATTTATGATAAATGAGAAGGACATTGTATTTAGCAGATGGGCTCAAGTATGCATTTTGACAGTGGAATGTGGAACAAATGTACCCTGATGCATCGGCCCACCGCTAGAGTGTGGGTGGGAGGGCCGCTGGAAGTGTGAGAAGCGTATCCCACCGTGACACCGTATCTCTGCGCGATGCTGCGGTGGGAGCTAGGAGGCTCCGCCGCCTGGTGCGCCACACAGCTGGAGACTCCAGCCTGACCCGCTTTCTGCCTTCCGAAACGTTGTGGCGTCTCACATGCCACAACTGTCAGTGGGTTTTAAACGGTTTAGTTTGTCTTATTCCGTTTGAGCCGGGCTTATCGGTTTACTGGCCTTCCTGTTATGCTGATGTAATAAGGCTGGAGTTACAGTCAGAACCCTGTTTGTCCAAAACCCCTCAAATGGAGGTCAAATGGAGATCCATTAAAATGTGTTGCGGCGCTTACTCATAATAAGAAACAGGAGTGTGTACGTAACATAAAGACCTGTATTGTCTAATTAGTATTTGAAACAACATAAGGTCTGCCATTTGGTGGATGCTTTATCCCAAGTGCCTTACCATGAGTACATACATTTTTAGTATGGGTGGCCCCAGTGGGAACTGAACCCTAACCCTGGCAATGTTAGCACCTTGCTCTACCCATTGAGCTACACAGGGAATAGAACCACTAACACTGACATTGCAATGCCATGCTTTAGCCAGTGAGCTATTAATGGCTTTATTTCCATCTCTCAACAATAATATTCCAGTAACTGGAAAATTGAGCTTGGTTTGAGTGGAAATGATCACAATGCTGAAATCAATTACACTGCCTGGCAAAGCGTGTCAGAATGTGAAACATGCATGTCAATTGAACAAAGAGCAAGACCTGTGTTTAATATGCATTTGTAGTGCCTTTATTTAAAGGGTTGTTGTAGTAATTCTGTGCATTTGTAATGAGGTCATTAGCATATTTTGTTAATAGAGTGGAACTGTACTGAAAAATGAGAAATACTTAAATGTCTCTATTTCTTTATTCGCTAGACAATGAGCAGCATGAGAAAATGTATCGTGATGGCTTGACTGACCAAAGCTGTACTTCCCCTACTGTTATCTCTCCACCTACAGTACAGACAGTTTGAATCCTGTAATAAATCACATCTCAGATAGTAAATGCTTCTCAGATGTGGGTCCCTGGAACAAAATCATCACAAATGGGGGTCCTTGACCTTGCGTGTATCTATTGAAGCGGTATTTGTCTTGAAAAATTAGTGTTCACCTACAATAAGTCATTTTCTTGTTACATGTATTTGTGGAGTATTCATGATACCTTTACTTAAATTGCTGAATGTCCCTTTGACCCAGAGGAGACCCTCAGCTTTTGTAGTTTTTCTTCTTGGTGCCATTTTATACGTTTGAATCTCTTTAGTCCCTCATCAGGGCCTGCATTTGTCATGTGAAATGACTTCATGACTGAAAAATGCTATTACTAATGGCATTTGTGATTAATGGTCTGGACACTAAATGGCTAACCTCATTTCCAAATTTGGCCGCTTTACTACAACACTGATCTCAATGCAGATTAAGCTGGCTAAAGGTGTCTGATTCCAGCTTTATTTTTAGCTTGTGGGGCTAAAATTCTCTTTAGCACCGTGGCTGGCAGGCTATTTCTCTGTCCTTATTCTCATGTCATACATTTGTCAAACTAAAGCAGCTTTCATCTTAAATGCATAACGTGATGCAGCCTCTGTTTTAGCCTGTCGCTAAAGCAGACAGAATAGAGGGGTTAACAGTTTGCTGTGTTTCTTTGAATCCACAGAGTTCATACCTGGAGCACTTCATGTAAGAAGTTTTAATACGTTTATTCCCTGTCTTCTCATTAAGTGCTGAACTCTCAAAGTCACTGTTTTCCTAAACTGGATTTTGGTAGTGTAACATTTTTAACTTCTTGAACAGACTAAGCTGAGGTCTAGTGTTTACATATTCAGTTATATGGTGCGTTGTCCTGGGATTTTTCGGTTTATGTTTGTAGCTCAATGCTGTGTGAACCTTTGCTCTGCCTCATTAACAGCAGGCCTCGGCTGGCCGGGCTGGATGGAGGCGACTAGGCTTTTAGCTCTGGACGGCCTCTTTAATGGCATTTTTCTGATGGAGGCTGGTCCGCGCTTAATGTAGCCCAACTGTTACGGCATGTTTAGTTTGTGTCGGTATGGAAACAAATGAGAGCCTGCACAGCCGCACGATTAATCATGTGTAATCGGATTTCGCAATGTCAGTTTCATGAAATTCTACATGATCTACATTGAGTTTAATTTCATTGGAAATATCCCTTGTATTTGAAAAGAGTCAGGGTATTGATGTGAGACATCAAAAGTGAAGTGGAATAAATTTGTTCCTCAAATCATAAAGACTATGATTTAATAGTCGCGATCATAATATATATCAAAAACCCAAAGCATGCAGCCCTATAACAGCGGATGAAATAGAGGAGGCTTGGACTTCTGTTGGAGCAATCTAAGATGACGGTCTGATCACGCTGGCATAGACCTGGCTTCTTCTTGCGCTGGCCGAGCTTGTGCTGTCCTGCCCCTAACAGCCAAGTGTGGAAGATTCCTCCAGCCCCAGAAATAGAGGTATTGAATTTAGTAGGGAGATGAAGGGGGGAGGGGGAGGAGATGTTGTGGAAGGAGAAGAGGGGTTATTGGTCTGTCTCAACACACTACACTGCCCCACCCAGAGGAAACATTCCAGACGGAATTAAAGAGTTAACTCTTCAAACAGTGAGCATTCCCACCGGGGGCTCCCAACAAGAGACAGGGGGGGTGGGTGGGGGGTGGGAGCATGTCCGTGCTGCAGTCAGGCCCCTGATTGGTGATCCTTTAATTCATTTCACTCAGTGTCGCAGGGGCTGTAAAAGAAAAAAGCAAAAGGGCCTGAATGGGAGGAGCTGGAGGGGAGGGCCGCTGGTGCAGGCAGAGACACTTATTTTATTTGTCTGAGTCCCAAAGGGCACATCTGCTGCTGGCAGGCGGGAGGAGGCTCCTCATGGAGGGTCCAGAGTCCCCCTCACCTCCACCACACCGCGGCCCGGTCTGCTCCTAATTGGCAGCGTCTAGTCTGTCATGATGACTCTACCATCCGCACACAGGGCCACTGGTTTTTTACGTCTGTTAAGTTAAAGGGCGTTCAGTTCAGAGACCGTCAGTCCTTGAGGGCGTCCGCAGCAAAATGAGCAATAGTTCAATTTCACTGTTATTTAATTAAGTTAGCACAGTACGAAAGTGTAAGAATGACTGATCTGATCAGAGGTTTCACTCTCTCAGCTGTTATCTCCTATACACAAAAACGTCCTAGATGCAAGTAATCTGGACGAAACCTTTATCGCATGGAGGTCTGTGGTCTTGAAGTACTTTAAAGTATTTGTAAAGAGATGGTTGCGTAGTTGAAGATTAAATCTGCTGATTTCAGCTGCTGTGGTAACGTCACATTTATATCTATTAATGACTTTTATTGATTGTGCACCCACTCATATGGAGCCACAGTGATCTAAATACAGATATGGATTATATTTAGGTCTACTAGCGTCATGCCTGATTAAATCCAGCATCTCTTTCCTTCCTTCTTTTTCTTCCTCTTTTCATTTGTAGTATTTAGTTATGGTGATTGTAATGCTGTCGTCATCTAGATCATACTTCAACTCTCCCCATTGCTCATGGTTTTAGCTCCTTCCGAGAGATAGTTGTGTTTGAAAATGCAGTCGTTGCCAAGCTGGCAAGTCCATTTCCTTTGTGGTTTTATTGTCCATGTTCTTTAGTGATTTGCACTAGCCTAACCTCTATAATGACATAAATGCCTCAGATGAAAGAGGGAAGGTATGTGTTGCTCAACTCAGCTGACCTATTTTATTTTCATCCACCATGTATAGCAATTGTGAGCACAAGGTCTTCTTGCCTTTGTATGAGTCAAGCTGAGGTAATGGCTCCTGCGACACCATGCAAATGACTTTTTGGATCACTCCTCATGCGCATCGTCACTTAGGGCCACACTGCTCCTCTCCATCTAATTGAATTGAAAGGCAAAAAGTTCTCACATTTAAATGCAAATGGTGCATGTCCATTAGGGTTGTCACACTTTTTTTTCCCCAAATCGACCCTGGAGGATTGACTTCCTTGCTCCTAATGGAAACCGAGCTACTGATGGCCGCTGTAATCTGATCAGTTGGTAGTGAAACCACAAGCCCCCCCCCCCCCCCCCCCAACGCTGGTTCCATTCGTCCTTTACGACCACTCCCACTCAGCATATCTCAACACCTGCTCTTTAATGAACGCAAACAGAGGAGGGGAAATGGCTGAATGAAACAAAGACATCCACCAACGCCTTTGGCAGCTGCAGGGAAAGAGAGCCTATAGGTCATATGACACTGTTGAGCAAAGTCTCCTGGAGTTTCATACAGGCCGGCTGTATGTATGCAGAGTGATATGTATAGTCTACTGTCCGTACTATGTCTTGCACTGACCCTTTGCACAGTATGTGAGGCCCTGGTGTCCTTGTACTGTGTGTGGTCTGTATATACTGTGAGTCTCTACATTGTCACTGTCTTTAGATAAATTCCCTGCATTTATTGTACTTGGCAATTAAAGGGATTTTGATTATCCATTTATAATGTAAAATCCTAAACTTGGTGTAGCACAGTATTGCTGGGGGACGGGTAGATGTTGGGTTTCCTACATGGGACACCCTGGTGCAAATCTGTGTTGTTACATTGTTATGCAAATTTACATTTTGCATGAAGGATTAAAGGTATTCTGATGATGTCATCTCCCTGACTCCATGCAAAGTGACTTCTCTAACAGCTTTATCATCAATGATAAGGTTCTGGGTCAGGTTTTCAGAGACGATAGTGGTCCATGGTGTTATAATCCCCATATAGGACCGCACAATTGGAAGATTGGATGCCAATGCTTGATTTGCCAAATCTGTGTAATTACATATTTTCTCCAACTGTCAATTTGATAAGATTAACTTTATTGATCCCTTGGGGGAAACTGGGATATTCGTGCTGCAAAGAATATGAGCATAGGTTGGAGAAAACATCTGTCATTTGATTATAATCACCTGTTAATTTATTACAGTCGGCTGCTGTTTTCCTACCAAGATGGCTGTGTGGTGATGTAACAGAATGCTATAAATAGATTGAATCACTTATGTGTTATATCAATCAGCGATAGAGAACAGAAAAACTGACGTTTACATATTTGAAACTGTCAAAATCCCATCCTCCTGCAATGGGGAAATTGCAGTAGTAAATATTGGATTTTGGATAGTTTTTCTGTTAATTGTGCAGCCCAAGGCCATCTTGACCCCAGCCATGCTCCTTGATGAAAGGGCCGGGCAGCGGGGAGCAAGGAGGCGTGGAGGTGAAGAGTGAGAGGTGTTGGTCTATTGTTAGTGGCTTTCTTGGCCGTCTCCCGCCACTGCTTTGGCTGAGCTCCAGCCCAGTGTCAGGGGCCCGTAGGTGCTAACTGGACCACTGTGTCAAAGGCCCTTGGGTAAACACAGCAGCTGACTGGGGCCTGGCACAAAGCCATGCAGAGGAGAGCGAGGTGAAGGAGGTTTCACTATAGCCCGCCTGCTTGTCAGCCTGTCTGCACACTAGCTGCGCTGCCTGCCAACATCCTATGTAGTTTATAGTAGCATGCGGCTAGGTTGTTCGTCTGCCAAGTCTTCACACATAAGCTGAGCGTAATCGTGTGCCTGGAAGCAGCAGCCACCGGCAGATGAGGGAGGAAAGAAAAAAAGAAAAACTTCTGGCTGCTGCCAAGGAAACGTCACATTAGACTAAAAGCAGTGTGTTCTCCGCTCAGCTTCCAAAATTTACATTCTACATTCAAGGCATTTAGCTGACGCTCTTTCCAGAGTGACTTACAGTGAGAGCAACAGTAAAACAGGCTTCACACTTCCTGGATCATGGTCATTACAAGCAACTAATAGTAAGCAGTGCTTCTGTAAAAGCCACAGGCTAGACAGTAGATGTAACAAATGTGGTAATCCTAGAATATGTATGTATGATAGATTTGTGCTACAGTACACACAGCTTCACATCGAAAAACGAAGCTTATCCTCCTCAGCATGTGTACTGTCCTGTTTGTGATAAAGTTGTTTATTTTAGCTGCATTGAACTGTAGAGCTATGCTGAAGAATATTGAATTATTCGTTTTTCTTTTGGATAAAATGTGCCACAAGAAATGTGTTCTTTGAACTGCTGTTGCTAAGACATTAGTTATCCTTGCTTCCCAGTTAAAATGTTTTGAGAGTTTCTCAGAAATGATGTGTTTTATCTGTCAGTGTGCTTAAGATTCAGAAATGTAATTGAATGAAACAAGCTAAATAAACAGTTTACCGCAATATCACATTTCAGGAAAAAAAAAAAACCCATCAGGCTCTGACCTTTTGCTGATCTGGTTAATAGACAATCACATTGTGAATAGTACTATGGACCATGTCAGCTGCAGTCGATAATTTCAAAAGCCATGTTAGTAAATGATTAAAGAGTGGCACAGAAAATTGAATTATTAACAGCAGGGCTTTAAGGGTGGGACTGCAATGAATATAGGTTATTATAGTCCTTCAATGTAGCCAGAGATGTGGAGGTTATTATCAGAAACATAACTCCATTGGACGGTGTCCTTCAGTATCTTGCAGCTTTTGAATATCATTTTTTTTCTAAAGCCCTGTACACTTAATTACTCGACAACAATAACAAATATTTGAATACACCCTAGGTGCAGGTGTCAGTCAGCACTTGCTGAGCAGAACAGACTGTCTGACATTTACATATTGTCTAACAGATCACAGGCTGCTAACAAACACCAGCCTATACTTGTGGAACATGGTTCAATAATATTAGTGGTAGATTTGGGATGCCCCAACCCCCAGCGGAGTCAGCCTTGATTAGCCATCTGGTCAAACAAAGACATCTCAGGTTTTCCTGCCCCAAATAAATGTGATTAGAAAACCTGAAAGAAGCTCCATCAGGATGGAGAGGGAGGCTGGTTTTAATGTGATGAGTTCATTTGAAGACTTTTGTTTAAAAATAAGATGTATCATTTGGAAAATACCAACTCTTACTAAATGATTGAAAGCACAAAATTAGAATAGAACAAATTTGAATATTTTTTGAAGGAAACTGTAACTAAACTCCTTGGTTGACAACATAACGCTTTTACAGACTGGAGATGATCAGCGATGAACTTCAAGTCATAGTATATATTTTCACTTCAATTGCTGTATATCCATCAAACCCAGTGGAGGAACGCTGCCTTGGCTTCTATCTAGTATTGAGAGAGAGGAGGGGGTGCAGATAAGGCTTTTTAACTTTGTACGTATGAGAAGAGTCCTTTTTTCCACTTCTTCATGCTATATATCCATTTTTGGAAAAAAAGAATAATATTGCCTGAAGCGAAAATTATAATTCGCAAAATTCTTGTTCTTCCTGATTTTGGTGACACCTTTGGTGATAATCAGTCTTTGCTTTGGTGTTTTGCACTCAGCGTAGCCACTGGCTCAACAAACTGTGATAATAAAGACACTCAATCTAGACTGCACCTTCTTCTTCTACCTTCTTATATTTATTCCAAACAAACCGTAAAAGTATTATGATTTTGTCAACCAAGGTCTTTGTCAACCAACTACTACTCCTCAAAAAGTGATATAACTTGTTTTGATTCTTTCATCATTAGTAGAAATCATTTTGTAAGAGTTGGTATCACTTTTTCAAATATTGGATATCTCATTTTGGAATCAAACACTTCAAATGGTATGAGGTGCTGCTTTTATACAACAGTTACCAATGCATGTGCACTGCTTGCTCCCTGGTTACCACATGAATTGGCAAAGTAACCAATAAAGCACAACCAGCAGTGCTTTATGGGAATTATCAGCATGGTTAGAGCACATCTTTTACCAGTCACATTGCCTGGTTGAAACTGCTTGTTCTATAATACCATGTAACTATCATAGTAGCAAAATTAAATTTGTTTTGGCTTGGGTAAATAGGAACCCTCCACTATGCAAACACCTGTAAATCTGTCAACAACGACACTGTATGTCTATTCATTTATTGGTCTTGTTGTTCTCAATATGTTCTTTTGCTGTAATTACTTGTTGTATTGCCTTCAGTACTCTCTATGTGCTCTATTGTTATCTATATCCTATTCCCTGCTGCTGCAGCGAGACAATTTCCCCATGGGAATCATTAAAGTTTTATCTAATCTAATCTTATATACCGGACTTCTGTAATGTCCGTTTATGGACTGAACTGCAGTGCACTGTAGTATAAAGTGAGCATTGAATGAGTTTCCTCATCTTTGGGCTTTGAGCAATGTAAATATCAGGTTTGTTTAAGCTTAATGATTTGCCTGCTGGATATCATGTCATTTCTTAAACCGCCTGATCCAGAATGTAGACATAAAGCATATAACACATAACACAGCCAGTGCTTTTAAACTGGGTTTAGTAAATATCCCCTGGTGCATATTCAGATGTCTCACCTTGTCTTCCTCTTCAAGTTGCTCCAATTTTAACTCGTATTGAGATAAAAAAAAAAAAAAAAAGACTCAGACAACACAGTAAGTCGTGTTTCTTGATGTGTAAAAAGAGTGACATGGACTCTAGGGAAACTCTGGAAATCATTTGGTAGTGATCGAGTATTCTTTCTTGAATGAGAACATGTTCATGCCCTGCGTTTGTCAACATTTAAATTTTGAAGAAGTCCCACTTCCGGAATGAAAACCACTTCAATGCAGCCCTTCTTATATGAGACAGTCTAGCTTGATCTAATTTGCTTCCTGTATGAAACTATAGATACACACGGGCCGTCCTGCTGCTTGCTGGGTCTCTTAATGCTTGTTTGCATCACAAAGTTATTACTTATTTGCATTTTACACTCTGCTGACAGCAGGGACAGCTAAATATGTCGTAGTCGACATGGCTGACATCAGAATGGGTTAACAAAAATTTCTAAATAGATGCTTTGATTCGATTAGATGTATGTGACATCCTGGGTATATTTTAATTACCTACTGCTATTATTTTGCTCACCCTCATGATGCTGTAGTTGACTTTTGTTTTCATACTTTGACTGGTACTTTTCCACATATTACATTCTTGTTTGGATTGTTTCCAGTTGCGTTAAATACTCCTAATTTTCTATATTCTAATTTTTTTTTCCTAGTGCTACATCCTGTCACTATTTGCTGCAACCCAATTTCCCAATTTTAAAAATACACAGGTTTGGATGGGAATCTATGAAAGCGTATCCTGTCGGCGTATTCTTTCCCGTTTCCCTTTTTCGTGCGTCTCTGCCCCCTTCCATGCGGCCGTCTCAGGAGCGTCCAGTAGAGCTGTAGCGGCCTGTCGGTCCCTTGGAGATGAGCTCCAGATGCGTGACGGGCTGCACCATCCCAGCCCGGCTCCCTGGGGGGTGCTGGCCTGTCAGAGCTGGAATGCCCCCGCACACTTAACGCTAGCTGAGAGGAAACAGATACCCTCTGGCCCCGAACGGGGAAATCGGTCCCTATCGATTAGGCCCTGCAGAAAGCTGTGAATTGTGCTTATGGGTTGAACATTTGATACAGCAGATTCAGAGAGATAGTCATAACACTAACTCCTGTGATGGAGAGCAAAAACCCTGAGAATAAGGGGACTGGTTTATACCCCCGCCCCCCCTCCTCCTCCCCCTTCCCCACCACCACCACACCAGACAAAGAAGTCCTTTTCCCATCTGACTGCAGGCGTTGTGACCTCTGTCATTTCATATGTAATTAGATGTGATGTGTCTTAATAGCAGCGGAGGCTTTTTGTTGATCTGTGAATGTATCGAGTTCCCCTGGCTGTCAGCATAATGAGAATGTATATAAAGGCCTATCAGGTCTGTGTGATGTCTCCAGCTGCCATTAGCATGGGGGTGAAGTGGATGCTTGCTCTTTGAAAGATGTGAGATATGCAAGGTATTTTTAGCCAAAGCTTTTAACCCAGGAGAAACGGCTAATAGCTGCTTTGACCTGAATAGAGCGGTGCGGCTTTTTGCTCGAAGCGGCCTTGATTTGAATGGGAGATGAAACAAGTGTGTTTTTATCGTGGTCTTGTGAGTGGTTTATTTTAGCTCTAAAGAACCCTCGTTATTTCCCTGAGAGTGTAATTGAGCTGAATTTGTGTCTTCCTGAATCGATCGGTTCTTTACATATTGAAGACTACTTAAGATCTGTTACTGTACACTCCACAGAGCAAAACTAATGGCCTCAAATCAAATTATCCGTGAGGGGGCACCGGGGGGCCCCATGCAAGTCTGTGCATAGTTTGGTTGGAAAATCTAGTCTCTGAGGCCTAGCTTCTCATGCTCCTGCAAAGCTCCCAGAAAGGGTTAACTTATGGAGTACTGTATGTAGTGGCACAGATGTGATTCACTAAAATGTTTGCTCTACCTGTGAAAGGGTCTTTGAACCAATGAGTGTGAACTTCTGGCCACGCCAGCCTGTAAACGTTGCATTTGTGTGAGGCAGCGAAAGGGGCCAGCCAGTGTAATGGGGGATGGGGCCTCTGCCTGTGGAATGTGGTGTCTTGGTGAAAGGGCTGGAGCTGAACAAATGCAGTCAGTTTATTTGGCAAACCAGACTTGCTAGGCACCAACAGACATGTTTACCCAGGAACTAAATATGCAGATCCACCCCTTTCTCTCAGACACAGGTCTTTGTTGTTGGCTACAGTGTGATCTCTCTCTCTGAGTGTGAAACGGGACGAGGAGAAAAAGTTAGCTGGTCAGTTTCTATGTTAGTTTTTCCTCTGGGTCGGTCTGTCTATCTGCCTGCATCTCTTTTTCTATTTCTGTCTGTCGGTCTGTTTCTCTGTGTTTCTCTCTCTCTCTCTCTCTCTCTCTCTCTCTCTCTCTCTCTCTCTCTCTCTCTCTCTCTCTTTCAGCTCTGTAATTGGAGTGATTAATGGAGGGAGGGGTGGTCTAGCCCGGGGGCCTGCCTTTCACAGGCCTGTTTAGAGGTGCAGCACCTCCAAGGCCGGGGCAGGTAGCGACACGTTCTGCCCCTGGACGTTTAGCCCCCCTGTCCCCGCCACTTTGTCTGTTCCCCAAGAGCAAGAAATCTCCTCCAACCTCCAGCAACATGACCGGACACTCAGAGGCAGGCAGGCCCCCGGGTCCCGCACTCTGCCGGCCCGCTCTCATGTGATATATGAGCTTTTTTTATGCTCCATAGTAACTCTAATGAGAGCAGAGAATCGGGGCTGGATCTGTGCGCGAGGAGGAATTCCACCATATGTTCCCGAGCGGCGGTGAGATTCACTCCCCTCTTGTTGCATATGGAATCGCGATTAGCCAGTGCCTTTGTGTTGACGGTAGCGTATGGCCAGCTCACCATGAGATCCTTTACAGTAGTTAGCAGATAAAGGCCGCTATCCGCTCAGCCCAATCCCAGCGACCCCTCCCCTCACCGCTCACCCCCGCCCCACAGCGAGAGGCACTATAAATGATTCCCCGAGTCCCGCTGAGGGATAAGGGCCCCAATTATTTGATTTGGATTAAAGATCGCAGCCCCCCCCCCGCAATGCTTGTTTTTATAGGCATGCTGAGAGGGAGCAGATTCGTTTTCTTCCAGAGCGGAGGGGGCTTCGCAGTCCGACTTAAACTGAAGGCATCAGCGCAGCCGTAGTTCTCCAACACGGCAGGAAACCCGCTTACTGTAAATGTAATCTGATTTAATCCAAGACTGACCCCAGTCCCTCCTCACAAATTGGTACTTTGTAAAGCAAATGATTGACTTTTTTTGATTAGTTATTTCGATTGACTATTTTTTATTCAGTTTTTTTTATCTTTCTGTCTATCTATCTATCTATCTATCTATATCTCTCTATCACTCTCTTGGAGGGCAGGTCACTACAGTAAAAAGGAGTTATATTTCAGAAAAGGAGGAACGTACAGCTTGAATAGCTGTAATGGCTTGTTCACTCAAACGCACTGTACAAGCAGTAATTAAAGGAAGCGTGTAACCTCTTTGCTGGCTACTCGCCATTTATCACTATTGTTGGCCGTGATCCAGAATTGTGCTGGAGGCCTTGTGGCATTCCTTGATTGTGATTAAATTACCGCCGCTGTGTCTGTTTAAAAGATTTCCCTCTCTGAACTGTTTTGACAGCCAGCAATTTGGCTAGAAAAGATTAGTCAGGGAATGAGATGTTAAGAGTACCTGTGGGATGAGAGGGGCGCTGCTGTTATTGTGAGGTCCTGTTACTGGTGTACAGGAATGCCGGTGAATTTCACTGAAGTCACCCTCCCTCCTGTGTCCATTGTGGCAGGGCTCACGCTGAGAGCACTGTGGCATTTCTTTACCCATGATTTACTGCCTAGGGTTACTATAGGGATATTGCTTGTATGTGCATGTGTATATTTTGTTTTCACTGAGGATGGGTGTGGCTCTTTACACACACTTTGTAGGTGACTGTTTGCACTCTGGTGAGGATTCCCCATGGAAACCTCCTGTGTGTTAGTCAAAGTTAGGGTGTTCTGTTGGGAGGTGAAGGGGTGAGGTCACCCTGGGTGCTGTGATCCCGCCCTCATCTCAATTTCCCCGGCCGCGGCGGTAGATGGCTGAGGATGATGAGTATTGACGTGTGCTGTGAGATTGCGTCCGGAGGGGGCTGGGGACTTCCCCGTGTTTGCACATCCAGGGCTATTGATCGGGCCCTCTGTTCAATGGCTGTCCCGGCCCTGGGGACGTGGTCTGCAGCATGGAGCTGCAGAGGGCGGGACAGAGGGAGCCATGACAGTGGAAAGGCAGGGGTTAGGGGCATGGCTCAGGGCTAACGGGGCTCTGATATGGCGAGGGACACGTGCCTCCGTTCATTAGGCCCCCTTTAGTTCACAGGATCACACCGGCGGGCTGCAAAACAACAACTGTTCTTTGGCCCGCTCCACGTTTCAGAGGAGCCAATGTGTTTTCTCTGTCGTCCGTCCAGCCAGTGTCGTCCAGCCTGTTATCTCTAGTGTGACAATGACCTACTTCAAATGGGATCAACGCCGCCTGCTCTGTGCTGTAGGCTGACCTGTTTCAAAGCACTCGTGCACATTTGCAGGAGCCAGTTCTTCCCTCCTTTTTATGATCTGAGATGATTCCCAAAGTGAGCCTCATACAACGTAAATTCCTCCGCGACCGCTACTTCAGCCCACCCACCCCCAACCCCCCCAGCTGGAAGAGTGAGGGCAAATCACATGATGCTTTTATTAAGAATGAGCCTCTTCATCTAATAACAGCTCCACTATCAAATTGGAGAAGTGCTGTCAACATCCTGAGCAATCAATGCCATCCATCCCCCACTCCCCAAGCAGCAGCCATTAACCCTTCCTGTTCCGGCTTGCCTGGCCTCCCGCACTAAAATGGTGGCTCTCCTCCAGATATCTCTCTATAATGGCTGCGTTGAATTACCCCCAAGGTATGCATCGACATCCAAGTAGGCGTGTGCGTGTTGTGAGGTTTGTCCAATGCAGATGGAGGGATATGCAAAGAATGTCAACATGTTGCAAACTGAAGGTTGTGCGCTGCAATCCACAGCGATGATGTCACATGCACCCATTGTCCAAATACATGGGTTTCACACCTGGTGCATTCAAAATGGAGTGTTTTGTTAATGCAGGTCATAAATTTGACTGAAATGAGCTAGACAGAAGTTTGCTGTTTGATTGAAGAACCCTTTGAAAATGCAATGTCAGTGTAAGCATTTTGCGGCACTAGTTGAGGGCTGTTTGTCTGCATAATATACCCTCCATATACAGAGTATATGTCTATACATATATATATATATATATATATATATATATATAACAACTTCCTGAAATGTCAGCACTGACATAACAGTGGAGAGGGTGACTCCTGGCTTGCCATTTTTACACATTCTCTGATTATGCTAACTTCTACTAAACAGAATAATACTTTATTTAAACTGTGCTTCATTTAGCTGGCCATCACCTGGGCCACCCTCAGGGGCCTCAGGGGACCCTTGGACCCCACTAAACCACTTTCATAGAGAGCACTTTTTTAGGCACAGGGGTATTGTTTGTATGTCAACGTGCAGACAGCCTGCCTCCTCCCCCTGGTGATAACCCACTAGAGCTCACTACTGATCAACTACCTTATTCTCATCCCTGATTTGGCGTTGCGCCAGTCAGTCACGTATGGCCATAATGTGATTAGGCCACCCACCGCCTGGCCAGTAAACCTGCTAACAGCATTAGGCTGCAAGAGAGAGAGAGGAAGAAACGTGGGCTGCTTAAACACATGTACATATATATAAATCCTATATACACACACACACACACACACACACACACACACACACACACACACACACACACACACACACACACACACACAGAATTCAAATGTTTCATTGGAATCCACTAAATTCAATATTCAAAAGTTTTTGCATGGTTTCAGGACTCTAAAATATAGTAAATGTAGTCAATGGCAATTACAATACACACACACAGACACACACACACAGACACACACAAGTTAAATGCTTTATTTAAATAGCTTCTATTGAATTTACATAAGGTTCAAATATTACAGAGGTTTAGTGTGCATGGATTAAGGACGTCCAATATGTAGTTAAATCTCTACCGCAGTAACAATGGCAGTTATAACACACATACACAAACACACAGACACACACACTCACAAACACTGTGAACGCTTTATTTGAAACCACCAAATTGAATTATAAGGGACAAGCCCAAGCCTCTGCAGCACCCTGTCATGTATGTAGGCAGGGTGTGGGAACGTGGAAATCTGCTGCTGCTGTTTTTCTTAGAAGTCTGGGTGGAGCGCTGGATGTGATGAAGGGGCGGAGGTGACTGATCATAAGGAGTGGTCCCAAAACGACGGGGATCCACTCTAGCTCGTCAAAAAGCAACATAGTTTTAACATTCCTCAGTTGACCAATGTCCCCATTCAAGAGCCAACATGTCTATCCATGGGTAATAGCTTCCATGCTCCAGTGACTGTTCTTCATGTCTTTTTTTGGACCGAGTTGAGAAGCCGACTAGTTTTCAATGAGAGGCAACTGAGCTTATTTGCATTGAGAGCAGGATTCCCCTTTACCTGCTCAGGTCGCTGTGGGTAATAGTGTCGGGTAAATCGCTGGTTTCCAAAGAGAGAGAGAGGAGCCCAGCCAACCAAAGAGTAGTTTAATTCCACTGTACTTTCATTCAGTTGAAGATAGGACAGTGAGAGAATGATATAGGAATGTCTATTCTCACCTGAGGTTTCACTCTCCCCGCTGTTACCTCTATACTTAAAGTACAACAGTCGTCCAGATTTGTACCAAATAAATATCCAACAACAAAAAAATCTTCTCAAATAGGAGTACCTCTGATGAAATCTTATCACATGGGAGTCCAAGGAATGTAATGAATATCTACTTTTTGGGGGTTACTTGCCATGGAAAAAGTGTTTGAATCCCTGGGTGAAATATTAAAGTAATGTAGGTTAAAGCAGAACAGACGGGACGGAGCAGGAAGCTACAGCAGAGTCTGACACTGGGCAGTGGCGTTCTGTCACTTTAGACCTTTGTTCTCGGTGATGTCAGGAACACCTTGACCCCTGTGCTCCCATAAGGCTGAGTGTCCCTCAGGGAGGCTAAGAGAGTGTGTGTGTGCGCATATGTGTGTGTGTTTGTTGTGTGTAAACACGTTTGTGTTCCCCTAACAAACTGAGGCCAATAACCCAACAGCCACTGTCTGCTGTCCACTGCAGTTACTTCTCATTTTGGCGATCCAGCAATTGAAGTTTATTCTACTGTTGTGACTTACAGTCCCTTAACATGAAGACAAGTTCACAGTGAATATTTTCTCTGCCTCTCACACACACACACACACACACACATAGACAAATCACTTTGGGTTACATTGTTGTGTGAAATATGCTATATAAATAAAGTTGGATTTTGGTTTGGATTGATTTGAGGCTTTCATCAGCCAAGAACAACACACACACACACACACACACACACACACACACACACACACACACACACACACACACACACACGTAGGAGTATAGCTAACATTGATTGATGACCAGATTGATAAATATCCACATAGCAGTGGAATTGCACTGACAAAGTACATTTACTTGACCTGCTAACCATGGGAATGATGGTGTTTCACATGTAGCTTTATGGCTCCTTATTTGGTAACAGTCAGTAAGATTGCACAGCGTTGACCTCAGGGCCATTGAATAGAGAACATCCAGCATCTATAAAAGGTGCCGATTACAAAGTTTTTTCAAACATGTGAGATTATACATGGCTATAATCTGAATTATCTTCTGTTATAATCATTTATAATGGTTAAAGGTTAACAAAGGCGGTCAAATTGTGTGCAAAGGTCTATAAGGCCTCCAAATGTACTATACATTTACCCTGCCATGATGATCCTGTTGTAATTCTCTATGACATAGATAAAGGAAGTTGACAGCTAAATGTATTTTTGATAAGTGAGCTGGAGGGGATGATTTTAAAGGAGGGTAAGTGTGATAAGTGTTTCATTCCAAGATGCTTGCACTATATTTTGAAATGCATGAAATATCCACTATTTGACAAGAACCACTATGACAAAATGATTGCTTTTATGAAAATAAAACACTATTGAATTGTATTGTAGGTTTTGGCTATCGTAAGACCTATGCTTACAAATTAGTAACTTTTTTAGAGGATAACATAACCTGTATTTTATTTTATTTTTTTCAAAAATGGAAATGTAGCATTTTTGATTGAAACTGTTCATGCCAATTTGAGAGGAAAAAAATGTTTTGTAAGACTAATAACCTAAATGTTCTTTCATAATTCAATTTCTTTTTCATAATTTTATTTTCATGTCAGCATGAATCCCTTTGTATGAGTAGGTGTCACCTTTTCCAAATAGCGGATATCTCGCCTTGGAACAAAATTCTTCACGCGTTTACCGCTCTAAGCTGAAACATACCAGTTGCATGGGGTTTGCAAGTTGATGGCTGATGAGTATTTGTTTAGGGAGCATGAATGTTGACAACCCCTACAAGTAGAGAGAGTGAGAGGGTGAAAATGACTTGCTCTCAGGGGCCTTGACAACCTTTGCCCTCCCGGCTCTCGTTTCAGGCCCCGTAGTCGCCGCTGACCAATGGGCTCCCGGCTGAAACTAGACCCCGGGCTGCACCTATTAACGTCCCTCTCCAAACGGATCTTGTTTTGATTCCTGATGCTTTTATAGGTTTTGTCTTTAGGAGACATTCCAGCTCGGCACATACCGTGCACCCCTTTCTGCCCCTATTTTCCTTCCTTCCCGTCTTGTGGGGCCATTGACCCCTCCCTCTCCCTCCTCCCCACACACTCGCAAACATACACACAGCCATGATCAGCCTCTGTGTGTGTGTGTGTGTGTGTGTGTGTGTATGATGGCTACTGACCAGCCCTCCCACCCCTGACAGCCAGCTACACTCCATGAACTTGGCCGCCCGTCGCAGCTGCGTTGAGGTTGAAGGATGGGGGGCCCTTGTATCCAGCTGGGTCGGAAGACATGGGTGGGGGCAGGGCAGGGCAGGCCCAGATGCAGATGGTTTAGGTCAAATGGAGATGTTTGAGGATGAAGGGGGAGGGGGACACAGGAGCTCAGGGGCACAATAACTCCAGAGGTTACTCCTCCAACCTCTGGAAAAAATGCATTCTTGGAGTATGAGTGTGTGTTGGTGTTTGTGTTGGAGAATGTTGGCAATTGTAGTAATTAGGGATGCAGTGGAGGGTAAACCCACCTGAAGTTGGTTTACCCAGCTTTTTGTTTGCAGAATAGAGTTTACCCAGTTGCACAGCAACAGGCATGAATTGAAGCATAAATCAATGCTTTTTCTAAAAATATAACTGGATTTATGTGTATACTGGTAGTTGTTTGCCTTATGGTGATCACCAACTGGAGGTCATAGTTCAACCACATTTTTATTTACCACTACATCACTGGTTGTAATTCATACAAAAGCTTCTATACCACTAGATATGATTGCTGTTGGAAAGATGTTACTAATACATGTACGTCTTAACAAGCAAGAGTTTCATTCTGAAATGAGACACCCACCATTTGAAAATGTGACTGCTTACTGGTACAAAATGATTCATAGTGCGGAAAAAAAGGATAGTTGGTAACTTAAGTTAATGAGAACACTTTTACACACTGGACCCTCTAGATTTTAGAGATATAAAATGATGAACTTTATGTAAAGATGATTTTCCAAAATGAATGTACTAGGTTTTGGAATTGAACTCAGTCACTCTGTGTGTGTTTGCGTCTGTGTTTTCTGTGTGTGTACTGACCTTATCTGTGTTCCCTGTCTTGTCTGTTGCAGAATGGGAGTGCAGGCTGGGCGGATGAGGCTGACAGTAGCAGAGGAAGAGGAGAGGCCTCCAGAGACTTTGCTAAGGTGAGGATCTGGAGAGCATTAGGACTGAACCCACAGAGAGCCAACAGGCCATCAAGTGACCGAGAACGAAACCAACAAGCCATCACAATCAAAATCACTTTAGTCTTGCTGATACTGGTGCAGGAACATATTGGCAACTTTATTTTTAACTTGTCTTTTACCCAGGGAAGTGGTTTTGCTGAGCATACAAAAGTATGTGTTGCAGTGTGACCGTAAAGCAGAACGTTGCTGACAAAGAATATGCATGATTAGTCAGCCTTCCCTGGATAAATAAAAGTTAAAGAATACAATTACACTGATGTAACTAGTTCCCCCGAGAATATATTTTTGGGGGTAGTATAGGACACAAATGATTTCTGACATTACATTTATCGAAACATCCAGTCTTATGAAACTCAGCCTTGCTGAAATTTTAAATAGGCAAACCTTTCTTTGTGCAGAGCTATAAATAGATCTGACAGGCTTCTGTTTCCCCCCTCAGCTGTACGAGCTGGACAACGACCCCAACAGGAAGGAGTTTCTGGATGACCTCTTCACCTTCATGCAGAAAAGAGGTAAGGCTGCTCTCCAGAAATCCACTGTGGAATAAGCTGCAGCTGCTTATTCACTATTTTCATGCCCCCCCCCCTCCATATTGGAAAGTAAAGCCACGCAAGCGCAGATTCTCGTTTATATCAGATCCAGGTGTGGTCAGGGGTTCTTCTAAGATCCAAACGGAGCCAATAAGCACCTCAACTCACTCCACTAAAATATCCCTAAAGAGTTCCCTGAAGAGTTTTGTGGAAATGCTGTCAGTGTTTATGAACCCGTTATGAAGGGGTGCCTCAAGGAACCTTCTGGGGTTCCCCTATGGTTTCAGTCTGAAGAACCTCTACCTCAACCCCAAGCCCTTTTTACTTTTTAGGGTGGAGGCAGAAAATTCAATATAACATGTAATATATAATGTTCTAAGTTCAAAACCATGCTTTCTTTACAGACATGTAGGTTAGTTTTGAAACCTTTAGAAAAACGTTTGCATTGTAAATTACGGTGGGAGTCTGAGGGTTGTAACAGATGTGACATGGGGGGGGGGGGGGATAATTTCCCACCCTGTGCCCAGGTGGAAAAAGCAAATACCACAACTTCCATCTCTTCAGAGTCATTTCCTGCTTCAGTTGGGGGAGGGGTTGTTATCTTTCGCATCCAGAACAACTGAAATCTCACTCTAGGACTACATCTGATGGCTGTTTGGGGCCTGCATATCCCAGCCAACCTAGTTTATGTTGTCAGACAATTTTTAGAACCTGTGTTAATAATGTAGACGCGTCTCAAAGTGATCAAGGATAACACAACAAATGGAAAGCTTATTTCCATTGTGGTCCTTGCTCTTAAACATTTATTTACCCCCTTCCTTTGTTGCTGCTCATGCGGTACGTCATCGTCGCTGATCGACTTTAAATGCTTTAACTCTTAATGGCTCAGAAATCCTTCAGTAATTCCCCTCCCCAGAGTAAAGGCGTTAAGGGGTCGGCAGGTGAGATCTGCCTGCTCTGATCCTGCGGCTCCGCAGAATCAGAGCCGGGAGGATGTGTGGTGTAGCCTTACTTATTTAGTTGGCCAACAGCCAGAGAGGCTCAGCTGACCGCGTGCTCCTTTAACACTGCCTGCAAGACCCCCTCCGACTGGGGCAGCTAATGCACTTAGACATTTATCAGACAAATCTGTTCCCAGGCAAGATGCATGCCTAGAGTAATACCTCTCAAGGTGAATCACAATGTTATTACAGTGGTGCATACTTTACATTATGTTTTGGCAGGCTATGATGGGTGATGATGGTGTGTGAGTGTGTGTGTGGCGCATATTTCATTATGTTTTGTCACAGGCTATGGTGGGCGATGCGTTGAGAGTGTGTGTGTGTGTGTGTGCGTGATGCATAGTTTGTTTTGTCAGGATGTGATGGATGATGATGGTGCGTGTGTTTGTGGATGTGTCCCTATGCGTGGGCGTGCATATGTGTGTGTGCTAGTACATGTGTGTTGGCGAGCTCCCGTTCATGAAAGCAGCAGCTTCTGAGTGTCTGGTCTGGTCGCAGCGCCCGGAGGTCTTGTTTGGAGGGTGATGAATTAAGCGGAGTCAGAGAGAGGGAGGGACGGGATCTGTCAGAGGCCTGTTAGCATCTCTGTCCAGTGGCAGACGCTGGGAGTGGCCGGCTGACCCTTTACTCACGCTGGTCAGACAGACAGATCCATCAAGCTGACTAAAACGTCACCGGACAGCAGATAACCGGCTGATTACCGCGTGTCACATTTTGTTTTGTTTTTGTTTGTTTTTTAAACCTCACTTTCACGGCATTGCACACTTAAAGCAAAAAAAAGGAAGGAAATGTCATATTAAACACAAATCAATGTCTTTCTGTTGCGCTGCTTTTTTTAGCTTAATGAATTTGCAGAATAGTAAAACACAGAAGCGAAGTGACTTAAAACACATGATATAATGATAAAAACACAAAAAGAAGAGAAACAAATGATAAATTGGCTTATAAAACATCACACCTTAAAACAAAGAAAAGAAACAAATGAAATAAAAAATCAAGCTGACAAGCAGAAAACATAAAGGGAAATTAATTAAAATAGCACAGATGCTGAGCTTAGGTCCACAAAATGAAATTATAGGTGAAATCAGTATGTTAATATGTCAGCTCCCATCATTTACATGCTGCGTTTTAGGTGTTTAACTGAATCTCTTTTGCAAAGTGAATTACACACTGAGTGGAATCAGCTTCCATGGATCAAGTTCCTAGATCACCAACAGTACAAGCAGCCGGTAGTAAGGGAGTGCAAGGGTCAGTGCCTGACAACAGTTGTAACAAGTATTCCTGTGTCGCTAGAATGATCATCTATAATAGACAAGTGTGAAGTGTGAGGGAAAGGAATAGGAGCCGGGGAGGAAAGGCGGTTTTCTTTTTCTTTTTTAATAGCCGTCAGATTGAACGCGGTTTCATTTGTTGAAGTTAAAGGGCAGCAGAGAGAGTGACATTCTAACACTTCTAACTAGAAGGGTGAGAGTTAACCAGCGGTGGCTGCGCTGCGTTTCAAACATGAATGCAGGGTGCGACCGGGGCGCTGCTATTGACATTACAGAAGCTTGATTCCATAAGGTCAATGCTTTTAGCTGGAGGGATGATCGTGCAACCATTGTACAGGAGGGAAGGGAGTCATTTCAGCTACTTCAGAGCGACACTCCCCTCCCCTCCCCACCACACACACACACACACACTTCCCTCCATTAAGACAAGAGGCACTTGGCTGACCTCCGCTGTCTCCTAAATCGGAGTCTTAATCACAGAACAAATTGCTTGGCTGGATTTTGCTGTTGCTGTGCCAAGAGTGCATGAGATGGAGAGCAAAGCCTGGCCAAGCTCCCGTCGTTGGCACCCTGTAATTACCATGCAATTAACCATCCTCCCTTTTCCCTTCATGGAGATGGGTTCAAGATTACTGCAGTCTGTTTTTTTTTTGTTAAACTAAAATGACAGAGACCTTTGGATATCTCTCTCATTTTAATTTTGTTACTATGTAGCACTTCTAAGGAGATCATATGGGGAAAAAAATGCCAGCCTCATTTGCCTCATTTTACATTTTACAAAGCAGAATACGAGTCCATTTGAAGGAGCAGATTGTGAGGTTGTCTGAGTGAAATCGACTGGAGTCTGTGGACGGAAGGGAGACAAATGGTGAAGCGATTTTCCCACCTCGTCCTGGGGCCTCCAGGCCTTGAGAGGAAAGCAACAACGGAAGGAAAACTTACGAGGGATTCCCATTTCCTGCCTCTGTGCTTAAAAAAAGGCATGAGTGTGTGTGTGTGTGTGTGTGGGTGTGTGTGTTCACGGTTGAGGAATTTTAGCAGCTGTCCTAAATCCTGCCTGTGTGTAAAGGGGCCCATTGATGGGCCCTGTATCACAGAAATGGCAGACGGCACACAAAAAGAAAAACGTTCCTACCTTTTCTCCCAGGATCTGATTTCTTTACCCACCACTAGGGTCACAGGAATATTTGTCAGATCCACTGACCCTTGACCTGCTTACTATTCGTCGCTTGTATTGTTGGCAGTCAAGGAACTGAAGCTCACTCGCTCCATGTCGCTCTAGATAGAATCGTTAGCTGAAGGCCTAAACATGTAAATGTAATGTAAATGCAGTACAGCTGCTCACACAGGAGGAGTGCAGGCGGAGGATGTCGGCCTGCGCGCGTTAGACCGGCATCATTGTTGATCATATCCATTACAGGGGGGAGCGCAGAGGAACGCTTCGACGCTGCCTCGACGCCATTAACCACCTCAAAGCTTTCGATTAAGCAGATGGGTGATTGTTTGTTTTGGTTTGACACCCGGCCACTTTCTCATCTGGGATGGGGGTTTTGGGGCAAGAGGCGGGGTTGGGAAGGGGGTAAATGTTGGGGAGGTGGGGGGGGGGGGCAGTAAGTGAGACTGCGGGAGCTACGGGTGTTTCATAAAGAAGAAGAAAAAAAAAGCGAGTGAAGCGGCCAACTGCCTGTCAGCGCTGTCCACTTGAGATGATTAATGGTCGCGGACTGTGATGGACAGAGCCAGAGAGAGAGACTCCTGTTCAGTGAAATCACCAGCCGAGGAGAGGGGAGGCTGGGTGTGATCGGGGGTGGGTAAAGACAAGTGTTTTAGCCCCTGCTACTCCCAGCCAGAAAAGCCCCACACGTTGCGGTCAGCAGAGGCTAGATCCACCCCAGTGTGACACTCTTTAAGGCGCAGTGTGGATTCAGCTTAAGAGGGACCACATGGTGTGCTATCACTGCTTTGGTAAGAGCAGCAGTTATTTTAGGGGGGAAATCCTTACGCAGTCGATTTAGGCCTCTGTTGATAATGATAATGCGGAAAGCCGGACTTTGTCTGTGCCATTTATCCGCAATGGTCTAGATAGGACCGGAGAGAGGGAGATAGAATTAGAGAAGGGAGTGGGAGGGAAGGAGGGAGGGAAAGATGGTGATGATTGTAATGAAGACGTCTCATTTAGCTGCAGCCTGTTGGCAGCGGCTCTGCTCTGTTTCTTGCTGTAAAGTCCCTAATGGCTTCACTGAGGCTGCCAGTAATGTTTTCAGAGGCCAGGCGGCAAAGTGGAGATATTCTAAATATCGAAATATCCAAAATTCTGTCTTAAAATCTTGTTTTCCTTATTTCAAGTAAAAAAAAGAAAAAAAAAAAAGTGTTAAGATGAAAAAAGGGTTAGATGATTTCACTTGTTTCCAGTGCAGTTTCAGTTTCATCAAAACAAGTGATAATATCTTGAAATAAGTCAGCCTACTCTTCTGGTATCGACATAATGTTACTCCATTCAAGGAAATTCTTGAAACAATTTGATTTGCATTGGAAACAAATGAAGTTATCTCACATTTTTGGCAGTTGTTTTAAGCAAAATACGATTTTAAGCTTCTATACTAGGTTAAATGACTAGTTAAGACGGATATTTGTTGCAGTGTTTGCGGCGTGGGAACAGTGGCCTCCCAGCAGGACACCAGAGGAAGTTCCCTAACTGTAACCCTGAGACCGAGAGCTCTGTCCACACCAATTACACCATGAATGGGCTCTGGGGGATCCATGTATGCATTATATTACTCCCCCGGTCAGCCTCACGCCGGCCCTCGTAACAGGCGGGCCCTCTGCACAAACACCACGCCACAATAGGAACATTCTCTGGCTCTTTGATACAGCCTCATTTTCATTTAGCTAACACCCCGCCACTTCTGGAAAATGGCAGCACCCGGTTTAAAAACAAGGCATTGTCAAGTGGAGGCATTTGTCCATTTTAGGAAATGTTGGGACTGTGGGTAAAATGCTATTCATTTGAATCAGACCTGTTGAACCGCTGGTTGCCGGGAAATTTCTCAGTGCATGAGACAATAAACCTTATAGTTTTTATTTGTAATTGGGAATCCAACTTATTTTCTGCTAGTTTCACAATCTGACTCGATGGCTTATGGACGCGATCCATTCCAAGAGCTAAGAAACGTGCGTTGCATTGACTGCAGAAATGAGATGCAATTGGGAAAACTACATGTTGTCCTCTCAATCTCTGTCTGTCTTTCTCTCTGTCTCCGTCCCCTTCCTCCTCCTCCTCCTCCTCCTCCACCCCCCATCACCCTCCTTCCCCCTCTGTTTATTGTGCTACAGTTACAACCACTGAAACTTGATAACACCATGGGGGATAGGGGCGGAGGGCTGCGCTCCGGCCTGCTTGCTGAGGGGGGTGGGGGGCTGGATTAAGGGGGCCTCCTGTCCTACACAGGATGATTAATGATCCCCTAAAAAAGTGGGGGCCAACCTTTTGATAGGGCAACGCTGACGGACAGAAGACAAGGGAGAGAGCGTCGCGTGTCTATATGTGCGAAAGAGGCAGGGAAGAGGGAGGGGATGAAGGATGGAGAGGTCAGACATGGACACCGCGGTGGGAGACGAGGGGGCAGACGGGGTGCCGCGGTGACCGGAGGGGGGGAGGGGGGGAGGTGAAGGGAGGCAGCAGGGTCGGCTTGTGTGGAAACGAGGCCACGCTCTTTCATTTCCCTCTGGAAGCGAGCGACCCGTCAGTGGGCAGAGGCTTGGAGCGAGCTGGCCAACCAGACGGAGCGATAAACCGGCAGGGTGGACGAGCGGGCTGGAAAGGCTGGAGCCGGTAACGCTTGGGCCCCCAGTCTTGAGGAAAGGGTGGGGACCCAAGAGCTACCAGAGACCCAACCACCGCTTTCTAATCATTGCCCCAAGCCAGACGCCAAAAGAAGAAACTATTCTTAGCGTAGACAGGTTTTTTTTTTTTTCCCCCCCCTTGTTTTTGTGATCAAAGATTTTGCGGTTGCCGTGTTGATATGTTGGAGGGCTGAGATTATCTTTGCCTTGGCTGAACTCCACCCGTTGGCTAAATTACAACCCAGCCTTTAGGGAGCGAGCTCATCTACTGTGGCTCTGCTCCGCTCTTCCTCCAAAACAAAAGGAAATAGTGGTTTTCCTGATTTTTTTTTTTTTTTTTTTTTTTTTTTTTTTAGTGAGTGTATGTGTGTGTGTGTGTGTGTGTGTGTTGGGGGGGCGCGTCAGATCAGAATCTCGAGACTCTTTTTTGTTTCTTACCAACCCAGTCCAGTCTTTGTGTCTCTTCCTCTCTCTCTCGCTCTCTCTCTCTCTCTCTCTCTCTCTCTCTCTCTCTCTCTCTCTCCCTCTCTCTCCCTCTCCCTCTTTATCTCTCTCTGGAGCGCTCCACCCCCTCCCCGTTATTTCCTCAGTCATTTAGCCAGAACGTTCCAACGGGTCCTGAATAGCCACCGTGCCGTCCATTTTTAATTACAACCATACTGTACGGGGATTTGAGTCTCATAAGCTGCAGAGCCGGGAGATTCTTAATCACCAGGCTCATAAGTAAGTGAGCAGAGAAGAGGATGAGCGCAGGCGAGGTCATCGGTCAGAGGAAAAATAACACGGGCTGCTCAGTTCAACCGGGCAGAATTTTTTTTTTTTTTTTTTTTTGTAAAAGTTTGTATGCGGCGCACCACGAGAATTCAATATCCAACAGCTGAAACTGAAGTAGCAGACGCTCTTTCCCCCCCTGAAACAAACTACTTCTTTTTGAAGCACGGACGGGCCCAAACTGTTCTCCTTCTGTGCTCCTTGCTATCTCTGCGTATCTCTGTGTCTTGCTTCTCCATCTGTGTCCTGTGTGTGCTGTTAAAGCAATGTTTCCTGGCCTCCACACCCCAGTGATGGATGGTATGAAATGCATTACAGCCCCCCAGAGGAGCCCTCCAGCAGCACAATAGCCCTGAGCTCACTTCCAGCGCGGCTCTGCAGTAGCGCTGCATAAGCCACGCGGTCACGGAGACCCGAGTGCAAAGAGGCCTAATGGAAAATAAGACGCGTCGATGCGAGAGAAGGCGGCTGAGAAATGGAGAGTGCAGTTGCCGAACGCTATTGTCATGCTACTGCATTGAGGGCGTTTTTGTTTATGTGCTTAAGTGTAAGGCGTTTGTCTGCAACTGATATGTTTGCCAACTCCTGGCTTCATATCCCCTCTGTACCGGCTCTGATTGCTCTCTCACAAAAAAACCTTCTGTCTGTCTTCTTAGCTCTTATTCTTTTTCCTTTTGTTAGCACTTCACTCTTTAGTGTATCCACGGGTCCTCAAAAAGTCTGAAATGCTCTTGAAATACATGATCTAAATAAAAAATACAGTTAGAAGTCTCATTGTTTTTAACATGTATTGACAGGTTTCTTTGTGCTTCATGTTCACTCTTACATTAATACAGAGCAGGGTTAGTAGTACAATATGCATCATATGTGCTTTACTGAACACAGTTGGATTTCCTGGTGTCCTTGCACTCCTCATTTATAATTAACAAAACCTTGATTAGTTATATTCAGTTAGAAATAGGCTGGTTTTGCCAGTTTGTTTCTTGTATTTTGTTTTTTAAATTGGTCTTAAGTTAATTTCCAGGCAGCATTTAATGAGAGTAAAATTTGTCTGTCTAAAGCCTTCAGATACCCTGCTCTTCCGTGATCATTCTGTGGTTACGTGAATATTGTGAGGACACTAAGGTCCTGACCTTTGCTTGTGATGTTGGTGATCGAGGGACTGAAGCTTATTCTGCTGTTCGCTTTGGAGAAGAGCGTCAGCTAAATCCCCAAAAGGTAAATGTATGCCACATCGCCATGGATTCCAAAAGCCAAAAGTAATTAGCATTGATGGGAGGTAAAATTTCAGAGATGAGTGTGAACCAGTACCTGCCCCCACCCCTCTCTCCCTCTCTCTCTCTCTCTCTCTGTCTCCTTCTCTGTTTCTACGTCTCCCTACCTCTCTCTCCTCGGCTTATAGCAGCTGATGTCTGCCATATTGATCTGGGACCCAAATGGCACTCGTCAGCTGATGGCTTTATCTGTCAATCCGGGTGTCCATTGATTGAAGTGGTTAGCTGTGTTATAAAGCTGTGAAGGGAGGAGGGGGGGGGGGGGGGGGGGGGGGGGGGGGGCACAGTGAAGCACCTGCCAGTGAAGACATCACTGTCCCCTGTTTACCCTCTAAAACACAAACAAAAAAAACAGTTTGACCAGTGACCTGGTCACCAGTGTTGTTGACCACAGAACTGCTCATTCTTATTTAAGAGGCAGCTCCTGTTTCAGAGCCTTTTGCTCTTTACCTGTCCCTCTCTCTTCATCTGTCTCTCTCTCTTTCTTACACTATCTCTCTCTGTCTCTCCCTTTCTATTTCTTTGTCTTTCTTATTCTGTCGCTCTCTCCCATTCTTACACATTTATTGGCATGAATGTCAGAGGAGCAGTGTTGCCAAAGCATCTTCAATTCTTCATACAAATACACTTTCTTACACTCACTCTTATTCTATCTCATTGTATCTATTTCTCTGAGGAATCTCTCATGTTATCTTTGTATCTCCTTTTGTCTCTGTCTCTCTCTCTCTTTCAAGTATGTTGCTCTAATCTTTTTGGTTTAATCTCTTTTTTTTTAATAATTGTGATTAGGTGAATTACAGTTGTTTCTGTACCTGGGTGTAGGTTGTCACGTAGCTTGTTGTTTTAGAATTCAAATTCTCTCTCTCTCTCTCTCTCTCTCTCTCTCTCTCTCTCTCTCTCTCTCTCTCTCTCTCTCTCTCTCTCTCTCTCTCTCTCTCTCTCTCTCTCTCTCTCTCGGGTTTGGTTTACCTGAGTCATGCATTATGACACCTGACCCACCCCCCCCCACCCCCTCACTCCCCCACCCCCTGTCCTACAGTGGAAAAAACTAAGCCTAACCTCTGCAGCTTAATCACAGGAATCTACCGTTGATGCCACAGCCCATCCCTCTATTCTGTGTACAACATACTATTGTCATGTTGCTGTGACAAATACATTCTTGACATTTCTGCAAAGATCAGAGTTGGCTGCTTATGAGACCAAGCTATCGGGTTACACTTCTCTTACTTGATCTTCCAGTGAGGTGTAAATATAGAGCAGAGGTCATCCACTACCTTTGACTGGGCTGCATTGTTTTGAATTGCACCACTGATGGTGACGTTGGGAGAGTTTCATTTCAAAATCAGAGGCCTGGCATTTCAAAATAAACTGACACCTTCTCTTAGAAAATGATTGTACAATACTGTTGAAGTATTGTACAATCAAGAGGAGGGAATCAAATTTACTTGAACTACTACTACTACTACTACCACCAATATTACTATTACTTCTATTACTAGTACTACAACTACTATTACTTAGACTACTAACACATTCAAAAATGTGTTAAAAAGTGGTTAAAAAATAAAATATTTGAAGATTGATTTGAGATTAAAAAGTTGGAAAAAACCATGTTATGAAACATGGAGTAATGAATTTCAGGTAGCAATTATTTTTCAGATTGGATATGTAGTGTTTTGGAATTAAACTTTTCAGTTGATGGAATTGCTATCCTGATAACATAAGCTCACTGTATTCATATTGACTCACGTATTTACATATAATATGTGATGCAGCAAATGTAAAAGCTAGATGGACATTCTTCGATGTACAATATGCTTGAACTCCAGGAAGATTTTGATAACAATACTTTTTATTAATGATATATTGTGGAATTTAGTTGACCATATAAATTTTTTGCGTATTCACACCTGTTCTTGAAGAGTTTGACTTGTTGATAGTACTAACTGATAGTATAGGCTGTATCACTCTGTGTTTACAATCGTTACAAATGTCAACAAAGCTTTTACCTCCTCAGAGTTCATATCGATGTCATATATATACTCTCTAGCTGTCATATACTGTCCGCCTTTGTATCTAATGCTTGGTCAATAAATTTCACATTGCAAAAAGATATTTTCAATCCAATAAGTCGGTAAGTAAAACAAGTAAACAAAGCCGGTGGTTGGGCAACAGTGTTTCCAGGATGCTGCGCTGTAATTACATCTTGAGCCTTTAAATCCACTTCAAACATGAAGGGGAGATGTAGGTGGAGGGGCCGAGACAGGTTAAAGAAGGATCTTTTAATACCTTAAGACAGTTGAGACGAGGATTGTGCAAAAGGGAGGTGCAACATGATATCAAGATGTTGTTCTTAGTGTTCTACACGCTCGGTGGATGTCTCATGTGTGGGCGATGCGACAGGCTGGAGTGGTTTCTGCTGTTGATGTACAAGTGGAGGCACGCATCCTGTAGAGATGAAGAGATCAGAAAAAAACTCAAGCGCTGAAGTATATAAGGTCAAGTATACAATGCAATAGAAAGAGGTTTTATGATCTGACTCAGCCATCACGCATAAATGTACAGAACGCTCCACAACACCACGCTCCAGCCGCTGGGCAGTGGCTAGTATGCCTCAAATCCAGCAGCCACATTCGCTATTTTACTGGCCAACTAGATTTTTAGATAACGGTTGGCTGCCTGAAAAAGTGGCTGCTGGGGTGGGGAGACCCAGTCAAAATGTGGAAGCGTTTGGCTAGTGATAAGAAGTGATTTCCCACCCTGATTATGACCAGGAGCTGGTGCCTGAAGGATTGATGGCTGGATGGATAGACAGATACACACAGTGAGATTTATACAGAGAGCAAGTTAGGGAGCTTGTTTGATTGATTAATTGATTGATTCATTCATTCATTCATTTTTCCATCTTCCACCACGGAGCAGAGAGGAACAAAGCTCACTTAAGAGGAGCAGAGGGGGTAGCAGGCAAGCTGGCTGGTCTCCACTAGATTGGACTTGCTGTGGAGAAAAACAGCTAAAAACCACCATCTAATGCAATGACTGTGTGAAACAAGCACATACCAATATATTCCTGTAAAGTGATCTAGTTATAAAATTCCCTGACTTCCCCAAAGAATCTGTGAAATTCCCTGACTTTCCCTGTCTGGAATACACATCGCTCAGACTTCCATGATATTCCAGAAATTCCATGACCAGTGAGAACCAGTGAGAAGGATCCATCCCTCCATCCATCCATCCCTCTGTCGGCTCCATATCAGTCGGTGTTGATTGGGGTCCAGTCAGTTGATCTGCCGGGTCTCCGGGGACCGAGGGGACTTGGGTTACAGTTGGAGAGCCCATCTCACTTTTCGCGCCATCCAACCTTTTCAATCCTCCTCCCCCTCTATTTCACCAGGTGACCCATCTTCATGACCCATGGAGAGGGAGTCATGTTTCTCTCTCTTTCATTCTCCCCCCCCCTCTCTCTACCCCTCTCTCTTTAAATTCAATAGCTTTATTGGCATGACTGCCAGAATTTTGACATATGATCGATCACTATAGAGTACAGTAGTACAGAGATCTAATTCCACTTGAGGAACTTCTAGTAGTGTTATCATTAATAGTTGATTCATTATTAATAAATCCTGTTAATAGTATAAATAAGTAGTAGTGTTATTATAGTGTCATTGTTAGTAGCTTGACATTCTCCTCCTTGTGAACTGCTGTCAGTGAGATTTACAGGTTCTGGTTGTCATTTTGGAGCGTTGCCAGTTTTGTTCAATATTATACCGCAGGCTGAAGCAGTTAACAATGCTCAGCAGACAGCTCCTTAATCTATGGGCTGTAATAATTCTCACTAAGAAGCTACTCTCACACGTTTCCTGAGTAAATACAGCTTCAAGTGACTTATCCGCCATTGAATGTGTGTGTGTGTTTCCCTTTAGTATTTGTTCTTTTCATTGAGACAGATAGGAAAACCGAGAGGGGGAAACAGGAGGGAATGTTCTGGTGGTATTCTGTCCTCGTAAAATAGCAAGATGTTGCCATACACTTGTAGCCTTGATTCATTTTTATTCAGTGCATAAAAGTATTAATCCACAAGATTTTCAAATAATAAAAAATGTGTGTAAATAAATGTGTGTTTTGCCACACTCTGTCGCCGATTGCTTTAACACAACAGTGATTCACCTATGTCCAGGTCATGAAAGCTTTTACATTTGCTGTTCTAAACACCCGGTGTTGGTAGGTCTTTCCTGGGAAAATCCTCTGGTACACAGGAAGTGATGCGTTTTATGTTTCCTGCAGCAGCAACAGCGGTTTGTTTGGAATAAATAGAAGAAGAACTGGGTAGTTAGTATGAGCAGTGATATCCACCATAGCTGAACAGACAGAGAAAAGAGCGCCACCTACAGAAACTCAAACTGCATCAACAGAAAAAAGAAAAAGATGACACAGTACTGGACACACTGTTTGATTGACAGGTGATCTCTGGGAAGAGCAGTGCAGAAACACCACAGCAATGAGCTCTTAGTGACAGAGATGGAGACAAAATTAAGGAACTCAACGATTACCACTTTTAAAGACCAATGTTTTACATAAAATGAGGATCAGTACAGCACAAACTGAATGTGTTTGGACATGCAGAAACAGGGTGTTTAGGCCCAAAAATCAAATTTAGACTTGATGCAAATGAAGCAGGCACTCACAAATGGAAGAAAAAACTTCTCAAATCGAGATGTAAAGTCTCCATTTTTATTCTAAATCTGACCAATAAAGTGACATGTGCTTAAGTGAAAAAGTGCTAAATGTTTTTGAGTCACAGATGTAGCATACAAATGCATTTAAACTTCTCGGTTTTGTTTTGTTTTTTACGTTTGTGAGTGCCAGCTCCCCTTGGATCTAGTTTTCATCAGGATCAGTGAAATAATTGCATCGTTGCTCTGAGTTTGTGGAGACTTCTTAGTTTAGTGCGTTGTCTTTGCTTCTCTCAGGATTCAGTCCCAGGCCAGCAGGGACTCTTGGGTTCATTGGCGGGGGGTTTTAACCTGTATACCATCATCGTGCATGAGTGTGTGTCTTTTCACTTAGCCACCAATGTGATTTATTCTCCAGGATGTCTTTTTTTTTTTTTTGACGTACAACTCCCAGTCATTCCTAAGGGGAGATTTCCGTTTTCCTGCTTTGTTGTGTTCCTGATAAAATGCTAGTTTAGCATAGATGGCGGAAGTCAATTTTTGCAATTTGCTTCCTCTCTCTCTTTCTCTCTCCCTCTCTCTCAGCTTTACTCTCAGCCTTGCTCACTCACTCTCTCTCTGTCAGTTCAATTCAATTATGCTTTATTGGCATGACAGGAAAGAAACCTACGCTGCCAAAACTATAGAGCATATCAACTGAGATGTAATGGACATTAACAGATGACTGTCTCTCTCCTTCCCTCTCTGTCTGTCTCTCTCTCTACCAGCTGTGGCTTTGGCTTCATGCCTGGAATAGCAATGTATCTATAGTGTAACGTTACATTTAACTTCCCGAATGTGGGCGGGAGGTGCATATCTTACCACTTGATATGAATTGGTCCGTCATGCCGAGTGGTGGCTCTGCCCGGACTAAAGATAGCGAATTCCATACACTCGTGGCTTTTTTACCTTTTATGTCCCTAGCCTTGCATTAAAAATAAAACAAACGTGCCCCAGCGTGCGGCGGGGTCCTGACAATACGCCGCCCCGACATACGAACATGTAAACCAAACGGCCAGCGGCTGCCCGACGTAAAGTAAACACTCGGCATGTGGAGTCCAGACGCTCTCTGTGTCTCTGTGTCAAAGTCTTTTTCTCTCTCTCTCTCTCTGTCTTTCTTTCTCTCCCTCTCAATTCAATTTGCTTTATTGGAATGTACATACCTATAAACATCTGTTCCACTTGTATGACTGTGTTTGTGTGTGTGTGCTGCACTACCTTGTTAATGAAGGATCTTGAAAAATCAAGCAGGAACATTCAAATAATGAATCCAAGTTGGCAGAAAAAAATGATTAGTTCAGGCTGGATATAGAAAGAACAAATCAGTGTAACCACATATTATAAATCTTTCTCTCCTACGAATTCAGATTCAGAATTCTCTATCTCTTTCTGTCTCTGTCTCTTTCTCACTTCATATAAATTGACACTGTGGGGAAATTGTGTCGTTGCAGCACCAAATAGTAATAGGATATAGCAAAGAAAAATATAATATAATCAAGAATATAGCAGCATGGATTGCAGCATTACTATGCTGTGCAAAATAACAGCACTAGTGCTTACTGATGCATCTTACATGCCATGAAACCAAATAATTTATAATCTCGACATGGTTTGATTGTAAAAACTGTTGTTTAACTGTTTGTTGGTTTCTGACAATGCACATTTTGTATACTGCTTTGGCATCACTGTTTCATGCCAATAAGGTAATGTAAGTGAATTGAATGTAATATAATTGAATCGAGAAAGAGGAAGGGCCTGAACTCCTAGCAGCCAGAGAGAGAGAGCAGTAGGCCTTGTTTGGTCTAAGCTGGTGTCTAGATGTGGTGTTGCGGGGTGAGGTGGGGGGTTGGGTGGGTATATACACTGAGGAAGAGGAGGAGGAAGGGGAGGGGGGGGGTGGGGGGAGTGGGGAGGTTGAAAGGACTCAGACAGTGCCATGAGGCTGGGGGCTGTTTGTGTTGGCTGACACCTTCCTTACAGCAGTAATCCAGTCTTTCTCCAGCTGGCTGGCTACCACACCTCCCCCCCCCCTTCATTCCCTCATTCCCTCCTTCCTTCTTTCCTTCCTTCCTTCCTTCCTTCCTTCCTTCCTTCCTTTCTTCCTTCATTCTTCCTGTCCTCCCTTCCTTCATTCCGCTACTGCTACCTTTCCCCCCCCTCCTCTCTTCCTTCCTAGGACCTAGAAGCTGCTGCCCAATTTGGAGGTGTTGTAGTCTCTCTCTCTCTCTCTCTCTCTCTCTCTCTCTCTCTCTCTCTCTCTCTCTCTCTCTCTCTCTCTCTCTCTCTCTCTCTCTCTCTCTCTCTCTCTCTCTCTCTCTCCTCTTTTCCCTCTCTTTCCTGATGGTAGTTGGTCGTGAAACCTCACACCGGCCGACGCTCATTCAGTGAAAAATTCATTTCCTGTGTGTCGTCCGCTGGAAGGCTGTCGCTCTGCCACTTAATTATTTAAAAAATGCCAGTCATGTGAAGTCAGCGATATTTAATTTACCACTACTGGCGTCAGGGACATCCAGTTGATTTATTATAGAGGCCCTTTAATGCGAACAGCTGTTTCCTGCTAAAAATAGGTCAGGGGTCAGATGAAATGACCTGGTCCTCCTCAGATTGAGATGGAACACTGTAATGCGGGGTGGGGCGGGTTAATTCAACCTGAGGAGGACCGCCATGGTGACACCGGTTTCATAGCACTGGGTTTGATTCGGATGGCCAGTTTTTGCCTGCGCCTGTCTGTCACTGTCTGGTTTAGGGTCAGACCAGTGTGCCTCCAATGGATGTGATGCAGTTTGTTTGATTGCATATTTATTGTGTCATTTAGTATGCATGAACATGTTTTATTCTTATTATCTTGGGTTTGGGTTCCAGTGGAGAGTTTTAGGGTCCCATGGTCTAAATGCTGTTTCAGAGGCTTTTACATTCCTGACAAGAATAAAAACACTGAATTATTTTATCTTTTTGGAATTGTTTGGCATGAAAACGGTCAGATTTAAAGATATTGAATATCAGCTATCAGCAGCTTCTATCCAAAAGTATCAGTATCAGCCTTGAAAAACCTATATGGGTCCAAACCCTAGACTGTATTTCTGTCTTTCCTTTTGTATTTCTCTGTCTATTTATTTATCTGTCCATCTATTTCTTGATCTTTCTCTCTCGGTCATTCTCTGTCTTTCTTTCTCCTCTGTCTGTCTGTCTCTGTCTGTATCCCTCGCTCTGTGTGTGTATCCCCAGTTGTTTGAAGGCTGGCCGGGTGGCTGTTGTGTTCTTGGTGGAAGTCAGAGGAAGGACTTAGGGAGTGGTTCAGGGGCCCTCAGCCACAGCACTTCCCACCAGAGCGACCTCTGACCCCCAGTGCCATTAATCACTCGGCTCCTGATGGCCCTGTCCCTGGGGGAAAATCAGTCCGGGGCAAAGGATGATGGGAGGTGAAGCCTGCAGCCAATTACAGATTGGCTCAGCGCGGCTGCATGGACAAATCATGGCTTTACAGAGAGATGAAATACCCAATAGTGGCCTACATGAGGCCTGACTGACCTAATGCCACACAGTGTTCAATATGTGGTCTGATATCATGGCCGAGCCTGCGTTACTAGTACTAGTACTAGTACTCTATATTACTGAGGAGTTTAGCTGCTGTGATGAACTGGAAAGATTTGGTGTGCAGTAACTGGGAGTCTTCGCTGTACCAAATCAAATTTCATTTGTTGGAAGTGGATTTTCCGCTTTAAATTTAAAGTTTTGCAGTACACTTCATTGCGCAGGCAGTAAGAAGAATTAGGAAAAGCAAGCAAAGAGGATGAAATAGTAACGGTCATAAAACTCCACAATAAAGGACTGTGAGACTGAAGAATTGTGCTGTTGTGATCAAAAGAAGTTTTGGACTGGTCTAATTAAGCCTGTTAGAGCTAAACGTCTCCAGGGTTGGAATCGGAGCAGATGTTGGACACCAAAGGCCGGCGGCATGTTGATTCTCGCAAATTGGGGAACTCTCTGGCTAACTGCCCAAGTGTTGCTAATGTGATTTTTGGTCAATTACGGCATTATCAAAGGTGCTTTCCCAGAGTTTTCACATGTTGCCGGGCGATGTTGAAATGTGAAACCTGGCTGATGTGTTGACTAATTAATGCTGTTTTAGGTTTCAAAACCACCTCTGGCTCACTTAAGATATATTGTTAGCTATATGGCTTCCTCTCTCATCCATACACACACACACACACACACACCAAACACTGGCCTCATATATGAAAATAGTGTTTTTTTGTTTTTATGTATGTGTTATTTTACTTGTGTCCTTTTTTTGCCTCGTAGAGCACTTTGACAAACTTGCTTTGCAAAATGTGCCTCGTAAATACGTTAAACTGGATTTGATTTGACAGTGCACATTGATATGAGGGATGAATAAACGCACGGGTGTGAATTAAAGCCTAACTAACTGCTGGCCTGTCACTGCGGGGCCAGTTCTATTGTGTCTCATTTGTTGTGCTCTCATTGTTCACGGGGACGGCCGGGCCAGTATGAAAACATGGCTTCCTGCTGACCTGCACTTTAATTCACACATCAATAACCCCTGGCTGACCTCTGACCCCTCCAGTTGTACTAATTGTTTGATGCAGGATTGATGTCCAGCGCTGCATTAAATAACTGTGACCAGGGGCTGGCAGCGAAGCATTCCTGGTGCTTTGACCTGGTGCTTGTTCTGGAAATGCTGCCCAGGGATGTAGTGGAGGGTAAACCCTCCTACACAGTTTACCCACTGTTTATTGACAGAATAGAGGCTGACAGAAATCTGTATGACCTAAATTCATAGTAAACGTCATAGTAAGTAGTATCAAACTGATGTATGTTATAAGAGGACAGGGGTTTTTTTTTAAATACTCATGGCTGCATCATGGTGAGCACAAACTGGGGGTCATAGTTCATTCACCTTTTTATTTGCCACTACATCACTGGCAGTGATTCATACAAAGGCTTCTATACCACTAGTTGTTGTTGATTTGGTTACAACAGCGTTCGGAAAGGTGTATCAACACATATATCACATACATATCTTAACAAATGAGAGATTTTCATTCTAAAATGAGATACACACCTTTTGAAAAATGCGACCACCTACTGTTACAAAATTATTAATAGCGCAAAAATAAAACCAATCATGGTACTTTTTAAAGGATAGTAAGTAAATCAAGTCCTTTGTTGACTAAATGAAAACACTTTTACAGATTGGACCCTCTATAATTTAGTGATATTAGACACTAAATCACTGCTACCACCCCTCTGGCTGTACTGCCCTGCCTCTCTCGCTGGCATGATGGATGTAACATCAGCTTGGCTCCATTCCAAATCTAACACCCTGCCTCCTCTCCTCTATATAGTTAATCCAGGTGAGCTGTAAAAGAAGCTGGCATCTTGGCACAATGCCCCTTTGTTTTGTGGACTGGTAATTGGCTCTGGAGATAAGATAGCTGTTTTCCTGGAAAAGCTTTCTCTGCGGCTTGAACGGGGTTAACCACATATGCTGTGGACAAGCTCATTTTGAGCAGTTAAAGTACATGTCTGTCTTCAGGGATTCCATGTTCAGTGTTTCAGGGTTTTTTTTTTATTGTTTGTTTTTTGGACATGTCACCCATTCATCTCCACTGAGGCATTCACATCCTGCATTCCCACCTTTATTTTCTGCTTTGTTGTGTTATCCTGACTACCTCTGGCAATTTGCTGGCCTATGCTTAAATTTATAGACCTCCTAAATCAGTGGTTCTCATCCTTTTCAACCCGCAGTCCCTGAAAGCCCTACTCACATCCTCTTGTTGCAGATGTGAACATGCAGAATGGTGAACTTTGACACCAAACGATGATTGTTATTCTCCCTTTTCAGGCCATTTTACTTGACTAATTATTGGAAGAAGCCCAGAGGCCACAAATCTTCATTATTTCACAGAAATTGTATAAATCACAAAGATACAAACAAACTATTGTTTTATTTTAGAGACATTTTCATATTCCATAAACCATCTTGTGACCCCCACAAAAGGATTTTCGCAGCGTCCCAGAAGCTCCCAACACCCAGGTTAGGAACCACTGCTCCAAGTGAGGCCTGATACTCCCTCGCTATCCTCACAGATGGCCTTATTCATCATGACATTATGAGCCTCTCCTCACTCCCACCTCACCCCAGCCCAGGTCCCAGCTCTGCCTGTACTGAAATTTGTATATTTTCACATTTTAGGCATTTAGCTGAAAGCAATTTACAGAGCGACTTCCAGTGAGCGCAACAGTAGAAAAAGCTTCAGTTCCTACATCACTGACATTGCAACCAATATTAAGGAGTGCAAAGGTCAGAGACCCAGTGCCCTGACAATATTGCCACGCCTTCCTGTTCGCCACACTTGTGTGGTCCATGTGCTCGTCCCAGCCCCCAGCACACGGCTTAAAGACATGTTGCTAACTTAAGAAATTGAATCGGGGCTAATCTCCATGGCCTGATCACATTGCTATTTTACAAAGACATTAATGGGTCCAGTTCGGGGTTAAGAGCAGCCTGTGGAAGGGCTGAAGGATTGGCTGGCATTAACTGCGAGCGCAAATCTGGACGACTCCCCTGAGCTGGGCCCGGCAGTGCTAACAGCCAAGGGGTGTGGATTTACTCAGTACAATCCCCTAAATGAGCTTCATTATACTGGCCTATCCAGGAGCCCCCCTCCCTCCTACTGCCCATGGATTAGCAGGTCGTCACAATCCCCCCTCTGACCCCCCCTCGTCCAGCGCCATACCATGCTCACACTGTTGCACATTGCACTTTTTGATTCTGTTGCATTCAACCAGCCGCCCCTCCTCCTCCTCCTCCCTCCCCCCGCCTCCTCCCCACACGCTCCCTGCACGCTTTACTGCAGATAAGCTGTTGACAAGATTAATGCATCTGTATCAAAACCCTAGAGCCGCTTCGCTTTGTGTTGTTTGCGAATCCCTTTTTCCAGGTCAAGCCAGTTTGCCTTAACTGGGCTAATATGTTTTCAAGTCAAATTGAACAGGCCGAGCAGGCTACAGGCCACACAACCTGCTCTACCAATGTCCTCGAGGCGTTTACATCAGTATTCAGAGGTCACAAAATGATCCTAGATTCTACAGCATTGATTGACGGGTGAACGAAAACACATTTCGATTGTAGGCTTCATCCAACATTGTCATTTCCACCATCTTTGAATGTGCTTTCTGTGTTATTGTTCGTGTCTCGGGTGCACAAATGCACCCAAGAGAAAGGTAGAGCAAGGCACTGACACTGCCAGGGTTAGCGGTTCCATTCTCACTGGGGCCATCCATGTTAAAAATGTATGCACTTGTAATACAAAAAGGCACTTTGGATAAAATCATCCACCAAATGGCATATATTTCTTCATTTTAATTCCTGTGCATTTACTGTACTAGACAAATAAAGCGATTCGGATTCGGAGGTAGCATTCGGCATCGAGTCTGTATTTTGATGTAACTCTTGCGTCTCTGTCCTCCATAGGAACCCCAGTCAATCGCATCCCCATCATGGCCAAGCAGGTGCTGGATCTGTACATGCTCTACAAGCTGGTGACGGAGAAGGGAGGCCTGGTGGAGGTCATTAACAAGAAGATCTGGAGAGAAATCACCAAGGGACTCAACCTGCCCACCTCCATCACCAGTGCAGCTTTCACCCTGCGCACACAGTAAGTCTGCATGTGTCTGTGTTACTAGTTAGAGGCTTCTGCAGGCCTGTTAAAATAAAGGGCCAAACAACCAGTAAAATTCAGTTCAGTCTCTGCACTATAACTATCGGCTGTCTGGTTATCTGAAACAAAAAAAGCATCATAAGTGTGTGTGTGTGTGTGTGTGTGTGTGTCCCAGCTGGTAACAAGCACAACCCTCAGGCTGTATTGGTCTGAGAGTGTGTGTGTGTGTGTGTTATGAGAATGAGTAGGTTTGTGTATGCGTGTGCTGGTATGAGTGTGTATGTCAATATGAGCTCGTGCCTGTGTGTTTACACATGTGTGAGTTTGTTTCCCCCACCAGGCCGCCTTCCCTGCTCACATTCACTCCCTCCATCCATTACATCACACATAGAGCCCATTGATTCCCATAGATTTATTGACGCCATTTGGGTCAGAGTTCACAATGACTAAGGTGGGCTTTGACTGACAGCTGCTCACCGAGCCTGGACTGCCCCTCTCCCCCTGTAGATGTGTAACACCTCTCTACCCCGTCCACCAGCGGAGTGCCTTAATGAACCTTTATGTATTTTTAATGTCGGCTGGCCGTTGTGCAGCATCGCTCCGCCGACTCTGTCTAATGGACGCTGCTCTTAGCTCCTTATTGATCCTCGGGGCTGCTCTCCTCCATTATGCACTCCGCATTCATAATATGTTTTTATGGGATGGAAAACATTCCAGAGCTGTGACTGCGCATACTTGTAGAGCCGCGGCGACGTCACCCCTGTGTGCGTACGGCGACAGAACACCGTGTGCACAATCTACATCTCAGTAAAAATTCATCTTTAGACTGGAATGAGTTTCTGAAGGCTGATACCGATATTGTTGGATTGAAGCTGCCGATATTGTGTGCTAATATTCAATTTCGTATTCTTTAAATTTGACCATTGTCATTGCCTCTGAAACAGTATTTAGACCATGTGGCATTAAAACACTCAACTGAAACCCATACAAAGGTGGGTGATAACTTCCGATCAGTTTCCAATCTGTATCTCATGTTAACACAGGTAGTTGACATCTACAACAAGAGATGGTTATTCCAGTAATGATCAGGGCCTTTATTTACTTCGACAACAAAGACTTACAAACTGTCTAACCCGAATAAGAATCCTTCTTTAACTCGTCTCTTCCCCTTCATTTCCCCATTCATGTGTGAAGTGTATTGTAATAGGTGATAGTTAAGGATCACATGCATTCACCGGATCAGTGTAGTTCATGCATGGATAGAGTGGGTTGGGCTAATATTTTGTGCAATCATTGCAAAATCTCTCCCCTTCATGACTGAACTGGATTAAATGGGCTCAGCTGGATTCACCTGCTAATATCTTAGAGGCTCATTGTTCCTGTGGTGATCTGATGTACTGATGTGTGTGTGTGTGTGTGTTTCCCTCTTTAGATACATGAAGTACCTGTATCCGTACGAGTGTGAGAGGAAAGGCCTGAGCTCCCCGGGCGAGCTTCAGGCGGCCATCGACAGCAACCGGCGTGAGGGCCGCCGTCCGAGCTACAGCAGCAGCCTCTTCCGCTTCTCCCCCTCGCCCAGCACAGCCCCCCACATCCTCTCCCCTCCCAAAATGCACCTGTCGGCTCTGGGGGCCGGGACCTCGGGGGTCCTCAACGGCCTGCAGGGCTCACCCTCCCTCAAGAAAGGTAGGCACCCGACGGCTATGCTGGTGAATAGGGCCACAGAGGCGGGATTAAAATGCGGAGGTGACCTGTGCTTTTTTCCTTTAAAAGACGCCAACCTCATATAACTTAGATCAGTTCGATACTACTTACTATGATATATACTCTGATTTTTATAGCAACGTTTTGTCAGCGTAAAAAACATTTGTAATCTCAGCAAACTGAGTTTAATTGGGTTTACTGTCCACTACATCCCTCCCTGCAAGTAAATAAGCAGCTTCCAGATGTAAATGTGTGTAACTGTATGAATGTGAACAAGGCCGGTGCTGGAAAAAAAGAGTATGTATGCTCAGAAAACCTCTTCTGGATGAATGAAGGTTAAATAAAACTATTTCAAAGACTGCAGCTTCTCCACACCTGGTTGGATTGGACTGGAGTATTCCGGTTACAGTTGCGCTCCTGTTGCAGGAAGGAGCGCTGCTTTCATTAAACATTTTCAAAACATTAATGGAGAACTAGTGCCCTCTGTCGCAATTTCGAGAAATTACATCTAGTTATATTTGAAAAAATACATGGAGGGACATCTCACCTACTGCAGCAGTAAGCTGAAAATCAGATTGTTTTAATGGTTTATTAAATTATTATTATTTTCAGTGTTGCTCATGCTACTAAAGCCATTGAAATGATTTACAGGCCCAGATAATAGGCCAATGTACACTAAATATTGTAATATTCTGTACCTTGTCAAGTGTGTGTGTGTGTGCATGCATACATGTATATTTGTATGAGAGAGAGTATGTGTATTTGTCTGATAGTGTGTGTGTGTGCATTAATGTGTGCATGTGTGCACATGCATGTTAGTGTGAGAGTGTGTTAATACGTCTGCATTACGATCCCTCAAGCGGTCACCTTCCTTGCCTGCGCTCTATCCCTCCACCTGTGTGTGTGCATGTGTGTTTATATGACTGTGTGTGTGTGTGTGTGTGTGTAGTCTATCCAGGTGTTTGGGAGTCCATGTTTGAACCGACGTGGCCCCAGGCTGCTGAGTGCCCTCACCTTTTACTACTGATTAATAACACGGTTCCCACGGTGGGGGGACACTTTATGACCAGCGCGCTTTAAAGCTTCAAACCTTCAGTCCACATCAATGGGATCCCCGTTGATAACTGTCATTACCCGGCTCTCTTATCTGATGTCGCCTTGACTCTGGCTGGAATGCGGCTCGGCTGTTGACCCCGACCGTAGCCGCGTTTTGACTTCTGAAGCGCGCCGTTTTTCTTTTTTTCACCGTCATTCGCGTGATGAGGTCACGTAGGACGCCACATGGCTCGGCTGTCCCGGTCGCTTTTCACGTGGAGCTGCTTTGCACGTTTGAAATCAGCTCTGTTCTGTTCCTCCAAAGTTATGTAAATCAGTGGTTCTCAAAGTGGGTGTCTGGGAACCAGCAGGGGTCAGTGAGGGGATTTCCAGGGGTAGCTCAGCAAAAAAAACAACAGTCTAATTTCACTAGAATTTAATTTACTAGAAATTATCCCAATTAGAGATTGTACAGTAAAGTTGTAAAGTTTCACTCTCACCACTGTTACTTCCCCACGTACAGTGTAGACTGTTTTACAATTCACACAACAACAATAACGTTCCTATATTGTCCCTGGGACCAAATCTTATCAAATGGAGGTCCCAGTGCTTGTATATTTGGGGGTCCATGACAGGAAAATGTTTTTGAGAACCGCTGATCTAAATTCAAGGCCTTAAAAGGTCATAATTACAGATACATATAGCCTTGGAGTCTTAACATAGTTTCAGAAGTCTTCAAAAATTTGTTTTCTTGACGAGTTACTTTTGTTGTGCAAAAATCTACCAGTTCATTCAAACTGATTTTCCAGGAGATGTTTTCTCATTTTTCAATTAGGAACAACAATTTTTACTATAACTGACATGAAAAGGTCTTTAAGTCTTACATTTAACTAAAACCTACAGACTCTCATTTTGTTATGTAAATCATGTCAGTTTTCTCTTTCTCCCCTCCTCTCTCCCTCCGTCTTTACCTCCATCTTATCTTCCATCTAAATGAGTCAAAAATGTCATAAAACCTGTCCACATAATAAATTGTCAGATAATGTCAGAACAATTTTAGACTGATAATTGTAATAATGTTTTCCAGATAATGTAATACCATGTTACATTAACATTGTTCCATACCCATCTATAGTTTTACTACATTTTCAACCCACTTAGATGGATGTTTCATTCCATATTTACCAGTTACTCCATTAGAAGCAGTATAACTAACCCTGCGTCTCCCTCCTCCAGATGACCTGACCACCTCCATGCTGGCGGCGAGGCCCTCCATGGCGTTGGCCCTGGGCCAGCAGCAGGTGGCCGGCCTGGCACGAGCCGCCACTCTGGAGCAGCTGAGGGAAAAGCTGGAGACCGGCGGAGGGGAAGGACCGGAGAGGAAGATGGCCCGCCTGGCGGAGGAGCAGCAGCGCCTGATGCAGCAGGCCTTCCAACACAACCTGCTGGCCATGGCTTCCCAAGTGCCCATGAACCTGCGCCTGGGGGCCCCCTCCATCACCACCAGAGGTCAGCGGTGCCACACACACACCACTCAAGATAGGTTTCCATACAGATGCCAAGCAAATGTTAAGCAAACCTTGAACAACAAAAAATAAATAAGCAAATTAGGTGTGTTTCCATCAAATCTACCAACTTATAACTTGTGTCAACTTATGGTCATACAACTGGGAGGCTGTGGTGGTTTTACCAACAGTGTTTCACAATATCCAAAGCCACTTTTCAAATGTTGTGCTATGAGACTGAATCATTTATAGGGCTGATCATGCCAAACCTATGTCATTATTTATACCACAAATGTATTTCACATCATTTCTTTATTGAAAAAAACTTTCCCACCTTGCAATTTGACGTTTCCATTCAGCTTTTCGATTTTTCAATACTTAATAATTTGAATTTGAAAATGTAAAAACTGTGAGATAATGTTATGGTTTGTCAAAATGTAATAAAACATCCCTGTAACCGAGTCAAAAATGTAATAAACCTGTTCATGTAATAGATAGCCAAATATGAACAATTTTAGATTGATATTGTAATATTTTTTTCCTGATAACGGAATACATTGTTACATTAACATTGTTACATACTGTTATTACAGTGGGGTATAACTTTATTTGAAGATCTGAAGATGTTATTACATTACATATTACATTATGTTATTACCTCATAAATTATCACATAAACAGGTTTATTACATTTTCAAATTGTTGCATTATCCAGCAGTTTATTACATAATCAGTTGCTACACCTGGCTTCAACATGCCTCTGGTATCCAGATGTGTGTGTATACATTCGACATAGCTGGATTACATTTACACCTGACATTTAAATGCATCTAAAATGCACAAAATATTATCACAGTCTATTGTAACATCCCACGTCATTGAAAATGTTGAATGGTCATAATAAATACTGTTTGAATTGCTAAATACTACGTCAAATAGATATTCTGTTCCCCGTTACCACGAACGCAGGATGTGAAAGCCATTTTGACCTTTTATGGCCTGATGGCTGAAAAGGGAAGTGAGATTGTGTTTCCTGATTTTGACTGTCTGTGATTAGGAAATGTTCCTACGTTGCTGTGATACTGGAAGAGAAACCTGCAATAATATTTGTAAGCATTGCAAAGGAAACCGGTACTGGAAAAACACTGTGGTACCTGATTTGAGAAATGGCAGGCTGAGTGTGTTCTTCTTCTACAACCAGTACTCCTTTTTTTTCATGTCATATTTGCTATTGCCAGTTTGTGTAAAATTCCTTTTCATGTATGTAAATCCATCCAAAAACATGTTTATTAACACACAGATTAAGTTTTCCGTCCATTTTACCAGAAATCAAGTTAATGGGACAATAATAAATAAAGAGCAAGAGTTAAGAATCTAAGAATTGTTACAAAAAGCAAGTTTATAAAAATCTAAAATACACAAACAAAAGAATCAAGATAGCAAAGATACAACTGCATTGAATAACAGAATATACATATATGACAACAGAAAATAACATGGTGGGAACCGGGAAGCTGTAACTTATATAGTCATATTGCATGTAGCTCACAGTTCCTCCTCTGTGTCTCTCCAGATGAGAAGCAGCAGGACATGTCTCTGAGCATCTCAACCAACGGAAATGCCAGCATCACCGTGTCAGTGGAGGTCAACGGCACAATCTACTCAGGTGTGTATAAGGGTGGAGGTGTTTGTCTCTGAATCCAAGTCAAGGGAGTGGGGATGACACAGTAGTGGCCAGAACCAACACACACTGATGTAAATCTATCAGGTGAAAGTGTCAATTAGTCTCTTTTAAAATTGGGTTAGGATATATATATGTATAGATTTGATTCTGTTTGGGGTTTTATGTTTCATTGTATCAATGAAGTAATCCAGCTGACTACAGGCTCTTGACTCCAAAATGCCATCGATGTGTCAGGACCAGGCTGCAGTTGGACGGCTGCAAGAACGCAGAATGCTTTGGGATCATTTATAGTGGGGGGGTCAGACCCATTTCAATGAAGCAAGGTGGATTTCCTCATCAAAAACAAAATCAGTAATTTGCTTAGTTAAATTAAAAAAATTACTAGGGTCGAAAGAGTACTAGGTAACAGTACTTTGCTGAAATTTTACTGAAGTAGAAGTAAACCAGTTAAAAGCTCATTTAAAATGTACTGTAGAGTAAAAGTTACTGAGTTACCTAAGAAAAAAGAACATTGCTACATGTGATCTTTTCCATGCAATTCTAAGAGGATAAGAAGAGAGTTCAGTTCTATTTGAATTGGAAGAATTGGAAATTACAAAGTGAAGTGCACAACGTAAAGCCAGATTACTCTTCTCTCTTCTCTCGCTGACTCATCGCTCACTGCCAAATGCTCCACAATTGGCCAATTTATGATTGTCCAGTTTCTGTGCTGTACAGTTTCTGTGGAAGTGGTTTAAAATGTAGCTAAGTATAATACTAAAAGTTAAATTTTTTAAAGACTTAAATGAAATACAAGTACACAAAAAAGCTACTACAGTAACAGGAGTAAATGGAATTACTTCACCCATGAAAATTACAGATACTCAGTACTATACAAATAGAGTTTATCATCAACCTAATGGGCACTATGATGATGCTAATGTAGTGCTGTCTGTCTGCCATCTCCTGCAGGAACCTTGTTTGCCCAGAAGTCCGGAGGGGCCCCGGGGCCCGCTGTGTCGGCTGCCACTGCCTCAGCGCCCCCTGCTGGAACCAGCACTAGCTTTGGCTTCTCCGCACCCCAGGTCCAGACCCTCAGCCCCTCCTCCTCCTCCTCCTCCTCCAAGGGGCCCGGCTCGGCCGAGCCAGCCGCCGGCGGGTCACCCTAACTCGGGCCGCCCCTTCGTACCTGCTCCCCAGGCCTCCCCTCCACCCGGAGGCCCAGCATGAATATACAGTACATTGAGAAACGGATAAGAATAACAAACTGTTGCACAACAAATACCTCATCGACCCTGTCAACCCCTTGGCTGTCCAATCATGAACACAAAGCCCGAGAATATTATATGACATGTGCCCACACGCACAGCTATGCATTTTACTCAACACACAAACACACACACACGCCATGCTACAAACACGCACACACACATACAGACACACACTCGCTCTACGCGTACGCACACACACACACAAATGACACATGTTAATCGCAACATACATGCTAAACACAATCAGCTCAGCCAAAACCCACTGACAGGTATAGTCACAACTGAACTTGAAAAGTTTTATTTTAGGACATTTTGTTTGTTTGTTGCCATTTTGTTGTCTTTTTGATTTTGTGTTTTTAGAATGATTTTTTTTTTTTAGTTTTTCTCTTTTTACATACCTCAAATCAAGTAACCTGCAGTGGTGTCCTTACCTCAGGAGCTGTAGTATATTTAACCTGAATCAACTTTATTTTTGTATTCTTTTTGACCTTGTTGCAATCAGGGGAAGTCAGGTAATTCTCACCAGTGGAACCTCATGTACAGTACGCCCCTCCTCACAGTAACTCGCCTACAGCGCCGACCGCTCAGGTTTCCATGACGCGCTGTAGCCTCTTTCTGAGCTGCGGCGCGAGACGTTCAAAGTGGTTATTGATCAGATGCTGTAGATCGGCACATTAAATACCTCATTACACAACCCCGACCTCAGTTGGGAATTATTCACAGTACAATAGACCGGCTGGAAGCTTGACGCGTCGTTCACAACTGAATATTAGGCTGCGTTACGGTACACTAGAAGTTCATCCATTCCTATGGGAGACAATTTTGATGGAATAATATCACAACGCCCCCTTGTGGACAACGGTTCTGTTGGCAGCGGAGTGACGGATTCGTTGGGGGGGGGAAAAACACTTTTGCGTTGTCTCTAGTCCGTCACGACTCTGTTAACTTAACCAGAAGGTGTAGTCTTGGCTGGATTTGTGAGCGGTTCTAGATTTATTACTTTTAATACAATAAAATATCTTGCAGTACAATATCGTGCAGTATAAATAGCCGTCCCACTCAAAGAAGAATTTGAGTCAAGGGGCCACGGCCAATTCTTCTGAATTGAAGATGATGTGCGTAGAATAACAGATTCAGTTGTGAACGAGGCGCAAGTATGTATACAAACCTCCCATTACGGATCTCCCAGTAAGAATGCGTGAGATTTTTGTGTACAGAAAACCTGAAAAAAACACATCCTTGCTCCATCTGAAAGTCACTACCAAATAGCGGCCCCTTGTGGATCTGCACAAGCTGTCTTTGAACAGGTAGCACACAAAGATGGAGGGAACAGCACCTCTGATCCTCCAGTGGTAGGACTAGCAAACCCTGAACTCAGTTCACCACCCAACGCCTGTCTATTTAACAGAGAGGTAGTATTGAGGTTTTAGTCCCTGCTACAGAATCAGGTTTGAGTTTGTGTATCCCTCCTTCGACTGTCCAGGAGTAAAATGACGATCCGGCGGCTGTATCCTCGACCACGCTGGCAGAGCTGATCTGTCGGGTGACGACGCGTACCCTCTCAGACCTTCTCAGACCTCATCTTGGCCTCTCCGCTCTGGAGGGCGTCTCTCTCAGGAAGCACTGTGACATCTCCACAGACTCGCATTGTTGATTTTTAAAGGAAAAAAAAAAAAAGGATTCATACCTGAAGAATGCACAAGTCTACACGACTGTTGTTCCAAGAATACCTCATCAGACTCTCTGAAAAGGAGAGCAACACTACATACCTCATATTGCTGCGAAGCCAACAAGACTTGAAACCTGGTGGTTTGATCCCCCCTCCGACCCGTGATGGAAATCTGAACTGAACTGATATGAACGTACTGACAGACTGCTGGTGGTTTCGGGGACACGTACCAAGCTGAACTGGGATGGGTTTGCTTTCTCTCTCTCCTGTTTTTACTTGTAGAACTTGTTTGTTTTATGCTTGCTTCTGTTTTCCTGTTTCTTTCTTTTTTTTTTTTTTTTTGCTCCTCAAGTTTTGAGACATTGTTGTGAATACCGCTGTTGTCGGAGGAGAGTGGTACATCTGCAAAAGGTTTTTCAGGCAGGAATTAAGGGCCTGATGGTCGCAAAACTTGCTCAACACATGAAAGACCATGTAAACCTTAAATTTGACAATGAAAAAAAGCAAAATTCCAACATTGCAGTGTCTTTTTCCTCGACAGCGGCGATATGCTCTGCATGTGTACAATCATGTGGCCAGTGTTTTAACACCCGAATCTTCTGGTCCACGTTAGCCTCTGGTTATTGCACAGCTAGATACCAAAGACTAGCTCAGTCACTCCTCTAGCATGATCCTTGTACAATCCTGCCCACACCTGCTGTGGTGAAGCCACGCCAGCATGTGGCGCACTAGGTGGCTGTAGAATACAGCAAGGCAGTTTGAAGTCCCTTTTGCACTGCACGGAAATGTTGCTTCTCATCAAGTCATTGAATCTGATTTTGAGTATCAAAGTCTTTTTCTTGAAGCAAGTAAAAGTATCTGCTGGCAGAGTGAGATCATTTAACTTGTTTTCAAAGCTGTTTCAAGAAGCAAGTGGCAATATCTGAAATGAGGCGGATCAGTGACCTGTTTCAAGATGATGTGACTTGATTCAAGAAAACTTGAGTTGCAATGGAAAGAAGTCAGTTTAGCTCACCCCATTGACAGATTCATTTTGTTTGTTTCTAGAAAAATAATTTAGGACTCAATACTAGATTAAATGGCTTGTACAGATGGACATTTTTGCAGTAGTCCCTTTATAAAGAGCGGTAGCCCAGAGTCTATGGCTCTCCTGAGCTAGCTCATTAATTTAAATGTGTTTCACTTATAATGGGGTCTTGGGCCTGGCTTAGTCTGTTTTTTAACCCAACACCCGCTGTAGATACAGGCCTCCTCAGCCAGTGGGACTGTAGACAGTGAGCCACAAGTCTGGTCCCTTTACTAAAAGACCCACTTCTTGACGATCCAGATACAGGTATTTGCAAACTGGATTTCTCTCCCTCAGACCACTGTTACAGTATTTTCTCCCCCCTTAAAGTAGATTTTTAGCATTTTGAAATAACACATGAGATGAAATGGATTTTCTAGCTTTATCCGTGTTGAATGTGAGGCATTTTAACTGTTTAGAAACCTTTGAAGCCCAGTGTGGATCTGAGGTGGGCAGCCTTGTTGCTTTTATTAGACTGTGTTTAGACTGTGTTACGTGTCAGGTTTTGCGGACCTTTTGCAGTGCAAATCACAGTTCAGGGTTTGAGGACTTGAGAGACAGTGCTGTTAGTCCTTTGGTGAACCCTCAGAACCCTCTATGACACTTAACCATATTTTCTAAAGGTGAAAAATGTAGTTGCTGCCTTAAAATCCAGCGCTGGTGAGATCCAGCCAGTGCACGTTTCAGGACTCAACTGGCTGGGGAGAATGTCTTTTTTCCTCTTCAAGCTTAATCCTTTGGAGAGTAAACACAGTTTCCAATATCGTTTTTTTGTTTTTGTTTTTACAGTTCAATCAGACATTAGACACCAGTTGTCATTCATGCTGTTGCATTAACAACCAAGGTTTGCTATTTATTTGTGTGTTGTTTTTTTTTTTTTTTCTGGCGGACCTTTTTTGTAGTAATGAGTTAGCTTGATCACTTAGGCTGTGTTACTAAAACACTTTCTCATTTCTAAAAACCAAGCTTTCTGTTTCATCTGCTCAGTCTAGGCAATGACTGTTTGATAGTGTAGCCTTACTGCCTTTGTATGACTGTGTGTGTGTGTGTGTGTGTGTGTGAGCAAGTTCTATGTACATGTGGGTGTGGTGCTCATCTCCTTTTCGCTTGGAACCTGCAATACCATGAAGAATACTGCAGGTGGCGCCACTACCAGGCCTACTACACCATGGCGAAGAGGCGCTTGGGTTGGAGCCCATGCTAATGCAGTTTACAGCTCAAACTCATGTGAGTGACTGTTGATGACTTTTGGGTTTTTTTTTTTAAAACCTTTATTTATCCAGGGGAAAGTTGACGGAGCATATATCCTCTTTTTCAGCCCCAACCTGCTTCACATTCACACAGTTCAACACATCCACACTGGTGCAATTGGAGGCACCTGAGGGTGGGGAGAGTGTTGAGGGTTGTTTATTCATTTCCCCACCCCGATTCTCCCAGTCAGCCTCGGGTTCAAACCAGCAACCGTCTGGTCACTTCTCCCGCCACCCCACTTGCTGTGTGATTGTATGTATATACGATGTATGGTGCCTGCAAGTGTGCATGCATCTGTGTGTGTGTGTGTTTTAGACCCCCCTACCTCGTCACACCACAATACCTCAGGGCATTGGGCTGCGGTCACTGTTGCATTCGATGTTGAAGCTACACTGAGGGATGCGTACAGACAGATGCTGTAGTGACTTCGCTGAATGCTACTTTAGACTGACTTTGGTTTTGGTGTTGCATTTTGGATTTTTGTCTTCAGTAACTGCAGGCAAGGTCTCATCACTCAGGAAGCTGTGAAGTTGGAAGTCTGCAGAACCTTTGTCTCTCGGATGATTTTGGAGTTAATTCAGTTTTAAATTGTTTAAAAACTAACCTGATCTGTGTAAAAACAGGCGCATATGCAAGTGGTTATTGAATACCTCATTTATCAATTTTATGTTGTTGTTTTTGGCTTGTACAATGCTCCGTATATTAATTCATCTGTGGGGTTTGTGCATATTTTTGTACTGTTGTTATTATTATGGACATGATAATAATGATATTACTGATATTATAGTTTTCTCTTTGATTAAAACAAACAAAAATAGGACAAAACACATGAATGCTTGTAAAAACTGGTTTGTGCTGATTGTATTTAAGAGGAGCACTTTTCCAAAGTGGTTTTCACACATTCAGTTTTGTTCACATTAGTAATATAAAGATATGGTTCTCAGGGCTTTAAACTTGTATGTCATGATAAAGTTTTACTTTATATCTTATTTGTGTGTGTGTGCTTTGTTTTCTTTTTTCTTCAAATTTGCATTCGATCTCCATGATCGCCACAGTTGTTTGGACATTCACAGTCTTGGCCAGTTTTCTGGAAACAGTTGCTGGTTTGCTGCAAAACCAAGATTAGACTGGTCAGTGAGACACACCGGCACCTGGTAGCTGCTGATAGCATTTTGCTTTTCAAACAGCTTATCAAAGTATCATTTCAGTGAAGCTAATCGCACACACACATGCATGCGCAATCCACTGCTCACTTCCTCTTACTAAGAGCCAGTGAATGTAAGACCACAGGCAAGTTTCTGTTATTAGTTACTCAATTCCACCTAAAGGCTTGTCTATTGAAATTTGTCCCAAGAGTCTGGTTATTCCACCGGTGTATAACCCCAGGCTTTTTGATGACTTATCCTGGTTTTGGGGAGAGTTTATACTTTAATTGTTACCACATTAGTCAAATGGAGGCGGGGGGTGTGTGATTACCCTCAGGAACTCTCATACCTGCTCTTTGCAAAGATCGCATTGCAACCAAATGGGGACAGGCCCGACTTGTTCAGGAAATGTGCCACAGTATCAGTGTGGTATATAGCAGTGGTTCTCAACGTGGGGTCCGGGGACCACCAGGGGTCCTTGAGGGGGTTCCAGGGGGTCCCCAGCAATTTGATGAATTGTTAAACTCCAGCATATTTCCTTTACAAGAAGTTAACACAACTAGAGAATGTAGAAGAATGACTGTTTTGATCATAGTTTCACTGTTCTGTATCTCTCTACCTACAATGCAGACAGTCATGGAATTCTGGACAAAATCATATCTGACAATAAAAATTGAAACAGATTTGGGTTTGAGAGGCAAAATCTCATCAAATGGGGGTCTGTGGCTCTAATGTGGACTAAATTAGGGGTCCATGTTGTGAAAAAGGTTGAGAATCACTGGTATATAGTTTCTAAATGTATCTATCCAGAGAAGACTGCTTTTTTATCAGCAATGCCTTGCTTCATACTCCAAGTTAAACACGTTCACTCCTAGCTGCCCGGTGCAGCCACAGTCTTCCACTGGGCAGCTTCACAGCAGTTGTTGGGAGGGTTAGGTGTCTTGCTCAAGAGCATTGAAATGAGAACATTCCCCATTTGTAATTACTCTCCTCACCCAGATTTTAGCTCGCAACCTGTCCAGGATTTGGACCAAGCAAACATTTCACAATTCCAGTTTCTCTATGTGATGTTGACATCTCAGGCCCATCGCTCTAATATTTCCCCACAAGGCCATAAATGAATCATAAAAAAAACATAAAACTGTTCTGGTAAAATGGCTAGTATAAAACTGTTAAAGACGCTGCTCATCCTTTATGAATATGCCACTATTTCAGACAGATTTTAAGAGTAGATAGAGAAAGAGTAAAATGTGTGAGCGAAAGACAGAGCAAGAGAGACTGAGATAGAGGTCTGACATAAGACATAAGAATAAGCAGCTACTGTAAGTGGTCAAACAGGTTTTTATTGTTTGTTAGATATAGCTGCTTGGAAGGCACTTAAATATACTGGAAACTAATTCTATCAAACACTGTCAAATACCAAAAATAAAGTGCTAAAGATTCCATAATCCAGTGCAGCCAGTCCAACAAAGTAGCAAAGTTAGAAAACTATTCACATTTACATACAAATGAACTCCCGAGGAATAATATTTAACACTCAATAACATCAAACACACATCAAACCTCAATATCACAGTGTTCTCACTACCTCTATGCCGACTCATTACATTGTTTGACTGAAAAATAACGATGGGTTAAATAAGATGGCTCAACTTTACATTTCAACTTCCCCAGCATTGTACAAAGTACACTTTGCTCTTTTTCAACTTGAGCAATGTTGCAATCTTGACAGGAACACAGGAAATGGCTTAGAATAGCTGCAGTAACTAAAAGCCTGTCAAGCAAGTCTGAGGTAGTATGCAAGGTAGGAAACTACAGGTATGACGTTCACATGATCTGGGAAACTGATGCAATACACTTGCAGGTTCAAAAGAATGTGTGTGTATAGTAATACAAGACTTGTGTTCAATGGATGAATCATAATTGTGTGAAAAGTTGTCTGTAGATATTCAGCGTCTGGGCTAGGGTTAATCATAAGCTTTGGGATTCATGTTAGAAATAGGGTTAGGTTTAAAAATGGGGTCAGGGTTACATAGTCTGTAGAGATGCAGTAAATAGGCAACTGACACTTTGGTGAACATCTACTTGTTGTCACCTGAGTATCGGACTATCCAAATAAAGTGTTACCAAAAGTCCAAGAAACTGTAACTAGCATCTGGTTCTGCACTGATATTGGAGTTAGAACAGCAAAATTAAAAACAAAGATAATTAGAAACAAACAAACAACAAACAGCCTTTGCAGCCTTCAGGCAACATTGCTGGTGTTACGCTGAAAGTCTCCAGTTATGGAATGTTCGGTTAAACTAACATTCAATTGTTTGTGTGTATGGCACAAGGCATAGGAGGTGAGGTGTACCAGGCACAGTGGGGTATAAAAGGATCATCCCAGATCCAAATTTGAGAGAAAGAGCACATCCGGCCTTTTCCACCCATGTTCCTTAACATTCTTTTGAAAATCTGCCTTTTAACCTCCACGAACTACTACTAGGGCTGCACAATTAATCACGTATGATCATAGATAGTAATTTTAATTTCCACAATATAGTAGAAGTTTGGCATATTGGAACATTTAATGTAATTTACATTTTCCACTGCTGTTGAAAATATTTCACGCTATTGCAGTTGATATGTCAAGATGCTGATATAAAAGTGCCATAAAATCAATCGTGATCACAATTTCTAGCAAAATAGTCAGGATTATCATTTCAGTCCTAACTGTGCAGCCCTAGCTACTGTATTGTTATTGTGCGGATACCTGGAGCTAATAGCACAGACTCATGATCACCGCAGCCATCAGACAAACCCAGGCCAGTGGGCTTGATGCCTGGCCTGCTGCGCTGCTGTCCAGCTGTAGCTGGTACTCTGCCAGGGTTCTGGTGTAGCCCATCTCCTCCAACACACAACTGTAGGTGCCCTGCTGCTCCGGACCCATGCTGTCAATCAGAAGGAGGCACTGCTGCTCCGTTGGGCTGCAGGCTGTTGTGTTTCCGTGGTGATGCCAGGTATACTCAGCGTGGTGGGACGACACCGGGCACCGAAGGAAATACTTGGACCGCAAGGGAAGTGTGATGCCTCCTGCAGCTTCTCCTCTACTCCTAACAGAAGAGTATCTAGACACTGAAAACAGAACACAAGGAGGTCTGGTTGTTGTTTGCTGGATTAGTGTTTTTACATAGATATAAGGTCTTACAGTGGAAGGATTTGAGTTGGCAAGGCAGTTTTATCCAAAGCACCTTACAGTAAGATGAGTGCACACATGCAGCACTACCAACCCAGGCAGTGTTGGTACCTTGCACTACCTATTGGCCCTACACAGTGAGCGGAACCTCTAAAGCTCCCTGCTTATTATTTCAAGTTATACAATATTTGATGAACGCTATTTTATATTTGCACTCTGTGTTTGCTTTCATGGTCATGTCCACAGGCGTGTCTTGTCCTGTCTGGATAAATAACCTTACCAAGATGTAGACCTGTTCTCATGAGTGGGGTAAGTCAGTGTTGTGATAATATTAAGGGTGCTATTTTCCTGCCAGCCCCGATCAAGTGCAGTGACCGGCAAAGTAAGATAAGATAGCACTTTATTAATCCCCTTGGGGAAATTCAGGCGCAAGTAGCAATTTCATTGGGCGCAAGTAGTTTTTTTTTTTCCATCTGTGCCCGTTTGGTAATTTCGTGGCTTGCTATGGCATCGCTTGGGCCGAAATGGGCTGGGGATCGCACTAGAGGCCAGTGTTGATACAAATTGGGGTTTTGATACTGTGACGACCCTTCCACACTGCTGGCTCTGTATGGATCTGATCCCCGAGTCAGAAAACTAGAATACAGAACTTGTCTATGCGTTTTTTATTCAAATCAAATGAATGTGAAATGCTGAGTGCGTGGTTACGTTCACTCTTTCCAAAAACAAAAGGCACATTTACGGTACTTGGGTCAGTCGCAGCATCTCATCTTCCTCTCTAATGTTAAGTCAGTATCACGCTGGGTTTCTGGCACAATGGCACTAAATAGGGTTTCCGCCGTCATCGAGGTGTAACGTTCAAGAGGAGAGAGCTCCGGTATCTCCTCGCCCCGCCGGTGGTGCTGACACAACAGTCCAATGCGCTTCTTGGCGTCAACCTTTATATTGGACAATTTATTTTTTAGTTTTAGTTTTATAGAGGGTCTGGCTCTCGGAGCTGGCAGCATTAACTGTGACATTTTGCCTCTCAACAAACTGTTTCTGGTTGGTGACGCCCGAACTAAGGCCACAGGGGAAATGTATCTTTTCTGCCTGGCTCCGGCTTTGCCATTTTCTTACACGGGAGAATGGAATGACAAACATATTTACATACACATCAGTATTCATTCAGGGCGTTTCATTGACCATCTATGGTTAATTGTGGGAGTTAAGGGGTGGAGTATGAGGCTCGTGCACGTGCGCAACATTTCAAGTTGGATTGTGATTTATAAAGGGGAAATTGCGTGCAGGTGTGCGTACGCACGGTTTTATAAATCTGATTATTTTTGTACGTACGTACTTTTCCTCTTTTGTGCGCACGTAACCTTTTAGTGTGGAATCCACGCACAGTTTTATAAATGAGGCAGCAGGTCTGTCCTGTAGGAGCCTGGTGGGCGGGTTCGTCATTGAGACTGATGGAGAGCACCTGGGCCCGGTGCGCTCCTTGTGCATAAAAAGCCTTCCAACTATCAGTGTCTCTCTCCCTCTTCACCTAGGTACACCTTTTGTTCTGTTCTTTTGGTTTGATGTAGTTTGTGTTTACCCCTAGTATTTAATCATTGTTTTAACTATTATTTTGGCGTCTGGCTCCCTCATTGTTACTTCCTTGAGCCGGGTTGTAACAGATACCAAAATTGTGCTTGTGCTTCTACCTACTCAGGCCATGGCTCAGCTCAAGCGCTGATGCTGTGCTTTTTTTTTTTTTTTTGTGGCTTTAGTTGGCAAAGGCACAGACTTCTCCAGACTCATATAAAAACCCTTTTATGTATGTTAGTGTGCGTGTTTCACTTTGGTATGAATTCAACCTGTAGACACATTTACATGCACATCAAAAATGTATTATAATGCAAGTAAGGCAGAGCACCCTATTTTTGTGAATAAAGGCGCAGGCTCAAGTTGACAGCACTATTGCACTTGGGTGTGACCTACAGATTTTTGGTAATTTCATGACCAGAGACAGTAGCGCAGCAGTGGCACACCTGTTGTAAAAGACGTTGTATGAAGAGGAATAAATTATGTGTAGGTGTGGTAGGGGCTGGCGTCACTCATGGCCAATCAAATCAACTCCTCTCATCCCTTTTAAAACAGTGCACTGCTGCCATGAGAGGCAAAGCAAATTTTTGTATGCTTTGGTGCATAGTGTGACCACACCAAGTGTTATGCAGTAAAGTAATGCATAATCATCTTCATAGCTTACCTTTCCCATCATTTTGGCACAAGGTGTGATTCCCTTTCTCCACATCCTGCAGTGTTCCACTGTGAAATGAAAAGTGCATTTGAGTCGAGCATTTGAGTCGAGCATCCTGTTCTGTATCAGATATTGAGGGAAAGGACTTTCACCAGCAATTTAAACTTGTTCTGCTTTGACTGTCAGTACAAAGTGTCTTTCTGTTCAGCATGAAACTCTTCTTTCTCTTCTTCCAGGTTCGAAGGGAAGACCCACTAGAGTCGACTTGTGAACCAGAAGTTTACCAGTTTGAATCGCTGCACCAGGTGGGAAAAACTGCACGGGCAAAGTGAAAATGTATCAATCTTCCTGCCCCTAGACAGCTACCCCTGAGGAGCCCTTTAGCAAGGCACTGAACCCCCAGCTCCTCCAGTGGAGCTGCTCAGTGGCCGACAGCAGAAGACTGTGGTTTGTACTGGGCAGCTCCCAGATGTAGATGAGTTTAACTATATGAATTTGAAGCAGCATGGTGCTGAAAAAAAGAGCATGCAATAAACCCTTTCCTGGAGAAATAAACCAGGGTATCTATGGATCCTTAAAGTTAAAAAAAAAAAAAGAACTGAAATTGTCTAAATTTAAGGCCTAAATTATTTAAATATCTTAAATACAGTTATTAGAGGTCTTATTTTTTCACCATGTATGACAGGTTTCTTTGTGCTGCATGTCCACTTAGTGCAATATACTGTACACTGTATCTGCTTTACGAAACACAATAGGACTTAATGTCCCTTAATAATGAATTTCCTGGTGTCCTTTCTCTAATACTTTCCATATTTTATTCCACAGTTTCATTAGCTATGTATCTGGAATGAACTGGTTTTGCCACCTGAAACCTACACATACCTTGTAATGGTTAAACACAACCCACAAAAACAGGAAGACAACGTGAGCAAAATTGTTCATACCCAGCATCTATATCAGAATTTCCTCTAACTGAATGACAACTGGCCTAGTGTTTAGAGACACCATCTAGTAACCAGAACTATCACCCACCAGTGGCGCTGTTAGTGGTAGTGTTTCTCAAAACTAAGACCGCATTTCACATAAACTCTCTTGCTTCCTGTCACAAAGAGGATGTTGCTACTTGTCCTTGTGAGAAACAGTGTGGCATCTTCCCGTTTTGTGCTATAAAGTAATCTCCCTTTGTATCATCGAGCAATCCAGCAGATTTCCTACCAAATCTGACCTGGTGGCACACAATGTAAAATGCAGTGTAGGCTGCCAATCGTCTGGTCTCGATGGCCTTGTTTGTTTACAGCAATTATACTTATGTCTCCAAATAAATATGGCAATGATTTATTGATAAATAAAATTCTACATCTAGCATCTTTAAGTGGAAATGAAGAATTTCACTCCAAAACGCTGTATCTCCAAATTGAAAAATTGCTGCCTGAAATTCATTACTATAAAGTCTTACTAATTTGTGCGCTAACGTCTTGTGTTGGCTATCAACTTGACATGAAATGAACATGAGTTATGAGTTGTACATTTATGCCAGAAATAATTTTTTAAGACCAGGTGTGAGGGTTTTTCTTTTTTTTTTTGTCGAGAGGTAGAATGAAGATCTCCAAATGTAAATGAGGGGTCTTACCGTGTATGAGGGGTGCAGCGGGTGTCCTTCCAGCCGCAGTAGGGATCTCTGGCCAGGATACATTCCTCACAGCTGTCTCCATAGTGGGCACAGCTCCCCACGTCCAGCTGGACCAGTTCACTGCTGGTTCTCACATACAGCTTCCTCTGCAAGGATCCAGAGCAGGGTTAGACTGATACATGGGTTTGCAGATACATGGCACTGATATTGGCCTTTTAATAAAAACTGGATATTGGACAGTCAATGTCGTCCAGGGGTTCCTCCCTGATCACAGATACAGTCTGAAAAAAGTATTAATTTTGTCAATGTATGTAAGTTGCCTACCTTCCTTCAAAAGCACTATATTTTGCCTTAATTTTACACCATTAATCATTTTATAAGAGAGGGTGTCACTTTTTTCTCCATATGGTCGACATCTTATTTCAGAACAAATCTCTTCATATTTTAGACTTTATTTCTATATGAATAAAAGTCTTGTAGCAGAATCCCATCGTAGATGTGTGTTAGTAGGGAGGTCTGGGTGTGTGGGCAGTGTTGTCTGACTCACAGTGGAGGGATGAAGAATCATGTTGAGGATGTGGGCTCTTTGGCTGAAAGGTCGATAGTCAGCGATGAAAAAGGCCTTGGTGTTAGTCTCCACAGCCTTGTGAACTCTTCCATTCTCTGTGGGAAGGCATATAGAGGCGGCTATAATGCAATATTTAGCACTGACAAAGGAGGATGAGTAAGTGTCTAAACATTCTTATTCATACACTCACCCATCCACCCACCAAGCCACCCACCCAGCCACACACACACATCCTTGTACTTCTATCCTCATGAGGACCATCCATTGACTACATTCATTCCCTCTCCCCTAAACCTAACCTAATCCTAACCTTAGCCCTAAAACCAAGTCCTAACCTAACCATAAAACAGCCCATTGAAATGACCTCACTTCGCAAAAGTTGAAAACTCAAAGAGGTTCTCACAATGATAGTACATGGAAGTACACACACACACACACTCTCTCTCTCGCTCTCTCCCACATATCTCATGTTTCATCATCTCATATGACTCTTCCAGCACAACCCATCTAATATGATAAGGAATGACAAGGGTTGTAAGGAGTGGCTTGATTCACCCTGCTTTGCTTAACAGCTGTTTAACACCAACAAGACAGTAACACAAGTAATTGTGTAAATGTGCGTGAGTAAAAAAAAATCCTTAACTCTTTAAAAAGGAACTGCCTATGCTATATTTGGCCAAGATTTATTTAGACCTGACACATACTGTTTGATTTCCTATAATAATTCATCTCTTCCTATAATAATACATCTCTTCCTCTTAACAGGGGAAACTGCTCAGAGTTCTGACAGTTTTATTTAAAAAAGAGCAGACATCTAGACCAAAGTCCAAAAGAGTGTAATCACACCCACATGTGGCCTGAATTTCCTCAAAGTCATATGTGTTGAAATATAATGCTGTGAACTGCATTCTCATGAGAGATTTTCCCATAAGCTTGGCTTGGCTTGACTAAATGACACCAAGCCACAAACCATAGCTGAAGGCCTGACACTGGGCCGTTTGGAGTTCAATCTCTCGCTGAGTCATGACAAAGACAAACCATACCAAAGCCTCTCTGCTATGCAGTCGGCTTTAAAGTGGCCAATCAAGGCTACGAGTCTTACGAGTCTGTAGGATGGACTAGCAGCAGGTATGAGTTCAATACTGGGACGTTCAGGATTTGATCCCTAGCCAAGTCATAACAATGACTTGAAAAAGAGACCTGATGCGTCTGCTTGACCCTCAGCTTCAAAGAGGTTGATCGATGGGAAGTCCCTTCCATGGGTTGGTGTCCTTTCCTGTGGTTTGATACCGGAAGGTTTGGGGTTGAATTCCCTGTCGAGTCATGCCAAAGACTTAATTTGGACCTGCATCCTGTCTGCTTGGCTTTCAGCTCTAAAGAGATGGACTGAGTGTAAGTGCCTGAAATGGACCGTCATCTGGTCCAAAGGGGTTGGAGTTCAATTCTTGGAGTTTTGGGCTTCAATCTCCAGCCAGGTCATACCAGACACTTGAAAAAATGGAACACAATGCCTCCCTACTTGGCGTTCAGTTTAAGAGACAGACTGGATGTAAGCCATGGGGCACTAGTGTTTTGTCCAGGGGGTTGTGGGATCGATACTGGGAGGGTTTGGGTTTGATCCCAATAGCTGAGTCATACCAAAGACGATTTCTCAGATTTCAGATTTAGAAGATGTGGCTTTGGGCTAATCCATTTCCTTGGGGCTGGCTTCCTGTCAAGTATGGTGTAATGGTACAAGCCTAAACTGTTTCATGCCACAGAAACAAGAGACAAGCAAGGGCCTGTGGGCCATCTCAGCTCAAACAAGTCTTACTTATTGCCAAAGGCTGGGAGTTTCTAGTGTCTGGCTGATCATTTCTTAATCTGTCCATTTCACTGCTCCCTCTCTGCCACTGCAACCCTTACTGTATGCCACACTGCTCGAAATGCCCATGGTGATATAATGCTCCACAATAAATGTGAAGTGATAAGTGTAGTCTATGGTCCATGGTATGTCTTGCACTGTCCACTTGGACTGAATGCGAGGTCCTGTTCCCTGTAAGCCTCTGCTGTTCAGTCCTGTGCCATGGAAGAGTCTGCAGGTTTTCATTCCAACCAAACACTACAGCAGCTACTTTCACTGATTAGTTCGTCCTGCTCTGGCTGAATGTGCTAATCAATGAAATCAGCTGCTGTAGTGTTTGGGTGGAGTGAAAACCTGCAGACTCTTCCATGGTTTAGGGGAAATATTGCCTGTATACCAGTATGCAGGGCTGTAGTACTCTAGTCCTGTCGCAGTCTTGAGTCCCACCTCAAGCCTATTTTGACTCTGACTTGTCTTGGTCTCAGCCACTATCGGATGTTGACTCAGCTTTTTCCTGCCAATCTGAAACTTTTTATTTTTATAAAATAGGTAATTTTATTGGTGTGTGGTTTATTTTCCCCAGCATTACAAACCATTTAAGGTATTTCAACATGAGTATGTAATGGTCCTCAAACTTCTATGCATTCAATTCCTATGGATTGATTAACTGGCTATTGAAGGGTATTACAGAGTGGCATTGCAGATAGATCTACATATCTGTTCATGCTTAAGAAACTCCTTAATAATTATTTTTACATCTGGAAAGACATGTACTCTGTTAATTTTGCTCTTGGTCTTGACCCCTTTTGGACCTGGTCTTGACTCAAACTCGACTGGGCTATCTAATTATGTTACTATGTTATTTTCCATGATGTTCCTGTACCGGTTTCACCCCAAAAAATAAATTTAAAAAATCATGCACAATCACTGTACTTGACGGATAAAGTAACTCTGATTCACCTTCTCACCTTGCTTGAGTCATATCATTTCAGCAGAGTGTAACATTACTCACCTAAGGATAGAAACAGCATTGTGTGCCGATTCTGGAAGCTGTCTGTGCAGATGTGAGTGTAGTGGTGGTGACTAACGAGGAGTGGATCGGAGTTGTTCAGAGGCAGGACTCTGTCCTCCATCTCTGAGTTCTTGTGTACTATCCTCAGGACATCAGAAGGAAGCTTTGTGCTGTCCAAAACACACTGAAGAAAGAAGGGAAGGTCAGACGTTTCAAGTTAAAGCATATTCATTTGGTATAGACATGAATCTGTCTCTCTCACCGGACAAAAATCATTTATCTGCAAAAAAGAGCTTTTTTCAGGAATGAATAAAGAATGCAATTCCTCATTGATTCCCATGTATTTTGGAAATAATACAATGTTTTTTTTTTTTTACCAGGTACACCAAGGCCAAGGCCCAATGGATATGAAACTCACTCAGCACATGAAATGAATGTTGACATCGGCATTCAAATAAGACCAAAATTGCAGTAATGTGGTATTCATGACAGCAGCGATGTCTTTAAAACTGCTGAAGATCATGCAAATGGTGTCATTTGAAAACTGTTAAGTTTTTGGGAGAAAAAATGCTAGGTCATCTTCATTGACCAGAGGTCTTACTTCCTCTAAAATGTTGATTTGATAGACAATAGCCCCAGTAATATTCACTATTCAGTAGTGAGTACTTTCAATAGTTTTACTTTTATGCCATGAGTGGTTATATTTTTTCATTTTGGACAAATTACTATGACACGTACCGTCCCGGGCCTTGGCTCATTTGGGATGCCCGTGCTGTGCCCCTTGAATGTGGATTGCGTGAAGATGTTGTCAATATCCTTTATTGTATAGACGCACACAGCACTCATCCCCCTGTAGAGAGACACAAAGGGTCAGTCTATACACAGCTGTTTCACAACTTCTTGTAGCTGTCTGCAGCAGAGACAGCAGAGAATTTGGCCATGCTGGCAGAAAAACAGAACTCAGATGTGAGAGCTGAAATTAGAAGAGGAACTGAACTTGGTTAACAAAGGATGTTCTACCGAAGAGGAAGCAAAAGCAAAACACGCTACACACTCAAAACACTCATCGGTTCAAACAAGAGACCCTAAGAGTTTTATTGAAAAGTTAATTTCCAAAATATTGTTGACTGTCAATGTTGACTGATGGTGTGATTCCCCAGACCAGCTGGGAAAAGTGTGGACTTTTCCTCGCTAAATAAAAATTCAGTATCTCAGTTGTCAACCAAAGATTGAAGTTAACCAGCATCCTTTACAAAGACTCTTAATTTGTTTTAATTTTGTGCTATCCATCTTTTCTAAGAGTCTCTATTGTTCAAATGGCGGATGTCTCATTTTGGAACAAAACTTCTGAATAGAAATGGAAAATAGGAGCATACTGCTCACATACAAACCAGCAAAACTATGAAAGACAAGTCAACCAGGCAGTGCCCTGTAATCACTTCCCATCCTCTTTATGGTTTATAGTTATAGATTTGTTTTTTTTGGCGTTTTTTAATTGAATTAAAAGTTTACCGTACAGTGCCTTGTTACTGCTTCAACAGGTAGACATAACAAGTGACTCTGCTATTTGAGTACTTTAAACATCTGCACTTTTATTTCTCCTCGACTGTCTAACTAACTGTCTGACTATCTATTCCTGCTTTTACATCAAGACACGAGTTAAAAGTACTTTGAGGTTTGCCAATTAGCAGTAAAAAAAAAAAAAAAAGTCACAGTCACAGTCATTTACCTCGCACACTTGTGACTGACTTTCATCATATGATTCAAAAGGGACCGTCCCAAAACCTTGGGCTGATAATTCTGCTCATCAAATAATTTCCAAGAACTTCCAAGAACTGTTTCTACTTGACATTGATAATGGAGTCCTACCATTCATTTCTGAAGAGTGCGTATACCCTGGTGTCCTGCCACTGGTCTGCATGTAAGGCAGCCACATCCACCAGCTCAGAGTAGTACTGTCTGCTGTCCTGGTCTCCGCAGAAGAGCCTGGCGTTCAGCTGGGACGTCCACACAAACTGCAGGTAGTGCTTGGGCCCGCCATGATCTGCCTGGAAGCCGAGGAAGATCGGCGGGTTAGAGTTGGCTCTCTATTCTGCCTTCATTCTGCCTACAGCTGTTATTCTGCGCACACTATCCATCACTTGTCATTCATACATTCTACTTAACATGTTCTCATGTGGCAATTGTTGGTGCATATGTTTGAATAATCCCCATTGCTATATTCTTGTTTATATAAAAATTTTGGGGTTTCTATGTACATTTTCTTTTTTTTTTTGCTGGTGTAATAACCCAATTTCCCCACAGGGATCAGTAAAGTTTCATCTTATCTTAGCTCAAAACTCAAACGCTGTGACGTGACGTAAATCAGATGGTCTGATAGACGAGAATACACCGGATAAGACAGACAGATACACAAATAGATAGAGGTAGATATACTGAACAAAAATATAAACGCAACACTTTTGTTTTTGCTCCCATTTTTCATGAGTTGAAATAAAAGATCTAAGACTTTTTCTATGCACACAAAAGGCTTATTTGTCTCAAATTTTGTTCACAAATTTGTTTAAATCCGTGTTAGTGAGCACTTCTCCTTTGCCAAGATAATCCATCCACCTGACAGGTGTGGCATATCAAGATGCTGATTAAACAGCATGATTATTGCACAGGTGTGCCTTGGGCTGGTCACAATAAAAGGCCACTCTAAAATGTGCAGTTTTTATCACACAACACGATGCCACAGATGGCGCAAGTTTTGAGGGAGCGTGCAATTGGCATGCTGACTGCAGGAATGTCCACCAGAGCTCATGTTGCAGCATGATAATGCACGGCCCCGTGTTGCAAGGATCTGTACACAGTTCCTGGAAGCTGAAAACATCCCAGTTCTTGCATGGCCTGCATACTCACCAGACATGTCACCCATTGAGCATGTTTGGGATGCTCTGGATCGGCGTGTACGACAGTGTGTTCCAATTCCTGCCAATATCCAGCAACTTCTCACAGCCGTTGAAGAGGAGTGGACCGACACTCCACAGGCCACAGTCAACAACCTGATCAACTCTATGCGAAGAAGATGTGTCGCACTGCATGAGGCAAATGGTGGTCACACCAGATACTGACTGGTTTTCAAAAAATGCATATCTGTAGCCCTAGTCATGTGAGATCCATAGTTCAGTGCCTAATAAATGTCTTTTTTCGAGATAAAACTGCACATTTTAGAGTGGCCTTTTATTGTGACCAGCCCAAGGCAGACCTGTGCAATAATCATGCTGTTTAATCAGTATCTTGATATGCCACACCTGTCAGGTGGATGGATTATCTTGGCAAAGGAGAAGTGCTCACTAACACGGATTTAAACAAATTTGTGAACAAAATTTGAGACAAATAAGCCTTTTGTGTGCATAGAAAAAGTCTTAGATCTTTTATTTCAACTCATGAAAAATGGGAGCAAAAACAAAAGTGTTGCGTTTATATTTTTGTTCAGTGTAGATAGGGGTAGAAATAGACAGTGGAATATACACTGATTGTTTTTATGGCCCTTACCATGCAAACCTGGGCCACGAAAGGCAGCCACATATCACTGTCATAGCCTAAATCTGTGTTTTTCTCCTTATAGAAGGCATAAACTTTGTCCTGCAGTGGATCCTCTCTCCTTCTGCTGAGCACCAAACCCACATACTGCTGCTCTGCAGACAGGAAAAACACAGGGATTATTTGTTTCTATAGCCTCAGGAGGTAGACAGATTAAACACAACTGCAAAATAGCCAACTCTTTGATGGCTATTGTCATTAATCAAGCATGGGTTGAAATCTGCTGCCATAACACTGGCAAGGTTGCGGCAACAATAAAATTGTCTTATGAGGCAGGGCATCTGTAGGTTTCAGAAAAACAAATTTACGACTTTGAAGAGCTTTTTAATGCTGCCTGGAATTTAATTTAAGACCATTTTAAAAACCAAAATAAAGAAGCAAAGTTGGCCTATTTCTGATTGAACACAGCTAATGAAAGTTCTGAAACTATAAATAGGCGGTATAAGAAAGAGAACAAATTAATTGTTAAGGGACATGAAGCAGATATGATGGAAAAATAGCATGCAAAACATGTTTTGTATACCCTTTCCGTGGTTCCCTGGACCGACTCGTTTCTCCCCAAACTTGTGGATGCCAACAGAGTCCTGAGCTCCGGAGTGAGTGATGTAGAGGTCTGCACGTCCTGCGGACTCTGGAAATACAAAACTAACAATTACCTGTGATGATGTGGTGTCACTTTGACACAATAATGACTTCCAGACATTCCTACAGTAGAGTTTACATCTTTGATGTGCGCTGGAGACTGGTGTCTGGAAATGTACATTTCCAGACACCAGTCTGTCCTGTTCTACCACTGACAGCATTAAAAAGTGCCACACGCAAAAAGTGCTGAATCAAGTCATAATAGCAAAATACAAACTCGAGCGCTCCCATCTCTTTGGTATAAAGCATCACAGACCAGCCGGGCTGGTAAACATGAGCGTGCTGTGTGCAGTTTACTGATGTCACCTTACAGGATTGGTGTTGACTTACAGTTGTCTAGCGCAGCTTTAATCTGTATCTCTGATCACAGTCCAGGCTGTGTTTTGGAACACATACTGCAGGGAGAACTGATAAAGCAGAAGCTTTCTAGAAGCCACACTCTCTCTAGTTGAGCTGCTCAGTGGCAAACACTAAAGTACTGTGGTTGCACTGGGCAGCTCCATGGTGTGAATGCGTCAAACTGTGTGAATGTGAAGCAGAGCAGCAGTGCTGAAAAAAGCAAAAGCCTTAAATACAGATATAGGCAGACTTCTAGACAGGATTGCAGTACTCTGGTGAAACAGGTAAAACAGAAATTCAAATATGCATCAGAAAAGAAACATTATATCTGTACAGGCGCTCACCAATAAGGACAGACGGTTCGCCTTCCTTCATGCTTGTCTTTATGTTTGCCATGTGTTCAGAGGGAGTGCACAAAGATGACGGCTCTGATATATTCTGCAAGGAAATAAGTCTGTTAATCCAAATGACCAACAACAGCCAAAATTGTAGTATTGACAGCGCACACTTGTAATTACAACTCCTCTTTTATTATTTAGCCTATATTTAGCTAGGCAGGTCACTTGGAAACTTTCCTGTTTACAAGGCCGACGTGGACACTCTGGTTTCTAAACATTCCTGCTTTTTTTTAAAAGTATTAATCTGTGACATTTTCATATAAATAAATGCCCATATGGCCATTGCTGATTGATATTGCACAAAAGTGATTCAACCTATATCCAGTTCATGAAAGCTTTTACATTTCCTGTTCTAGACTAGACACCTGGTGTCTGGTAGCTCTTTCCTGGGAAAAATGCTCTGACGCAGAAGAAGTGATGTCTTTTACATTTGCAGTTTGTGTGGAATAAACAGAAGAAGAACTGGGTAGTTAGTATGAGCAGTGATAGCCACCATGGCTGAACAGACAGAGAGAAGAGCGCCGCCTACAGAAACTCAAACTGCATCAACAGAAAGTCCAAGGAAAAGAAGTCACAGTGCTGGACACACTGTTTGATTGACAGGTGATTACCACTTTAAGTCACTGCTCTTGTTAGATCTAAGAGCAGTGAGTACAATGAGATCCACCATTTATAATTAAACAGACTTTAATAAAACAGGTCTTTTCCACCCCTCCTCAGTAATAGTTATGGCTCTGCTGTCTCCTACCATATTACAGCAACTCGTTTCCTTGCCATCAGTTCCACACAGGAACAGCTGGTTGGCCTTGTTCCCCTTGTGAAGCACAGTGATGTTGTAATGACAAGCCTGAAGGACAAAAGCAAACATTTAGGTTACATGTCATGTATTCAGCTGAAGCTCAGATCCGGGATAGTTTACAGTGAGTGGAACAGTAGAATAACAAAACAACAAAGATTCAACCATCACTCATGATCAGATCCAACTGTACTGTCCTTGTCTCTATCAAATCACCTTCGTAAGATACTCACTCGTGATGTGGGATCAACGGTGCATTCCCCCCACAACACACTCCTTTCCACAGGAGACTGTAAAGAAAAATATAAAAGTCTGTCACTTTTCTCCATATCATTATGGATTAACAACATCTGTAGTTTGATTGAAAACACTTGATGTTTGCCTCCCAAGATGGTCGCAGTAAAGTAATGAACTCCTAATAATTTCCAAAAACTGTTAGAATCATTGTTCAGCAAATTGGAACTTCAATGTATTGACATTCCATATCAGGCATATGGATCAGGAGCAGAATAGCAATCACTTTGTTCTCCGAGTACAATAAATGTACAGGAATTTGTGTCAGAGAAATTTGTGCAGACACATATTGCCAAGTTACACAGTACCACAGCACACAACAGGACCTCACATACAGTGCAATCTACAAATATACATACATTCAGCATTCAATAATACAACATACCTGCATACATACAGTACATACATACCTTGTGAAGGTTTTGAAAGTCGACAGAGTGAAGGTGTCTTTGTCCTGCAGCTGTGACAGTGTCCAGCTGTCCTTCCTGGAGAATCTGTATGGGTGTTCCATGTCCAGGTAAACGTAACCTTTTGAACGCTTTCTCTGAAATAAAAAGACATGTGAATGATACATTTTGCCTGTGCAAGACACAAATACAAATCTGTTGGTGGAAGGACACTACTAACAGCAAAACTGACATTCTGGATAAAGATACAATGAGAATGTGGCTGTGAAAAACCTTGATACAGCATTTGCACTGTAGCCTATAAAAGTTTGGGGGACGCTCACTTTGGTCAAACAGCTATCTAAAGATTACAAATGTGTTCCAAAAAGTTTAAAAAGGAGATAGGAAAACAACAGGTATAAAATCTGGAGCTGCACCACAGACAGTGATTTTTGTGATTTTGTGGACCTGCATGTTTGTCTGTTTTTATTTCCAAGTCAACTTTATTCTATAGTAGTGTCATGGTTGTGACGTCCTGCCTTTGTTCATTGTCTAGGTTTTGTATTTCTTTGTGTATTATGTTTCCCTGTCTAGTTATTTTAGTTCTATGTGTACCATGTTTCCTGTCTGCCCCAGCTGTGTCTCATTTGTATCCACCCTCCATGTGTATATTAGTCTTGTTCCCCAGTCAGTCTTGGTCTGATCATTGCTTTCTGTTACACGTGTCAGTTTATGTGTGAAGAGCTCTCGTCTTTGGTTTCCTGTGTCACCTGCAACTTGTTACATTAAACACCCAGTCTTGGGGTTTAATCACCACCTGCCTCGCTGTCCTACATTTGGGTCCTCACCACACCTCCACATTAACAAGTACTGCTTTCAGTTCTGAAGAAGAGGATGTACCATATCTCCAGATAATTCCCATCATTGAAACATTACCTTTACCCTTTTTTTCCATTGATTCTCTATGGGACAGTCTAAAGTTTGACTAAAAGTTCTCTGGTTTCAGGTTTTGTTGGAGTTGTTCATGTTCACAATATTGATTGGAGTGTCCAAGACCATAGGAATTACATATGAAGTCTTAAATTTAGTGGCCTTTCCCTATTAAGTTGAACCCCTGATTCTGAAACCTGACAATAAGAAACTATCCCTTCTTCTCCTCCTCCTCCTCTTCACTTTTTCCTTCCTTCCCTCCTCCTCTCTTCATCCCCTTCTCCACTCCACATTAATTCCAAATATTCAAATTTAGAAGATCATGGAGGAGAAACCACTTCACCATTGCTCTCAATTCAGTTTTTACCTTCTTCTCAGAGCACATAGATATTAAAAAATTGTCTGCAGCTACTTTGTTGGCATACTATTGGTGTGGTTAGTATGTTGATATATTGGGTTGGGTTGCATAATGTTCCTAACCCTCCTTGTACCCGGATCCTATTGGATCATTCCCCAGATGGTTGAATATTTTTTATTCTTTTTTCTATGTCTTTGTTCATGTTTATATGTTTTTATGTATTGCTTACATTTATATTTATCCTTCCACACTGTTTTGATAAGTACGCTATAAATAAAGGTTATTTTTGTTTTCATTATTAATTTTACACCATTGGACCCACAATCCCGCATGTGTACATATACACTCGTATTGACAGTCACAACAATAACAGTTCAATGTTGAGGTCTGCTCTGCCAGCTTCAGCACAGAGATCAGCAGCCTAACTCCCATCCTCAACCTTAATAATTATAAGGGACATTTTACAGCTGACCTCAGGTCACTGTCTGCTTCTGCTCTGACCCCTCCATAACAAGAAAATACACACTACAGTTTCCTGTGATATTCCCATAGAGGCTTAGAGGGATCTTTAGTGTGTCTGTGGCGCTCTATAGTGAGTTTAGTGATCTTAATGTACTTCTCCTATCACCATGATATCTCTATGGCATCACTACAAAATTCAATATAATATCCCTACAGGGATAACGATTAACTGTCTAAATGATTAACTATGTTAATTACATAAATATAATTAACTATGAGACTACTGTTGTTCTTTAGGGGTTGAAAGCTGGTCAATATAGCCTACTGACATGCTGTCCACTCGTCACTGCCAATAGTCCACTTTGCTGATTAAACTGCATTGCAGAACTGACAGCTACCAGTCTGTTTACCACAGCCTGTGTGTCCAGAACGAATTGAACACTTTAGGCTGACCAAAAAACATTACTAAACAAAAACTTAACATTCCTCAAACATCAGAAAACATTTAAAAATGTTCACCTCATTTCTACATGACACGTTCATCGCGATGTTAATTGTAGGCTACTATTTAATGTTTCAATTTATTTGTCTTGGAGAAAAAAAAGCAAATATATCTTACCTCTGTCTGTAAATGTCATCCTTGGTAAATGCGTAGAGTTCGCCTCTGACAAATTGACGAGGCATGACAATACGAAATGTATGTTTAACAATAAATGTAACATTCTCCTGTATGTTGCTAGATAGCACACTGTCATCACTGAAGTTCCAAACTCTTACAGCGAGGCTTGTGTTCCTCCAGCCGCCTGACTGTTGCTCCAGTCAGATCAGATGCGTTAGACTAGATGCGCTCCGCTGGCTGGAACTTCCGGTTTGGGCGTTTAGCTTTTTACTGTTTTTTACACACGTATAATACTGTTTTAAACCAATGACTTGGTATTTAATCGTTAAATTCAATAAGTGAGCATCCAGATTAATATTTGATATCATAATAATAATGAAAAATCCCTTAATATGTGCAATTTTTAACTATAAAGGCTGAATATATTACACTGTGCAGAATACATACAGAACAGAGACTCAATTGGACACTGTACAGTTCACCTTTCATTGCTACTGCACAAGTTATATGTCAAAACACTCCTACAGACCTGAACTTTCACCCAAATTGGACCCCTGGGGGACCCCACAGGGGGACATTAGCTGAGGAGGAAGTAAAATTGCCCATCTTTATTGAAAATGTTCTGTTTGCAAGATAAGAGGAAAACCAGTCTAGGGCTATGCCATTAATACCAACCATATTCTGAGGTGGTTAATCAATATGACATGGTCCACTGTGTCAAAGGCTGCGGTGAGGTCTCAGAGCAATAAAATGGCACAGTCACCTGAGTCCACAGACAGCAGTACGTCATTTAGCACTTTAAGTAGGGCAGAGTCTGCGCTATGCAGTGCTCTGAAACTGGATTGGAATTCACTATGTTATTAACATGTTTGAAAAGCCTAGATGGCATAATATCAGTGGAGCAGGTAGTAAGTCTCATCTGAGAAACAATTTTTATAGGAAAGAGTGGGTTCAAAGTGGTTTAGGACAGCAGTACTGACTGGCGTGATAGAGAGGTCTTGTGCAGGGGGTATGATGTGTGACCTAAACCAAGTGTCTGACAAAGAAAGTTAGAAATTCTTCACAAGTAGTTAGGGAGACCTCAAAGCTAATGCTGTTAGGGGGCAAGTGACTGAGTTGATAGTGGAGAACAGGACCCTGGGATTATGGGAGTGACCTGTGCAGTGTCCAATTTAGTCAGAAAATGTCACAGTGTGACAGTATGGCTGACTTTGAGGGCCTGCCATGACTTTTCTTTAACAGCTTGGGCCTAATGTTAATGTGTAGTGAAAGTACAGGTCTGTAGGTTTTTTCACATATAACTTGTGCAGTAGCAATGAAAGGTGAACTGTACAGTGTCCAATTTAGTCTCTGTTCTGCACAGTGTAATATATGCAGCCTTTATAGTTAAAAATCTTATGGCATTTTTCATTATTATTATTATGACATCAAATATTAAACCTAAAAATCGAACGCACAGTAAGCCTACATTGCAGGATTTTGGAGTAATAAATATGAATTAATTACATCATAATAATATTTCCATTATGTCCCGATGATACTCCTGTAAGGACGTATTGTGTGTCTGTGGTACTTAGGCTAATTATGAGTTTACAGGTAGGCTACCTTATCATACTCTATGGTCGTTTTTAATCTCCTATTGATATAATATTTCTATATAGTTTATAGTCTTTCTAAATATCCCTCTAAAACTCATTGTACGATTTTACTATAATAATAATTTTTTCATAAGGGCCAAAATCAAAATAAAGAACATATTTGAGGAGAAAACTGCAGTCAATGAAAATTTTTTTTCCAATTGTTCTTTTCATGACTGATATTTCCATTATTATTATCCTGCTGCAAGACTTGTTATAAGACACTGCCTAGCATGTCATTCTTTTGACGCTTCATCTTGAAATTGTCCTTGTAAGGAATCCAAAATTCAACATAGGCCTCTATCAATCACCATGATAAGAGGTGCTGGTGTAGGTTAAAGAAAGTAGTCTTCTGCCTGCCTGGTTGTGGTGCTTAATCACATGCAAACATCTTGTTGCAGAGAAATCATTTGAATAGATTTTGACTGTGTGTTTCAGTTTATTGCTTTTCACTGGGAGTGTTGCTCATCTACATTGTTCCAACAGTTGCCCAGTGTATCACTATCCTCACACTGGTAACTGAACTATTTCATTCTAAAACAAGATATTTCCATTTGAAATATATGACATCTATTCTAACAAAATGATTGCAGGCATTGTTGATAGCACAAAATGAAATTAGAGTTCTTTTTAAATAGTAGCATAGTACATAATAGTGTTAACAGTGTAGTTAACTTAAGTCCCTGGTTGACAAAATGAGAACATTTTTACAGACTGGATCCTCAATAGTTTAGAGATATTGAATGATGAACTTCAGGTAATGATTTTTTTCTTTACTCCTAAAATTGATATATAGCAGTTTGACAATGAACTCTTGCTAAGAAATAATTACTCACATCTATTTGGTGAACAATGTTGCTGGAACCTAACCCAAAGTAGCTTGTGATGGGAGTCACATGTTGATCAGGCGTATCACATGTGCTGGCTAGTTATAAACATCATGGCCTACTTCTTTTTACTTGCCTTAAGGCATTTCCTGGTAATGTGGGCAATTGTATTTATCTCCTATAGGTTAAACCATGCAACATCTCACATAAATTTGATCTCTCTCTCTCTCTCTCTCTCTCTCTCTCTCTCTCTCTCTCTCTCTCCCTCTCTCCCTCTCTCTCTCTCTCTCTCTCTCTCTCTCTCTTCACCAACAGATGGCAGTGTAGTTTCAGTGCTGACAGTTAAAAAGGAGCCTTATTCATAAACTCTTCTACATCAACAGCAACCAAATGTTCATTTTGACCCCAGCAAAGAATGCAATCATTTTAAGTCATCAGAATTGTACCAGACATAGCTGACCATGTGTTGTTGTGAATTACTTGCAACCATAAACGTGGAAACAACTTGGGCACGCTAACAAATCACATGAAGAACCATATAACCATCAGTTTATAATCTGTTTATGTCCTAAACAGCTGAGGTACTTGTAGCTGCTAAGTCAATCCATATCAGTTGTTGGGTAAATGTCCTACATCACCTGAACACACCCTCTGCTGTCCTCAACTATGATTCAACAGAACACTCACATGTACTGAAGTCAATTGTGTAATTCACATTTATTGAGTCATGCTGAGATCACAAGATCTGTTTTCTCATGTAGAACTGGCAAAGACAGCAATCAATCAATCAGTCAAATATCATCTGAAAACTTAAAACAGATGCATACATATTTATGGACTCGTGCAGGGTTGGTCACCCTGCCAACATGAGTCCATGACCATGACCACGAGTCCATGACCATGACCACGAGTCCATGACCATGACCACGAGTCCATGACCATGACCACGACCATCCTGTAAGCCGAAGGTCACAGGTTCGATCCCCACAAGTCAAATAAGTCTAGTCTAGTCTAGTCTTGTTAACCCTATATAGCTCTTTATCACAGTCAAGTCTCAAAGGGCTTTATGTACCATCATACATGTCATATAGCATACTACATCATATATACATACTGCATGTATATACATGTCATATACATCATACGCATACTTCATATACATCATTTACTACATCATATACATACTATACATCATATACTACATCATATACATCATTTACTACATCATATACATACTATACATCATATACTACGTCATATACATCATTTACTACATCATATACATACTAGATATCATCTACTACATCATATACATCATATACATACTTCATACACATAATTTACTACATCACATACTATACATTATATACTATGTCATATACATCATACCATACTACACACAAACACCTAGCCACCCCAAAGAGTCTGAAGGGAATTGCTCAAAGTGAGTGTTTTCCACAGGGAGAGTGACGGGTCAAGCTTTGTTCACCTGCAGTCTGCAGAGTGGGAAGCTGCTAATGAAAGTGACAGCTTGCAGGTCCCACAGAGAAAGGAGGGGAGGGGATTGTGCTGATAGAGGACAAGAGATACTGTGTGGTTGTGTGTGAGTGTGTATGCATGAGTACAAGACAGATTGTGTGTGTGTGTGTGTGTGTGTGGCTAAGAGCTGGAACCAGACTGCAGTTCGGAGTGGACTCCAGCCAGCTATACAGTCAAAGCTGCAGCAGACCACAAGATGAAACCTCAGTTCAGTTAGCAGTTAGAGGAGCACAGGTGGCTGGGCTGACTCGACTCAGACTAACACTCTCACTGCACGCAAGGACGGATGACGCGATGGAGGAGAACAAAAGCAATGTATTATAATGAGTAATCAGTGTTATTCGTTCTGTTGTAGTGACCCGACGCACCGGCCGGCCGGGCCGACTGCCAGGAACGCCGGCTCTGCTCTGCTGTGGAGGGAAGCAGGTCAGCACATGCGAGTCCGATCCAGGAGTGCAAAGGGTTTTATACGTTTTGTCCAGGATTTCACTTTTTTTTAATGTACAACTACTACTAATTTCCAATGTGACATTACCACTTTCCTGCTTTTTCCAGTTTTTTTTTGCGTTGACCTGATTGCATCCCTGCAAATCAGCTGCTCTGGATAGGAAACAATGCCTTTCCGTTTCCACTCTTCTATCCAGGATACCACATGAGTACAGAGGATTTATTGTGCATCATTTTACGGAACGCCACTCAGGAAAACCTTCCGACTTTTCGGGTTGCAAGGAAGAACATTTTAGGGCACCATGTGGACGTTCAGGCATGAGGAGGAGCCTGCAGGAGGCGCCAGTGACATCTCTCCATACACCAGGGCCATCAGGCAACAATCACAAAATCTCATTGGCCCTTGAAAGGGGATCCAGAGAGAGATAAGATATTCTAATAATAACAATGATAAACTTTATTTGTATAACACATTTCAAAATAGAGTTACAAAGTGCTTCACATATTATAGTTATATTTCAGGAGAGATGGATTTTGTAAACTTATATATTACATTTCAAACGTTTAGCTGATGCTCTTATCCAGAGTCCATCAGTGGAACAAGCTTAAATTCACCAACATTACAAGCAATCAATAGTAAAGCAGTGCAAGGGTCAAATAGATGTTTTTCCTGTCTCCCTACAATGTTCATGTATTAAAAACAACCATAAAGTATTATAGTGGAGCACCAGGCGGAGAGTCAGGCAGAGAAGATGAACAAGTTTGTTGAAGTTCATGTCAAAAGTTGGGGCACCCCCCTCCTGTAGACATTCACCGACAATCCACTGGTGTGATTTCTTTGGGACATGATGCCTCGCCCCGAGGAGGAGGAGGAGCCCAGCCAGCAGCCGGTCTGGCAGTCTGTCATCTCTTTCTTCTGTAAAGGAATGATTGAAGGAGTCATACTGCTGCTCTTCCTCTGGCTCCTCATTCAGGTTCTGTTCACCAGAAACCTGGAAGGTACCGGACATGCCTCTCTGTTGTCTCACCTCACAGCTCACGCACTGTTGGCCATGCACCAAGAAATGTGTGTGTGTGTGTGTGTGTGTGTGGGTATATATATGTGTGTGTGTGTGTGTGTGTGTGTTGGGGAGGGGGTGACTCATAAGACAACAAGTTGAGCCATGGGGTTAAAACTCTGTTCAGCTGTTTCATTGCAAGAAATGTGTTAGTAATGATTAAATATGTGCTCTAAAGCAATAATGCTGATGCCACTGTTGCTCATCAGAGTTGCCAAAAACTTTGCCATCTCTAACACTGTGGTTTCAACTGATGGTAGCCTGGTAATGTGTTATTACATTCCATTACCAGATGTTATTATAGCAATAATACCCAAGAGGGCGTCCTATACTGCGATGCACGGTGGTGATTTCATAGGTATGAGGCACCGCTTAGTGCTGTTGGCATCACCATCATACCTATAATCACGTCCTCAAAGGTGTTATGGGATTTATACGTAAGTACATACGTTACTAATGCTGTACTGTCTGAAAAGTTCTCTCAAAAGAAGTATGTAGAATGTTTTAAATAGAGTAAAAGACAGGATAAGTGTCACATGAGTTAGCAGAGCCACCAGTAAAGCCCAGCTAGCCATGCTCTATGAATTATCAGCACGTTGGGATCAGATTGCTTGGCTGAAACTAGCCATTGTATAATCCCCATTAAGTCATTCCCCAAGTCACACTCACTCCATCATGTATGCTATCGTGCAAATGTTCACATCAGATAAAATTTCATAACCATATCACATTAATCATGACTACATTCATTTTAAATGCATTCTTAATGTGTCCTCTCTAATTCCCAGAGACTAATGTATGCGTTCATTAGTATTGTAACAAAACTCCAACGCTGGCTGATTGAGATAAATGTTAAGCTCACCGGTAAGCAAAGTTTCTCCTCCAAATCACAGAGACTTGGGCTGGTTTCCCAAAGCAAGATTACCTCACTCCCTTTTAAATCTCATGTACCTTCACTAGTAAGAGACTACATCATATGAATGAACAGATTAATTTTATCCAAGGCAAGAATAAGTGATACAATGTAAATAATGAATCAAAATGAATGAGGTCAGATGTACTGTCAGAGTATAAAACATTTGGACTACCTCCCTAATATTGAATTGCACTCAGGTCTACTGTATGTCTGAGTTTCCTCAAGCTATAAAAATCCTTCTCTAAATCTCCTCCCCTTCAAGACTGAAGTGGATTTAGCAGGTGAAATCAGTAAGGGATTGAAGCCTTCACCTGCTCAGTCTGCTTCATGGGAAGAACAAGTCACACATGTCGCCCCCCATGAATGATGCAGGCAACCATTGGGCCAATCAATAACAAGATGCATCATCCCCCTCAAGTTTTATCAAAATTGGACTGGTGGTGTAGCAGTCATTGCCTTGATTTCCTACATTTCCCAGAATGTCTTTCACCAACCTCAAACGACTGTGAACTTTGTCTATTTAGCTGTGGGTTGTAGGTGATTGGAGTAAAGTTAGATTAATATTGGATATTCTGTGGTTTTGTTTTCTCAAACACTGAAGCCAATGGTTGTAAATTGTTGTTCTTCTTCCAGTATTCACGCATTTCAAGTTATTGAAGGTGGAAAAATTAATATGCATCGAATATCCAATATCAAGCTAACTTTAGGTGGTTGTTGCTGTAGGTGGAAACAGTGCTATAGCTGTGAGGAAAAAGTGAGAGCAAAATGTGAGTCTAGAAAGAAGGGGGGGAAACCAACTAACTAACTAATTTCCCCTGCAGACTGGATCTGTGTATGTGTATTATGGGACAGGCTAAAAAGGTCTATGCATGATTGGAGTGAGTGAAACCACACTGACTTTAGAAACTCCACCCGTTAACACCAAAGTGCTGTGGTGGGTCAGTGATGTTGGAACTAAGAGAATCACTGAACAAAATATTTAAAATACTTAATTCATGCGTTGACTTAGTCACTACAGATAGAAAATCACCAAGCTACTTCCTGGATGTACAGTGCCCCAGCCTCCAGTTGGTTGATGCTTGTTTGACTTCTACCGTACTGCCTGGTGTATGAGCGCACACAGCATTTCCCCTATAGGGCAAACAGTGCATAAAGTAATTCCTCTATGCAGAGCACTTTCATAAAGCATTATACACAAATGAATGAACCAACAAATGAACACACAGAGCCTGGCTGTTATATTTTATATATATAAGCTAAAAATACATACAAGAATGAACGCTGGCGACGATCTATCCACAGAGAGGCAAAGAGAAGAAAAAGAGATAAGCAAAAGAAAACCCCAGTATATGATGTCAGGTATAAAAGTTGTTCATGATCACAGTTGTATCTGTTTTATAAATGGCTTTACTGTAAATAATCCCGCCACCCGTGATAAACAGCCTCTCTACCACCCTGTGAGGTCTAGATCTCCAAGCTGGACTCGTCTGCTCTTTGTCTTGTACAGTCGTCAGTCTGGCTGATTGAGCTTTGAGGATAAACACATTCTCGCTCGCACTCGTGGACGATCCTAAATGGGATACAATTAAGCAGCCTATTCATCTGTATTCAAATGAGTGAATATTTGACTCCGCCCACACACAAGCTCATAAACTCCTCCAGGGGGAAGGACAGCGCTTTAATGTGGAGCGACGTAAGACTTTTCGCTACGAGCCCCTTTGGCCTGCAGCGGCCATATTTATGGCATAACAACATAGCAGGCTTCACGGAGAATCATGCTCTAGTGTGATGTGTTTTGCCAGTAGGCGTGTAAATTCACCCCAGGATCAAGGAGTTAAAGGACGTATTTTCCTGCCTTGGTGAAGGTTAAAGAGCATGATAGGGTTTCTCATTAGGCAGGCACCCACTGATCAAATCAGAACTGAGACTACTAGTTGTTTTTTTTCACTTAATTTTGTTTTGTTGTGTTTTATTTCATTTTAATTTAGTTTAGTGTAGTTGCACAAGTGAAGTGAAGTGAATATAGAGGTGAAGTGTTAGAAACAGTGAAGAAACAAACTACTAATTTGTGCATGTGAAATAAATAATCTCAAAGGGTTTGTAAAAAATGACTATGACAAAATGACATCAGAAACAATATGGTTGAAAACAGCAAAGTAACAATTTGCATCAATGACCAGCAAGGGAAATACAATCAATTAAAATAGCCCTGATGCAGAAAATGAAATCACTGGGGAAGTAAGTGTGTAGTGAGTAGGAAGGTTTGTGTGTGTAGCTTTTTAACCTTTATTCAGAGAGAGTGAGTGTGCATGCTCTTTTTCAGCATTACTCTGCTGCATTTGTCGACCTTCCAATCACAAGCCCATTTCTCTAACCTCTATAGGCTATTGCCTGTGTGGTTATAAGTGTGTCAGCATGTGTATGCACACACGTTCAAGTAGTACTCAAGCAAATAATTCTTGGCATTGGATTTATCCTAACAGCGGTATCAGATGAATGGGCTTGCCACTAAGGACAATACAAAGAGTGCCAGAGAGTTTACAGTATTTGAAGTCAGTTTCGTATACTTTTCTGTGATTGATTCATCTTAAATTACATGATCTAAATTGTACTGATACAGTAAGCCCCACCTACAGTATCTGCCATACAGACAAGGTTAAAACAAACACCAAGATTAGTGCAGCTAAAAGCTAAATTGGCTAAGCTAAAAAAGGTCAAACTCACTTGTAATACATGGATACATGTAATTAGTACAACATGACAACACTACACCCACACACCCACACACCCACACACACACACACACACACACACACACACAAATTAACAGTCTATTTCCCCTTTTCAGAAAGTACTACCAGCTTCCATGAAACCTACATTAGAAAGTCATACATATTAGCTCTGTCTCTCCCAGGCCTGTTACAGAACAAAACCACTGAGGGGGCAAAACATTTTCCATCAATAGAATCATGCTCAGTGCACATTTTAACAGTTTTGGCTGTTGCAAGTGGATCTGCATACGGCTCTGCATATGTTCTTATATAACTTATATGCAGAGCATATGCATATAACTGCATCTCTGGGCAAAAGTGTTTTTTTTTAGCTTCAAATAATAAAGGGACAAAAATAACAACAGGTATTTGATAAAGTATAGTTGCTTATCTGCACTTTGAGAAGTTGGTTTGGTAAAATAGCTGCAATGCCATAACTCATAAATGAGTAAAATCACAATGACTATTAAACTATTTAGCTTAACTGTAGGACATTGCATATATTTTCATGATGAATTAAAACACTCACATCATGACTGAAAATGAACCTCTGTCCAAGGAAAGAGCAAATCAAAGCTAGGGGCCAGAACTGAGCCCTTAAATAAATATTACACACAAAACACAATAAAACTGGTAAAAAGGACAAACCACTATTATATCCAAACAAATACCCTTTAAAATGTAAGCCTTTTTTCTGCAGACTGACTTGCAAACTGATGTATTTCAAGCCAAATTGCTTGTTGAAGCAGATCAGTCTATCATATGACGGATTTGCTTAAGTGTTAAATGCTAATCCAAGCACTGTGAAATCATTCAAACAAATTGAAATCAAACTTGAACACTCAAGCCACTATGAGCAGGGATGGAAAAAACAGGGATTTGAAACTGAGGGCGCACTGATTTTATCTGAGGGTGAGTGGAAGCGGCCGGTCTCTCCTCTACCTAAAGAGGGGTGTGTGTTGGAGAGGGTTAGTGAGGTTCAGCTGATGCTTGTTGTCTCTTCCACACTTGCTCAGCACGCATATGTTTGTGTTGTCACAAACCAGACACACATATGTGCTGAAAGACTGTTAGTCATTTGCATCTCCAAAGCTTTAGGCAAGCATAGGAAAGATGTTGCTTACTGCCACTCCATTTCATATGTGTGTCTGTGTGTGTGTGTGTGTGTGTGTGTGCGTGCGTGCGTATGCATGTGAGAGAGAGATAGCAATAATCACTTGTGAGATGTGGAGAGGAGGGGCTGGATGAAAGGAGGGGAAGGTTAGGATGAGGAGGGGGAGAGATTAAGGAAACAACAAGGAGGATGATGATGAGGAAGAGCAATGGTGGAGTTCTGGTGGAGTGGGACTGTATGTATGTGTGTGTGTGTGTGTGTGTGTGTGGTGGGGGGACACTTAAAGGGGATCCTTTTACAGCCTCCTGTGATGAATCGTCAGCTCGGAGTGCTAAGCAAGACGTAGATCATGTCAATACCAAGGAGTTGTTTTGCAGAAAACCCATAAGCCAAATGATGTGTATGTGTGTGTGTGAGAGAGAGAGAGGGAGGAAGAGAGAGAGAGAAACAAAGGTGAGACAGTATACACACACATGCATGTATGGTGTGTGTGTGTGTGTGTGTGTGTGTGTGTGTGTTGAAGAGTGAGTCATCGTTCCCTTTCTTTTTGTTTGGATGTCGTTGTGGTGGATGTGTAGGTGGGTAGATCCAATAGGCAGCGTATGTATGGGACTACATACAAGGGAACTACAAGGTAAACACAGGACTTCACAACATAATGAGCCTTATTTTGATATTTATTATGCGGCAGAGTGCAAACATGTGCAATGCAAACGTTTCAACCCACTAGGGACATTTGATTAGAGAAACAGCATAAACATCAGAATAAGGGTTCATCATCATCAGACATGTTTTTGTTGCGAATGAGCGTATGCATATTGTGCTATTGCCTGTGTATATGTGTGCACACATGCATGCAAGTGTGGTGTCTGTAACTGAGACAATAGGAGAGAACCACTAATATATACAAATAAAGGAGATGGTAAAGCATATGTCTTTTGATGAAGGACAATTAACAGAAGAAACTGTTTATTTGCCATACGTGACAAGAAGAAAGCAGTGAAATGCCACATTTTGTTTTAACCCCTTTAGGTAGAAATTTATTTTTTCAGATTCAAATAACTTACACTTCTCTGCTGTTTAAATATAAGTGAAACACTGGTGGTAGGAATAATGATCCTACAATTCAAATGTAAGGAGTCAGAATGAAATTACAAATGTACCCACATGTGAACCCACATGTGGCTTTCCGGGCCTTTGGTGTGTCCTGTTCGTAATCCAGCCATGGAAATAAATAGGGGTTGATTGTTTTGGGTTTTTGAAGGCTGACAGATATTTCTTGGATTGATGCTGCCTATAGCTGATATTCAGAGCTGATATTCAGTGCTGATATTACTTGTGGAAAAGCCTCTGAAACAACATTTATACCATGGGACACTATAATTCTCCATTGAAACCCAGGATGATAAAATGAATTAAATATATTCATACATACTGAAATTCAATCAAAATGTTGATGAGAGGCTTAGACAGCTCAACATATTTCTACAATAAATAAGTCACCAGTCAAACTGCATCATATCAATCATACTGGAGCTGCGAGACACTGACTGGCAAATATCCAATTTCTGATTAGGCCAATATATTCGTTTATCCCTGGAAATTAGCTCTTGCTGGGACGATATGCCAGTAGCAAACGTTATTTTATATTGATTATTATTTATACAATAATCTGAAACATAAACATATCTGTCACAATTACAGCTGCTGGTTTTGCGTAGCTGCTATAGGTTTATTTGTCCAACGGGACTTTTCCCATCTATAATTTGTTCTCCTTAGACATAACAAGACCAACTAGAAGGGCACTCGGAGAGCACAGACCTCCGCCAAGGTTCGTGCTATTATTGCTTGTTCGTGAGTCGGATCCGGATCCGCTCCAAAATTTAATGGGTTCTTCCTTGGCCAAGTTTCATCAAAATCGGGCCAGTAGTTTTTCCGTAATCCTGCTAACAGACAAACAAACAAACAAACGGGATCGAGAAACATAACCTCCTTGGCGGAGGTAATAAATCAGATAATCAATAAAATGACAAACGAGGTCGGCGCTGGTTGGTTGAACTGGCTCCTACGTTTTTAAGAAGGCGATGGATCCTCTCTGCCTCCCACGCACAATTAGTGCGATTGAAATAAAAGCTTAGTCACCCGAAGTTGCTATTGGCTGCGAGGCTGCAGGTCCCTGCACACTGGCAATGGACCGCTCTCTGAAACAGCGCTCACACTGAGTCAAGACACATAGCAAACTGCACAGGAGCATGTCGCAATACACCCTGGGAGGTAAGGAGCCTTAAGTCTTCTTGTATGTAAATGTTGCGTTAAATGTCTACATTAAAAGTTGTTTCTTAGACTTTTTTTGCAGTCTGTTATGGCAACGAAATTGGTGCCAACTAGTTTTGTTCTCTGGAATTCCGTTAGAAAAAAATGCAAATAAATGAGCCAGGAATGCCATACACTGAGTATATAACTATTAGGAACAGATCTTTCCATAAAATAGAAAATCATGATCCCTTACTGATTTCACCTGATAAACCAACTTCAGTCATGAAGGGGAGGAGACAGGTTTACAAAGGATTTGTATGCACTGAGACAATTAAGACATGGATTGTGCAAAAGAGGGTGCAACTCAATATTGGAAAGGTGTTTCTAATGTTTTGTACCATGACTGTATATTTGATAAACACATTTTTTTTAGATAATCTTGTTTGAATAAGGACCAACAGATTGTAGGCAAGAAAAAATAGATGTTTTTTTTCCTTGTGCTATATTTTATTTCATTTATTAGTCTTGAGAATAAAATATGTTTCCCTTTCTGTCAAAGGAAAGAACATTTGCCATTTCCTACGTTGTAACTACTGCATCTTTCATGGTTAGGTGAAGTCTTACCAGCAGCCTCTTCAGGCTACAATAATAAAACTAATACAGACATTTCTGCCACTACTGACATACAAACAGCAACCCATAAAAATTCACCATTTGTCGGGTACAGCTCAGGCTTCATCATTACCTCATTTGGACTTCCATAACCTCGTCCATTGGCTGGCCAGTCTGACTCATTGCCTTCACATTTGGAGTGCCATGATTGCTGTCAGAGCATTACCATCAGCCCGTTAGTTTCTAATAAGAACCTGCTGCATTTTCAACCCTATACTTTCATCTCCTAATGGAAGCTGTTTAAGACTCTCAGCAGAGACTGAAATGGATCTGGGCTGACGATTAGCACTCTTTGATAGTGATCTCATCCTCACAAAGATCCACCTGACGCTGGGTGCCTTTACTGGCTGATAAATCTCTATGTGATGGTGTGAGGATTCATGTATGCTCCTTATTGAGATGCACCCTTTAGATAGTCCCGAAAGAGGCGTGTTTTTCCAACATTTAGCCCCTAAGAAACCACATCTGTTCTGATCAGAGATGTAGTGAAGGCTAAACCCACCTAAACTCAACCCACCAAGGAGTTTACCCTCCTGTTTAGGCTGATATTAAATGTTTATGAGATAAATTCATAGCATCCGTAATAGTAAGTAGTGTCAAACTCATGGATGTTATTTGAGGGTAGGCTCTTCTTGGGGAAAAAAAAAGCATACATTAATTCTTTTCTGATAGTATAAACGATTTGTGTTCTATTTGGTGGTTGTTTGCAAGTCACAGTTTACTCACCTTTTTTTTTTTTTTTACCACTATCTGTCACTGGCTCTGATGCATGAGTCATCCCCATACACCCGCACTGACTGGCGTTAAATGGGCAGGAGGATTTGGCTTTAAAATCCTAATGCTGGTATGAAATCAGCAAGTGTAATCAGCAAGATGCTTGCACGATAAACACACACACACACACACACACAGTTTGGTTGCCAGGAAATTTGACAGCAACGCATTCGGTGTGCGCTGCTGCTCTGCTTTGGATCGAAGCAGCAACAGTGCCAATACCATTTATACAAAGGAACAATTATGATTACAAACCCTGAGACATTTCCTCTTTAATCTCGTTAAGGATGAAGAGCGCAGACACAACAAGATAATTGCTGCGAGTCAGATGTCATGAGATCTTTTGCAATGAATTTGGGCTCATTGAAGGTCTCTTTCTCTCTCTGGTTATTTTCACTGCGTTCCCAATGACCTGGGTCACTGAAAAACAATACATACTTTTCATGGTCTGATTCTCAAACAAACACAAGGCTCAGGCCTTTTCTAGTCTTGTTGGCTCTGGCTCTTCTCTCTCTCTCTCTCTCTCTCTCTCCCCTATTCTCTCCTTTTCTTTCTCTCTCTTTCTCTTTCTCATGTTCATCATTAATGCCACTGACAACAACATCAGCCCGTGACGACCGTTGTGTTCTCTGTGTGTCTAGTTCACCTGCAGATCCTGCTGGCCGTGGGTCTGGCTGTGTTCTGCTACTGTCTGGTTCTGGGTTGCATCCTGTGCTGGCGCAGACGGAAGAGTCTCTCATCGCAGGACAAGGAGGCGGTGTTCTTGTCTCCCCGGGGCGGTCCTGCCGAGCGGGTGACCGTGACCCTGACGCCGTCCCCCTGCACCCAGCCCGTCAAGCAGCAGTACGAGGAGCTGGACGGGGACGTGTTGGACTTCCCCTCCCCTAAAAGCAGCTCCTCACCCTCTGAGGACGACCTCACCGCCCTGCCCTTTGACCCCGGCTCTCCCAGGTCGGCCGAGCTGAGAGAGTCTCCCAGGTCTTGCTTCCCCATGCGGCGCCTCAGCACCCCGGCCGTCCCCTGCTCGCCCGCTAAACCTGCCAGTCATGGCCGAGCCTCTCTGCCCTCCCTCCCTAAGCTGAGCCTGGTGTCCAAAACCCGCCGGGCGATGGACCGCCGCAGCACCGTGAGCGGCGACAGCTTCCTGTACAGCGAGAGCAGCCGACTGGCCGCCACCGCCAGAGGTCCCGGCCGGCAGGGGGAGCCCTCTCCTCCACAGTACGGCTCCAGCTCCCTCTCCATCCCCTCCAAGCCCGCTCCTCTCCTGCACTTCTCCCTGCTCTTCTCCCCCGCCTGTGGCACCCTGGTGGTCAACATCCTGGGGCTCTCGGGGGCCACCCGAAGGCGCAGCGGGGTGTTTGTCCGGGCCAGCCTCCCTCCGCTCTGCCCCTCCCCTCAGCAGGTGGCCTCGCGGCGCCGCAGCCTCAGCCCGGAGCTCCACAGCCAGAGCTTTGTGCTGCAGGTGGGCTCTGTGGCGGAGCTCCGCGCCTGCACTCTGAGACTGGCTGTCTACAGCAGGGACTTCTCTGGCCTGAGAGAGGCGGCTCTGGGGGTGGTGGAGATGCCCTGTGGGCAGACGGACTGGGAGCCCGACACCACCACCACCTACTCTAGGGAGCTCAGCCCGGCTAAGAGCAAGCTGAAAAAGGTAGACGGTGATTTGAGCATTTCATTCATTTATTGCTATTTACTTATTGCAATTTACAGTCACCAAGCTGGCAAGTGCAAACAGTGTGTGAAGCCAGAAAACAGAGAAAAGTGCAGCTGTAGACCTTAGTCACAACACAGCAAAACAGAGTGCAGACTACAGCAGAGTGGAATGTGGCTTGTGAGTGTGTGTATGGGTTGTGTGTGCGTGTGTGTGTGTGTGTGTGTGTGTGGGTTATGCGTGTGTGTGTGTGGGGGGGTGATGCGTGTGTGTGTGTGTGTGTGGGTTGTGCATGTGTGTGTGTGTGTGTGTGGGTTGTGCATGTGTGTGTGTGTGTGGGGGGGGGGTGATGCGTGTGTGTGTGTGTGTGTGTGTGTGTGGGTTGTGCATGTGTGTGTGTGTGTGTGGGTTATGCGTGTGTGTGTGTGGGGGGGTGATGTGTGTGTGTGTGTGGGTTGTGCATGTGTGGTGATTTTGGATCATTTTGGGGTCACTGATTCATCACTTCTTACTGTACTATGTTCATTGTTACTCTTTAGAGAAACTTTCTTCAAAAAAAGAAGTCTGCATTTTCAGTTGATTTAACGGATAGCGCGACTACGCACGCAGGCCTATGAATAGCCCATATCATGTTTTATCCATGAAGGAATGCAGCGTCTAATCAGCTCCCCCATTAGCCGTTTTTCCACTGTTGTTAGACATGGTGACATTGTCGTTAGCGAGTGCAGAGCAAACACGCGGAGTGCAGCGAGCTGGCAGCGCGCCCACGCCGTGCCCTCTGAGGCTCTGTCGAAACACTGCCAGAGGGCATTAATAACAGGCTGGTGAAGGGGGGGTGGGGTGGGGGTGGGCGGGGGGGGGGTTGACATTACTCAGTCAGTCACCCTGGTCTTCACCGAGGAGACGTGCTGAGTGGAAGGAGGCTGAGGGAGTGGAAGCAGGCAGCATCGCTCCCAGCTATGGTCATATAGATACAACAAGCCCATCCTGTCAGAGTCAGAATTTAGTTTGATTACCAAGTTTACATGCAGTTGAATCCCCATCTATCTATCTATCTATCTATCTATCTATCTATCTATCTATCTATCTATCTATCTATCTATCTATCTATCGTCAACAAGACAATTAGAAGTAGAAGAAGACATTTCACAACATATGCACAACACATAATAAGCATGGTTCATCCTTTGCTTAGACTTATGACTGGAAGGTCACTGGTTTGAATCCCAGCCCACAAAATTTGGGAAGGGGAGAGTGAATGAGTAACCCCCCCCCCCTCTCTCTCTCCCCCATTACACTCCTTTTCCTCAATACCAACAGCTGCCGGGTGTGAATGTGTGTAAATGTGAAAATGAGGCAGGAGGTTGCTGTAAAAGAGCATGGGTGCTCAGCAGCCCGGATAAGTAACGGTTTAAAAAGGGTTAGTGTAAGGAGACTGTGGGCTAGTGATTCCGGCTTTTAATGTAGCCTCTCTCTGGATTTATAGTAAAACACAGAGTTTTAATGTAATAAGACCAGCTGGAACCCTCTGTATTGATGATATCCGTCTTATTCTGATATTGTATGGGAGGCATGATGTGGCAGCAATTTGAGGACTGTGTCATACTAACGGACGGAAAGAGCAGATTGGTGAGGAAAGGGATGGAACTGCTGAGTTAGTCATCTCATTTTCACGTTAATCAGCATTCAGTGCTGTGCGCTTAATGTAAATGTGTGTATTTTTCTCACCTGTATTTATCCAGAGATGCTTTTTGCTGAGCATGCACGCTCTTTATCAGCATTGCCCTACTTCACATTCATACAGTTACACACTTTCACACCAGCACAATACTACTACTACTAATACTAATACTACTACTAATAATAATAGTAGATATATGAATTATCAATGCATAATTTATATAACAAAGTAGTGTATCACATATGTGGGAATCATCAGTAATCTATATATGTTAAGATATAATCATCATATTTGGGCCACAACATAATATTATGATTCTTAGTGTTTTACTTGATATTGCAATTCCATACTACAATATATGGACACTCAAAATGCAGTTTTTCTTTGATTGGTCTGCCAGAAAAAAGCTGAATAATATCCATTAAGTCAGCGAAATGTCAGTCAATTATACTTGCCAAGTTATGAATCAGCGCTTAGATGAAATTCAAGACCTTTCAAATTTTCAAGCAGTTTATTTTTTTTTCCATTTGCAAGCACACCAGTTGATAGAAGATCATTATATCAATAGGACTGAAAAGCAAATGAGAAGATTAAAACTTGGGATATATGCAGAGTTTCAGAAAGCTCTTCATATGAATTTCAAAATTATATATCCAGTACTAGAAAAAAACAGAAATTGTTACACTTTTGAGGATGAAATCATATTTATTTCTGAAATATTGATTAATGGATTTTAGGTGGCAGTTATTTTTCAAATTGGATGTATATCATTGGAATTGAACCCTTCCCCTGGGAAGGGAAGGTCACTGAGAAACACTCTTCTCCTCCTCAAAAACAAGGCACTCAGCCACCAACTGCACCAGTGGAGCTATTGAATGGCCAACAGTAAAAGATTGAAGTTGTACTGGGAAGCATCATGTGGAATGTGTGTAACGGTGTGAGTGTGAAGCCGGGCGCTGTGGATAGAGCACGAGTGTTCAATCAATCTTCAGTGGAATAAAGGTTGAAAGAAAATAAACCTCTCAATATTATACTATTATGTTTTTTCCTCCACGCTGACTGTACTGTGCTTTGATCCAGGGAGAGATCGCTGGCTTTTGTCTCGGCTGACTCGTAGTCAGTCAGTTAATATCTGTTATGTAACCCGTAACATCCACGGTGAACTGAATTACCAAATAACAGCCTTCTACAGAGGAGCCTTGTCCCAAAAATAACAGCCGGTATGACATAACACCGCTGAGCGTAGCGGAAAGTAGTTTGATACATGCATTTACGTCTCAAATTTGATTCTTCCTAAATGTCACATATCCTAATGCCCCATATATTCAGTTTTCATGATGTTGTTTTCAAATATACTACAGGTCAGAATAAGAATAATGGTCCTCATGTTGTTTTGCCAATTAATGCAGAAAAGGGTATTTATTGAATGAATGAATGAATCAAGCAAAATCCAATTTTGACGTCTACATTAAACATCTCTGATATGGGTAAATAAACAGAGCAAAATTTGAATTCCTATAATAGTGTTCCTTTAAACTAACCCTAACCCTAACCCTCCAACCTAAGAGGGGAGTTTGCCTCTCGGAAGCGGAAGAAGAACGCAGAGACAGACTTTGTCTGCTTCGTTGAATTAGATTAGGAGGAGGAGGTAGGACAGCCGACTTTTCTCAACTAGCTGCCTCAAACTGAATCACCCCATCCTCTGCATATCCACATTATAGATGGAACAATTTCGCAGGTATTGTAGAAAGAGACACAGATGACAGGGATGGTGCAACACACAAACAGTTTTTATTACCCATTCTGTAGCGCTCAATGAAGGAAAACCAAACAGCACAATTGCTGTAAGTTGTAAGCTGCTTAGTCCAGTGGTTCTCAACCTTGGGGTCAGGACCCCCCAGGGAGTTCCAAGATAATTCTGTGTGGTCACAAGATGATTTATGGGATGTGAAAAAATATATTTTGAATATACAAATTTATCGTCATGTCTTTAATCTTTGTAATAAATGCCTATTTCTTGTGAAATAATCATTCCTTGCAGCCCCTAGGCTTCTTCAACAGTCAATGATGTAAAGTAGGTCTAGTAGAGAAAATAAAATCATTATATTTACCCATACTGCATGACAATGCCAGCAACAGAGGATCGTGAGCAGGCATCACTTTATTTTTGGGGGTCACAAGCCAAAAAGGTTGAGATCCACTGACTTAAGCCAACTAACAAAGTCACCTATTACTGTCCTGCAGACTCCTGGTAGCAGCTTCACTTCCCAGTATCCTCCACCTACTGACACTAGTAGAAGTAGTAGTAGTATTGCATAATGCTAAGATATTAAATTAAATCTACATCTGATTAAATTGTCTCACTATCACCCCTGTCCCTTCCATATAGAAATACAGTATCCACATTAAACTTCCCTGAGAAATAAATCTCTGGCTCCAGTACGAAAAGTTGAGTTGAGTGAGCTCTGTTTGGCTATGTGTATTTGTGGAGAAATATTTCTCCTCTTAAAAGGCGGTGTCAGGGTGAGTGCTGGCCTCTGAGGCGATGCACTGGTGACAGACAGAGGCGGTGAACCGAAACTCACTTGTTGGATGAAATCCCCTTCACACTCTGCTGCCCTGGCCTCAGGACGACGCTGGCGGGCTAACACTCAGCTAGATGTCAGCAGACTGTGACTCACTGGGCCCCAAACTACAGTGGCTAATGAGATTTGACGTGAAATCTCATGAAAATTACTATCATGCTATTGCATTTGTTTTTGTTGGACGCTTTAATCCAAAGTGCCTTGAGTACATACAAGTTTAGGATGGGTGGCCCCAGTGGCAATCAAACCCCGAACCTTGGCATCTATAATAATAACCTTAATAATACTTTTTATTTCCAAAGTTAGAAAGCGCTTTGTAAAGGATTAAAAAAGCACACATCAAATCAAAGAGTCATAAATGGAGGTTGAAAACATAAAAGCAAGCCTATAAAAACAAGCTTTAAGAGGTGATAAGATGATACAGATTTAGCCTGAACTTCTCATGCAAGCCATTCCAAAGTCTGGGAGTCCCGATGGCAAAGGGCCGATCGCCTCTTGTTTTTAATCTAGACTCTGCAACAGCCAATAGCAAACTGCCCGAGGACCGCAGGCTACGATCTGGCTCATACGGGGCTAAAAGGTCTGTGATGGAGCTTGGTGTCAGACCCATGTGAAAAGCAAAATCATAAAATTAATTCTGAAACTAACGGGTAGCCAATGTAAATGTAAATCCAATATAGTTGGAGATGGTGGCAGGAATACAGAAAGTTGCAGTCGCCGATTAAGAGATAAAAGTGTTGATGATGCTTTTTCCGGATCACTAAAGAATAAAAACTCATTTATTTTTGGAAATGTCCTACAGGTGGAAGAGAAAAAGATGGAACAACTTTCTCAGCCTGTGCATCAAAGCTCAAATTAGCACCAAAAATGCCATCTAAGTTTCTTACTGCTGGCTTTACATTGGTAGACAGAGTAGACAGAGTGAATCACTTTAATGGAGTTGGATGGGCTTTGCTCTTCCCATTGAGCTACCCAGGGAATTGAACCCCTAACCCTGGCAGTGTTAGTGCCTTGCTCAACCCACTGAGCTACACTGAGCTTGGGGAGAGTTGTAGAAGGAGAGATATTTATGAGGGCTGTGGTGTGAACGTGAACGTGTCGTTTTTTCTCCTGCCCTCGGTTTCATTTCGTTCCCAGCCTCCCCAGGACGCAGGGAACATCTGCTTAATGAAAGAAGACGTTTTGTTCCCCCTCTTGCTCAACTCTCTCTTTTTCTCACCCCGTTCCTTTTTCCCTGTGTTTTCCCCTCCTTCCCTCCCTCAGAGCCTGAGTTCTCAGGAGACGCTGGGTCACAGGAAGAGTTCAGTCTGCGCTCCCCGGGCTTTGGGCCAACTGTTCGTCCTGCTGCAGTACCAGACACTGGCCCAGCGGATCAAGGTGATGGTCCGAAAGGCCGAGAATTTGGCCAAGCTCACACGGATGCCAGGGGCTCCAGGTAAATTAACATATATGTTATGCTGAGATTAGATACTGAGGCATGCGGTCGTTATATGTCCGCTCTCCATTCTCCTCCAGCCACAGTCACACAGAGACCGGCTCCCTGATTGGGTTGTAGTATAATCAGATTAGGAACTGATCAGCCTGGTGTCATTTCCCCTCCTCTCTGTATCATATCTCACCGCATCTGAATTACAGCTCTGCTGCGATGATGCTGGTCAAGAGCCAGGAAGCAGGAGATCTAAAAACCATCCACTTATTTGCTGCGATCAAGGAAAAAAAACATGTAACTGCAAGTTAGATGTTTTTCTTCTCCACGTTTGAACTGAAAGTTTTGGGCTACCTGGTCACTTATGTGTTGAGACTGAAACCTGTTAAAATCACATTGTCATTTCAAAATACGGGGGTATTACAGTAATGAGAAGATAAGGATTCTTTTCTTCATTTCTGAAAAACAGTTTTTGCAGATACATGTTTTTTTGTCTCACAGTGATGCATTGCCTTTTAATTTTAGTATTCTAAATCCAAGCGGCATGCAAAAAACATTTTTAAAGGAAGACTGTATTTTGGAAGTGAGGATGCGTATGAGAAAGACTGAAAGAGGAGAGGCATTCTGATGATGTGAATGGACTAAATCGGTAGTTCATTTCAGGTGATGTTAATACAATACAGTATACAACAATGCTATGGCCAGACTTTTACAGACATTTATACTGCAAAAAATGTCCATTTCAACAAGTGATGTAAAATCTTATTTTTTCATAAAACAAGTAAAAAAAAAAAATCTTTTTTCCACTGCAGCTTCACATCATTTGATTCAAGATAGTCCTTAAAATAACTTGATTTGCACTGGAAACACTCACTTGCTATTTTAGGAGCCTATGCATGATTAAATGACTGATTTAGATGGATATTTCTTGCAGTACAGTATGGTGAAGGACACGCCTGATAATCAGCCATGTGGTCCTTTAGAAGGGATCAAGTGGCTGACAAGACTTCAGCTCAGTGGAGAACATCTTAGTTTTTATAATCTCAAGAATGGATGTCCTGATATGCACCAAGACTCTCAATGCTTCTCTTTCTGTTCCATGTATTTAAGGCTCAATAAACATCATACAGTAAAATAGACCTGCATTGTGAAGTACATTTGAATTATGAGCCTATTTTCCATCTGTATGTCCTAATCAGGTAGAATGCACAGTATGCATGTAATCAAAATTGATCTGCTGAATCCAGCTGGTTACTGTACATGCATATCCTCATTATTTACTATGAAGGTGACAGCTATTTTTCTGGTGACAGCTATCTGAAAATTGTATTATTGTTACTGTTAACTGTATATCGCCAAAAAGCTCCAATTTCGGTGATTTTTCTACTCTATGTGAGGAAATTCTATGCCCCTGAGCTTGTGAAACCCTTTCAAAACTCGGATAAACTCAAAAATGCATGGCAGTCAAGCTGTTTTCTCCAACAGGGAGGATATATGAAATTACCAATATTATCAAAATATAACATTGATATAATCATGATTGGGGATGTAACTGCTGATGTCATTTTTCCCACAGACCACTATGTTGTCATCAACCTGCGTCAGGATGGGAAGGTGATCGGTACCAAGGAGACCAAAGGAGCCGGCGGTCCAAACCCCGTCTGGAACGCTCCCTTCCTGTTTGACCTGCCCGCTGGTGACATCACTCAGCTGCGGCTGGTCCTCGAGTTTATTGTCATGCAGGTAGGAGCTGCAAGGAGAATCTAGTGTCCAGTGACTAAGAAACTAAGCCATTCATTTATTCAGTTATTCATTCAATATTCCTACTTACAATGATAAAATAGCTACTTTACTTGTTGTTGTTATTTGAAAGTGGTCTCTTGCTGCCTTTGTGTTTTGGTCACATTAACATTGGAGACAGTGAGCTCTCAGATTTGCAGCTGTCATTTGGCACAGTCCCAACATCATCTCCATCCTCGCTAAACAGCAACATTCTGTGTCAGTAAAATGCTGAGATGTTGGTAATTAAACAGCTGAGACTCCACCCATCAAGGTCTGCTAGATGGTCCAGTATTAATATGGACATCTATCGTTTGACACAGCTGAATTCATCTGTTGACCAGCTGGTTTGTAAATGGACAATTGTTTTGAGATTGGACCAATGTACACAAACTTTTACACTGATTTTATGTCAACATGCAGTGAGTTGCGCATGAGGGAGAAACCTTATGGCGGTGACCAAGGCGTGACCTGTGTTCATGTGATTAATGTAAATTAGCCCTGAACCAACCCCAATATTGCATATTAACCCTGGATCTGTGGTGTATAAAAGAATATTTTAGACTAGATTAGACTTCTAATCCAATCATCTCTTTGTGTCTACAGGGCCGTCTCTACACTAAGAGCAGCGCTCTGGGTCGCGTGCTGATTGGAGGCGAGGCTCCGGAGGCGGGACAAGGACACTGGAAGGACATGTGCAGCCGGGGGCAGATGGAGACGGCTCGCTGGCACGCCATCCAATCAGATGTGCTGTAGGACTGATTGACAGACCGCGGGTTTGGTGTCCCTCCTCCCAAAGGACACAGAGAGGCGGGGCCAGGCGGGAATAACACACCTGTAGTTTTTAGATTGTCTGTGAACCATATCTAAATATCTGTTGTGGATTTTTGGTAGCCTGTCATGGTGTTAGCTATTGTCTGTGTCTGCCGTCAACAGACTGTAAAATGGTTAAGAATGAATTACCTCGTAATGCTAACAGGCATACTGAGAGAGCTGATGCTGTATGGAAGGTGTGAGGGCTGTGGGGCAGCCTCCTCCATATCGACAGTATTGTACATCACTGCATTGCCTATCCGATTATTTCCACAGTGACTTTTCAAAACTCAAGACCGTGAAACTGTATCATTCTGGTTGCATGAACTTGTGCTCTGATGTGCTACTGTTATGGTACTGTTTGTATTGTGCAGAAAGGCTCCATTCGCTCTGATGTTAATGTCGACTAGGCCTGGGTATATTTTGATTTTCAACATTTCCAAAGTTACGGAGCATTCTTGTTGACCAGTGCCCCTCTGCTTGTGTTTGGCTGTGGTGTGTTACTGTGCCGGTGTTTGTCCACGTAACATCTCTGATCACTGACATGCAGTGTGGGGCCATTGTAGAAGCTTTTGTGGCATGCTTGCTTAATTACTGCTGCAATTTTGTCCCGCCACCAAGAGGAGTTCAGTTATGCTTTTACTTTTCAGCCACTGGAAGATATAAGGAATGGTCTGGGGACTAACAGACACTACAGTTTTAAAATTAATACTATATACATAAATAATACTAACATGGTTGTACTGTATAAGAATTGTCTGCAGTAGGCCTACTAATGCAGGACCAATACATAAGGGAGGCCATCTATAATGGTTACCACTGTATACAGTACTAATGCAGGATGGATACAGGATAAAGCATGAAGGGTTTCATCTACAGTGACAACCAGTGTACATTTGGCTGCTGTTTGCTCTTGTGGAACTTGTGGTCTGTGCTAGTCGCATGACTGTGATCTTTACCAAGCATTAGCCTTATTAAATAGTGTTATTGATCATAATGCAAAATGTTCCATCTTGCACTACTCATCCACTGTGGCTCCCTATTGTAATTTATTATTACATACAGACTGCAGCACTGTCTCGATTTCGATTCATGAGGCTTCTCACTACAATAGAGGTCCTGATGAAGAAAAACATTACTGTAAACCTTATTACTTGATGACTTTGGAAAAACAAGTGAACTGGATTAGCATGGACTGGAGTTTTTTAAATGGGCTTGGTAATCTGTAGTCAATGGAACACTGTGTGTAAAATACAAGCTACAAGGCAAGACATACTGAAAATAGTTTTTGCATATTTTAGAGGAACTATCCATATTTTAAGATATTAAATAGTTATAATCAATTGGTTGATTGATCCATCCATCAGTCAATCAATCAATCAAACAAATCAATCAATAAGAAACTTGATCACCTACAGATGTAGAGCATCATAGTCCGATTTTTTTCCCCACATACTTCCTCTTTTCTGCACACATAAATCGGAATTCAGTGGAAATTGGAATTCTACTTTTTATTCTCTTTTTAACCATCAGACACATTTTTATATTAGACTTCCATTTTAGGCATTCAGCTGCCATTTAGCCAGAGTCACTTATAATAAGTGCAACAATTAAATAGGCTTACATTCCAAGAGTAAAGCGTGCAAGGGTCAACAGCACAGTGCCGACAACAGAACTATCTTCTCAGTGTTACTTTACAACACTAGAAAAAGAAAAGGCTGAAAGGAAAAAAAAATTGATTGTACTCAATTGAACAGCTGCATTTCAAAATGAAATATCTACCATTTGAAAAATGTGACACCTACTCTTAACATAATGTTCGCAGGTATGAACATAACACCTACTATTGATAATTCTTGCCATTGTCAGCTATCTTGAGCCCTTTATGTACATTATTGTGACACCTTTTACAAAATGTAATTTTTCGGGTAACATGTTTTTGTTTTGTTTCCAGAATGGATTTGTTGCATTTTGGAAAGAAACCCTTCAATTATCCTCTATATTATGCTTGCTTATAAAATTGATTTTCTCTACCGTTGTGTATTGTGCCCTGGAAGTTGTTTCATTCATATATTGACCACTTCAATGCCTGCTGGTGTCATGTGTTGTCTCAGTTGTATATGAATGCGTTTGCTTTTTAAAGAGAAGAATTTTACAAATATCATTAGAATTTGAAATAAATTGATATGATGACGATTAGATATATTGCAGTCTTGATCATTTCTTTCTTGCTAATTGAATAATGAAAAAAGTAATAACACAAAAAACACTAAACATACAGTATATGTTAATTACAAAGCATTTATCTAAAAGCAGAGCTTATATTGTGCTTTGCAAGTCATAAAAATATGCAAAGGGGTTAGACTAAAAGTTATCATTAAATCACTTCTCAAACTGGGAAACAGTAGCAGGCTACACTGAAATTCAGACTAAACAAATAAAATAAAGCTTCAAGATACTTCCCGCTTTCTATTTACCTACACATCCCATAACCAGAAGGTCACAGGTTTCATCCCTGCAGCAACAAATGTGTCCTGCAGAAAACATGATGTATAAGTCCTTATGGATATGAGTTTCAGCTAAATTCCTAAAATGTAAAGAGGTAAATTGTAAATATAGAAACTGCCAATCAGCAGGGATGATCACATACCCTCCCCTTGGCCTGTTTCCATTCAAATCAACTGGTACTTGACAGAGATGTTGTGGATATTGTAAGCTTCACCACTCCATGTTTTAGTCATCGTTTCCTCTGCGCAGTGGGTGACATCGCTCTTGATAGTTATAAATATACATAGGATGTGGAATCCAAAGATGATGTAATTCAACACCTAGGGTGATCTTATGTCATCTTAGATCACCAAAAAATATGACCCCTGCCACACACACACACACACACATACAGTACACACATCCACACACACACCCACACAACTCACTTCTCAGCACTCGTCGTGATTCAGAAAGCCGTCACAAAGTGAAAAATGTGGATCTTTGTATCTCATGGGCCCAGTTGGATGGAAAACACGTTCTCACACTTAATTAGCTGCATCATGCCAAGTCAGTGCTTCCCACTGAGCTTTTGTCCTTTTTCTGCAAATTCATGGCTCCTTTCCTGACTCTGTAATTTGTACAGCACCTCCTGGCTTAAAGCAGCACGTCCGTCCTGAAAGTGGGGTCCAGGGGCCTCCAGCCGTCCTTCAGGTTGTTCCCCAGCAAAGTGAAGGAGAGTTTCATTTCACAGTTGTTTCATTCACTAGAACTTACCACAACTACAGAATGTGTCACGTTATTTTGTTTCAGTCTCCTATCTGTGGTTATCTCCCCACCTACAGTATAGAGGGTTGTATAATTCTACACTCATCATAACTAACAATAAAAGCGTTATGATACTATAGGGTTAGATAGGGCACAATCTTATCAAATTAAATATATTTAGGGGTCCTTGACATGAAAATGTTTGGGAACCCCTGGCTCAAACTGGGAAATTTGAAAAATATTGACAGGATCTTACAAAAGGATTGCTGGTGTGAAAGTAAAGCATATTAGGAGTTACTGTTAGTCAAGCTATGAGTCATCTTTAAGTAATAATCCATGACATTTTGGCAGAGTAGTGATTCAACCTATATCAGGTTCATGAAAGCTTTTACATTTGCTGTTCTAAACACCCGGTGTTGGTAGGGCTTTCCGGGGAAAAATCCTCTGGCACAAAGGAAGTGATGTGTTTTATGGTTCTGGCATCAGCAACAAGAGAAGAAGAACTGGGTAGTTAGCATGAGCAGTGATAGCCACCATGGCTGAACAGACAAAGAAAAGAGCGCCACCTACAGAAAGTCAAACTTTGTCACAGTACTGGACACACTGCCAAAATAAGAAAAAAAAAAACACAAGGAACTTCAGGAACTTCAGGATTACCACTTAAACCACGTCACACATCTGTGACTTAAAGCTACATTCACCAAGATTGGAACGACCACAATACAAAACCACAATACAATTACTTTAAATATGAGCATAATTTGCTGGTCCGGCAGATTCCTGAAATTAGAGCTATGCAGACTTGCCTCTAAATTATGTCCATATTCAACATAATTGCATTGTGGTTTATTCTAGATGGTCCACATTCCAAACTTAATGAATGCAGTTTTAAAAACATTGACTGATGAATTTCAAGAAGTGTTTTTTCCCCCAAAAAATGCTTCTATAGTGATTTGGACTAAAAACCTTCAAACATGAAAACACAAAATACATACTCTTTTAGTGTTAAGCATATAAAAAAGGTTCCTGGCATGGGGCTGTAAAGCATTTGATAGGGAAATGCCGCTCTTTCTTCATTCCTCTAATCTGCCCACTCTCCTGGGGGAGGCTGTGTTAATGGGTTTAGCCAATCTGTTCACATTGCCTTATCTGTGTGTGGACCTGCGGTGACTCTGCCACTGGTGCAAACATACATCCAAACAGCTGGGAGGAGAACATGGGAGTCACTGGATTAGCTGGCATGTGCCTAGAGACACAGGGGGCTGTTAAAGTGCATTTAGCACTTTCTCCCAAAACATCAAAGTTTGTCAGTGTGTGTGTGTGTGTGTGTGTGTGTGTGTGAGAGAGAGAGAGAGAGAGAGAGAGAGAGTCCATATGTGATTGTATACTTGCATGTGTGCACAGTATGTGTGCACGAGTGTATGTGTAACCAACCTTCCTTATTCCTTAACTCCCACCTTATCCCCAAAAGGACACAAACACACACACACACACACACACACACACAGGCACCATTTTGTGTTGTACTTGCTGTATCTCATTAAACTCATTTGTTTTCTGCAAAGCACTTTGTGACAATCCTGTTAAAAGCGCTCTATAAACGAAACTCAACAGATCTCCCTCCACCTCAGACTAAAGGCTTCCTCCAGTGACCTTGACCTCATCGTCCCATTCAAATATCTAAATGTCTCTAATTATGGTGTACTTCATCAAACTGATGTATGACAATAGTCCAAAGGAGCTTCAGGTGTGCAGCAGGGGAATCAGGACCTAATCTTGCCTTTTTCCTTTGGCAGGAGTCAGTTGGCTTTGCCTTGGAAACCTGTGATTTGCTTTTCAAGGCTTGTTTCATACTTTGTGAATTGTTTCTCAGGTTACCTTAGGGGAAGCATTAAAGAACCATTCCAGCGTGATTTGAGCTTTTGCTTTTGACATTTTCCATCTCTTTCATGTTCGTGCTGACAGTTTTTACATGCATGTGCCAAGGTTAAAGATGTTTTTAAATCAGTTTTGCCAAACCTCTCAGGCTCGTTCACTCCTGTTCAGTTCCACAGAAATCACCTCTGGAGACTTCTAATTAATTCACTTTGAATGAGAAGCTGCTAATCGTGTTTTGGAAAGTTGCATCACAACACTAAACTTTTACATTTTGAAAGAAGGTCAAAGTTCACCATTTTATAGTAATGTGTGCGTTTGGGAACATCACGAGAGCCGAGATGAGACAGGAGGAGGCGTCTCACTGCCGCTTTCTGCTTGTAAACAAGAAGACGCAAGATACCGCTTCGAGTCTCTACATGTCCAATTTCAGCATTTTCCTCCTCAAAATGAATCTTTCAACCAACAGCTAACACTCTCTTGATTTGTCTGTTGGCTTGAATGGGTTGTCAATAACATCCCTGGTCTGCAAAATGAAATGGAAAATAAAGCAATATTTTATACAAGAAAGGCATAAAATTGGCACCCTCTACTGGGAATACCTTGTAATATTTAGACAGCGTTTATTTCAAAATATTTACTGCAACAATGGAAACAACTAAGATAATGGAAAAATAGCAAATATCTCATACCATGATAAAATTACTGGAAAACGATCTACAGTCATGTAAAACAGTAAGGGGATGCAGGAAATTAGCAAAGAGTGGAACACTGGAATTATCCTTTAAAGCCTGAAGCTACAAAGAACATACAGATAAACTAGAGATAAACATGTATTTTTGTAGAAGAAAGTGCTACTTACTGGATTACATGTATAGGACCCTTATTCAGCAAAGTCTTAAATCTTGTTCTGTGAGGAATGAATTGTGCACATAACATAAAACTACCAGACTTTGGCATGGAGTTTGACTTCATGTTCTCTCCCATACAGAGAGAGAAAGAGAGAGCGGCCTGTACGGGGGCTGACTCTGTCCAGTCCAATAAAGAGCAGTTATCGGCTCGTAGTCCCCGAGCAACTCCCCATCGATCTGACTGTCGACTATGAGCTGAGGCTATTGATCCACGCAGTGCGCCCACCTGTCCATCTGTCTGTTAACCTCTCTGACGGCCCTCTGGGTAGAATGCCAGGCCCAAGTTAGTCATAATCCCCCTCCGCCAGAGCGTACGGAACATACTGGCAAACTTATATTAGTTCATGTGAGAGTGCAGGCACTACTGGCGGCTGGTGTCTGCACTGGGAACATATCCTGCATGGGTTCGTTTTCCTCAATTGATTTGACACATTTCTCCAAACTAAGGTTCATGCTCTCAAAACGGTTAACACAGCCATCAAAACAGACTCTTATTTTGCTCTCATTTCCCAGTTCCATTCCAAAATGAAGTTCTGCTTTCTTTTCAGATCACATCTTTATAGAAACCAAATACTGACATCAAAACTACACATGTCATCTATTGATTAGATAATATATTCAGCCTTATCCACGCAGGAATACTAAAAGTAAAACATGTTTATCAGAAAGTTCTACAATCCTTTTTTCCCCATAATCTGATTTTATGGCATTTTATCCATAATTTGTTGATGAAATATTTTCATTTGCAGAAAGCAAAACATCTGTTCCTCATTTTTAGAAATACTATGCAATGTAATGTTTCAGTTTTATGTTGTAGGTTAGTCAATTATGGTAAAGTCATATCTGACATTTTTATGTTTGTCTATGTGTGATACAGTAAGGAGGAAGAAGCATTGATGAACAAATGACTTTATTCTTCAACACTTTTATTTTCTGTCAGGCCAGAGGATTTATGGTATATGTAGTTTTGTGATTTGTGTGAAAACAGTGAAAAGGTATTACAGTATTTGACTATTAGTCTAATGGATACTATTAGTTTTGCAAAATTCCAAAGAGTTTAGACAGCTGTGGGTACTGTTCTGAGAGCATGGAGTTTTATTTGGAGAGTTTTGTGTGTAGCGTTTGGAAAAATGATATATGTAGTTTATATATGCATGAAAACAATGAAAATGTACAGTTAGTTTTGCAGAATTATCACCATGTTAAGAGCATGGACCTTAGTTTGGAGAAAAGTGTCATCAGTTGAGAAAAACTGTAACTGACTGATGTTTACCTTAGTTCCAAATGACTTGGATTTGAAAAAATGCAGTTGGGTTAGGATTAGCATTAACATAAACACTGTTACAGTAATGTTGGTAATGATTAATCCTTATTATAGTTGGGCAAAAAGCATGACTTTTCATGTCACAACCCAAAATGAGGCAATAAAAACAAAAAACTGCAACTGATCTTTACTCCTTCGTGTTTGACTTGTTTAGTGAGCTATCGTTAAAAACAACGAGGCAACATCAATTTTCTCACATCCTCCGTTCATGCGTCTGCAGCAGCTGTGGGAGTAAAAGGGAGAGCTAATGATCTCCAAACGCCTAACAGGGTCCTAACATCTTCCACACTACACTGCGGGGTACATCCATGACTCACGCTCTGAGATTTAGCCTGACACCACCTCGGTTGCCTCCACTAGACCCACTCTCTGACATTTACTGCCTGTCACTGTCTACCTGCCTTCATCTGAGGAGACAGCAGGGTCTTTCTGTTCTGGAGTAGAGGGGAGAGCGTTCACACTGCGGCTGAAAGAGTCCCAAGTCTGATTTTGTAGCTCCTGTAATACAGATCTGATGTTTTCTCATCAGTGTGAACAGCAAAAAGCTTCAGGAGTCGCATTGTTTCAGTTCTGATCTGGACCACATGGATATGTGGTACTAAACTGGATCTCAAGGCATGCAACCTACACACTCAAATCAGAATTTGTCAGCGTTGCCATGACAATAAGTAAATCACATAATTTACCTGATGATGTAAGAGTCTTTTCAACATCACTGTCAGACTCTTTTGTTCCATATGCCATTTATGACATACAGTATATGCCATTTTATATGCCTCATGTTTTTAAATGATCTCAGTACCTTTGTTTTGTTTCATGTGTTTTAGAAATGTGTAACTACTCTAAGGATTACTGTCTACTGTCTTTTATTTTATATTAATTTTTGTTTTTACCTGGCTGCAGAGCAAATCTCCCAACTGGGATAATAAAGATTGATTGATTGATTGATTGAAAGAGAGAGAAAAAGCCAATGGGAAGACACCTCAGTCCAGTCAAAACTCAAAGGCTGTTACTCTGTACATCACTGTCAGTTCATATTTGTATTGAATATGGGTTCCATCCTAGAAAACATTAGAACATTCATCCAAAAAAATCAGATATGAGCAGCAGTTGAGCAGGAATTGAGCATGAAAGCCTGCAGTGTGAACGTAGCCTAAGTGTCTCCTACCTCCAGACTGATTCACCTCTCTCTGTGTCATACCCCATCTTGCCCAGGGCCAAAAATATTGATTGTTTGCGCTCTGCTTCCACCCACCCGTAGCCCAGATCGATGGGAGTGTTCATCTGGCGCACCCCGGGGGGGGGGACAGGTTGTCGGTAACCTGCCCCATCATCCTGGTGAGGTCTTGAGTTCGTCTGAGTTCTTCAGACGTGTCCTGACCTCCGAGGTTCAATACACTGTGACCCAGTGGCGTAATTGTGTCTAAAACAATGGGGGGGACCAACTGGTGGTCAGGGGGCTGGGGGCCCTCCCTCAGAAAATTTTACAAATTTTAAATGCATTTCCTGCAATTCTACAGACTTTGGCATCACTGTTGAGCTTTCTTGAATACAGTAAAAGACTAAATCACCTTCACCAAAAAAGGAAAATGCTAAGTGACAAACTATTATATATGTAGGCCTAAGTTTTGAACACAATTAAAACAGTTTTTTAATACCATCCTTTTCTCTATTAGTTATATATTAAAATTAAATTATAAAGACCACTAGCATTGTATTATGGATCTGTAATGCTCCATTAACTTACATTTTCACATCTACCAAGTCACATGAGAGCAAGCTAATGTACAAGCACATTACAATATAATCCAGAAGATAATTAATGAGAACTTGAGACGGATACAATTCAAATTATTCAACAGAGTTTATTATTCCCATCCCACCCCACAGGTACCATAACACTGTGTGTGTGTGTGTGTGTGTGTGTGTGTGTGTGTGTGTGTGTGTGTGTGTGTGTGTGTGCGCTAAATGTTATTGAAGTGATGCATCTATTCAAACAGCAGTCACCATTAGTGTGTGGCTACAGGTGTTTATGGTCCAGCTATTAGACAGCAGAGCTGTTTTTAAGTCTTTTGGTGCAAGTCCAAGACAAGACTCAAGTCAATCAAGGCGTGTGGTGTGTTTATGCTTCAAGGCTGTTAGACAACATTTAGGCCTGTATCACACACACACACACACACACACACACACACACACACACACACACACACACACACACCTCTAAGAAGCATGTGAAAATGTACTCTGAAGCAGTACATTTTCTCAAAACTCTAAACACAAAACAAAAGATACAGACACAAAATGCAAAACTCATACGCCATCAAATGAATAAATCTTTCTAAGAACCAAATGCACACTGATGTGCTCAGTGAAAAACACTACTATAAAAACTTACCTTTACTATCAGTAAGCTTACACCTCTTCATACGTACGTATGTACAGTTGCCTGTTGTGAAAGATTATCATGTTATTCGCCTACTCAAACATAAAACAAACAGGCAAACACAATGACAAAATTCTGTATACATTTCTGTGAATGCAATTGTACAATTTAATTGTTCAGGAATTTGTCTTGGTGACAAGTAGTGCAGACACATATCAACAACTCAAGTAGTGACATAGGTTCATGCTATACCTATGCCTATGGTAGATATCGATCTGCATTTACACTAAAAAGCATTCTATCACTATGTGCATTCATGCAGCATGGCATGCAGTAGGTTGCAGCCATAGGTGCGGATCCAGCAGTACACCCACTGTAACATGACATTAGTGTTTTTTTCTGAGTTTTAATTTGTCATCAAATTAGAGCCTAGTACACTTGTCCAGCTAATCAGGCAGCAAGCCAGGAACACGTTCATAGACCCTTTTCTCTCCAGAAAATATTGCTGACTAGGGATTTGCTGGCACTATTTTTGTAGTAGATTTGCACTATCTTGACTATCCTCTCCATAACCTTCCCTCCAAGCCAGGGGAGAAAAGACTGGTCAGCTCCTTTGGAAGTGATTTGTCACTGATGGAAATAACCCAATTTAAACTTAAGAAACACAATTTAAACCCCACTCTTAAATAACTTAAGACTCATTTCCAAACTGCTTTTTCTGTCCAAAATACGAGAGAAGATGATATTTACCCAATTACCAACTTTCCTGAACATAAACAAGCTTTTTCAGAAATTTCAATCTGCTTTTAGGCTGCTCCACTGAGTCTGCCCTTCTGAAGGTGACTAAATACCTCCTCCATGCAGCCGATGCGGGAGTCTGCTCTATTTTAATTCTTTTAGACCTCAGCGCTGCTTTTGATACAGTCGACCACACTATTCTGATTACTGTAACTGTCTAAAGCAGTAGGCTGATGTTACAGGTACGGCTCTGAACCGGTTTCACTCTTACCTCCGTACCAGAACGTTCTCAGTCTCAATCACCTCCTCATCTTCTTCCTCCGTGCTTATTTCCTGTGGAGTTCCCCAGGGCTATATTCTAGGTCCAATACTGTTTTCCATATATATGCTTCCACTGGGTCAAATCATTCAGAAATACACTATCTACTTTCATTACTATGTGAATGAAAGCCTAAAGCCTAACAATCAGATCAGTCTCTTTACACTTAGTAAATGCCTGCATGACATTCAATGTTCGATGGCTCAGAACTTTCTCCAAGTAAATCAGACCTCGTTCTATTATTGACTTGACTTGACTTGACCTGACTGATAAAAACAAGGATTAATCGATTGAGAAATGTCACCATACAAACTGGCATCAGACTTTAAAACAATAAGAAATTATTTTTTAATTACACTACTACACAAATACTAAATTGGTCGCTAACTGCTGCTAACTCTTGTGGTAACTAGTCTTGATCAATCCTGTTTCTTTTTTAATATACTACAGTACTTTGAAGAAAATGTTTCAGACTGAACACGTGTTGGTAAGTGTTGTATAAAAGCTATAATATCTAAGAGGGCATCCTAGTTGCATCACCATCGTACCCATGATCACAGTAAAGCAATAACACCTCAATATAGCAATAATACCTCTCTCAGTCAGTCAGTCAGTCAGTCAGTCAGTCATTGTTTTATAAGCCAGAACAGAAATAAACTAAAACTCAAACTTGTGATAATTGGTGCTGTTGCTATTGCTAGAGACAGGGAAAACAGTAGGAAAGGGCTGGGAGCATGAGGCACACTGTGAGAGTAATGATACAGTACACTAATCAATCATGTACGTTGCTGTCACAACTGTGGAAACAGTATACGGTCCTATCATACATTTGAAAAGTTGTGCTCATAACTTTGTAGACTGTTTTACCGCATTATTGATGTGACTGAGGTTGCACTGTATTCATGCAATAAAGCTTAAGATGTAGGATAAACATGAAAAGATGTAGTAGGCACTGTAAATACTTCAACATTTAGACACACCCAGAGACTTACAAAGAGGCTTACAAGGATTTCATTTCCAAAATGCTATAAATCCATAAAATAAATCACAAATTACTTGAAATTCATCAATTATCTCTCAAATATGGAGTGTCCAGTGTGTGAAAGTGTTATCATTTGGGGTAACCAACGACTTAGGTAACCCATCTTAAAAAATATCACAATTTGTTCTCATGTTATGCTATCAAACAGTTCAACAGTTTATAAGAGAAACAGTTTATAAGAGAAAGTGCCTGTTTTCAAACGGTGTTTTCAGACTTTGAGAACAAAACTGCAACAAATCTGCATTTTGCAGATTTACAGTAATTTAAGTGCTTTTTAATCTCTCCATTTGAGATATGATTTCCTGGCCAGACTGTGGGAACTATGAAACCTCGACCTTGATTCATATTAAAACTACTTGACCGATGCCCTCTTGTGGTTCTCTGAGGTAAAGTGTCTGCAGGCTGAAACTCACTGTCACTGTAAATGATAATTTTGCTGTTGAGACACTTTCCTTGCAGTGGACATCAGCTGGAGACTCAACTAGAGAGCTGTATGTGTGTGTGTGTGTATGTGTGTGTATGTGTGTGTGTGTGTGTGTGTGTGTGTGTGTGTATGCGTGTGTGTGTGTGTGTGTGTGTGTGTGTCTGTGTGTGTGTGTGTGTGTTTTTGTGTGAGTGCATTTATGCATTTGCTGTATGTATAGGTCCCGTGAGTGTGTGTTTGTCTGTGTATGAACTTCAGTGTGTGTGTGTTGTGTGTGTCTACCGGTATATGTTCGAGTGTGAGTGAGTGAGTGAATATATATGTGTGTGTGTGTGTGTGTGTGTGTGTATGTGTGTGCAATGAAGCACATCTTGATTCTGGTTCTCCTGGCTCCTGCTGTGCAGACAGAGGTAATACTGGGCTCAGGTGTCTCTCCAGGGCCCAGCTCTAACACACACATACACACACACACGCACACACACACACACACACACACACACACACACACATACATACACACACACGTTTGTATTGCTGTACTTGTGAGTACCTTCACTGACTACATTCATGCCCTAACTCCTAACCCTAACCTTATCCCTCACCACTACATGCCTGACTTTAACCTACTCAAATTGTAACCCCAATGTCAAATCCTAACCCAAAACTAATCTGTTAAAGCAAAATGTCCTCACTTTGAAGGATTTTCCTCTTCTTTCTATTCTTGTGAGTACATTTGGGACATTTGGTCCTCATAACCATAGAAATACAAGAACACACACACACATACACACACCACAGCCAGACACGCAGATCACTCTGATGTGCTGCAGCTTCAAAGGCCTGGCTGTTGCTCTGCGTCTCCGCCGGCCAAGTTGAGGTCCAGCCACAATGACCAGGTGAACGGTGAAAGGTGGTGTTACACTCCCTTCCCATCACAAAGCCGCCGTTTTCCATTACCATAATACAATAATGCCCCAGTTTGAGCTGTGTCAAAACAAACACACCCTGCCTCGTCTTTGAAGGCCAAATCCTGCTCTTGATTTTGAGTCCCTTGTGTGTGTGAGTGCATGTGAATGTTATGTGAGAGAGAATGTGTGTGCGTGCGCGTGCGTGTGCATGTGTGTGTGTGTGTGTGTGTGTGTGTGTGTGTGTGTGCATGGGTGTTAGTGTGTGCGTGTGACTCGCGTGCTCCACCATCAGCCCTCACATCTGGAGCTCACTAGGTGTAGAAGGAGGAGACCTGGTGGAGGATCACAGAGCCAGAACTGAGCTCAGATCTGCTGCCCTGCCTCTTTTCCTTCATGAGAGCTCTGCGTAAGCATGATTAATGAATGCTCCGTCACGGTCAGACCAGCTCTCACGCCCCCTTGTGCCCGTCCAGAGCTTTAGCCCCTCTGGGTCGGGTTGCACTGGGCCCTGAAATTACAGAACGGTTTGGTCAGAGGTCTCGACCCGGCCGGTACCAGATCTAACGCCTGCTGGATCGAAGTAGACAGCGACACCGTCCGGGTTGCTGGCCGTGTGCGTCGGTCAGGGTGGGGCGACAGAAAGAGAATACATGTGAACATGTCAGCGCTCTCACAGATACGGGTTTTTGAAGGCAGAGTGATGCAGTGGTAAATAAAAATGTGGGTAAACTGTGACTTCATCACAAGGCAAATAGCCAGCAATATAAACATATGCATGTTTTTCCCCTTAAAAGGCCTTTTCCTCACAACTTACATCAGTTTGATATTACTTATTATGATGCTGAATTTAGGTTGTAAAGATCAGCCTATAAAAGGAGGGTAAACTGTTTTCCGCAAATAAAAAGGTGAATGAGTTTAGTTGACTTCACCCTCCACTGCATCCCTGCCAATACTGGTACCGATATTTTTGGACTGACGCTGCCAATAGCCGATATTTTGTGCCAGTATTCAATATGTTTACATTTCCATGCCCAAAAAGTCCAAAATTTGCAAGAATTCAGTATTTTATTCTTGTCAGGGTGGAAAAGCCTCTGAAACAGCAGCTTGACCTACCAAGGATAAGTCAATATGCAAACAGCATGTATTCTACCACTCATAATTCCATTTTTGATGATTTATTTCTTTGATTCATGCAAAAGAAGGTCCTTGACTGAAACATTGACCATGCAATTAAGGATACAGAGGACATACATGTATGTTTGTGCCTTTCTCATAAAATAGACAATGAACTTTGGGTTTTGGTTCCGACACCACAGAGCAGAAAGCACTGGTGGGTATTAGGTTACATATTTAAGGTTTTCATAACACTTAAAGTAGTCAACAAAATTTGCACATAATTGTCAGTTTGCAACTCTCTATCACTGATTGATATAACAACAGTGATTCAACCTATATCCAGTTCATGGAAGCTTTTACATTTGCTGTTCTAGACTCCCGGTGTCTGGCAGGTCTTTGCTGGGAGTAATGCGTTTTACGTTTCCGGCATGTAATAGACGGAAACGTAAAAGACGACACTATAGGCCACATATCACTGTCCCTATACGGTATACATACAGAATGCTATCACTACGTTCGTTCAGACAGCGTGCCGTAGAGCATGGCTGCAGCTGTAGGGAGGGATGGTGAGAGCTACGATAAAGATGTGTTAAAGACTGTAAGACCCAAATATTCCAGAGCAGCTGGACTCAGTGTGCCTCTCTCTTCTCCATGTAAACAATGGGCCGGGCAGCGTTAAGCAAAAACACATGAGACTCGTTTCTGTTCAAGCTATCTCCATTGTTGTTCTTGCTGACAGCCCTTTCTAACAGCCCTTTCTGCACGAAATGCATTTTTGAACTCCGCAAAATGTGCAGTTTGATGATGCAGTGAAAGGGTGCTATTAGTGGTGTTTCACCCAGGAGGATTTCAGATTATAGAAGGACCGCATCGCTGGGCCTGATGGCCTGGGGCCGTCATTTGCTAGAGATTCTTATGTGAAACTTGTGCGCCTGTGACCACATCCAATCTAAATCTGTGAGAATTATCATCAGAAGATCAAAAGTCATTTCGATGTCAAAATCAGCGGTTTGCATTGATTTTCTTTGCATCATATTCTTTGAAGTTCCTGGCCTCATATCTTGGAGTTTGCATTGTGGTCATTCTAGTTTCACCTCATTTTCATCTACATCTGTGTCCTTTGTTGTCTGTAAAACCGTCTGTGGTGAACCTGTTTGTTAAAAGTGCTTTAGAAATACATTTGACTTCACTTGGCATTTTTGTAAATCAGACCTCCGCACCGATCTTCCACCGGTCTATAACAGAGTCTGAAACCAGAACACTCCCAAGTCCACCACTTCCTGTTTACAAGCAACAGACACATGGCCCAGTGCCACTCCTTCTCTCCTCCCCTCCCTCTTTTTCTCTCTCCTCCACCACCATAACAACTTCATCAAGTCTGGCTTCCAGGAAGGGGCCAAACTGCGCTGGCCAGACCCTCAATCACCCCAACATTTCTTTGAGGCTTTTTGCATTTTGTTGCTGAAGAGATTATGTGTCATTTGGGGCTATAAAGTTTCACGTGAATGAATGCTTCCTTGATTCTGGCTATGTAAGCCTGTGAATAAAGCTGTTGCTTCTCCAAGGCAGAATCAACAGTGCTACCAATGTTCGCCTTGCTAGAAGAGCTTTGTACCGACAGCTTGCTTTCAGCCTGGAAAGACTTTGTTCAGCTGAAATCTGGGTATAATAAACGAAACAAAATGCAGTCCATCTGTCCTGCTTCCCAATGTTTTTTGTTTAATCTATTATTTTATTTTATTCTGGGGATTTGAACATTCTCTAACCTCTAGGCTACTGCCACCCATCTCTCTCTGTTAAAAGTCCACAGATATGATTTTTCTCCCTGCTCTTAGACCCCTGTACTTTTTGTTACCTCTACTTGTAGCTAACAGAAAATCACTTTGCGGTTTTGAGCGGCAGCAGGTGACATGCAGGTGCATAGCATGAGGGAATGGCTATATTATGAGACTGAATGACTGTAATTACGTTCCTACACAATCGGCTATATAAGAATGAATGCCGGTCTGTATGGCTCCATTACTTTCTCTTCATAACTTGCCAATAGGTAATCAGTGTCAGTGACAGTTTTCCAGACGTTAAAGAAATTGCATACCTGGTAGACTGTAATTTACTATCCTATTCCTATAAAGCACAGCTAATCATGCGCCATCAAAAATGGAATTGCCATGCCAACTCAACCAGGGATTTAGTTAGGGATCTTTCTTGATTACTTTTTTTTTTTTTTTTTTTTTTTAAAGCAAGACCCTGCCTCACACTGACACAGTTACTCACATTCAGTCCTGGGAGCTCCTTGCTTTTGATACTTTGTAAAGCGTTCTGTAACTGTGTTTTGAAGAGGACTAAAGTTTACATTAAAACCACACTCACCACACCCACTGAGCAGTTCCACTGGAGTACATTGGGGTTAAGTGCCTTGCTCAAGGGCACCTTGGCTCTTAGTTGTTGAGTGAGGGGAGAGTGTTTCTCATTTACTTTTCCCACACTGATTTTTCCAGATCCAGGAATCAAACTGACGACTCCCTGGTCGGCTAGCGCTGCCCACATCACATCACCACCATCCTGTTTTTTGTCCTTATGCATATACATTACTTTGTAGAAACATAGGCGTGGCCCTTTTCGGATTGAAACACAGAGACAGAGTGTCTAAAGGGACATTGCTAACACTGATCACCTGAGGAGCTCTAAGCTAAAAGGTGCTTACAGACAGTGTGAATGGCATTTCTACTGCAGTATTTCCTCAATATGCAGCCTATTCAACCATGCCACACGCCTCTTCAACAGCTTACATTGGTCAGCAGTGAGCTTCGCTTCATTTCCAAAACTCTTGAGAAGGTGGTTGCCCGTCAACTTCAGTCCCACCTTGACTCAAACAACCTCCATGAACCCTTCCAATCTGGTTTCCGCCCCAAACACAGTACTGAAACAGCCCTGGTTAAAATCACCAACGACCTCCTCCATGCAGCTGACTCTGGACTGCTTACCATCCTTATCCTCCTTGACCTCAGTGCTGCCTTCGACACCATCTCCCACCCACTACTCCTGGAGCGCCTGGCTGACATTGGGTTTACTGGTGTTGCACTCTCCTGGTTCTCGTCATATCTCACTGACAGACAACAGTATGTCCGACTGAGGAACCACAGGTCAAGGTGTTCTGCTGTTCCACTGGGTGTCCCCCAGGGGTCAGTACTGGGTCCACTCCTATTCATCATCTACCTCCTTCCCCTGGGCACAATCTTCCATCACCATGATGTCCACTTTCATTGCTACGCTGATGATACACAGGTCTACATCTCCACTAAACCCACCACTGCCCTTCCTCCCACCTCCCTCACCACCTGCCTCCAGGACATCAGGAGCTGGATGAGCAGGAACTTTCTGAAGCTCAATGGCAGCAAAACTGAGGCCCTGCTCATTGGCTCCAAAACCACCCTTTCCAAAGCCCAAAACACCAAAGCCCTAAACATCATCACTGATGTCTTCCCTGTACCCCTCTCCAGCCAAGTCAAGAGCCTCGGTGTCATTCTGGATAGCACCCTTTCCTTTGCACCTCACATAAAAAACATCACCCGGACTGCTTTCTTCCACCTTCGCAACATTTCCAGACTCCGCCCATCCCTGTCTCAATCCAGCACTGAAGTCTTGGTCCACGCATTCGTCACATCCCGGATTGACTACTGTAATGCTGTTCTCTCTGGCCTTCCCACCAAACTGCTTAACAGGCTTCAAATCATTCAGAACTCGGCTGCCCGGATCATTACTCGCACCAAATCATCCGACCACATCACCCCGATTCTCATCCAACTACACTGGCTCCCTGTTCAATACCGGATTGACTATAAAAACCTTCTGCTCACCTTCAAAGCCCTTCACAACCTAGCCCCCACTTATCTTTCTGACCTCCTCCAGGATTACATCCCCTCCTGCTCCCTGCGCTCATCCTCAGCTGGTCTTCTGACCATCCCCACCTCACGCCTCAGCACCATGGGTGCTAGGGCTTTCAGCTGCACTGCTCCCAGGCTTTGGAACTCCCTGCCCCCACACATTCGACAGTCTGATACCATAACACCATTCAAATCCCACCTCAAAACTCACCTGTTCAAACTGGCCTACTCACTGTAATGCTCATCGTACTGTGCGTTTCCCTTTTATCCTTACAGTTTTACTGTTTTTATTCCCCCTCCTATACATGTCTGCCCACCCTATGTCACTTGTTTTGTCTATGCTGGTGTCTTTGCCATGTTTCGCTGTTTTTACCTGTTCGAGTATGTTTCTTTTTATGCATTGTAAGGTGACCTTGGGTGTCCTGAAAGGCGCCCTCAAATAAAACATATTATTATTATTATTATTATTAAGGACCACATGAATGTTTTCATCCTCTCCATAAAATCATAAGACACTTGCTTCCTTCTATTATCCAATCTGCAGAAAAAATGTCTGTTGTTCCTTCAGGGGAATGAGATGCCAAACTGCATTTAGAAGCTACTGTTAGGGTTAACCAGTAAACACAATTTTAAACTTTGGCCTACATCTAATTTTCACAGTTTACTGCATGATTACATTTAAAATGTCATGCCAAACTATCAATAGCAATACTTTCCAAACTGCCTCTTGACTTTCGTCAGCCTGGTCTTCTCCCTTGAAAGTATATGTACACGCTGCTGTACAAAACTGAGCAGAAATTCGTTTTTAAAAGCACTTTTTTAAAAATGTCTCTATGGGGAGCGACATGCCCCTGGACCCTCCTAGCATTTCTGGGGAAGTGCCATTTTATTTGTTTAAGTTTATTTCTAGGGCATTTCTGCGTTGTTAGACAGTTAACATCAAAAATAAACAAAAAAGATAGGCAAGAGGGGGGCAATAACATGCGACAAAGGTGCCAGACTGAATTCGACCCCAAGAGTTAAATGGTAGGCGCCTTAGCCAACTGAGCCACCAGAACAGTTCAGAAGTTGCCCTCGTAGAAAATATCCCCCCTGCCCCTTTCAGAGTCTGTGCACGCCACTGATATATACTGTATCTCTACTCTTTCCCTCTCAGACTGTGACCCAGCAGCTGTCCTCAGCCCTAACAGCCTACTCCATGTACCATACACCACCGCCGCAGCCAGCAGACCTCGTCGACTCTGTGCGTCACCTCAGCTCTGTTCGTCTGCCAGGGGAAATAAATAAATAGGGGTAAACCAATAATGGAAGTCAGATGATTATGTGACAATGATGTTGTTGGGGGGGAAGCGTTCCAGGCGCAACATGTGACGCACAGCAGGTCAGCTCTGCATTTGAAGAGCTTCCAAAATGCTATACATCCATTTTGAGAAAAAACAAAACAAAAACAAAACTTTGCATGAGATTCATTATTCAATATCTTTATAAAGTACAGTATCCAGTCTGTAAAAGCTTCACTGTTTTGTCAACCAAAAACTTCTCAATCATTTGGTCAAGTGGTGGATATCTCATTTTGAATGACATGAAACTCCTCAATTATGTAATGTTTTAAGATAAGTTAGCTCACACACTTATCCAGAGTGACTTACAATGAGTTCAGCACTAGGATAAGCATTAAACCTCAGATGAAAGTCACAGCGCCCAGGCAAGAGATGTGACAAATGTTCCTATGTCCCAGGAATGATAATGTATGACAGAGAGGGGCTAGGCAAAGATATAAGAGCCAGGATGAAAAGCACACATTACATTGTTCTGGTTAAATCAGGGGGTGTGTGTGACAGAGTGTGTGAGTGTGTTGTCACGACCAGGGCCTTTCCCTGCATCCCTCAGGACCTGAAAGAGCCTCTCCCAGATCCTATTAACCCCTTTGTTCCCTCTCCTCTGTCTCAGAGTGGGAGGAGATTGTCTCCCCGGGGATTCAGACCACACAGACGTACTTATTCACAAGCCTGTAGCCCTGCGCACGCGCTACACACACACACACACATACACACACACACACACACACACACACACAGATACATGCATGCACAAAATACGGGTGCAGTCATACAAACACACCCACACCCACACCCACACACACACACAGACAGACACACACATGGCTGCCTGCTTGCCATAACAGGCGTTAATCTCTGAACAATGGCTGTTTCTGTGATGATGTTTATGTAATTAACTTCATACAACTTTTACAACTTTTCCATCAATCCACATGTGAGTGATATTTCAATTTGACAGAGTGGGGTCAAACCCATACACAAAGACTGGCACAAAGAATCTTCTTGTAAGACAGAGAGGGTACGTTACAAATTCAACTGTACCTATCAAATGAAGGCAGTGACAGCCTGAGGGTTAGAGAAGCAGGCTTGTGACCGGTTGCCAGGTTGAATCCCTGTTAGAAAGATTTGCCTAGGTAAAGTCATTGAGTAACTTTCCCCCCCTTTCTTTTCTTACTGAAACTCTCAATTTCTCCAGTGCAGTGTCTCTGTGGGCAACAGCTATGAGTTCAATTGTAGAAAATGTCTCAACTATCTCAACATCAACAGTGAACGTCAGGTTCTGGTATCAGTCCCTCAGAATCAAAGAGCAAGGGCTTCTTTCTAGACATTTTCCACCGATGTTCAGCAACCATACAGGGAGGAATCTATCATAGAAGAAGAAGAGATACCAGTTTCTCCACTGACAGCAGCCTCAGTAGACCATAATGCAACGCAGCCACAAGACATGTTGTGTTTTGAGTAAGGGACGAGGGTGGAGTTTCTCATCTTGGTGACTGGAAAGACAGACAGCCATACAGTGTGTTACAGGTTTCTCCATTGCTAGCTCTAAACGACCAATAGTTGCTCTCCATGCAGTAGACTGACTGCCGTGCTGCATCAACTGGTTTGAATTAACAAGATCTAATGCTTTTAATTCATCCCGATTTTGTACAAATCGTTTTTTGCTAATGACACAAATACCTTTGTAATTGCGTTCTACATCCTACCATGATGAGGTCCTACTCAAATTCCAAATGGCATATTTTACAAGGAACAGTAAAGATAGAGGAATAGTAAAACCAAACATTTACACAGAGTAATTTGAGGGCTTTACCGCGAGAGGTTTTGCCCGCTGTCCCCATCTGCTCCTGCTTACCAGTACCTTTACAGTTTTAAAATCACCACTTCTCACCCGTTTCCAGACGGCCTCCTTGTCCTATATAATAAAGCCAGCCTTGTTAAAGACTTTAACATTTATTTGTTGCCTGCGGTCCAATTTGTTCGCTATTTGTTTATATTACATCTCACATATCTAAGTCGGGCCCTCAGTGCCCCTGTCAGGTCTCCAAAGCATGACCTGTAAGTCCGCGGGGACAAGTGCTGAGTCCTCCTTATAAAGCAAACTGTGGCTGACGGCTTTTATACGGGTCAATGACCATGAGAACATTGCAAGTCTGTCTAATTTGAGCATGTACTGTGTCAATCAAGGAAGTAAAAGGAACTTTTATGCAACACTTCAACAAAGCAATCTGATTAGTCAAAGACATGTTCCAACCATACATATAATTCCCATAAAGCACAGCTACCCGTGCTTTATAAAACAAAATGCTTGCCATGCTAACTCTTGTGGTAACCAGGGAATTTCTGCTAGCAAAGCTTTCTTACTGCTTCCTCTTGTTTTTGCAAAGCTTTTTCTTATATCTCTCAGTTTCTTTGGAATGGTCTCCCTGCTGCGATTAGAGAGGCATATTCTCTTTAAATCCAGGCTCAAAACTGAGTCTTTTTCACTATCATTTGGCCAACCTTAGCTTTGCATTTTCCAGAAGTGACTCAGTGTCTTTTTACTTCAAGTTGTGTTTGTGGCTGGGCAGTATCGGCGTCCTCTTCCTCCCTTCCCCCGTCAGTTGGTAGCTGTAGTCTATGGTGACCGAGACGGTGCGGTCGTCTCTTTGCCGGGTGTTGTTGTCATGATAACCTTCATGATGACAATGACAGCGGCTCTGGATGTTCACCCAAGGGTTCTTATCATGTTTATCTTTGTATTTTGTTTATGTACAATTTGTTCCCAATATTTAATCTCTGTTTGGTCACTTTTCAGCACCCATTGTACACCTGAGTGTCCTGGAGGCCCCTCCCTATGTTTCTTTTTTTTTTCCTAATGAGGTTTTCATGTTTTTTTTTTTCATGGTTTTCATGGGAGTTTTTCCTTGTTCTCATTGAGGCTCTAAAGTTGAGGGGTGTCGTTTTTCGTTTTTTATTTTCTGTGTTAAAATTTGTGTGTGAAGCCCTTTGAGACTGTAACTGTGATTAACGGCGAATGTACTTATTGACACTTTATATTGAGTTTATAAGGCCAGCACAAGACAACAGTTAGGGAAAATAGAAAATAGAAAGATGTGATTTCAGGATCAGAAACACTTTTATCGGCAAGTACAATAAATGTACAGGAATTGGTCTTGGTGGCAGTGGTACAGAGACGTATCCACCAACATAGTAACACAGTACATAACACATATGTTAACAGGGACAGCAGGACCATACAGTGCAGCAGAGGGAATAAGATATAGTGCTGCCCTAACCGGGGTAATGACAAAGGATGGCCTGTCATCATTAATTATCCGGTCTATCTGATTAGCTCTGCCTTCCTATGAAAGAGGAAGCACTCCTTTCATTTAATTAAAGCGTAGCGATTAACTTGGGAAGCCTGGTGCTGTGTGGACAGCGAGCAGGCCTTGGCTTCAGGCCAGCATGCTAAACCACTGCCATTCCTGAGAGAAAAATTGGCCCCGTGCCTCATTCGTCCCCTCCTCTCCGTTCCCTTTGGGACGCTGTCACCTCCAAACTCGGTCAAGACGTGAAATATTTCCCCTGAATGCAAATGGCATGATGAATAATCCTGTCTTTTCCATTGTGTGTGTTCTACCACTTCAATCCCCTCCTCTCCGCCACCTCCCTTAGTGCATGTAGGAATGTTTGTCCCAAGCCACACAGCTGTGCTAGGTATGGTGCAGAGCTGTGCAGCCTGATTCATGGCAAGAGCTTCACATTATCTTTTCAGAACTGTTTAATTCACAGTTCCACCAGGGAGATTTACACGTTTCCCCCATTCTGTTCCCCACTTCATTCTGGCAGGGTGTAAATTAAATGTCGTTTAGGGGAATAGAGTTCCAACTATGCATACTTTTTCACTGTTATGTATCTGACTTTTGCCTGCATGTGGTCCCATTTAGCTAAAGGGGTAGAGCGTGGCGCTAACACTGCTGGGGTTAGGTGCCTGATTCCTACTGTGACAACGCATGCTAGAATGCAATCATATGTGATATATGCTATGTTATGGATTTATAGATTTTCTGTAGGTCTATAGGGACAAGTGCTTGGCCCTCCACATAAAGCAGGGTTACATTATATAAATCAGAAAGAAAATTTTCACTCTCGCTAAAAGTATTTTTCTTGCGTCCCTAATCTACAGTATTTGTACAGTATGTCAAACCAGAGAGTCCTTTCCAGATCCCCTGACTCCTTGCTTATACCTCTTATTTATTTTTTCATCTTATCTTATTTATTTTTAAAAACCCACATCATGCCTGCATGTGCAGAAAAATTGTCAATGTTAGCACGTAAAAGTCACAGACCTTTTTTCCGTTGCGGCACCTGTGATGTTGCCGATCAGCAGTTCTTACCGCAGGATCTGTCTAGTGCCGAGTGTGTGAAGTAAGGAGGTTCTCCCTCTCCCACAGCTTGTAATCCCTCCCGTCCGAGGAGGTCACGGCCGTGTGGGGAGGCATTCCAGACATAGTCACCTTTTTTACCCCATTAAACCACACTGATCACTGCACATGCACAAAGCCTGGCTTGGCCCCAGTGCTACTGCAGGATCAACAGGATCCCCCCCTCTGGCGGATTGATTACCTGCATTTATACACAACCAGGGATACAGTCAAGGGAGGGATGCAGTGGTTTATTTATGAAAACACACATACCCACCTACCTCTTCAAGCTAGTATAAATCCCAATGATATAAATTCACACTTTATATTACAGTAAATAGCATTACCAATCATGCAGGGGTCATGCCGAAAATAGGAGCCCTTCTGGAAATGAAAGTTGAATTTATTCTAAATTGCAAAAGAGGGATATGAATTACAGTATGTGCTGCATCCCACACAGACTCTCATCAAGGAGTATGTGCACTTGTGCAACACGTAGGTTGTTCGCCTCAATAAATCACTGTCTTATCTGCGACTTGAAGTTCCTTGGTATCCTTCTTTCGAAATTACCGGCACCCTTCATTCTTAACACTGTCAGGTGCCAAAGAGCACCGATTTAGGGGAATATCCACAGAAGTGCCTCTTGAGAATTCATCTAAATAAATCAAAGTGGTAATCTTCCAGTTCCTTGTATTTTTAACTTTGTCTCCATCTTTGTTGCTCAGCGCTCATTGCTGTGGTGTTTCTGCACTGCTCTTCCCAGAGATCACCTGTCAATCAAACAGTGTGTCCAGTACTGTGACGTCTGATATATTAGTGATTGTTTGCCTTAGGTTTGTCACAGACTAGAGTTCAGCGTTTCCTACCTTTTTGTAGTGTCTTCCTGGTTTTAACACAATTCTCAGGCTTTGAGACTGATGGCTCTTGGTATATTTGTGTCCCCAGTCTCATCAGCCCAATGATTTTCCTCCTTATGTACCTTATCGCATCAACATCCGGCGCGGGCTGTGCCAAATCCATCACAGTTGACAGTTTCAGCACATGGCCGCAGTGCTGCGCAGGCCAGGCGACATGTGTTGAGGTCTGAGTCATGTCAAAGCCGCACTTCCTTGGGAGAGTCTGTGTTTTCAGCTGCTGACTGCTGGGAGCACCTGTGAGAGCAAGAGAAACTCTCCTTCTCAAAGGCTCCGAGATACTATAAATCATATAGGAGCATGTGTAGGTACTGTAGTTGTGGCAGGATTAGAAGGGGCAAGGTGAGGGCGTGACTCTGTTCACACTGGTTGAATGGTATATGAACACTTAAAACTAAACTTTTTGCCGGAAACCTGTTTTTGATTGCGGCAGTTTATTCTGAAAGACGAGATGGTTGTGTTGAGGTTAGGGAGAACAGCAGTGTCATTTCTCCACCACAAAGTCATAAATGTGCATTCCAGCACTTGTAATGTGCAGGTTTTTGGCTTGGATCGTATTATACACTGAATATACAAAATATGGTGAAAGCTATGATTTCTTACTGATATTCCCTATTAAATGAACTTCAATCATGAAGGGGAGATGAAGATGAAAGCAGAAGGCAGATTAGAGGAGGATTTTATGGTTTGACACGTGTGACATGGAATGAGAAAAAGAGGGTGTTAATGCTAAGAAAGTGGTCCGACTGTTATATACATGCATGTCTTTAACCACTAACAAGCATTATACAGAGAGAAGTGTTAATAAATTACAGTTGGAAACACAGGCCTGGTTCTCCAGTTGGAAGCCACAGGTTGAACAGCAGCAGGACGGTGGGAGGACGAAACCCCGTGAAGTGGACCAAAAAATAATTTCCACTAGCTGCACCACATCTCTGGAGCTTGTTATGAGCAGGAAAGAAACCCACTTTCTCTAGTTTGAATTTCATGAAACAATAAGAGGTGATGCCCCTGTGTTTTTACGAGTCCATACCTTGTCCCAGTGCAGCAAAGGCCCCGGGTCCATGTTAGTTTGAGACCTCTGGAATAAGGCACGTACTGTGCGCCACCTTGACCTCGAGTCCTGCTGAAACGTAACAATGGGGCCCAATAAAGAGACATTTAAAAGGAACAGTCTGTGAGTTGTTAAAGACAGAACTCTGCAGGACAGGGAGCAGCTGAATCCATTGCTGTCTATTATCATAAAATCAACAAATTGCCAAAAAAAAACACAAGCAGAAGCATTCGTCCAAAGGTCAGCCAAATGTCAATTTATTAACTTTTCCCCCGCAGCTTAACATAAACCAACTCCAAAATATTTGAGTTGTGCAACGCAACTCCTATTACAAAAGAGAAGGGTTTCCTTCCGCATGATCTGTTCTGACACTGACGAATCACCTCTGTGTTATTTAGCTGGAACAGTCAGGTGTTTACTACGATAACGGAGTCATGCAACGGCCGTATTCCAGCAACTCCCCGAGTTTCCAAGCGACACTGCTGCAATAAAAACAGAATTGCTGCAACAAATCCAAAAGGAAAAGGGGGAAAGTGGTGCCAGGCTGGCTTCACACAACTCCTTGCCTGTATTTCATCTACAAACAGTTTTAGATAGGGCTGTTGCCATAGCAGCGGCAGTGGAACACACTGTAAATATGAATAAATCAAGTAGATAAATGTAGAAACTGATGTACATGCAAATAGGTTACAGACAGCTATTTGTCTCCGCAGCACGCTTGTAGAAGTTAATTATCTCTGTGCGGCTCTGTGACATGAGGTCATGATACTTGTGCAAGTTTATCAGGCAATGGAGATTTTGTAGTTTGCCTTCAGTATGAATACAGACTGGAAAATGTGACCTTTTCAATGTGGATAGCATAATGAGCTGTAAGGACAAAAGGCATTACTGTTACAATACTGTTAGTCATGTCATTTTCTAACTTTGACCTGTTTCTTGATTGGTGTGTAAAGTTATAAATTTGCTTGTGATGTCAACTTTACTTCATTTCTGTTTGGCATGCTGAAACATCAGTAAGCTGAGTGTACAGGAGTATCCAGGAGTTCCATACTTTGGAAAAGGGAACACCTACTCTTACAAAATGATTGATAGCACAAAATTAAAACAAATGATGGTAGTTTTAAGTGATATTGAGCAAGGTAAGTCCTTGTTTTTGCAAAATGCTAACACTTTTAGTTTTTGGTATCTATTATGTTTACAAATACACTAATAATTCGATCTTAAACAAGAAATTGTCATCTTAAAACCTTAATCTGATTATCTTAATCAGAGTAAGGTCATAATCAAAATATAACACCTAGATTTCAATCTTTTAGTTCATTGGAGCATGTAAACGGCTTAGTGTTAGATGAGACCAGATGCTAAAGGAGAGGATGTGCTGCTAGGAAAGCTGCTTCTTACATTGGTTCCTTTAGACCTTTAAACTGATTATTAAATGAATCCATGTAAACCAGGTTATTAGATAAATTGTGTTACGTCCAACCATGTAAATGTAATTGAAATACTGCATTAAGCTGATTACTCCCAGTAATCAGAATATTGGTGTGCATGTAAACGTACTCACTGAATAATGACTTCCAGGTAATGATTTTTTCCCCGAAATGGACATATACTCTGCAGGGTTTTGGAATAAAACTCTTTATATCAAGACATTGATAGTCATATTATTAGACCACTAACAGTTGAAGTACAGTACAGACTTGATATAAAGAGATACAAAGATACAATCCTTAGGCGGTGTGTGTCTGAGTCCTGAGTGATGAACTTCAGGGGGGATTTTTTTATTATTTTAATATGTACTTCTGTTTTTTCTTTTGAAATGCATCAGATCAGGAATTTCAGATGGCCAATAGTAAATATAAGCTCTATATTCATAGTAGCTAAAGGCAGTGAGCAACACAACCATGTGCATTTTGTGCCACAACTTCTAAATCCCCTCTAACTCCTTTGGGAAGTTAGGGATAAATGTCTTTGTTTCAGTTTCATCCCTGAGAATGACAACAGGCTGGTAACGGTACAGTATGCGGCTCCAGCCCTCAATGAAAAACACATTTCTCCTGGCCTCCTTGTATGCAGATAGACAAACACCAAATAAAAACCACAACCAAAGTAAACCGGGAGAGGAGGCTCTGCTCCGTGGGAACAAGAGAAGCCATGGCTTGTGTGGTCGTAATAACGAACCAGAGACGGCCATTTCAACAGCTGCCTTATGCTGTGGTTCTTTAATAATGTTTCTTTATATATTTTATGAATTTATTTGATTCTAGAGGGAATGTAGCCAAAGGAGACTGTGGACCGGTTTAATTCAATGGGCTAGACCAAGTGTGTGTGTGTGTGTGAGAGTGTATTCCTAGCATGATTCATTTGCGGTGAATAAAACCAGCTGTTTCTATTGAACGGTGGCCAAGAACCCCATGCACCAGGGGGAATAGACGGTGTAAAAGACCACTGAGTGCAATGTTACCTAACATCGCCTGACCATCCACTGACCACTGGGCCATGTTCTCCACTGAGGTGACTATTGGTCAGATCTGCTCTCACACCAATGGAATAAGCCTTTACACTCTGAGGGGTTCAAGCTCTGTCCATCAAACTGTCCACAGCAACTCAAGTCATGCAGTGCAACTGAGAACCAAGTCATCCCTAATGAAACATCATTCCTATAATATTCCTATAGGGACTTCTGGTGTGTCTATGGTACTCAATAGTGAGTTTATAGTGAGCTTATATACTTAATACTATTTTTATCTGCTATGGTATCATTATAATATTCCTATAGGGATGCATAGTGCGTCTACTCAATAGTGAGTTTATAATGACCATATCCTACTTTATGTCAATTGTATCACCTATAGCGTCATTATAATATTCCTATAGTATTCCTATAGGGACTTACAGTTTTGCTGTGATTGTATAGTTCTTTATTGTCAGGTAAGGAAAAAATGTTAAGCAATTACATTTCTCTGTGATTGCAGTTTATCTGGGGCAGTCTTTAATGTGTGTGATTAATATTGCATATGAGCCTGAAGGTGACTGAGGTCTTAACAAGACAAGTTGACATGAAGAAGTCATCGCCCCTCAGTAGGCTGTGACAACCATTTGTATTTCACAATAAAAGTATTCTCGATCGCGAAAAAAAAATACAAGTGAAAGAAATGAGAAACATTCTTTTGAGCACTAATGAAGTTTGCAGGACTGCTTAGACACTTTCAATAATGGCCCTGTTTCTAGATGTTAATGTGTATATTGCAATTTATCATAATAATATGAAAACAATAATGATACTCATACTGTAGTGCTAGGTTAATGAGATAACAATATGGGCAAACCTATGGAAAATTACGGCTCAAGCAATCAGGCCATGATTACAAGACCGTGATTACAAAAACACACTAATAATGAAAGAGTAATTATTTCTTATAAAACTGACCCCCACATTTATTTTCTGACCTCTTTTTCACTCAAGGAAGTCCTCCTCCCTCCACCTTTAACCCAGTTTCCAAACCAAGCACTTGGAGATTGACAGACGAGTGAGTTAGGATAGGGTTAGGACATAGAGTTTAAGTCTGGGTTGAAGCTTACTTTATTTGCACAGTGATAACACAGCAACGCACTGGAACAACAGTACAGCAGAAGCAAACGTGATAAAAACATAAAGTACAGATAAGAAATATAGAAAGAAAAAAGAAAGATAGAAATATTTACTGGACACTATTATCAACAATGAGCAGGTAGGAGTCGAGAGTCTTGCTTAAGGACACATGACTGTTGTGGGGATTGAACTTGTGAACTTTTCATTACAGGACGGTCCCACTAACCACCAGGCCACCTTACCAAACAACATAACAAGAGAAATTAGATATACTACTTTGCTCCACAAGAGGATGATGTAGAGATTTTCTGTCATAAATTTTTTATAGAGAGCCTGTTGACAGATTCCTACCTGGGCGCTATCAAACTTCACTATCTGGAAAAATAGTTTTCTACAAATGGAGCCATATCTATTTAATAAAAGGAAGTAAAAGTTATTTCTGAAGGATATACTTTAGCTTTTACTGTTCGCAATTTAGCTGCGACTTTTCACACCAACTCTCATAATCCTGTTCTCTTATGCAAATTAAATTCACGTGACATCATATGATGCTACAACATTAGTTTGCATGGACTGCTGCAATATAGTGATAGGCTATGGCAATAAATCTTTGAATGGTCATATGACAACACATAGCCTATTCTGGCATTTAGATCTATGTTTTTAGATCCATTAGATACTTTTAGATCTATGTAATATGTAACCTTATAAGCTGTATGCTAACGTTAACTAGCTAAAAACAAGCTAAGGCTTGATTTTACTGGGTCTATTTTTGTCTATCTTCGTGCTTGGTCTTTATTATGGTGTGTAGCCTATTTTATTCTCATTCATATTTTTATTCTTTTTTTATTTTTTTTTTAATTTCAGATTTACATCTTTTTCATTCTTGTAAAGCACTTTGCAGCTCTGTAAGTGCTCTGTAAATAATGTTTTTATATTATGATTATTATGATTATTATGAGGTGTATACGTCATCTCCACGAATGCGCAGTGGGACTGTACAAACTCGGCTTGTTTAAAGTGTGTTCTTTAAAGGCAGGAATGTAAATCCAGTGGGGATTAGTGAGAAGACACTGGGCTGTAAACCCTCCAGTAGCTCTCCAAGGGGTCTGCTTCAGTGCGTAAAAGTTGGGAGTTGGGACGCGGCTCCGGACGCACCGCGCAGCATTTATTATCCCACAGGCTCCCATGTGCTTCACCTCTGTGGGAGATTTGACTATGAGTTCTGATCATTTTATACCAGAACACGTGCGGGTCGCTGACAGATGAAAACAGATCAGTTTTGCTGAAGTTTCGGCGTTTTCCTTGAACAGATCATCTGTCCCGGAGCGCAAAGGGGACATGGGTCAACTTTATGGTGCGACACTTTTACCATTTGGCGCTATCTGTGTTGTTTTCTTATGGGAGTCTGGTGCCAGCTCTATCAGAACGACGGTTGGAGTGGACACCTCTGGGTAAGTCTCAGAGATTAAACTAATGAGAAAATATATCTTGATTGTTTCTGAATGAGCAGCTTGGTGTGCTGATGAAGCCATGTCAACTTCATCCTCCACTTCATCCATAAAATGCGTTTAACCAGTGATGCAGGTTAGTGTTAAATAAAAAGGAGAGGAAACTATGACCTCCAGTCAGTGACCATCATCACAAAAATCAATTATACTTTAAAAAAGCATTAATTTATGATTTTTCCTCTTAAAAGACCCCATATTTTCATATAAGCTAACTTACATCAGTTGCTACTTACAATGATGATACTATGAATTTTGGTTGTAAAGACTTACATCAGACTAAAAAGGTAGTTAAACTCTATTTTACAAATAAAAAGTACTAGAAGTGAGTTTAGTCTAGTTTAGCCTCCACTGCATCCCTGCTTTAACAGACAGGTCCGTTCTTTACAGATACTGCCAAGTTTGTTTCAGCATCGAATCTCAATTCACTTATTTAATTGTAAGATAGACGCACACTGCCAAAGCTATATTCATGTTTAGACTATTTGTATTGTTTTTTGTGCTTTAAGGCATAAGGCTGTGAGCAGGCTGTTGGAGAGGAAACCCCCAGATGAACCACTGTGCGCCTAATCTAATGTGATTTTCGAGGAAATACAAATGGCAAAGGGAAACTCCAAATGGTTGGAATCGGTCGCGGTGCGGAGAGCCAAATGTTATTTGTGCTCAGACATAACATGACAGATGTTATTAAGGTGCTGTGAGAGAGCCGGTCAGGGGGTGAGCAGAGGATGCAAGGAGCACATGCACTCAATAATGTGAGCAGGGAAATAAACCACTGAGACACAACCCTACAGAGACTGCTGAGCAGTGAGACTCAGCTCAGAATCCCATGCCACTAATATGACTTTAAAACATTTCTCCATTGTTTGAATCTATTTGGATCGTTAACTTCTTTTCTGCTTAGTCTTTAAAATTGGCATGAAAGTGCCAGGAACCATAACACCTTCACATTTATTATGTTTTCATGGTTTACTTTAAATTCATCAGATTCTGTTATAAGGGGATGAAAATTTCCACTGCTGTGATTGATGGCCATTCTGGCTACATAAACATATATAGGAGCTGAGTTATTGTCTTAAGGAACCTGTATATGGTTGGGTTGGCACAAAGGTTAATCTTGACTGTGCATATAATATTGGACTGTTTCCCTGGCTGTGAAATTTACATCAGTAAAAGCAGACTAGTGGGGTTTGTGTATTTCTTTTTCGTTTGGTTTATGCCGACTGCACCCATTCTTGACAATCAAAAGACACATTTAAGATTACTTTCATGGCATTTCTTGCTATGTTAGATAATGTACAGGGAAGAAAGACAGATTTGAGACCATAACATCCCAAGCAGGCATTTAGTGGAGAGTAAACCCACTCATTTTACACACCTTTTTATTTACCCACCTCTTTAGGAAGACTTACATTTCTGAGGTAAATTCAAGCAAAGCCTTAAATTTCCATCACTACTTCCTTGTTCTGACAGCCATTCTACTGTAGTTTGTTTCTAACACATCAGTGGCACTTTGGGAATACACCTTCAGACCTTGTAGTCAGCTCCATCTGTCAATCAAACCTACCGCCAGCTACCTACTTAGTAGGGAGACCGCTCTTCAACTGGAGGACCTGGGTTCAAACCTCCATCTCCCCTGCTGAAGTGTCCTTGAGCAAGACACCGAATCTCTACCAGCTGCAGGCTGCTGCTCTGTAGCTGAGCCTGACCTCTGACCTCTCTGTTGAGGGGGGCAAGAGGAAAGAGTATTTTCCTACAGGATCAATAAAGTATCACAATGTCATTTATTATTAAACCTGCGACAAGCCATACAATCCGGTTATACAATACTTACAACTAGAGGAAAGGAGCAGTGGAAGCTAAAGCTGAAATTGGCTTGTGACTGGAAGGTCACTGGTTCAGATTTCTGGACCAGCTGGGAAAATATGGGCAGGTGAAGTGATGAGTAACACTCTCCCTTCCCTCAACAACTACTACTGTCAAGTTGCCCTTGAGCAAGGCATTTCACCCCCCAGTTGCTCCAGTGAAGCTGCTCAGTGGAAGGCTGTGGTTGTACTGGGCAGCTCCCAGTGTGACTGTTTGTTACTATTACGGCCCTGCTCCACTACAGCCATCGGGCGTCAGGCATTGCCATCAGCCATCAGCCATCGAAGAAATGACTTCTTTACCAGCACTGAAAGATGCTCCACTGCTTGCGTTGCGTTCGCATTGCGTTGCGTCCGATGGCTGCGTCCAAGCTACAAAATCGCCGAGGTTCAGTTCTCGATGGCTGACGCACGCGTTCTCCCTCATTGAAATAAAGTTGAATTGATTGTTTTCTGGTGAATCCATTCAAAAGTCAACGCGCTCTGTGGAGCAGGGAGAACGTCACGTTGGCGCAACACTGATGGCAACGCGACGCGACGCTGGTAGTGGAGCTAACGTGGCGTAGCACTGCTTCTTCCGTGGCTAAATACAACTTAAAACAAAACTCTTTAAATCATCTCTGTCCTTGTTTTTCTGCCTTGTCTCTCGTCCTTTTGCAGGACGGATTGTCCAGAGAACAAGATCCTGACAGTGGAGTATGCCTGTGTCCGAGCTGGGGGGAAGAACAGCACTTGTTTCAGGTAAGACACACGGCTGTCCCTCCACAACAGCGCCTCCTAAACCAGTATGGGTTTGGACCAAAGTGAATGACTGAGGTTTCTACTGGATCCCATGTGGTGCCACGCTGGTATTTTTTAATGGGTCGTAGAGTGAAACTAAATCTGAAAAGTTACATTATACATTTATGATGTTTAGCTGGCTCTCTTATCCAGAGCAGTGTCTTTCTCTGTCTTTCTGATGAGATGACTGAACTTGAAACCTTTTTAGGTAATGGAATGGTCTCTGTGTCCAAAACTCTATATTTCCCTTTTGGAAACTCAATATATCCATTTAGGGGAAAAAAAATAATTTCCTGAAGATCATCATTCAATATCTTGAAAACATTGAGGATCTAGACGATAAAAGTGTCATCATTTGTCAACCAACAACAATTATCCTTTAAGAAGTAACATAATTCTTTGTGCTTTGAATCTTTTTTAAGATTAGATATCACTCTTTTTCAAAAGGTGGATTTCTTATTTTGGACCCAAAGTACAACCAACTTCTCTTGACCTGCTTGGACCCTTTGATCACTAAACCGTCGTCAAACTTTGCCAAACATGGATTTAAGTTGCGATCATTCAAAAACATTATCTTGTTCAGTCATCTTGTAAGAGTAAATGTCACTTTTTTCAAATGGTGCATATCTCACTTTGGAACAAAACCTATTTTCCTTTGTACTGCAATTTCCATCTGCGCTGAAATGAATTCCTCCGGCCTGGCTCTGTGACAATAGAAGGGAACTTAAACTTGAACTTTCTCAGTTTGGGTTCTGGGCTAAAAACAGATTAAGAAGTCTTCCCCCGCAGGGAGCAGTAGGTCTGCACCATAACCTTAAAAGTAGAAGTGGTCTGACTCAAAAGAAAGGATGCGTTTAGTCATTTTTATTGCATTATATTCATTCACAGGAAGACAGGAACAGCAAACTCTGACCCTCCACTCTACTACATTGTACATTCTAGTCATTTAGCTGATGCACTTATCCAGAACCACTTACAGTGAGTCAAGTAAGCTTCAGTTTCTAGATCAGCAACATTACAAGCAGCCAATAATGAGTACAAGGGTCAGAGCCACAGCACTCTGAAAATTTTGTGTTAACCCTAGAATGATCATGTAAGAGAGAAGTATCCTACTAGGCAAAGGAAATCAAAGAAACAAGAACTAAGAAAAGAGGTAGAAAACAGGTCAGATCCTCTGGAATGGGAGAGGGGGATGTGGGCCAGGGTGGGAGAGGGAGATGTGGAGTATTTCTTGAAGAGATGAGTTTTCTTGCTAACTTTACTTTTGCTCTCGTCTCTTTCTCTGTGTGCATGTTACACTTAGTCTGTGTGAAGGAAAATGCTCTTTATCTTTGATGCCATCATATTGTATGAGCATAAGTTAAAAGAAGCAAATGAAAGATATATCTGTAGCATTCATACTCTGGGCAGTGGTAGACATGAAGAAGGAGAAAATCAATGTAAACCGCTCATTCTGACATCTTGATAACTTTCTTCTAAATCCCAACTTTGGCTTGGATTTGCTCGTTGGCGTAAGAAGAGCCTTTTATAAATGAGGCACCGGGTCTGGTTCGAGGCCAGAGGATCTGATCTGTTTACTGTCAAGGTTAGAGCAGCAACAGGCTGTGTCTCGTTTGATTCCTGGCTCTGCATGAGATGTGTGGAGCTGGAGGAGGAGGTGGAGGGGCTGAGGTCGTCTTTTCCTCGCCGTGTTTCTCAAGGTAGTTCAGTACTTCACAGACCTGGATCAAATAGTATTTGCAAATACTTTTAACGCTGCAAAATATGCCTGTCTGAACAAGTAATTTAGTGTCATATTCCGTTTTGAAATGCAATTTTTCCTAAACCAATTCTGCCAATGGGGTGAGTGAGATAATTCCGCTTGTTTCCAATGCAGTTTCACCAATTTGATGAAAGCGGCATTATCTTGGAACGAGGCAGAATGAGGCAGATCACTCCACTAGTACCAAGAAAAAACCCGTGATTTAAAAACAAATCTTGAAAACTGTTGATCAGCATTGCAAAAATGTGAAACTACCCCATTGATACATTTTTTCACTTGTTTGAACAAAAATAAGGTTTTGAGACTCAGTAGATTAAATGACTTGAGCTGGATTTTGAAATGTATTGCAGTGTATGGTTTGTTTTAGCCCTTCATAGGATGCCAGATGTGTGGTCTCGTACCACTTAGGACAATAGTGCGAGAGTTTAGAGAAGTATTGAAATAAATTCAATATACTTAGAACACTTTGACTGTCAACTTCTGTGACTGGTACTACTGACCTATAATAACTATTTGACCCAGGTCTGGTTCGGTGTATGAACTGCCTCAGGCTGCTAATGCTTGTTTCAGTGAGGGCCGTGTATGAGAATAGCTGCTCAGTCTAACAGTCCAGTCATCGCTCTGCCGAGTCCTGGCAGGCTGTACGTTTTCCCATCACTCCTGGTTCTTTTTCTCTTATTTCTTTACCTGGCACCTCTCTCCCATATTCAAATAATCTGGGGAAAAACTTTACAGAGTTTTGTTCCAAGATGATATATTTAACATTTGCAAAAAAGTGACACCTACCCATAGAAAGTGGTTGCTAGCAAAACAGTAAAGCAAATTATGGTACTTATGGTACTTAAATTATAGCAGCAGTTAACGTAAGTCGTTATTTGACACAGTGATAACACTTTTATGAACCGTATCCTCTACGTTTTAGAGATATTGAATGATGAATTTCTTTTTTTCCCCCAAATGAATACATAGCATTTAGTTAATGAACTCTTCATTTGTTGCAGCTGTTGTCAAGGTGCTGTGACTCTCACCCTTGCACTCTTTGCAATTTGTTGCCTATAATGTTCTCTTAATCTAACCTTCTTCTGCAGCTACACTCACTGTTAGTTGCCCTGGATAAGAGTGTTAGCTAAATGCCTAAAATGCAAACGTAATGTCTGTGTCTCAGAGGGCTTTGCGGTGTTGGGCAGAAATAAACCCATGCTGCTCTCTCCATCAAAACAAAGACCCAGCCAGCCGCAGGTCTCCTCCCCCTCGGCAGCGATTTTCACAGCAGTGAGGGTGAAGCAGCCCAATTTCTACATTTCTATTGTTCTGCCCACTCTCTTGTTCTTGCTCTGGCTTTGCTGGAGGTCAAGTTTGAACTGTGCCAAGCCAAACATATATGCTTTGTACCCAGATTCTTTCTGAGTGATGTGCGTGTGAGTGTGTGTGTTTATGCATGAGTCTGTTTCAGAGTTGTCTCTGGGTCTGGCAGATACAGCAGGTTTGTGATGATCAGAGTTAATGTACTGCTTCTCTCAGAGTTCTACCTCTTTAAGCACTCTCAGCTGTGGAGTCCGACTCCGAGAGGCTCGATGGGCTCGATAAACCAATAAACCGTGCTTTCTCTAGATTGGCATATTGTTCTGGTTTAAATACACTGAATGGCTCATTGCTCCGGTAGACGACACACATAAACAGCACGCTATGGTGTTTGAGTTTGGGCACAACACTAGAGCATATAGCAATTTTACAGCACTGCTCTCTAACTCAAATAATGCGGGGGCAGATGATGAATGTTATGGGGACATGATTAAATAGCATTCTGACAGACAAAGTTATATTGTTGAGCTTTTGTCTTCAATGTTACTGTAATTTGTATTGCTTCCATGCTGTATCTTATTACAATGACCCAATTTTCCCAACGGGATCATTACAGTTTTATATTTCATCTTATCCTAAAAGTTAGTTCAGCAGCGATCATCTACTGCATGTTTCATCTCTCGGAGGGATGGCAGGCTGTTATGGAGGATGCCTCCTAGTCAAAGAGTTGCATGTTCCATCCCAGCTGCTGACAGAGTCTGTTATTACTGATGTGCCCCTGAGCAAGGGCATCTAACCCTCATGTGTACAGTATGTGTACCAGCCTACCCCAACGATGGGTACTGGAAACCGGCTAACATTGGCAAAAAATACTGCGATACAACGTGTAGGGTACATGCTTAGGTTAGTTTATTTGCACAGTGAGAAAATACAGCGATAAAAACCACAGAAAGCAGAGAAATAAACTGCTAATTTGTGCTGGCAGGAATACAAAAAAAAAACAAGCCAAACACTTCAACAACACCCAATAAACACTTCGTCGGTTTCAATGTCTGTACACACCTCACTGTTCATCCAAACTGTTGCTGCCCAAACAGACACACACACACACACACACACTCTTCCCATCTTCCCATTTCTTGTTCTCTCTTTCTTGCTCTCTTTCTCTTCCACGCACACGTGCCTGTAACAATACTATCGTGCAGAGTGTGTGGTCAGATGACAGTGCTACGACGCAGGCTGTACGCAAGAGAGGAGAAAAACAGGGCGAGTGAAAACGAATGCTTACCGTAAGAGTTTCTTCACTTTGCCTCCAGGAATATCTGGAGGCTTAGTCATACAGGCTCTGCTCGTTCTGGCCCAATTTGCATCTCTGAAGTTCTTCTCTGCTGGGGTCTCTGATATGATTACTATGCTGGCGCCTTTCAGACATTTTTGCCTTTCAAATTCGCTATTCATCTCTCTTGTCGTCTGAGGACTGCCGCGGAGGTACTCTGAACTGACATGAACTCTCTGTCTCTCTCCACACACACACACACACACACACACACACACACACACTATTACACTAGACATGAGGACCATCCATTAGATGACAGGTACTCCCTAACAGCAAGCTTGTAAATACATTAATTCCCTAACTCCTAACCTTCACTGCTACATATTGACTCTAACCCTAAAGTGGCCCCTTGAACAAGTGAGGATCTGCCAAATGTGCTCACTTTGGAGGAGCTTACTCACCTTTTAATTGTTGTCTGGACATTTGTCTCTCATGAGGACAGAAATACAGGAACATACACACTCTTGCTTCTTAGATGCTTCATGTATTACCCAACACTCTACATATAAACCCAGTTTATGACTTTTTTGACAAACACATAACGCACGTTTTAATAATGTGAGTTTCAGTTTTAGTCAACCTCAAATTTCAACCGCAACCACTTCCTGTCTTGACTCATTATACGAGCCATGCAGGGTTTGCTGTAGCCAATCATACGCCTCTGTGAACATGTGTGGCAAGCGAGTGCATGTTGGTCAGGAGGCAGAAAGGCCCCCTTTACACCTGGCATGTACATGTGTCTCACATCCAGATTGTGTCCATCTGGATTACACATTGACATTTGATTTATAGGTTTTGTCACACATGTCACTTCTTCCCGTAATATTTACATCCTTTAAAACTGACAATTAATACAAGGTCTTGCTTGTTCCCTATCCTTTCCTGAAAACCATTTTTTTGTAAAGAACGTTTTGCCTGTGCTTCCTTGTTGGATCTGCGTGTGAAAGTTAATTTCCGTTAACATGTGCATTGGAAACTCATTGCATTTACGCTTTGTTATTAATTTGGCCAAATGCATGTCTGACCACGTCTGGAGGTGATATTGATGATTAGATCTGCAATGCATCTTGGGTGCATTTACACCTGGATTTTATGCGATTTGCGCTATCCAAATAGGATCCGATCATCCACGTCAGAAACAACATGGGCATCTGAATCTTGTTAACCCTTTATGCATACTCTCTGTTTTGTCAGTGGGTAGGAGAGCTAGACGCATAAAGCCCTGACTCTGAAAAGACCACATGCGCCTCAGGACTGGACTTTGTTGGTTTCAGTCAATGAACTGCAGAATTGGACATTGTTGGTTTGAGTTAGTGAGTTGAAGTCTTTGCTGGTTTGAGTTAGTGGGCTGCAGCATTGGACTTTGTTTGGTGGTATTTGCATGCAATCGCTGTTCCTTCCCAAAATAGGCGATTAAAGATTGTTTGTTGATTCCTATCCACCGATTTTTCCCTCTGTTCAAGTGAGACGCACTGTATTAGCTTATTATACGAGCCATGCCAGCCACTCTGTGACCAATCATACTCTGTCGATGAGACACAGGCCTGTCACGAAATGTCTGGAGAGTGAATAACAGTTGGTAATGAGGGGCACCATGTTGGAGGAGTGACAACAAAAGGTGTGTGTATATGTGTGTGACTCTTCCTCCCTGATCCTTTTACCTGTTTTATAGCATGATCTGAACACCCTGCCTATAGAAGTTCAGAATTTTTGTAACTTGTATTCTATTCTCTATTCCTTCACCCCCCCCCCCCCCCCCCCCCCCCCCCCCCCCCCCCGGGCCCCTCCCCTGTGTGTCAACCAGCAGCGTTTAAAGTGTTCATTACTGGGAGTGACTCAGCTCCAGGCCTGGACTCCATCTCCATCTCGACTCTACGGCTTCTTTCTTTTCAGTCGGACTCGGCCTCTCTGTTGGGCTCTGAAGAGACAGAAGCCAGGCCTGCGTCTAGTAGCCCGAGCGTTCACGTCGGGGTTGAGGTCAGGTCAAGTTTAATATACGGTCGAATTCATACATTCAACGTGTTGTTTTGAAGCGCACATGATTACAGAACTGTGGCAGTCGTTAGAGCTTTGTGCTAACCAGCTAGCGTTAGCGAGGTTAGCGGTGAGAAACGGATCTTGTCTTTTGAGACTTTTTCACAGTCACAGATGTTTTACTATTGTTTTAAGATTATTTCCAGTTTAGAGAGTTTAAATTTAGTTTTCAATCTCTATCATGATCATATTTGATCATGATAGAGACAAAGGAATACTTGTGACTTACCCAGCCCTGGCCAAAGGTTTTCCCCAACTCTCCTGCCTCTTATTTCTCTTAGGCTTAATCACACATGAACACTCTAGGGATGCAGGAATATTTGCTCCATCTGTTGTCTTTGTACCCTTACTGTTGGGCAATTTTGGGAATAACCAGCCCTCCTGAAAAATGAATAAGCTGTGTCTTTCTTCAGCAGTCACAATTAACATTTTTTTTGGCCGCACAGCCTTCATCAGCATCACACAAGTATCACAGAAACATTGTAGGGGTTATTCATAAAACTGGCAGGGTTAGTAGGCCCATGAAGTAATGGGCTGACACCATCATGGTAGAGTGTTTTCTTAGTCATGATGAACATAAATTACCGGGTAAGTTTGACTGTTTGTGTTTTTGCAGGACCACCACCACCTTTTGATCATGTGCATGTGCCATAAGCAGCTCATAAAAGCAAAAATACCACCTGCTTTCGTCAGATGGTGTATTTTTAAAAGTCGGTCTGTCGGTGCGAAAATTTTCAAAAACCCCACTGCACATATAGAGCTGCGGGATACAGAGATACAATACCTCGAAGTTTCTCAGGCAGCCACACTGGTGCTTTATCTCACTTGAAAGAACAGCGGAGCTTTATGTGGGGGTGCTGGGTTGTAATCCCGGGGTTTGGCAAATGATTTAAACAGAGTTTGCCTCTTGAACCCAGCTGAACCCCATACTGAATGTTTACATTATGGCCAATTCAAGCATTTTCCCAGTAAGATCTAAGAAAAAAGTTACGCCCTACACCAAAATGAATCTTTATAGTTTGATAACAGTGATTGATGTTGTACACGGTCAAGAAGAGGCCTAAATAACAGATCAACATCCTTATTAGTGACTGTAGGCTGACTTTAGGCGGCCCCAATCAGGTAACCTGCACCAGTCTGGTCATAGTTTATCACCAGTTACATGTTTGCTGAGTTGAGCACCACCGGCCTCTTTTTGTGTCTCTGCTCAAACGATACCTAACTCCACCTCCTGGGACAGTGGTTGTCCTGGGACGGGGTAGGATGAGGCCACATGGGAGCATCTCAGGTGTCATGGTCCCTCTGAGAGAGGAGGATGTGTAGAGTTTCAGCAGTTAAACCTCTGAAATAACACTGAGCTGGGAGATGCAGAGTCTGGGGCTTGCAGGGTGAATGACACCCCGACTTCAAAACTCTCATAGACGGACTGACTGACTGTCTGACTAACTTACTTGCTGACTGACTAGCTGACTGCCCTGCTGTATAAAGTGTTAGCGTATGTGATGTGTGTGTGTGGTATGGGAACAGGCAGGGGAGTCCCTCGCCAGCGCTGAAGAGGATGTTTTATGTAGTGATTAAGTAAGAGCATATGGAATGTGTGTGTGTGTGTGTGTGTGTGTAGCACTATCCCAGAGGACTTAAGCTCCCTCTCATCCCCTTTCCTTTATTTGTTTCCTTATGGATTTACTGCATTAGCCTTGGCTCTCACCTCACCTCTGGACCCTCCACGGTATACACTCACACACACACACACACACACACACACACACACACACACACACACACACACACACTGTTATACACACACACATTCTTATTGTAACCCCACTGTTAGTGCCACACTCTATGCACTGACCAACACAATGTAAAAAAGGTTGAGACAGATAAGTAGATAAGCAGACAGGTAGATATCAGTCATATATTAGTCCCTTCGTTGTCAGCAGTGCAATATGGAGTGGCTGCAGGAGAATAAATTATATATTTTGAGGCCACAATTTACCACATTGAGGGAACGAGATGGTTCAGTATTGAGTGAACACGAGACAGACCTCGTTCCCCCATTTTGATTAAGTTGAGCGCACAAGATACATATCGTTCCCTTGTTTTGGTTAATTCCTGCTCTCACTTTCATTATTTTGTGTGTACAGCCTCATATTTGGGGGAACAAATGAATTAATGCTGCGTGTTTGGAAGAAAGCTTGGTACTCTGTACTTGGTACTATGTTGAGTTTGCGAAGTTTAGCTTCCATTCAGCTTTCATCAATTCACTTATATGTTGGAGTGACTTTTTGTATACAATTTGCTATCCCATAAACCAGCGCTCAGAGTTATCGTTTTGTCACTTCCAGCTATTTTGATGCTCCGTTAACAATGCAGAGTTTGGAAAAACCCAAAGTATCCGTCATCCGTTGGCCAGAGGAGCCGACAGCCACTGGGGTGCTAATCTGTAACTGTCCATCAAAACCACTGGAATGAATGACTTCTGGTCTCTGTCAAACCAGCGGAGCATGAAGTTGTGATTGCAGCATGTGTGCCTGCAATTTAATAAAATGTGCGTATTTGCTTTTTTAAAACTTGTGCTCAATTTAGCTTTTTCAGCAAGTTTCAAACTGATATCACCCACTTGCCATGGTTAGTTGAATTCACTTGATTGCCTTGATTAATTAAACTAGCCTGATATTTTGTTGAATAAAGTTATATTTAGTTGATTTAGGCTTTTGATGAGGTAGAATGGATAGAGATTCATTAATCCCAGCAGGCCCTGATCAGTTATCATTTTCTGCTAACAACACTGTGATGCACGACGTTATTGTTAGCGAGAAACTATTGGCAAGGACACTGAGAGCTAATGGGCTCCATCAATATATCAATATGCAGACTGGATTGATTTGGATAGAATTTCTAAGGGATTTCTATCGGGTTAGCATCAATTTAATATGTGTGCACGTTTTTCATCTATTTTTTTTTTTATTCAACACAAACATGTTTTGTTCTAAATATTGTGTGCACACAATAGCATGTCTGTATGATTGTTGAACATTGGTGCAAAATAGTGAGTCTAGAAAGAAGCCCTTGCTCCAAAACTTGGCGTCTACTGTCTCTAATGTTTTAGATAACTGAACATTTTTCTCCTATTAAACTCCATTGTAGCTGCACTGGAAATCATCACCTTGTCTACATTTAATCCACGGGAACAAGACAAATACACCACCAAACTACAAAATGGGCCCATAATTGCAACGTACATCGTTAATAACTGTTTTTTTAACAGTGTTAAAGCTACAATCCACGATTGATGAAATTGCAACACAATTAGGGTAGATGGAGCGCTCTTCCGTATTGCTGCATTGTGATTTAGGATGATAAGACGGCTGAATTTTTATATAAAAATCTTGCCTGGTGCAGCTTACACAAAATACATTTTCCCTTACCGGACGGCCAGTCCTGTGCCACAGAATATAAGAAACAGTGTAGTAAAGATGAAGAGAAAATAATACAAAAAAAATATAAAGAAGATCAATAAAAAAGTTGCACAGCAGGGAGATAGAGAGGAAGGTGGGAGATGGAGGACACGAAAGGAAAGGAAAGGGAAGGAAAGGAAAGGAAATGTGGGAGAAACTTTGGAAGTGGAGTTTTTTTAGTTTTTTTTTGATCCAAATGAAATAAAGCTGCGTCCTGGCAGGCCGAGCGTTCCCCTCAGTGGGGGATCTGCCTGGAAAACCACGTAAAGCTCTATAAAAAGAGCAGGAAGGGGAAATCAGAGCAGGGAGGAAAGCTGCTGATAGTTTTTTTCTCTGCTGTAATTGGCTTCCCACCTAGATGAGTGGATGTGGTGGGACGCCGCGTCGGTGATTGAGAGGTTCAGCAGCAGATCAGCAGCTCCGCTCAGCCGATATCGACGTGACATTCACTGTCCTCGCTCTCACTTTCCCTCTCTCTCTCTCTCTCCTCTCATTCTTTTCTTTCTCCATCCATTTCTCCCTCTCTCTCTCATGTACTCTTTCTCGCTTTCTCTTTTGATCTATCTCGCTCTCACTCCTCTCCCTCCTTTCTGCCCGTCTCATCTCCATCCATTCCTACATATCTCTCTCTCTCTTTCTCTCTTTTTCTCATATATTTTCCTCATTGAATCAGAAACATCAGTCATTTTATTTCCCCAAGTATATTTGCATGCACCAGGAATTTGTACTGGTGAATTGATGCCAGATAAGATGAAATACAGAACATGACACATACACACACACACACACACTTTCCCCATCTGTAATAGTGCTGTTAAGTCCACCTGGCTGCCGTGTGTATGGTCTGACGTACACACACACACACACACACACACGCACACACACACACACAGGATGTTCTCCTCTCCCACAGCAACCGAACTCACTGTGGGAGATCAGACAGACAGCCAAGTTCAGATAGACAGGACAGAGGGCGAAGATAAAAGATATATATGGTATATAGAATGTTATATTGTTATACATTACACTGATTTGTTCTTTCTATATCCAGCCTGAGAGAATCATTTCTTTTTACCACCTTGGATGCATTATTGGAATCTTTCTGTTGGACTTTTTTCTGTTTATAAAAAACAAGCACAGATCCTGTACAGACCCACGGCGTGTGTTCAATTCTATGCACTCAAGCACTGCGACACAGTTAGATTACCTAATTCCACTAATTTAAATTACTTAAATACCACAAGATAATAACTTTACGCACCGTTAAAGTTTGTAGGGCAGCAGAAGATGTGTTACTGTTTACAAATCTGTTACTAACACAGGCGAGTTTGGAGCAACTTGTGGAATGTTAAGTTTCACTTTTGTTTTCACACCAGGAGACTCTGTGGATTGAGTTCAATGCTGCTGGTCTGCTGTCTGTGCATCTCCAAATGACAAACATGATGGGCCCTATTTAAACGATCCATGGCGTATGGCGCATGGCGCAAGTGCATTTAGGGCGTGTCCAAATCCAAATTGCTAGTTAAACGACACACAATGTGGGCGCAAAGTAAGGCGCAAGGCGCAAAGGGGCTGTACTAAGTCCCTTAATTAATCATAGGTGTGTTTTGGGCATAACATGAACTCAACCAATCAGAGTGTCATCTCCCATTCCCTTTAAGAGCCAGGCGCGCTTGCACCTTGGCGCATTGCTATTTAAATGGCAGATTCGGCAAGTTGGAGAAACGAACGGTTTTCTGCTGAGGAAACGGATCTGCTCGTGTGCGATGGCGATGTGTGTGTGCGTCGGGTAGGCCTATGTTGTGCGTTGGGTGAAGGTAAGATGCCTTTGCAGTTTATTTTCATGACTTTTTGTTGGGCTGTGCTTTTTACATGGCTATTTGCTGTGTTGTTTTTCTTGGTTGTAGGTTGCGTATTTAGCAATTGGCAATGTGTGATGATGGTTAACGGGATATGTACGTTGCGCATTTGGCATTGCATGATGGCAAATTGGCAACAAAATACATGTCAGGAACGAAGTAAAGTGCAAATTTTCATAGTAGATGATCCTATTTTTCTATTTTGCATGGTAACGTGTGTGTGTGTGTGTTTGAGAGAGAGAGAGAGAGAGAGAGAGAGAGAGAGACGCATCTTACTATCTGAATAATGCGCCCTTTAAATAGCAGGAAAATACAGCGCCAGACTTTAGACCAGGTTTTTGTTGGTCAATGGTGCAATCGCTTTCTGCTGCCTCAAGATAGCAATGCGCCAACAATGCGCCTGACCACACAGACGCCCTCTAGAGGCCATCTAACAAAGCGCATCATCTCACTAAGCGACAGATAACTGACTGCCTGACCTGAATTTGCCTTGTGATGCCCTCGGCTGCGTTGTGGGGGAAAAAAACTCCACACACACAGAAATACTGAATACACAGCAACCCGGATCCTTCATTAACCTGGTAATACATTTTATTTATTTTAATGAAATTTATTGTTATGTAGTAGTTATTAGTTGTTGTCCCCCATGATGAAATAGGAGGGGGGGTTTGGGTCGGTCTCCATCTGTCCTGGGCCAGTAGTCTATATCATACAACAAAAATATAGTTCTTAATAGTTTAATTTGACTTAATTTGATCGGAGTGGGAGGGCTATGAATCCACTCTCAATCCCCTCATTTGTTGCTCATTTGTTTTTCACGTGTGATATCTCCAGCACTGCTTATCAGATTTTGACCAAATTTGGGGAAATTATGTATCTCACCACTTCAAAATTACACTGATTGGCCCAAGGAGGGGTGCTACAACTACGGGTGACTGATTACGGATAGGCCCAGAGTGGGTCTGCATTATACATGGGGAGACATGTTTACTGTTGCCTTGTTATTATTTTCATTCAATTGTATTTAGATGCTTTGGCTATACTAGTCATCTAACATGCATGCCAGTAAAGTAGATTGAATTGAATTGAAAAGAGAGGGAGAGAGAGAGAGAGAGAGAGAGAGAGAGAGAGAAAGGGAGAGAGAGAGAGAGAGAGAGAGGAAGAGAGAGGAAGAGAGAGAGACAGAGGGAGACAGAGAGAGAGACAGAGAATGTATCACATCAGTGAAGTCCTATTCATCTGTATCTGGTTGGAAAGACAGAAGGCTGCTTCCTATAGCAGGTGATGAGAAACAGGCTTGTGTGTGTATGTGTGCGTGTGTGTGTGTGTGTGTGTGTGTGATCTATGCATATATGCAGGTGCATACTCGCAAGCGTGTGCATGCTTATGGCTAAGTGTGTGTGTGTGTGTGTGCAGGTATGTCCACATGTGTTCCTTCAGATACTGTGTGTTGTGTGTTGGTGTGTGGCTACCAGACTGCAGGGTTGAACGCTCGGCCTGCTGGGATCTGCAGTCAGAGGTCCCACTTACAAGCTATAAAACAAGCCACTATATCGCTACTGTCGTGGAAAAGCCACGCAACTGCAATTTTGGTGTTTTAGTTTTTCTTACTCAAACTGAAAGTTTACATGGTGATCTATGTGTTGAGTGAGTTTCATAACCCCGTTGAAAGCTGTTAAAAACCCTGCTGTATAATCACAAAGATACATGAGAATCAGTGTGAAAATATAAGCGATCTCTTCTTCCTTCCTGAAAAACATGCTGTTAGTTTATGTGGTTATTATCAGACAATGGCAATATGATTCATACATCACACGTGTCACCAGTAAGCCCTGGTGGCCTGTCATCCAGTGAAGGGTTGAATACAGAAAATTGATCAATAATAAACAGAGAAATTAGGTGCTAAAACCAGTCATGTCAGACAGCAGGAAACCCCCGACTGAAGAATGGACTGAGTGATTTGATTTAGGTCTGAAACAGCAGGCTTAGCAGAGGTAACGAGGACCAGATGCCTCTGTCTGGGTGTGTGTGTGTGTGTGCGCACAGGCACATGTGTGCACTATCAAATGATGGCTGTAGATGTATGGTTGTATTGAGTGTGTCCCCTACATTTCACCATGTATGTGTGTATGTGAGCGTGCGTAGGTTTGTATGTCCATGTGTGTATATATGTATATGAGTTTGCATGTGCACGTGTGTGTGTGTGTGTGTGTGTGTGTGTGTGTAGTGCGTGTGCAGGAACACACACGAACACAATCATTTCTCACACTATCATGTTTGTAAATGTATGTGTGTGTGTGTGTGCGTGCGTGTGTGTGTATGTGCATACGAGTGCATGTGTATTCTATCATACTTTGTCTGTCGATGTCTGGTGGTATCGAGTGTGACTACACTTGATATGCATATGTGTGTATATCGATATATGTGTGTATGTGTGTGTGTGTTCTGTTGATTGATGCCCCACTAACGGCAGTCGTCTGCAATCACCCAGAGTGCATTTCAGCAAGGCTCTGACAGCCCTGTCTTCAGCCGAGCCCTCATCATCAACACAGTGGACAAAGTAATATCTCGCCTTTTCAACCAGCTTGTAAGCTCAGACCGTGAAAAGGCTCGGAGAAACCTCCGCTCTTGCCAAGTGGAAAGCAAATAGCCGACTCGCACATCAGGGCAGCACATTGGGGCTAAAACGCGATCCTCCACAGATTGTTTGCATTGCATCCAGAAGTCCGCTGGGACGTCCTGTTCAAACTATCACTCTTTTTTTCCCCCCTTCGGCATTTTCGCTCAGTGTACTTTGGACGGCGATCAACGCGCCCTAAGCTGTGGGAAAAGTAACCTGTTCATTTTTCTCACACTTGGAGTTGACACAAGACTCTCTTGGCGATGCTGCTCCGCTCCGAGTTGTGCCGCAGCGCTGCTTCATTACACTTAGAAGCGCTCACCGCTGTCCTCTGTCTTCATTTTCTCCGAGAAAGCTTTTTACGAGGCCTTTGAGTTACGCTTCCTGTGTTTAATGGAGGTATAATTGTTTTCGTAGGGCCGTAGAGTAGAGTTGGACCTCCCCAAAAGCTCCAGTAATCATCTTCCATCTTTTTCTGATTAGCGCACACCTGAACGGCCCTCTGGACAAACACAATGCCTGTGTTTTTTTTTATCTCTCTCTGGTGTTTCATGTACAATCTGCTCTGGATTAGCTCTTTTCTGCCCATTTATGGCTGCGCTGTCACTGTCAATACCTCCACAAAACAAATCACACACCAATTGAATACAGGCACGGGGTGGCATTGTTGTCAGCGGTATTGTTTGAAGTACATAAGCCCAGCAGGGCGCATATGCCCGAGAATAAAGGAAGTGTGGAGTGTTACAGTTGAGGAGTTACAACCGCAAGCGGTCCTAAATCTCTCAGCACCTTGGGGATTTTCCGGCATCAAGGCTGTTACAAGGCCACTTGGGAGATTTGGAGGACCGTCCTGGTCTTATCAGTCCATTACCCTGAGCTGCCTTGAGCCTCGGTTACAGCCTGCAGTGGGATTCTTAGTAAAAGGTCCTCCCTAAAACGGCTTTTATTGCATCCTTTCCTGCCTGGCATGAAAACGCTCACAGACACATCATTATGAGGGATCTGTCGTTAGCCTGACCTCACTGCTTAGCTGCTCTCATTCACCATTATCTGGCTCTTACACTCATCCCACTTTGGCCCCTGTTTATCCCCCTCTCCTTTCCTCTGAATCTGACCCTCCATCACTCTCTTTCTCTTTCTGTTACTCTCTCCCTCTTAATTCAGCTCATTCAATTCAGCATCCAAGTACAAATAATCATTACTTTAGGCAGAGTATTCCCTCTCTCTCTCGTTTCCTTTCTCCATCTGCCCGTCTGACCCGTGATTGTCTTCTCTTTCTCTCTTTATGTGCAATTTCCTGTTGTTGATAAAGGAATTATGCAATGAAACAGGATGAAAACACATTTGTCAAGTAAATAGTGATGTGAGATCTTTCCACGGGCATCCCAGATATTCCCACAATGTAGGTAGGAGGCAACAACAACTGGTATCAGTGGACTGATAAGTAGACCAAAGTCGTCCTTGGTCTGAAACATTACAGCCATTACAGACGCTGAAATGTTGTCTGTAAAGTATCTGTCCGACCTCCTAGAAGACTTGGACGTGCTCCCATGGCCATTAGTTGGTATATTAGCATATCGCCAAGTGCATTTCTTTGTTTTGGTCCTCAGACAGCATGAAATATGGCCTATGTTAGCTGACATGAAAGAACAATAACAACTTGCCCAATGCTAAACAGTTACTTGAAAGACTTTATTTTTCTGGTGCGTATGTTTTCTGGCAGAGCTCTGTTCTGCGTTCAGGGAGCCCATTTATTCACCTCAACCCAGCTGATGGAAACCGGCCTAATTTGCATTTTATATTTTTACAACATTTCAGAAGTTGCATGGAAACATAGCTTGTCCATCTGTCTCTCCCTCTCTCTTTCCCCACACGTTCTCCGATCTGCACATCCCAGTAGACTTGGCTGGAGCAGATCACATGTGTGTCTGTCACAGAGAGCGGCTCAGAGGGTCAGAGATGCCACATTCCTGCAGTGACACTGAGCCTGGATGGGGTCAGAGGGGCCAGAGACCGCTGGGAGAGCCGCAGACAGCAAGACATGTTCATCCCAACCAGTCTTCAGTGTTGAAATTCGGTCTTTAAACTCTTGCTTTTCTTGACACAAGTGCAACAGCAAAACTGTCGTTCCCCACAAATGATGCAAACCCCTCTCATGGCAAAGCACTAAGAAATATGAATAATTTATCTCAGCCAGAGTTTTTATTCATATTAAATAAGATTTTGAGATATTTTAAACTCATCACTGGCCCAAGAAGGAGGGCTAAGAGGTTGTGATGATAAGATTGTTGATAAGATCCCCATGGGGGAATACATCTCAGAACAAAACAGAGGAAAAAGACATGAAAAGAATAGAAAGTGGGAGACGGAGTAAGAGGAAAATGTTGCAACATTAAGTGGCTCTCAGCCAGCTTCTTTGAGTAATGTAGATTAAACGTTGAGTGTCTGAAAGTGAAACCATGAGGACTCATTAGCTGTCAGGACAGAGGCAGTAGGGGGTTGATGGATGGAGGAGAGAGGGAGGGCATTTACATTAGACACTCTTATCACGACTTTAGAGTGACCACAACAGTAGAAACAGCTCCAGTTGCTAAATCCCCAACAAGCAACCAACAGTAAGGAGTATGAGGTCAGTGCCCCTGTACCCAGGCAACGGCCATATCAAAATATTCCTGTGACCCTAGAACCATTATGCTGTAGAAGGCAAGAACAGTTAAAGGGTGAATGATGGGAGAATGGGAAGAGAAATGGTGGAAAGATGAGGGGGAAGAGAGCGGAGGGAGGAGAGGAGGAGCGCAGGCCGGTGTGTTGGGGGAACTGGTGGAAGTGGCTCAGACCTCCTGGGCTCCCAGTCAAAGCTCCCTCTGTTAGGCCGAGCTCTGATGTTTCCCCTGAGGCCGGGGCCCTGGAAGTGGGCTGGCAGAGTAAATAAACACAGAGAGGAGGCGCTCACGCTCGCCACACTAACACCTTCACATATGTATACTCACACAAGCTTAAAATGTACACACACACACACATTTCTACACTAACACCTGGAGCTGTACATACGGCTTTACGCAACACCTTCACACCTTTGTATGGAAGCTGGCGGGTCGAGGCTCAAGTTCAACACCTTTAGTTTTAGTTTTTAGTTTTATTCATTTGTGCAAACAAAACAGGGGGATGTGAGACGATTTTTGCGAGATTTATGGATTCTGAAAAATAATTTATTACCATTTCGTTCACAGACTTTTTTTCTGTGAAAAAAAAAAATTTGGCTGCAAGTCTTCAACCAAGTAATATTAAGTGAAAAATCATTTCATTTCATTCAAAAATCATTTAGTGCTTTTCTGTTTACTTACACCACAAACAAGGAATCGCAAGTAGCGATTGCTTCATTTCAGGGGTTTGTGAGCCAAGTGGGTGGAGAAGTGAATTAGTAATTAGATAATATAAAATAGGCTAAATCTATTTGCACAGGGGATTAAAAAAACATAAGTGACTTATGGACATAACACATAAACTCATAAAAAATCACAATCACAAATTATAGCAATAACAGCAAATGAGTAACAACTTGAGAAGACAAAACCACATCAACTCCATTCTGAAATGAGCTTACCGTCCAATGACTCCCAAAAGAATCCGTGAAAAAATGGACATGGCAGCCCGCCAGAAAACTCACAAAAAACAAGCCAAGACTTGGCCTCAGTTATACCACATTTTTATTGATGGCCACATCATACTAATATGTTTCGGCATAATCCTTCATCAGACCATCATACCCAAGATACCCAGCCAACTTTCTGAAATGCTTGTGATTGCGAGGGGTGCTGTGCAAATAAATCAATTATACTTGATGAATACAGATCACATGTATCAGCAACAACGTCACGGAGAAGCATGCGTGGCTTACAGATGGGTAAGCATGACATTTGATACATAAAGAAATGGCATGTAAATAGTGAACATGCAGCTTGGACAGCGTTCAATTCCATTTCTATACAAATAGAAATGGAATTTCTATTTGTTTGTTGTTACAATATAACCAGAAAAAGGTTGTAACATACAAATATTCGTTAAAAAAAAGTCTCGCGCACACACACACACACACGGTCGGTCTCCTGTCCCGGGGTGTCAAGAGGCCATTAACCTCCACTGAGCTCCTCTTCCTGTGTTCCTCCCTCCACAGTCCCAGGAGGAACAACCTTCAGCTGACAACAACCTTCATCTCTTTCTGTTTGCCATCCTCCTCCTCCTGCTCCTCCCGTCTTCGTCCTCCTCCCTCGTTTCCTACTCGTTGCGTTTCCTCCCCCGTCGTCATAACATCCCCCCCCGGAGGTCACCCCCTGTCTGTGCAGAGTCTGAGGCCGCACACAGGAGATGTGACTCACTTCCAAGAGACTAATACTGTTGCCTGTCATCGTAATCTCCCTCAAATCTAGAAACTCGACCTACAGACTGGGGGGAACAACATTCTGCAATGTGAATGGGACTCATAATGCAGAGTGACTTTAGGACCGTCTATGGAAAGCATCATCCTATACTGTGCCCTGCTCTCAGGACCCCTGCGCTGTCCGGGATGGGGGTTGCCGGTGGGGTGGGGGGTAGGCTAGAGGGATTTCTGGGGGTGCTATAATGAATATCCTGTCTTTGTAGCGCATTCCTGCCTGCGAACGCACAAATAAATCACGGCAACGCTGGATGGGAAACCATAACAGCGAGCGTTCCCCCCCCTGGAAGGAGAACCCCTCGCTAAAGTACATAATCTTCAGTGTAAAGTGATCCAGGCCCAGCGCTGCCTCTGGATCCTGTCTTGGTGTTTCTTCCAGTGGTGCCGTGCTGATCTTGGCAGCGGCAGCGGCAGCGGAGTGGGGTCGTATGCGGGCCTTCCTGCACCCCTCGCTGGGCAGGTGGCTGCTGGGTCAGCCACCACCGACGCTAGGGGCTGATGGGAGAAGGCTGGTGCCCAAAGCCCACAGTAGAGGATGAACAGGGCTGAAGTGCTGGTGTCATCAGGATGCTCAAGATGGGACGCAGACTCAGTTTGGAGTGGATCTGACATGCTGGAGGTGGCACCAGGGATGACCAATCAGATTTCAGGGGTGGACATGGCCTCCATAGGCTTGACTCAATTTTATCTCACTCAGTTTTTCCCACCAAAAATCTGTGGGAATCTTTTTGCTGCTTGTTGCCAATGATTTTTTTGGATTACACCATCATTTTGGCAGAATGGGGGGGCAGGGTGGCCTATTGGTTAGTGAGGTTGCCCCGCATCCAGAGGGACAGAAGTCGATTCCCTGTGTGACCGTATCTGCTACTTAACCCCAGGCTGTGCTAGCTAGACCCTGCACTCCAACCAGAGGGTGAAAAGAGGATTTCCCCCTGGTGGGATCAGTTAAGAATATGACAAACACTTCAAAAAGTGCTTTTGATCCTTTCAGGTTAACTCTGGCTGCACTGAGTTCTGTTTGGCCCTGCTGCGTGAAAGCGGCTGTTAAGGGCTTTGAGCAATCCTGGCTGATGAGCTGTGGATGGTTTTCCAGGCCTCAGGAAGTCTCGTGAGGACAGAGTAATATTCCTCCGAATCAAATAAAGATGGAAAAGATGGACACCTCATCAGGTTTCATGGACAGAGGGCAACATGAGGCCAACAATATGTCAGTCTGAGGCAAGAGAGAGAGAGAGAGAGAGAGAGATTATGTCAACAACCAGTGAACCTACAGAGTATGCACTAGGAAACAAGAAGCAAATAGAATGGCACGGATAGAAATCGGCATGTTTCAAATCACAGTCTCTTCGCAGTGTGAGAGTGAAGTAAAGTGCACAGAGAGGACATGAAAAAGGAGAGGAGAGGGAGCTTGCCAGCATCATGGATCGCTCTCACTAATAAACCCTGACTGACATTAAAAGGCTGTGCCCAATTACTGGATGGTATCCCAGGCCTCACACAGACACACGCACACACACACACACACGCACACACACACACACACACACACACACACACGTACACACATTCTCACAGACATGTACACACCCTAGGTTATGGGTTTTTGAAGGCTGATACCAATATATTTTGGATCAAAGCTGCTGATAGCCGATATTTTGTGCTGATATTCCATGTCTTTAATGTGACTATTTTTATGCCAAAACATTTTCAAAAAATTACAAGTTCCAAAAACTCCATTATAACCCCCAGAATTTTACGCTTGTCAGAGTGGAAATTTAGACTGTAGGACACTAAAACTTTCCATTCATTAATATTAACATTAATATTAATAATTATAATAATAGTAATACAAACATATTGATGTGTGAAATCCAATCAAGATGTTGCATATATTGGTGTAAGTCTAACACACACACACACACACAAATTAAATGCAGGCAGGAACATGCTTGCATTACCATCAGACAAACTTCTAAGTATGATAGTGTACACACATGCTCACTCACTCACCCACACACACACACACACACACACACAGTCAGTGACCTTGTGGTTAAACGTTTCCACTCAAAGCAGAGACAGAATCCACTGAGTGTAATGGACTGTGTTTAGAGGACATGTTGACCGGGCCTGTTCTGATTCCCCGTTTCCTCTCTGTCCAACACACAAAAACACACGGGTCACGTCTCCCTCTCCCCGCATCTGCTTAGCCAGACACTGAACACCCTTGTCTCCCCTGTCTCGTCCATCAGAAACACCCATGGGAGGGTGCTGCATTAGTGACTGACAGGCTGCCTATTGATGTTTGCAGAAGCATGCTTTCCCAAAATCTGTCTCTCTATTATCGAGAGATGAGCTTCAACTTGTCTGTGGATCTTGGATCTTATTCTTACTCTGCTATTCTCCACTGTATTGGTTCTTGCTGGTTACTTTTTTTTTGCCATCTTGCTGTTGGTTAAAGCCCCTTGGTTTATTAACTCACTTATTGATTGCATCTCTTCATTTCATCAGACTCAGAATCACTTTAATCACCAAGTGCAATGAATTTGTCTTGGGCTGCCAGGAATTAACAACAGGTCCCTTCAAAAAACCTAATCAAACTGAAAATGACTAAAAGGTAATGAGGTCCTATTGTTATTTTGCAATTAACACTTTTGGAGTGTATAGAAGCACATGTAAGCACATCATTGCTTGACAATTAGCTGTTACTGCCCAGCTTAACAGGGCAGCTTTCTGAATTCAACAGAATTTCCATATTCTGTCGAATTCTGTCCTCCTGAGAGATAAAATTATTACCCTTTAGGCAATCCCAAATGTTAGGATAGTTAAGACAAATGCACAGTTTTTGTGTAGCCCTATGTCAAGGTCAGAGAAATTACCTAATGTCAATTTCTGGGTCATCTGCTTAAAAATATTTACAGTCTCTAGGAGGTTGTCACATCCAAATCAGAGTGACTTTAATTGCAGTACAATACATTTGTGTATACAGTTTCACATCACACAGACACACATGACAAGGACAACAGGACCTCACATACTGTATAGACAGACAGTGCAAGACATGCTATGGAGAGTAACTCTACATATATATTCAGCTGTCTGTCTATCCTCAGCACAGACTTGCATCTGCACTGCATTATCCCACCTTGGATGACTGATTGAGTGAGTGAGTGATTGACTGACTGACTGACTGATTGATTGATTGATTGATTGATTAATTGGTTGGTTGGTTGATTGATTATAGTCCTTAAAGGAATAGTTCACCCCAAAACGAAAATTCAGTCATTATCTACTCACTTCCATGTCAGTCGAAAACCCTACAGTAGCCAGAACCAGAGCATTGTCAGTGAGGAAAAAATACAGGAGATAATGAGGTAAATACTGGACTTTTGGACTCACAGGGCAATAGTTTGGCTACAAAAAATGGACTGTGCTGCACAAGCTGTTTGGGCAAATGTATGCTTTTTTTTCTACTTGGAATTTAAAGTGATTCTGATTTTGTCTCTAATCATCTTTGGAGATATTAAGTCAAATAAATGAAGGTTAGAATACTAAATTGGCTTACAATGCAGAAACTCCCAGTTGTGTCTGGGGTTGCAGGAGCGTTGCTCCGGCAGACTGTGGCGCTAGCCCGAAGCCCCCGAAGCCCCCGCAGCAGCGCGGTGGGAAGCCGACTCTGATTGATCTAACGGTGGCGTTTGATTGGCCCTAACACCCCGCAGGACCCCAGTAGTCCCCCTGCCATCTCCACCTCGGCCCCATCCCCGGCCCTATCCATCCCTCTCAACACCCCCAGCCACAGGCAGCAGATTAAAGCTGCTCTCATCTGGATTTCATCAGGCTTGGGCTGGCCTCGCCATTTTATAGGTTATTTTTCATTCAGGAGAAGGAGGGGGGCAGAGAGGGGGATCTCAGAGTGATTTAGGGTTACATTGCATGGAGGTTGGAGGAGAATAAAAGCAACTTGTCGTCTTCAGGGGGCCGTGAACGAAGCGGCATGCTAAATTCCCTCCGACAACAGCGTGGAGTTTTCAGGACAGGAGCTGTGCGTTGCTGCCCCTTTTTCTTCCTCGTTCATGCTTGGTATATGTGTGTTTGTGTGTGTGTGCGTGCGTGTGTGTGTGTGTGTGTGTGTGTGTGTGTGTGTGTGTGTGTGTGTGTGTGATATTTGTTGCGTGGCTCTGTGGCTGCTCCAGTTTCTGAGCCATTTCCTCTCTGTTTTTCCAACTGTAATGTCTGTAACATGTGGTTGTGTTGTGTGATGGTAGAAAGAGTTTTATTCCCAAGCACTATAAATCCATTTGGGGAAAAACTGTTGCCTAATATTCATTGCACAATGTTGTATTTCAAAGATACCAGACACTGCATCCACCAAATTGTTACCAGCCCCACAAGTGAAAATGTTCAAGTAGTCGAAAAATGAAGTTAATGTAATAGATTCTCAAGCCGCTGGGATGACAACCTGCTGAGATGTTTTTCAAGAAGCTGTCGAGTATTTACATAGTGACTGTGACCCAGAAAAGGAACATGCATAAAACAATTTAACGAATAAAAAATGATTTGGTTGAACTCTCCCTGTTCCCGTGTGTCTGTCTGCGTCACATACAGCAGAAATGGTGTATAAGTGTAAGGTGAAACATGTGGGAAATCATTTCATCACCTGTGTTGAAGCCAGTTTGAATCACACAGGATGACGGCATGTCACATCTCTGTTTTATTGAATTGGGCCCACAACACCTCCAGAAGGCTCAACAGTAAATTCTGGCATCCCAGAACCACCACCCTCCACACCCGATCGCACCTATTCCTATCTACACTGCACCTTCCCTGCCCTGATATTGCACCCATCCTTCAGTTTACACCTAATCCGCAATATCACACCCAATCATTTCCAACCCCCACCATCGACCTCAATAAGAATAAGCTAAAGGGACGGCTCACCCTGCTGATATGATATAAAAACTGGCAGAAATAAAAGCAACTGATGCTACGGTCTGTCCTGTTTTTGTTTTTTTTCAGGAGGAAATGCTGTGAAGGCTTCAGGTTTGTGATGGGCCAGTGCATACCTGAAGGTAGGTAAACCATACATACTATCCTCTAAGCTTGGCTTAACTGATACACCTACTTTTATTGAACATCACCTCCAATATCATTTCCCTCATAACAGCAGTTTATAGATTGGACCAGGCTGCCTAAGATAGAGTTTGGCACTCTACAATATTCAATTTGGACCACCAAAGAAGTCCAGACAGTGCTGATATTTTTAGTCTACTTTGGTCAAGTGTAATCATGTTTGAGGAATGATGTCAGCTAACTTGCAAACTGCAATGCATAGTAGAAAACATCAAGATGGCATAAGACCAAGGAAAAAACTGTTACAGGTCTAAATACTCCACGTTTTTGGCACAGACCAGCAGCCATATTTTGTTCTGGAGCTTGGTCATGCATATAACCCTAACCTGATGAGGAGCAATAATGAACAGAAATAACAAACAGAAGTTTAGTGACTCCCAAGTGACAGTACCTGGACTGTTTCCCTCCATAGACTCACAGTGAATCACATCAGCCACTAGAGGACGCCCTTTCCCCTTGAGCATAATGTCCTGTTAAAGTGCTATGTGTTTCAATAGGGATGGATCACCAGTTACATGAGTCAACATGCTGTCTATGGTTGTAGCTGAAAAGTCATACTGCCTAAATAATAGGCATTTTGGATGTACTAGCTTTTTGAAGTTTAAAGCCAGTGGAGCTTATGGTTCTCCACTGGCTTTAAACTTTGAAAAGTGAATCATGAATCAAATGTGGACCACACCGTTGTGTGCTATATTTTGATGTTCCATTATGACTTAAGATTGACATGTTGATAGTTGTTTAACTGGATAATGCTAGTTGGCAGTTGCTAGCAGTGGTGCTGACAGTAGTCTAAAGGTTAGAGAAGTAGGCTTCAAATCCCCAGACCAGCTTGGAAAATCTGGATGAGAATGTGAGTGAGTGACATTGTCCCTCCCTCATCAACTACCTTTGAGAAGCACTTGAGCAAGGCACTTAAAGCCCAGTCAGTCCAGTGGAGCTGCTCAGTGGCTAACAGCAGAAGACTGTGGTTGTACTGGGCAGCTCCCAGATGTGGATGTGGATAACTGTATGAATGTGGTGCTGAAAAAGAGTTTTGATTTGTGCTCAGGAAATCCCATTCCTGGATAATGAAAGGAGGAGTATCCTAGGATGTGGCAATTCCTAAGATTTCTGGTGATTTTGGTACTTGGCGGTGTGAAGTAATAACAGTAAAAAAATCTGAATTATGTTAGTATGCCGTTTCCCTAGAGATTGTATCTACGGAGACACTAGGCTTGTCTGGAATCGACCAATCAGCTCTAACTACTTAAAGAAATAGGTAGTAGTGTTAGTTTTCAGACAAAGTGATGATAGTGTATTTAACATACTCCATCCATGTACTCAGTGTCTGCTCTCTCTCTGTAGGCGTGGATGTGTGTGCCGGGTCTCCCTGTGAGCAGCAGTGTACCGACAACTTTGGACGGGTTGTCTGCACATGTTACCCCGGCTATCGCTTTGACCGGGAGAGACACCGCAGCCACAAGTCTCCTTACTGCCTGGGTCGGTCCACTAACTGCTCATTTCCTCGCAGTTCAACGCTGTTGCCTATCATGTCGAGTTTATGCTTTACTTAATGTGTGTCTATGTGTGCAATGCATGAGATGTGCGGGTGTTCAGCACATCTGCTTTTTGTCTCATTTTTATGTGTTTTATCATTTATATGAGTAAGTAAAGTGCAATTTATGAGTGCTTTGGTGAATTGTAATGTGTTCTACAGTATATTTATGCTGTTCAAACATTGCTACTTGTAGCATTTTTATACATCAATATATCATTGTCAAGTTAATTGTGATACATTGGTATAATTTCCGTAAACAAATAAGACCATGGTTGAGACAATTGGTAGCCTCTATCTCATGCCATTGTTATTGTTAGTGCTAGTGTTTCTCAAAATTAAGACCACATTGCCCATAAACTCTGTTTTTGTGTTACAAAGAGGATTTTCAATCAAAGGTTTTCTCTTCTCTGGAAGTGATTTTTCCATCGGCCTTTCATTCGTTCCACCATCTGCCATTGCCAGAAACTCTTAAAGCTTTATTGCTGTTTGTGCTGGAAGACCAGCGTCCTCTTCCTGTTTTGTGCCATAAAGCAATTTTCCTTTTTCCCATGAAGTAACCCAGCAGATTTCCACTGAAATCCAACCTGGTGGCCCACAGTGTAAAATGCAGTAGAGGCCGATAGTGGCTGCCAGTGTTCTCAGTAATAGTCTTGTTTGGTTATGGTAATTATACATAATGCCTCACAATTAATGTGGCAATTACTTATTGATGTCAAAATGTTACACAAAGCACACAGCGTCTCTCATTTTCTCTCTTTCTCTCATTGCATGAATGGCGCTTTCTTTATAGTGATCTCCAAACTTTCATTGATTGTTTTCTCTTTGGTAATCAGTATCTCTCTCTCACACACACACACTCACATACACACAGACATCGATGAGTGTGAGCCGTCGAGCAGCAGTGTGTGTGACCATGAGTGTGTGAACACAGTGGGCAGCTTCCTGTGTCGCTGTCGCAGTGGCTACATGCTGGCGCCAGACCAGCGCTCCTGCATCCCCAGACACAACTGTGAGTTTCTGCATTATAGGTCACTATAAGGCCGATTGAGTTTTATAGTTTGGATAAATGACTGACTATCAGAAGACTTGACAAGACTATCAGAAATCAGAATCAGTGTCCAGTAGTGCGGTGGTCCAGGGCACCATGAGGGAGTTATACTGAAGAGAATGAGATGCATGAAATAAATTATGAGCTTTGGAGAGCTTTGGGTAGCTCAAATGTTACAGCTTGGTACTGACACTGTTAGAGTTAGGGGGGTGATTCCCACTGGGGCCACCCATCTTAAAAATGTAAGCACTCATGGTGCTGTAAGATGCTTTGGACCAAAAGCGTCCACCAAACAGCATGTTATTCTACCAAATAGCACATGGGACACATGAGGAACTGCAGCCGACTGCCTGCTAGAATATTTTCTGATGTATGTTTTGTCTCGCAGTGAGTTCGTCGGGGAAGTCGGACACGCTGATGAGCGCTGGTTCCTGCTCCTTCACCTGTCAGGATTTTGTTAACATGAGAAACAGTCTGCTGCAGCTTAAACTACGGCTGGGCAGCACACAGTCACCTAACCAGGTACAGTGTCTACTGTTGAGAGGGTAAACACACGTGAGCACCATTAGGTTTAGACCATCACAGTTTTTGAAAGTACTTGAAAGTCAATTTAATGTGCTTTTGTGTGATTTACAACTTACTTGACTATCTTAATCCTGGTGTGATAGATGCCGCCCATCTGGTACTTGCAGCAGTTTATAACAAACGCTAATGATTATTTGCAAATAATAATTAATCAAAGTCTGCACATTACAAACAAGACATTGCAAAGAAGACAATTCTTCTTGAACATCATATAGGAGAACCATGTTAGTGTATTGTAAAACAAAACTCTAGTGTGTCTCAGTGAGTTAGTTACCAGACCGTTCCATGTAAACAGTTACTTTTGGGGATGGAGCCAGTTACTTTATGCCTATTAGGATTTTACAGTCTGCTGACAGCAGAAGCTGCCAAAGGTCAGCAGGGTCAACATCATGGCGGACTAACAGAAATACAAAATAGATGTTTAGATTTGGTTGGCCGGTCATCTAAAACAGTGGTTTGGATGGGAATCAAAGAGTGGGGGGGCGATGATCCCTGCTACCTTGCTTTTCCCTGTTTTATTCCACTTAGCTCTGCCTCTGTGTGGTTTGTAGGTGCCTGGCCTGGCCAACAGCAGCAATAAGCCATCTCAGGGGAGAGCGGGGAAAAGTCCTGATAGCACCTCTCTTCTCGGCCCACCCGGCCCTCCAGGAGCCCCTGGGGTCCCAGGTAACGTGGGGGGTGGAGATACTTGTAAGGTTACAGACAAAAGTCAAATCCACCACTGGCTGCAGATATTTGCGCAGGGAAAGTTAATGATTGATGCTTTCTCCTTCCTCAACGACAACCGCATATTGATCTTGCAAAGAACATACATTTATTCATAGATTTGTTGTTTTCTGCTTGTGATCAAGGGCTATATAGACAAACTGGAATAGACTAGACTAGGATAGCACTCCTTCATGTATATTTATTTTTTGCATGCATATGGACGTTTCGGGCCAGACGCCTTTCTTCAGTGTCCAAAGGTAGTCTCTAAAAATCTTCAGGCTCAGGCAGCTTTTTCCAAAAACCCGGTCACCTTTAATCTTAAGCCTAGACATTGGACCGACAATCAGTTCCAAAACCAAAGCTTAAAACTAAAGGTGACCGGGTTTTTGCCTGAGGAGCTTAGGATCACAGAATCATTATTGCTCTCTGCTTTCTATTATGGCATTGCAGTATGATACTTTGCTGCCGATTACTATCCAATTTTGCACCATTTCTTTACCTCTTTATCCCCCTGTCCTCCCCAGGACACCCAGGAGAGCCGGGCGAGAGCGGGGACCCAGGGGAGAGGGGCCCGCCTGGCCCTCAGGGCCCACGGGGAGACATGGGACCCATGGGCCCAGAGCCCGATCTAAGGCACATCAAAAGAGGCCGCAGGGGGGCGGTGGTAAGAATAACCTTGGTTCCATAGTGTAGTGTTCAATTCCCAGGGAAACCATCTCTTTATGGCCTGGTGGCTTTCTTGACAGGAAGTTGACCAATGAATCAGTCTCCCAAAAACATGGTGTATTCCATTAAGCAGGACACGGATGCTCTGACTGCAAGTAGCAGGTAGCCTGGTGCTCAGAGGAACTACAGTATAACCACATCAGCCAGTGTTTATCAAGGCTCTGAACCCTTACCTCCTCGGCTAAATGCCTAAAATGTTAATTTCCTAAGTCTCCCACCAAAGGTTGCTCAATCGACTTCAGCCCTCAGGTCTCATGTTGAACAGAGTGCCATGCAAAATTTTCTAATTCTTGTCTTTGTGTCTTATCATTCATGCAGGGACCTCCAGGGGCACCAGGAAGAGATGGATTAAAGGTTATTACTATTACATGTCTTTTCCCTGTGTGTGTTGTAAATGCTTGTGTGTGTGTGTGTGTGTGTGCGTGTGTGTGTGGGTGTGTGTGCGCAGTGTTGGGAAGCTATTTTGAAAGTACAGTTTTGCAAGCTGCCAGTTATTACATATCAGAAGAAGCTGAACTTCAGCAAAGCCACCCTCAAGAGAAATATACAGTAGTTCTGTTAACTAAAGTTACTTAGAAAAAGTATTTCAAACTGCTTTGTAAAACCATATCTACATCTACATCTTGACTTAGGACAAGTTGATGTTAATAGGTTCAAAATTATTAAGATGCTTTGCTATGAGTGTCACCAACCTCCAAAGTAGTAATTCTTCATTAATGCTGGAATAATTGGGTGCAATGCCATTTTTGCCTAGATAGGAGTTAATAGCTATGAGCATATTTTGTTTTTATCTTTGTTTGTTATTGAGATATTTAGGCCCATTTCGTACTTTACTCAGTGTATTGTTTAACAGTTTGGGGCGTAGGTTACAAAACTACTCCCCACGTTACACTGTGTGTGTGTGTGTGTGTGTGTGTGTGTGTGTGTGTGTGTGTGTGTGTGTGTGTTGCATGCATGTAGCCCCTGTAAACTGCTATCCTGCAAAGTTTTAAAAGCTATGAACTACAATTTACCATTCACAGCATTACCTTATCACTTCATATTGACAATAGACACTTTGTAGGCTACAACTGAGCTACACCGTCGCCATCTAGTGTCCATGTTGCTATTAGACATCTGTCATTGAGTGAATGAACCTCAACCTGTTACAGTTTAAAGTCCTACGTGGGAATATATCCCACCCATCTGGTGCCTAAGCTGGCTAAAATAAACCCTAAAAAATTATTTGCAAATACTTTGACCCAGGTCCGGTTGTCTATGCCTGATGCTAAACTCTCTATGTAGTTTTGGCTCTTGGGAAGCTATGTGTCTGTTGAAATTGAGTTTATCTGGGTTGTTTCTCATCTACAGGGTGACAGAGGAGCTCCAGGTCCCAGAGGTCCACCTGTAAGTCTATGTATCCATTAAATATATATATTTACATTTTTAAAGAAATAAATGTGTCCAATGAAAATACACCTTCCTAATATTGAGGTACACCCCCTTTTGCACAATCTATGTGTCAGTTGTCACACGGCTTAAAGTCTTCTTTAATCTCTCTCCTCCCCTTCATCTGCATTTTCCCTTCATTAAATGAAGTAAATGGCTAACAATATACATTTGCACATATGCTCTGTAACTCTGATAATGTGAATAGCCAACAATGCACATTGCATTTACACCCTGGCATTGGAATGTAAATTTGTCATCTGTAAATCTGTCAATAGTCAATGTGGTTACAATTTGTTCGAGCCAATTTCAGCTCTGTATTTGCATACAGAGCTGCATCTTTAACCTTCACTATGTTTTAATTATTTAATTTTTATTTAAATCATCTTCTTTGCTGCTGCAGTGATCCAGTCTCCCCTCCTGGATCAATAGTGTTCATCTTATCTTATTTTCATGTTTCAAGTGGATATAATGGGGGGCAAAATCAATAAGGGTTCGTAGCTTTCACCTGAATACACCAGATCAGCCTAATTTATACAGGAGCGTGGTCCTAATTGTACAAACTGTGTAAGCTGGCTTCACGCCTTGTTTACTGACTGTCAAACACAATGCAGAGGACATGCCAGGCCATCGTTATCAATGACTCCATTTCCCATCTCTCCCCAGGGACCACCCGGCTCCTTCGACTTCCTTTTACTCATGATGGCCGACATCCGCAATGACATAATCGAACTGCAGGAGAAGGTGTTTGGGGAGAGGCGGGGCATCTCTCTGGACAGCCCGCCCCACTCCAGCGGGGAAGCGGATTTTGTGGACTGGGGCTCCGGACAAGGAGATCTCATGCTCAACTCCTGACCTTCGACCTCGCGCTCATAGCAACTGTCTCTCAAACCCGCTTGTTCAGAGCAAAGACAGACCGACTCTTTTTTTCTTCCTCAATTAAGGAATGTTGTCAAAATGCTAACACCTCCAAACCTCACAGCTGGGATGAGCAGTGCGAGGAGACTTGATTGCACTCTCTAGACTGCCACGGACAGTAAAACAGAGAGAAAAAAGGAGATGGAGAGGGGGAGGGTATGGTGGAAAAAAAACAAAAAACCTGAACCACAGACTCTCTTAACCACTGCAAGCACTGTCTTGCCGCCTCGTTTCCTCTGCCGTGGGTCTGAGCGAGGGATGAGAGGGATGTGCGTGCAGGACACGGGGAGGGGACGATGCAGTGTGTTGTGCCTGTATGTCTGGGTCTCCGTGCTGTGCCTCTGAGCTGAACCACTTCAAACGACGGACTTTATCGTCTGCATCTCTTCCTGTCCCCGAGTCTGTCTGTGGAAGCTCTGCTGCCGCTGACAGTTTGCCTGCGGGGCCCCTGGTCCAGACAAAAGACCCTGGACCCGAGTTCTGAGCCTCCGCTGCACCTGTCTGCAGTACACCGCCCTGAAGTCTGAGCTCTCCTCAGACACTCATTCATGGACAATACCGATGTCGTAGGACAAAAACACAAATCTGTATAAACTTCAGGAACGAAAAGAGGAATGCTTATTTTCTTATTGATGCCTGATGTATTTTTGAAATTGTACAAAGGGGGGTTTTCACATGTTTCGAAGACTCAAGGGTCATGATAGTCACTCTTCCCATCATCATTCTGTGAACTTTTATTTCAAGTAAGAACCAAAAAAAAAAAGACACCAAAATTTAAGTTGAGCGGTTTTTCTGCATCTGCAGCAATATGCTCTTCTGAATATAATCTAAGGAAGATGTTCTGAATCTTTTGACTTTGAGCTCTAAATTGCCAGAAGGATATTTCAGTTTAAAAATAGCCAGCCTGTGTTGTGTGGGCTATCAGACAACTCCTTTCCTGCTTTCTATGTATAGGGCGTCTAAAACAGCTGATTGCGTGTCCCTGTGCGTGTGTATGCATGGACAAACCAGTCTCAGTCTTGATTAAGGAAAGATGTGTAGACTGAAGGGCCCGCAAACATCTGCTGGTCAAAAATGATACGCAGTATTAAATCTCAAAAACCAAGGGTGTAGACAATCAGAACTTCTAATAAAAAGGGGAAAATGGATTTATGCTATGCGAGGGGCCAGCTGTTGGCAAAGAAGGTGGTGAAGAAGGTGACGAAGATCCCCCAGTAGCCAGTTACAATCACTTTTTTAATCCATATTTAACCAGGCACGTTGACTGTGAACATATTCTTAATTACAGCCTGGGGGAACAGTTTCTGGAGGAGGGAGGGTTACACACATTCTCACACTTACACCTGGGAGCTGACCAGTACTACCACACTCTAATAGTGTTGGCTGCCGGGCGGCTCCACTGGATCAGTTGGAGGTTCAGTGCCTTGCTCAAGGGACCTTTGACGGTAGAAGAGGGAGGGAAGAGTGTTACTCATCTCTTAATTTGAACAAGAGGTTTGTGACTGCAAGCCCCAGACCAGCTGGGAAGATGTGAGTGGGGAAAGTGAGTGAGTAACACTCTCTCCTCCCTCTTCAGCTGCAAGGCACTGAAACCCCCAGTTGATCCAGTGGAGCTGCTCAGCGACCAACAATAGAAGACTGTGTTTCTACTCGACAGCTCCCAGTGTGAATGTGTGAAACTGTATGAATGTGGAGTACGGCAGTGCAGGAAAAAAGCAGTAGATGTTCCCTGGATGAATAAAGGTGAAAAAAATCCCACTTTTCTAACCTCCCTGTGTTCCTGCTCTTAAATAACATCTTAATTGGCGCTCCTGCCTCCTGGGGTGAAGCCTCATCACCAGCAGAGGGCGCTAAGTCACAGATAATCACTCGACAATTGACTCTCTCACTATCTCTTCTGCTGTGAATACAAACCAGGTGAGGCAGCCGGAGCCACGGCGAGTTTTCACAGCACGCGTCTTCGTATAATTACCATCCACAGATATTCATAGTTTCCCTAACACGTAAGTTATGGGGAAAAAAGTAAATCACCATAGCATTTATGTGTAAAACGCATGCCTCCACACATTACGTGTCCCCAGCAGTGTCTGTTGAAGCATAGCGTGGCTGAGTGTCATTATGAGAGGTGTAAGTGTCAGAGGTCGGAGGTCAGATGCCTGGGTATAAACAGCTGGAGGGATAATTATAGACCACAGGCTCTCAGAGGTGGCCTGTCTGGACTCGCACCCACCGCCGAGGAGAATCCACACGGTTGAGTCCAGAGTGCGTCCTGTCTGAAAAATAACACGGCACTTGTTTGATCTGCTGGTCGGGTTCACGCCGTCTGGCCTTTTGCTGTCTTTGATCCTGATGAACACTCCTCAGTTCTCCTACTGCGCTTCCTAAGTGGGGTTCTGTGTGTGTGTGTGTGTGTGTGTGCGTGCACGGGTACATGCGTTTGTGCATGCTTGTGTATGTGTGTGCGTACTAGTATGTGTATCTGTGTGTCTACCCATCTGTCTCCATTTATATTTGTGTGTATGTGCATGCATGTATTTGTGCATGCATGTGCTTGTGTCTGTATGTGTGTGTGTGTGTGTACATGCATGCCTTTGTACATGCATGCATCTACGTGTGTTTGTGTATATATGCGTGTCTACATATCTGTGTGTGTGTGTGTGAGTGTGTATGTGTGTCACACTTGACAGGCTTCTCACCTAACAGCTCCGCCCCCTGCCGTGCGGCCACTGCTCACAGTACAGACGTCGCTAGGCAACCGGGATCAGGAAAAACAACATGAAACAATTTAAGAACTATGTCAGTGAGAGAAAGGAGAGAGGGTGAAAGAGATTATCTCATTTCCTTCACCACTTGTCATGCAATTGGAAGCTTTCCTCTCAGCCTGTAGGGGGCAGCAGAGGGAGGGTCAACAGAGTGCATAGTGAAGCAAAAAGTTCACATGCCACCAGACAGTGATAAATAAAAAGGAGGGTAAGCTGTGAACGGCAGTCGGTAATCATAATAAGGCAAACAACTGCCAATAAGAACAAAACTCAATCATACTTTCAGAAAAGCATTCATTTATGCTTTTTTTTGTCTTTAAAAGGCCCAACCTTCATAACTTACATCAATTTGATACCACTTACTATAATGTATACTATGAATTCACATGAATTCATTCAGCCTATAAAGGCATCTTATATTCATGTTAGATGTGTTTTGTTATCTTATTCACGTGAATATATGCATTGAAGTGATTATAAATTAGTTATTACACAAAGAGCGTTACTCCAGAATTAGGTATCCACCATTTGCAAAGTCATGCTTACTAATCACAAAATGAATGACTCAAACAATGATACTTTGAAAATAGGTAACAATAAATCCTTGGTTGACAAATTGATAACATTTTTCCAGCCTGGATCTTCTATATTTGTAGAGATATTGAATGATGACGTTTTTTGTCCTCCCCAAAATGGATATATAGCATTTTGGAACTCTTAATACAGTCAGACAATCCACACAATTACATAACATTTCAAAAGCATTTTCGTCCAGACTGTTAGGATGTCAGGCTGCATTGTTGTTGGATGTGAGGAGAGTTGTGTTGTCGCCACCCAGGCCAAACTATTTGCTGGCATCTTTAGATGAGAATGAAGATACAACAGATAAAATTGTGCCAGATGTTTCCTAGTATGAGAGGAATTTCCTTACTGACACACCACGGCCATCCATAAATACATCTCATGCACGACACAGCACTGTCACTGTGAGTCGTTTTGGCCTTTCTGTGTGTGTGCTTGTGCGTGTAAACTCTCATTTATGAGAGTGTGTGTGCCTGTGTGTATGTGTGCATGCGTCTGGGAGTGTGTGTGTGTGTTTGTGTCTATGTGTGAGGGAGAGTGTACGTGTGTGTTTTTGTGGTTAGAGTTAGTGCAGTTGTGCATTTGAGTGCATAATTAGATTCAGAAATGCAATAATAATGTGCTCCTTTTTTGCTCCGTCACTATGGCTTTCTGCTGCCATTTGAAACACTGATGTGTCACTCTAGAAAATGCACATAAAATGAGGAAACAACAGGTAGGCGGGTAGCACTGACATCCACTGGTAGTGATGACTGACTCTCTTCACTGATGACGACAGATCTACTGAAGTTCATGTATTGGATCTTCTTCTCAGTGATTGATGTTATTTGATAATTCAAAGATAGGGGTTCAGTTTCTTGGTCAAGCGCACTTCGGCTGTTTGGCTGTTGTGGGGATCCAACCTGTGAACTTTGAGATACAAACTCTAGCGACCCTGCCACCTACAAGTAGCCCATATCACAGACATTATCCTTTAAACATATCTAGGATGTTCCAAGAGATGACCGAGTGGTAAAGTCTCCCGCTTGGAATCAGTGTATTCCCCCACTGGCCTAGGATCAAATCACACCAGAGATTTCTCTCCTGTGTCTTCCTTTCTATTTTCCTCCTAGCTGAATAAACATACTAAAAATGGGGTGGGCTTCCCATTCTCCCTTTTACACAAAAATATCTAGGATGAATACAGCAACAAAGAAGCAGCAGCAAAGCTAACAAGCCTGTTTTCCGTTGTGGCCGTTGTTGTTAGGGGACGGCAGTTGCAGTCATCCCAGTCAGCAACCACTTTCACTGCTTCTTATTTAGGCCAGTGGCCCATCCATAAGACAAGAAGCAGAGGCATGTATATACACTGTGGCAGAAGGCAGTGATATCAGGCAGTGAGGCCACAGGCTTGCCAACTGCAGCTACTGAGTCAGGAATGGGGCACTGGACATTCCAGCAAAATACCGATGGCCCTCCACCAACCAGCACTCTTCATTCCAGCCACTAGAAACCCAGGAAGTACAGCATTCAACCCTAATCTGAATTTCCACAATGGCATCATCTGAGGGACTTTCACAGTATTATTTATATATATGCGGGGTTCCAGAAAAACCCTGGAATTTCTTGTTTCATTGTTCGCCATGCTGCACTTACTGTATATGGTAACTGTAGTCAGCCGATGAGGAGGAACCAATGCGCTTTGCTTTTTTCATGTGGATCTACCTCAGTGCCATTGTACTAGTGGCAAGAAAAGTGCAGTTTATTCTTCCTGAATGCAGCACAGGTTAATTAAGCTCCATTCACGGCAGTATGGGCATTGTTGTGAATGGAGGCTTCAGTGACACGTTAAGATGACTGCAAGTGTGTTCATCATTCATTTTTTTCACTTTGAAAAACTGCTCCGTGAAGTCACCTGCCAGGCAGTGATTGAAAGGAGAGGAAGCAAGAAATGTGTATGGTAAGATAAGATAAGATGAAACTATTCATCCCTGTGGGGAAATTGGGTCGTTGGAGCAGCAAAAAGTGTAATACAGTCAGGAAGAAAAATAGAATATCAACAATAAAGAAAACAGCATATAAACATTTGTGGGGTTATATGAACATGTACAGCTGACAAATGTTAAAGCTGCTCTCAGCACGATTTTTATGTCAAAATACACCCGTCTTATCAGCCTGAATCACAAAGTGGGGCTGCAAGAGAGTGACCCATCCCCACTAACTGAGATGCCGTAGATTCACCCCGTTTGCCCAGAGTCATAAATACCAAATCAAAACCAAAGACCGAAATACAAACTCTGTCCAGAGAAAGCTGGACTCACCAACATTAGATCTTTTGCCTTTTGCCTTTTTGGTTGCCTGGTATAAAGCATCACAGCCATCACACAACAGTAAACATGAGTGTGCGGTTTACCTTATGTGATTTCTGGGTTTTTAATTCCATAAAATTCAAACAGTTACCTCTTGCTGCCATTTGGGGTTACCAGAGTGCGAAGATGCCTCGTGCAGCTTTAAGTAGACTGTAAGAGTGGGAAGTATGGGAAAGAGTATGGATTACTTACATGCACGGGTTTACTTACAGTTGTGAGAAGCATGTAGCCTATAACAATAACATTGCACAAGCACAACATTGGTTGGAACGACCTCAGTCTCGGCCCATCAATCAGCCCCACAGGGACAGATTATTGGAGAGGGGATGCTTGGAGGTGACACAGAAATCTTACTGTGTGCAGTTTACGTAACCGGCCTTGATGTGCGTTAGCGGGGGGCGAGGGAGCAGCTCGGCCCAGCCGCTGAACCCCTGCGTGGCTTGATAAATATTTAGGTGTTTCCAGGGCTCCGCAGCCGTCGCAGGCATTAGGTAAATCACAGGTGTCCATCATCGCTGGGGTATGCAGCTGCGTGCAATAGAAGGGAGAGTACACATACACAGACATGTCCTACTATCTATCTAACATGCAAACACACACGCACACACACATGGGCTCCCGCACGAAATACAGGCATGCCACAGAACACCTGACAGGTGCAGGCGTGGTCTGCAGCGAGACACGCTATCTTGACACGCTAACTCATTCTTAAATCTGAGCTACGTGCCTGAGGCTGAGAGCTAAGCACCCTAGTTTACTCTCTGAAGCCTGTTCCTCTTCCAGTCCTTGTCTCTGGGCACACCCTCTTCCGATTGTAGGCCGACTTCTGTCATTCTGTTGATAATGGGGCTGCTAAGAGGCCTGAGAATTCGAGCTTGGCTGATGAGTAATGGGCTTATTAGCTGTGTCAAAAGCATGCCACCAATCCCATGATCAGTATGTGTTATTTGTTGTCCTGCAGGTGTCTGGTTGAGCAGCCACCGCACAATGTCACAGGTACGGCTCTTTTACACCACTGATCCTCAATGAGGGCCTTACATAACAACACACCGTAGTTGGTTCTAGTGTATTTGAGAGTTTGTCTGTTTGCAGATCCCTCTGTGACACACATGCATCCACACATTTTACCAGAGGGCTCAAATTACATGGAGCAGCCTGGAGAAGAGCAGGTAGAGAGTTCAGTGCCTTGCACAGGGTGAATGGAGAGATGAAGTTGGTTGGTAATATGAAGCGCCCACAGCTTAGATAACCACATTTGTTACACTTATGCTTAAATTTCATCTACAGCCTATATATCTATATCACTCAATCTATATCACTGAGGCTAGGTATATAATGCAGGCAACAAATGAATGGCTACAACCCACTGAGAGGCTGAAATTAAAATTTGCATGGCCATGACTGAGAGAGTGCTAGAATTCCACATTTTCTCACACTGGCCTGTTTTATTTACCATGTAAATGATGCATAGCGCATGCATTATTTGATTCTCCACAGCAGCGCCTCTTGGCAGGTTTAACGTAGCTACAGTGCAATATATCACTTATCTGTCAAGAGCACATATCAAAGAGGTAGATTGTTGCCAACACCTTTACCTATCTTTACAGAAAAGCTGCACTTTATTGGCATCGTCATGGTAGGGTTGGTTAGAAAAATTCGACAGGGCGGATTAATGGTAAGGCGCTGTGTAAACTCCCCTGGCCTGGGGCGCTCGGTCTCTACACCTTGACTTCCTCTGTCATTTACAAGCTGTTCGCATGCACGGCGGAGCCAAGAGTGTGAAAAACCGGACGAGTGAGTCCGCCGCTCTCAAGTCTTTGGGGGGGAAAGAGTGTCGCCTCGGGTTGCAGAGTTGCCTTGCGTGAGGACAACAGCTTCATCTTTTCAGTCCTGCCGACCTGCTGACCTGGCCTGTGGCAGCGGCACTTTTACAACTCGCTTTTTTCTTCTTTTCACCTGCGCCGAGGCATACAAATGCTCCATGACAGGTAGAAATGTACACATATGCCATGTGGTGGACACTATTATTTTGAGCGTCTTACCATGTGCAATGAGTGCATACATTTTAATATTTTAATTTTAATTAATTTAATATATTTTATATATTTTAATATGGGAGACAAACCCCTGACCTTGGTATTGCTAGTGTCACAGCTACCCAATGAGGTACACAGGGAATGGAACCCCAAACCCCGGCAGTGTTCGTCCATCATCTACAAAGGGCCAGCAAACCCCTGAATTTGTGGAAATCACAGTAAAAATAGCTATATATATATATACATAAATATATAAATATATATAATTAGCCATTATGAACCCTTAAGAGGCTCTGGGGGTCCTAATAGAGGCTGTTGAAATAAATTAGGACAGGTGGACAGGTGTTTATGATTAAGAAGCATTGCAGTTATTACAACCAATCAGTAGGGAAGGTGGTTAGAGACACCATCCGTTAACCAGAAAACCCCAAACCGTGCAACAGCCAGTGTGTCCGTCTCTGTCACAGTGTCCTTGAGCAAGACTGAACTGTGGGATTGTGATAAATAAATAAATTCCTTATTACACTGCGTGTTATATGGCAATATTACTTGCTGCTAAATGCCTAAAACAACTGCCAGTACAGGTCCTAACGTGAAGCACACAGCTTACTTTTGAAGTCATCAGAATATCCATTAGCCTATATTTCGCAATGCCACCGCTGTTGATCTGCACGTAGGCCTCTACCTAAACATGAATGTTCCTGAGTAACGTTTGCCAAGTTAGGAAATTGATTGTGTTCCCACAGCAAGATTTCAAAGAATTAATTTGCACAATACCGCCCCGTCAAACGCTTTCCTGTCACTAAAATAATAGGAACATTTTACACTGGTTGAATTGTTTCATGATAAAAAGGTGCTTTAATGAAGTGTGTTCCTACAGTCTTGACATTCTTCAAAACAAACACAAGTTGTAGCATGTCCTGTCAATAGTGTTCGCACTTGGGCTTCGCAATGACAGTTAATCTCTCATACCTGCTGTCCAATTACCTGTCGTGTGAAACTGAAGACTTGTTGATATTTTTGGGCCAAACCACAGCTGGATGACATGTCTGAGAACCACTAGATCAACCAATGGGACTGATGTGGGCACCAGGCTTGTTTAAGACGCCTGGAGCAGCCAGGTTTAGGCCTTGTGTTTGTTTAATCACAATCTGAATCACTTTAATCGCCAAGGATCATAAATGTACAGGAATTTGACACTGGTGCAGATAAATACTGACAGCTGAGAGATGGATGAGCCTTGATCTAGAGGCACATAGCTGATACAATGGTTTATAAGCAAAATGTATGTGACTCTGGAAGTGGGCCTTTTTGGGAGCTTTCTAGCATAATGGACCAAAATCACCAAAAAAAATTACTGAAAAGTTCTTGAACCTGGCAATTAAAGTGATTCTGGTTTACAAGACAGAGTGGTATATCATTCAATGTAATTTACATTGAGTACAAATTCTATTTTAAGCTCTATCATACATTCATGATATATTATATACACACACACACACACACACACACACACACACAGACAGAATACTTATTCTTGGCCTAGGGAGACTGGGTTTTTTGGCATGCTAATAGTATCAGTAATAGTGGGATTCCCAAGCGGCCTGGTTTGCAAAGCAGGCTGATAATTCAATTAGAGCTTGGCAACCGATGTGCAGACACCAGTAGCGTTATGAAATGGCTCCCATCAAAACAAAAGTCTAGTTTGGACAGCAGCTGCCTAGAACTGGCAAGAGAGCGACATGGAGACTCGAGTCTAGTGCCATTTTATTTAACCGTTAGCAGCAGGCATTCACAGTTTTGCATAGTTAGCTAATGACCGGGACTGCAGGAGTGTGTACACTTTACATTCTCTCTCTCTCTCAAATACACTATCTGTCTCTTTGATGCCGTATCTCCTACTTGTCTGTTTCTGTCATTATCTCTCTCTCTCTCTCTCTCTCTCTCTCTCTCTCTCTCTCTCTCTCTCTCTCTCTCTCTCTCTCTCTCTCTCTCTCTCTCTCTCTCTCTCTCTCTCTCTCTCTCTCTCTCTCTCTCTCTCTCTCTCTCCTCTCTCCCTATGCACAAGCACAAACAGACATGCTCCAGAAACACAGGCCAGTGGATAAAGCCCATATCACTGCTACTGGATAAACTGCAGTTTTAGTGTTTTTCTTTTTCTTACTTGAATTAAAAGTTTACATTCCAACTCAATCAACATGTAAATGACACATGTTGATTGAGTTCCACGACCCCCTTGGGCCCTTTAAACCTCATTAAAATGATATGTATGATTTCAAAAAAATACATAGATGTATTTTTCAGTGAGAAAATAAGGATTCTTTCCTTTGCTGCTGAAAAACCATTGGGGCACAGTTAATTTGTTTCCAATGCTACTACACTCACTTTATGCCTGTAAGCATTACACAGTTATTAATTCTTCATCATTTTACAGTTTGTTGACAGGGGAGAAAGACATATGTAAAAGTCGACATGGCCAACCTCATGACAGGCTGACAAAAACACAAATGGATGTTTACATTTGGTTCAACAACAGTCTAAATATATGTGGTTTCGATAGGAATTTACAGGTGGGGGATGAGTGTATGTGTGTGTGTGTGTGTGTGTGTGTGTGTGTGTGTGTGTGTGTGTGTGTGTGTTTATGTGTTTTCTGTGTTTTTTTTTTTTTAACCTCTCCTCCCTGTATGAATCTGTAGGCACCCTGTATACAAACAAGTGTTTGGAGCGTCCCACTGGATCAGCGAGCTAAGATGCAGATCACACACTCCTGATGTTGTGTGTTCAAGTCTGGCTCTTAACCTGTGTCACATGTCATTCACTCTTTCTCACATCTTTCCTGTCACTCCTACACATCCTGGTTCCTTAAAAGGAACCAGCCTGTTGGTCAACTTGCCTGTTAAGTGATGAGAAGATACCTAGATACCAAAATCATCCATGTGTTCCCGGTAGATCATTTGCTGCAGTGCTCCATGCTAACACTTTAGCCAACACAGTCTCATAAAATGTTGTAAAATGAGCATGAACTCTGGCATGCAGATTACATGTTGTGACCACGAATTATGTGAACATTACTTTCCTCCACCACAAATTGATTATGTGACAACAGCATGAATTGGACACACCATTTTCTCCTGTTTTCCAGGTGAAAAGTTTAGCTAACGTTAGGTTGTGGTCATGGTTAAATAAGAAACGGAACTGAACCCGGGTCGTTGAAGGCAGATGTATCCATCCATCCATCCACCACCCTGACCTCCACACCCTTACTTTCCCTGTGTGAAGGTGGTGGGTGATGAGACTGTGTGCAGCTAAAATCACTGTGCAGTGGATGAATACACGTTTGCTCACCTGAAATAGTTCCAAAATAAACCCTGTTAAATTAGCTATATTGAGTCAATGATATTTCATTTTATCATGAATCTACAGGCCCTAAAATAAAAACCATTAAAAACGTTTTATTACTACAGTTTTTCTCGATTGCTAAGACACGCTTAATGAAACTGGGATCCACTTGATCTTCATCATCACCTTCTTAGCACAGCAGAAGTCTTCTCTTGCAAATGTGCAACACTTTTTCATTGGTTTCACACATTTTTCACACCCTTTTTCAAAACAGTTAACACAGATCTCATAGAAAGACGCAAAACTCTATTGGATTAACTGTGTTAAACAAAAGGAAAACATCTATTCACAGCTGATAGAAATTACTTACATAATTATGAATCTGTAATGCACCTGTGTGAAACTCCTTTGCACAACTCTTCAATCAGCAATCAGTCCTTATCCATCTATAAAAGATGCCACCTCTGTGTTGCTATTTGCAAGCATGGATCAAAGAGGCCAAAGGCACGTAAGGAGAGTAAGAGGCCATGGCAGAGGGGCCCGAGGAAGAGGAGTTCGCATGCGTGGTGGAGGAGCCGCAGCAAGAGGAGAAAATAGAGCTCAAGTTTCAAATGAAATTCGGGCAACAATTATTGACCATGTCATCAATCATGGCTTGTCCTTTAGAGAGGCTGGACAAAGGGTCCAGCCCATTCTGAGTCGGAGCACTGTGGCATCTATTGTCAGACTTTTTCGGAATGAGAATTGTAAGTCACAATGTTACTGTATACCACTGTGTATTTCAGCTTTACTGTATTGCCCTGTTGGCAGAACAAACTGTGTCTACAGTAATGCAGTTGTTTCATCAATCCCATTTATGTGACTGTCATAATGTCAATTTTGACATGCTTTTTGCATTTACTTTATAGAATCCACAGACTACCACACACTGGTGGCAGAGGACAGATCTTTAGTGCTGAACAGGAGGCTGCCATTGTAGATATGCTCGGGGCAAACAAATGCGATCAGACTGCGTGAAATCCAGGCAGCAGTAATTGCAGATCAGGGAGCATTTAGAAATATCAACAGTGTGAGTTTGGTTACTATTGATCGAGTCCTTACACGAAACCATGTCGGAATGAAGCAGCTGTACAGAGTTCCATTCCAAAGAAACTCTGACATTGTGAAGGAGGCAAAACTCCAGTATGTACAGGTAAGGATTTGTTATTGTAATGCCTTGTCATACCATACAGTTACATGCAACTGGAATAATTTGCTTTATGAATTTGCTTTTTTCTTAGAGAATAATGGAGCTTGAAGCTGAAGGGGCACATCACATGTGGATGAAGCCGTCTTCAACCTCTCTAAAGTGAGGAGACGAGGGAGGAACATCATTGGGCAGAGGGCCACCGTTACAGTGCCAGGTCAGAGGGGCGCCAATATCACCATGTGTGCTGCCATCTCCAATGATGGTGTCCTTTGCCACATACCAACTATCGGCCCATACAATACAGAACGCCTCATCACATTTCTTGATGCACTGAATGAAAGACTGGTTCCACCCGAAGAGAGAGGGCTGTTGAGGCCTGGCATGACTCTGTATGTCATCATTTGGGACAATGTTGCCTTCCACCGCTCTCACCTTGTGAATGAATGGTTTGCAGCACAGCCCTGTATAATGATGCGATTCCTCCCTGCATACTGTCCTTTTCTGAACCCAATTGAGGAATTCTTCTCTGCTTGGAGATGGAAGGTATATGATCACCGGCCATATGACCAGATGTCCCTCCTGGAGGCAATGAATGCTGGTTGCCTGGCAATAGGTGCAGAGGACTGCCAGGGATGGATACGCCATGCAAGGAGGTTTTTCCCTCGGTGCATTGCAAGGGAAAACATCCAATGCGATGTTGATGAGAACCTGTGGCCTAATCGTCAGGAACGAATGGACTAAATGTGAAGTTCTGAGTATTTCAACTCTTTATTTTGTTTTTTGGATATTTCCACCCAGTTTCCTTTGGTTGCTTTTATGTTTATTTTATTTTTATTTACAGTATTCAGCATTTCTGAGTTTGAAAAGTATGGAAACAAGACTAAGTCTTGCCTTTTTTGGCACATACTATAACTATGTAAAGTATCAACAAATGGCACAGGAATATAGCACAAATTAAGGTTGGACCGGTTCATATTGATAGCTGTATTTTGTATTTTGTTGTCCACTGTGTAATGATTGATTGAAAGAATATATTAATTTGACCACAAGTTGTGTTGTTTGATGGAAATATTTGCTTTTGTTGCATGTTTTTAATGTTTTGTGAGTGTTAGAGCATTTTGCAAACAAAATGTGTCATTTTGGCCAGTGACTTTCAGTTTAGGCCTGTGTGTGAACTGTTTTGAAAATGTAACTTCTGAATGGACAAATGTGTTCAAGCAAATGAGAAAAACTGTAAAAGGTCAGTCTTACTTTAGATAATGCCAGTGGCCTGCTATCACTCAACATAGTGTTTGCTAAAGCGTTAGCATGAAGCACTGGAGTGAACGATCATGGATGATTTTAGTGACTGTGTTCTAATCACTTAACAGGTAAATTGGCCAATGGGCCAATCTCCCAAAAACTATATATTGGGATTTGAGACCCCAAATGGGTCATGGGTCTCCTTCTAATGGTTCCCCTACATGAAAAGAGCACTGTTTTCATGAGCACGGGCCACCGGAGGAAAGACCAGATTTCCAGTTTGGGTGCCAGGCTGGAAAAGATGAAGGACCGCTGACCTACACTATGGCCTAACAAAACAGAAAATTGCTTGAAAATAAAAAATAAATAAACACACAGACACATTAGTGGTTTCCGGCCTGATACAGGAGAGACATGCTACTCAGTAAACACACTGTGAACTCAGGACATACGCAGTGAGAGTTAACACAAACACAAGCAAGATGAAAGCCTCGGCGTCATTTTGTTCAGGGGGAAAACACAACCAGCGTTTGATCCTCTGTTGAAGCTGGGAGTTAAATGTGGTTTTCTTTGTGTGCATGCGCATGTATATGTGTGTGTGCCTGCATGTGTGTATGTGTGTATTTGTGTAAGTGCATGGGCGCTTGTGGGTGCATGTGTTTGCAAGCGTATGTGTTTTTCTGTGTCTGTATGTATGTGAGAGTGTGGGCGCATGTCTGTGTACCTACAGTATGTATCTGTGTGTGTGTGTGTGTGTGTGTGTGTGTGTGTGTGTGTGTGTGTGCATGTGTGTGTGTGTGTGCCTATGGACTGGAGGTGGAACACAGCTCGTTGGTGTGGGGAATGGGGCGGACAACTCTCCTCTTATAAAAATATTTTACAGACAGTTAAAAGGAGTTTTGATTTACAGTCCATCATGGAAATCTGGCAGCATCAACAGCCTGTGGTGGCGTTTCATCATGTCTCTTTGATGGATCCTCCCTGGGGGCACAGCGACATTTCCTCAGCATTTTGATCTACAAACTTCCTGAATGACTAAAAGAAAGCGGCAAGTAAATAAATACGCTCATCAAACCGCCAGTCAGTTAGATGTTAATGGTTTTGCCACAGCAACAAAAAAAAAATGTTGTTACAAGATGGGGAAGCGATCCCGGTTATTTCATAAAGGGCCCGGGCGACACAAAGAGTGACGTGTGAGGATGCTGGCAGTGGACAGTGCTTTCTTTCTTTGCTTTCTTTCTTCCTTTATAATGCATATGAGGGAGAACATAGACTTTCTATTGTTTATTATTTACTGTACCAAATGTCAACATGTGTTGCCTTCACTGTGATTACTGTGTCATATGATATGTCAAAAGGTCAGGTGATTGTAACAGGGATGGATTACAGTTTTTGTTTATCTGCTTTTATAATGCATTTTGTTATGTTGTTAACTGTGTCCCAAGTTTGTTGCCGCTTTGACAATTCAATTTCCCTCTAGGATAAATAATCTATCTATCTGTCTATCTATCTATCTAAGCAAAAGCACACACATATACCCACACACACTCACCCACATACACACACGGGAGAATAAAGCACACCGCCCCTGCTGATAATAGTAAAGATGACAACAAAGCAACACCAGCCCTGGTCATAAAAGGCCCTGAATAAAACATGAACATGTAATTAAACCCGAGCGGCGCTCAGAGGTATTTTCACGCTGTGCCCAGCTCGCTCAGTTAATATAGGTTACATTCCTCATTGTGTACACATTTCACTGTTGCATAACTGTGAATCATGCACACACACACACCGGGGTTCGACTGATACAGGGATTTTGAAGGCTGATACCAATACCGATATTTTTTAAATAAAGCTGCTGATATTCAATATCTACAAATGTGACCATTTTCTTGCCATAAAATTTCGACAAAATACAAGTATTCAGTGTTTGTCCCAGAATTTTGACTTTTTGAATTTTGTCCCGGAATTCAGTGTCTAAATTTGGACCATTTAGACACTGAAACTCACTAAAACTAAACTCAGTTGATCAACAAGAGTCTACAAACTATTTTGCGATGTCATGCTCAGTCGACGTCTGGGAGAACGTCCGTTCAGACTGGAGCTCTAAAGTTTCCACAACACTGGTGAAGGCCTTCTCAGGTAGCAAAACACAATGAGGCATCACAGCTGTGCACCTACGGGAGAGCGAAAGGCGATGTCTCTCTCTCCCTCTCTCTCTCTCTCTCTCTCTCACACACACACACACACACCTCTTCAACACGCATTATTTCTCTGTCCCTCTCTCTTGCATGCACTCTCCGGTCCTTTGAGGTTTGTTTCTGTGATGGACAGGAGCGCTGCTGGCGTGAGAAGCTGCTCTGACAGTCTTTAAGATTCTTGTTCATGACAGCTGGTTTGCGTATTGCAGGCAAGCTAAAGCAGGTAATGGTGTGTACAATCGTGTGTGTGTGTGTGTGTGTGTGTGTGTGTGTGTGTGTGTGTGTGTGTGTGTGTGTGTGTGATTATGACTTTGTGAACGTGTGAGCGCAAGTGTGCATGTAAGAGAGAGAGAAAGGTGATGTGAGGTAGTCGGGGTGCTGCTAAAAATTTTTTCCAAGAAAACACTCCAACCATGTCATTGGCCTTTAGCTGCAGACTTTGATTTGTGATTTTCTACTGCATCTGGAAAGTGACTTATAAAATAATTAGTTACTTAATTACTATTAGTTACTTACAAGTTACTTTATTGTAAGTAACTCTTTAGAGTACTTTTGCATCACCGACTTCAAAAACGTGGTGATATCTTTGGTGATTTGCTCACTGCTGTGGTGTCTCTGCACTGCTCTTCCCAGAGATCACCTGTCAATCAAACAGTGTGTCCAGTACTGTGACGTCTTTTTCCTTGGATTTTCTGTAGATGCAGTTTGAGTTTCTGTAGGTGGCGCTCTCTGTCTCTGTCTGTTCAGCCATGGTAGCTATCACTGCTCATACTAACTACCCAGTTCTTCTTCTGTTTATTCCAAACAAACTGCTGTTGCTGCTGCTGGAAACATAAAACGCATCACTTCCTGTGCGGCAGAGAATTTCTTCCAGGAAAGACCTACCAGACACCGGGTGTTTAGAACAGCAAGTGTTCTTGGCCTCCTCCGAAGCCGCTGCTGCAAAAAAGAAGTAATCTTCCCTCTGCCTCGCCTCGGTATGCAAGGTCTTAAAAAGGGAATGAGAGAGAGAGAAAGAGAGGGAGAGATCTAGCAGCCGTTGTCATTCACAAAAAGTTTTCATTCATCTGTGGCTGGGAGTGTCTCCAAGTTGTTTTAGTGCTCACGCTGAAGCACATGTCACAGCATACAGTCTGTCCCACAGTAAACCAGAGCGCACAATCCATTCCAATAACATGATTGTTTTGTTCCTTTTATCCTACACCACATTGTATACTTTAAGAAAAGTGCTTATAGTTTTTATTATTGTTAAGTTAACTTCTCTTTCTCACATGATCATTCCAAGGTCACAGGGATATTTTAATATTTATTATTTTATTGTCTATTGTCAGGTCACTGTGGCTCCGATTCTTGCACTCCTTATTATTGGTTAATGCTAGTGAGTGTAAATCACTGTGGATAAGACCGTCAGCTAAATATCTAAAATGTAAAATGTAATTAATTCACTAGACAAAAAGAACCTCAGCTACATAGTGAAGGACATGAAGCCATTTTGATATTTACAATAACACTAATATGCATAAGCTGTTCCTTTTAAGCCAGGGGCTGATCACTGACACTGATCTGTTCATAGAAAAACAAGGATATGTGCAAAACTAACATAAGCTGTGGATCCCTCTGTTCAACGCGCATTTTATTATTGTGTTATTGTATTTAAAAATAATACCTGTCAATCAAGATGACTCCAATTGCTGCTGTTAAATTCAAATCAAGCAGTGATAGCATCATGTGAATTTCTCCCTGTCTATCTCTGGCATCTGGGTTAACCAAATCGTTGGTCTCTGAGAGGAACACAATGTGTCTTTATCAGTGTTATTGCATTCATTAAATCTGCCACCACCTCTCTTCACACTTTATGTCTCGGTAATATGAAAGCCCTATTTCCTATTTACAAATCTCGGCTAAGCATTTATGTTGATGGTTCAGCTGCATGTATGAGTCACAGATAGTCAGTGATGCTGGGGGAATTGGAATGTAATGTGGCATACCTGTACATTTACTCACTTGCCTCTGTGTACATGCAAGACACTGAGCCGTATGCCTAGTGAGGGAGTTGTTGGTTCCACACCCATGCAGGCCGTCTGTCAGACCCATATCTTCATGTTTCCCCTGTCCTCCCTTCCTTCATTCTCCTCCTTAACCACATGCACACAGTTTTCTGGATACTGGCACATACCCCTACTAAGGTCATATTCAGGATAAGTTGTTAATAAGCATCATCATATTGTAATCACAAATACTTCATGTATACCATGTATATGTGACATGTCACCAGCTTCCATGAGCTTAAAGGAGAATACCTGTCTCATTTAGAGTTACAGCCCATTTACTACTGTAACCCTTTAACTGCTGTCCCAACTAACAATGATATATCTAAAAGGATATACTGTAGATGTGCCAATAAAGTTGTAAGTCCACATATTTTTAGAGATCATTTCCTGGCAGAGACCTCCATTACTCCCTGTGCATGTCAGGTGATTGACGGTAAGCAGAGCGCAACGTAATGCACCAAACAATACTAAGTATCCAGAATAATTTTGGAGTATTAATGTGCATTTACATACATCAAACACTCTCCGACAATAAAAAGCTGCAGTACAATCACCTGAGGCCGAACAGTAGCACATAGATAATTTTTTTGGTGCAAGTGCTATAATTATGGTTGCTGTTAAATATCGTTGGGAAGCTGAGAACTGGCTTGAGATCAAATCAGAATAAGCTGTTCACTGACAGACTAATGGGGTGCTGGCAGATCTATTTGTGACCACGTTTGATCTGACACTGGAGGGCAAACTGTGTGAACGGCAGGTCCAGCACTGTGTGTGTCCTGTCGCTACATGTAACGTTACATCATTTAATAATAATAATAACTGCACTTCTCATTCATACTGAATCTCAAAGTGCTACAGAAAACAAAAACAAATAATTCAAATCAATAAAGAATAATATTCACTTCGGCCCGTCTTAAAAGAGTCCAAGGTAGCATCTCCTTGTGAGAATCCAATCCAGACTGTTTCATTAATGTGATAATCACACTCCTGATTTCCATATCAATCACCTGGCACGCCGCCATCCTCCTGCTGATGCACTTTTTTTATTAAGCGTGCTCATTTGGGTGCAGGAGGCCCGCCGGCTGTGCAAGATATGGGACCAGGCCAGGACAGGCGGAGCAGATAGGGTGCTTAGAAAATCATACCTTCCTCCCTTGTGTTTCTGTAAACACGTGAAGGAAAAGCAGCAGTAGGGAGTAGGAGGGTGGTGTTTTATGGGATGGGATGGGATGCTCGCAGCCTCGGAGCCAGAGGTGGCTGGACGGGGCGCACCGCTGCCCTGCAGGGATCAAAGTTTATTTAAGTCGGGTTACACCCATTTGCAACAAACAAGCAGACTCTCCTTCTTTCTTCCTTCCGTCTTTCTCACACACACACACGCACTCGTCACTCCCTCTGACACGCATCCATACCTCTGCACATACTGTACCTGCACCTGCAGCAGGCGAACATACACACACACACACACACACACACACCATCAGCAGGCATTGCGACATTATGTGCCAGGCGTGGCGGTTCGTGTCTCTTTAGCATTCTCATATCATGACCACCATCTTTAATCTCCTGCTGTGTGAGGCCCTGCGAGCTAACAGGCTGTTGGATTACTGCCTTTTCTTATCACACATGCCAGCACGGCACACAGCAGCCTGCACTGTTCCCTCTTCACTTTTTATCTGCCTCTGTCCGCATTGCATAGTGCGTTGTTTTTATCACTCTGCCTCTATGTTTTTATCATTGTGCAAATAAACTACGCAAGTAAGAAACTACTACAACTAACCTGTGTAAAACCTGTGTGTTATATTTGTGAAACTGCACAGATACACACATGTACGCACTGTATGGGTGCGGGTGTACATGCATACCCTCATACACGCACACACTTACATGCACAGGAACGTGCGCAACATGCACACACACATACACACACATGCACACAAGCCCAGTGGCCGGCTGTGTCAGACCTCGGATGTTTCTTTTCTTTTTTCCTGCCTCTGTGTCGCTCGCTGTGTTGCATAAAACAGTATGTTGAGACAAAGAGGGATCAGATGTTGGAGTGCTTCACAGTGTACATGATCAAATCCAATCCCACCGGTACAAAAGCAGGGCCGGTGGCTGTGTAACTTACACCACTGTCCGGGGGCTAAGTCAGCATTATCAGCCGTGGTGTCGTCATCCCGCCTCTGTTCTCCCTCTGCGTGTAATGAATCCAATGTGTCTGAGCCCTGGCATGCACAAATGATTAACTGGTGGCAAACAGACCTGATTAAGGAGATAAAGCTTGGCACACAATGGCCTCAGCGCTACACGTGTACCTGCATAACCAGAGCTTCCTCACGCGAGGGAATTATTCATCTCTATCTTTATCATTCCATTTGGATTCTCACACCCTGCCTACCTGCATAAGCCAAGTCGGTGAAAGAAAAAGAGAGAAAAACAGCTGTATAAATCTCTATTAGAGAGAGGTTTGAGAATTGGTATGTTGAGTCTGTCAAAGTGAAGAACTCTGTTTTGTTTGTTGCCTTACAACTCGACAGCAGTATGGAAGAGCGGGACTACAATTATAGCAATTAAAGGTAGATTTTGGATCAGGTTCAAGGTAAATCAAACTAGCGAGAACGACTGAAGGGCGCGGAGGGTTGTGTGACATTTTATGGGCTGTGGCAGGAAAGCAGTAAAAGCAATCACAAAACTCTAGCACTAGGAGTAGGGGAACACACTGTAAATAATTTCTCCCACAAGGAGAGTTTAGACTATTCATGCGCTCACCTATAGACACCCGCAGGTCACTGACGTCACTTCCTGCATGCTGTTGATGGGAGACCCATAGAGGAAAGCTGTAGCCCCTATAACGGATGTGAGGGACCCTGACACAATACGCTATGAAAGCATTTGCTGCATAATGTAAACTTTGTTAAGCGGGGAACAGTGCCACACATTCTTCAGGACAACCCTGATTCAAAGTCATACAGTTATGAACATTCAGACCTGGACCGCAATCCTCCACTGTTGGACACTGAACAGCTCCACACAAGGAGCTGGGCTTGAAAAGTGCCTTGCTGAGGGGTAACTATGGTACTCAACAACGCCTCTACGGTAGGTGCAGGCAGGATGAGAGGGCGTTCATTCACTTTCCCCACCTACATTTTTCCAGCCAGTACGAGGATTCAAACCGGAGATCTTCTGGTCACAAGCATGTTTTTTTTTACATTTATAGCTGTGGTTTACCTTAACCTTGGTTAACCTTAAAACTTAGTTAAAAATAAGCATACCCAAAATCTCCATTGTGGCAAAATCAAAGATCACCCTCGACTTCTTCGGCGGTACTGTGCTTCCGAACAATTTGCCACTGGTGGTCGAAAGGTGGACTGCGACAAATTTGTGTGTTGGATGCGCTCAATCGAAGTTAGAACAACAAGACGAGTTAAAATTCATTAGTGTCACCTCGCGTGTTTGACTACCATTATTTCATCAATCGAAATGAGTGATTTAAGAAGCATATTACAGTTTTTTACAATTGGTTACAAGCATGTCTCAATGCTAGACTCACTTTTTCAAAACTCTTCACACTGTTAGCACAACAGAAGTCTATGCGGACCAAACTGTGACTGACTCTTGCCTTGCTTTAACACAAAATGCATTGGTTTAACACAAAAGACATTCAATGACCACAGCTTTCAAAATTCTTGAATTCTTTTCTCACTCAAAGTCAACCACCAGCAGAACCATGTGTATCTACAGCCCATTTTGCAAATGCTTACGTACTCTTTTCAAAACTTAAATTTTCAAGTTCAAAACCTAACATACATTCAAGTGGACAGCAATTTGCCATCCCATTCCATTGAAATACATTCAAAATCCTAAAAAAAGATGGTTATGGAGACAAATAGTGAAAGATTATTGATTTAAATTATGTAAATGAGACCAACCACAGTTGATTCCCATCTCAGTCCCATCTCATTACCACCTATACAGTACTGTAGGTGTGATGTGGACGAAAACATGTGGCCAAACGCAGGAGACCGGGTGGACTACAGTAACATGATTTGTATGTTTTGTTTTTTTGTTTTGTTTTTTGAGCAAACTATTACAGTATTGACTTTTGTTTTCCTTACAGCAATTTTCATTTACTCTACTTTATTTTTGAATTACTTTATGGCAAAAAAAAAAGCACATTGAAGCTTTTCCTGTTTTCCTGTTGCATTCCTATGACTTGTTCCTGTAGTATACTGTAGTACATTCTATAAAGAGGTACCATTCTTACTGTATTTTGTAATGGGAACTTTGTTTACTGTAAAATAAGACAATGTACACATTTCTTATACAATTAACAATAACAACAAAAAATATATATACACACAACAAAAAACTAGAGAGCACAAAATTATTTACTACATCAAAGATTGCCATAAAATGACGCATCTACTGTAATGCTACCTGTTGTTAGTGTTTTTTAGGTAATTGTGTTATGAGTGACAAAGGGTTGCTGTTGGAGAAAACTAGTGCTGGTGTTTTGGTAGAATTATTTGATTTTGAAACAAGTATGCATTGTTTTGGTAGTTTTGGTGTATTTTGGGTGTGAAATTAACTGTTTTGCCAAGCTGCGTGTTGGTACAGACAACAGTGTGAAGAGTTTTGAAAAAGTGGACTTAGTATTGAGAAAAGTTTGTAACCAATTGTAAAAAACTACCTGCAAATACGACCAAAGGGTCCTGTATCAGATCTACAGTAACCAGAGCCCTGCTGGTTTTATTTTATCTGGTAGTTGATTACATTCAGCTGGTGTCCCAGGTCTCCCCTGATTACACCAGCTGAAAGTAATTAACTACCAGGTAGATTAGAAACCCAGCAGGACTCTGACTCCTGAGGACCCAGATTAAGAACCACTGATTTACAGAGACCGTCCCACAACTAGAAGCTCTCAGATTCAATCCCCACAACAGCCATGTGTCCTGTTGAAGTGTCCTTAATCAAGACACTGAACCTCTTCTTCTGCTCTAGTTAAGAGCTTCAGCTACATGCCAGTAGTTACTGATGGAGGAGGGGGTGTTACTCCTTTCCTTGTCCACCCGGACTTTCCCAGCCGGTCTTGGGATTCAAACTGGTGGTCCTCTGGTCGCTGGTGTCACTTCCTGGATGATGCGTACAGAGGGAAGCTGCAGCCCCTAGAACGGAAGTGAGGAACGCTGAAACAATATGCTATTTAAGCTGATGCTACGACTTTCAGGTGTGGGTTACACTCATGGTTTTATATTTAGTTTGGCCACCTCTGTGTTGTTGGGCCTAACACCATGGGAGACTGCTGAGTGAATGTGGAGTAATATGTACAGTGTGCTGTCCATAGTATGTTCTGCAATGACCCTTTTCCCTCTATGGTGTCAGTGCTTCATGTGCCTGTATGTACAGTGGAACCCGGAAACTGTTAATACATTGCAGCATCAATGTCTCCAAGACAGATTCCTCTATATTTATTACTCTTGGTGAAGTGATTGTGATTCTCATGAGGAAATAATTTGCAGATTTTCATCCTTAGTGACTCATCATTTCATTTCAAATGTCTGCTTGATTTTTAAAAAAAAATTTTAATCGTTTGTTTTGTTTATTACTTATATTGTATGTTTTGGGTTGAGATGTCTTTATAAGCCCTTTGTGTTTTTATCTGACCTGCATAAATATATCATTTTTTTCTTCTGTTTTTTATCAGTATTGTATTACTGTTTTATTACTTCTGCTCTATGTTTTAACTAAACTGACTCACTCACCCTTATACCTATCTGTATATGCATAGATGCACAGATGTTGGTTACTGTATGGTTATGTCTGTGCACAAGCTCTCTCTCGCTCTCTCTCTCACACACACACACACACACACCAAGCCCAGTAGCAAGTTGAGTGGGACATCCTGTCTCAGGAGGGTGAGGGGTATTGTTATGCTTGAACCTGGTTAAGTCGATTACTCAACAGCGCCCTGGGGAGAGGCCTTCTGCAGCGTCCAAAAGAAACACTGCACACTGCAGATAGATTCCTAGCCACAACACACACTCCTCCACAACACACACATCCTCAGCGGTACCCTCCCCCAAGCATGGGAAAAAGCACCGTTGAGGCCGCCCTGGTTCTTCTCCAGCTCTGGGTCTGGCAGTAATTCATCATCTCCATTGATTTCAGCTACATCTTAAACTCAAACATGTCTTGGCTGATTGTTTCAACACTACTGCTGTACAGGCCAAAAGGCAGTAACTGTGAGGAGCGAAACTGAGAAAAAATGATTTTTTCCTCCTGTCTCGACAAAGATTTGTTGGTACAGAGGTGGACTGCAGATCGTTAAGTGCCATTTATTGGTGTCATTTTTGTTGACCTGAACGCTAAACCCTAGTCATGACCTTTAACCTTTAAGCCTACAACAATGTAGTTTCAAAATACTGGTCAAAATACTGATACCTTATGATGTGATTTCTCTCTTTGCTGCAAGATAATCAACAGTGAATATAGAGAACATTGCAGATGTGTTAATATCCATTACATTGTGCATTACATCTATTACATTGTTGCCTAATGTTATTCATCATCTCAGCAAATTGACAAAAGAAACATTTAGATGCCTAGTCACACTTCAGTTAAATTCAATTCAATATAAAATTATATTGATTTGTCCTATAGTCTATTTATAGTGATTTTCCACAGTAGCATGATATTTTCAACTTTTGTGTCCTTCTAAAATGTCTAATAGGATTAGTACAGCTGTTTTTGTAAGGATAAGCCTACTTGTTTTAACTTACTCGTCTGAAGCAGACTATGTGTAGTGTTGGCAAACTGTTTCACAAAAGTTTTACACAACTTAGCGTGCTTTCTAAAAAAACGACCGGTGATTGTTTTGATAGAAAAGGGTGACCGATGCCTCCCTCGGCTCTTTCTGTACACAACCTCCCGACCCTTGGCTCTGTCCGAGCAAACACAGTCTGCACGCAATGCACAATGATTAACCCGCAGATCGTCTATTGAGGCGAGGAATCACTCAATAGCAAATACGCTGGCTCACTTTCCAGTCTCCGAAAGTAGGCGTGAAGCCTCCTAGGCCCGCCCCCCCTCCTCCCCCCTCTACTAGCTGGGTCTCAGAAAAGAAAACCAAACAATACATATAATGCTTTTTTATCAGACCACACTGAGCACATGAACACACACGTCAGGAGGCGACGCTGCTGTCCTAGTAGTAGCTACATAGAAAAGTTTCTGAGCACCACCAAAACTTTGATATGTATTGTTGTTTATGTATGATTTTACACTATTTGTTTTTATAACTTCACTTGTTACAATTGTAAATGTATTGTAATTTAAATCCAACATCCTGCATTTGGTTTACTGCATTTGGCTAGCTTGACATCTTGGCTTACCTTAGCCTTGCTAGCCATCACGTCATGTTAGCTTGCTAGCAGTTATCTTATTGTTTTTCTCTTTTCCATATTTCAGTACGGTGCTTGGCCTTCTTGTGCGGCTGTGAGGATCCTCAGATTATCACCATGCTGTCACTGCACCAGCTTTGGGGCAAACAACAGGACAAAACTGATTTCTCACTATACATAGCCATTACCATATAGTGATCAATCTGTTACAGATGGAAAATGTCTAAATGTACATTTTAGCTCTCGATTATTCTTTGTGTGTAATTTGGCCCAAGTAAATGTGTTTCAAAGATATTTGTAACAGTTGGCTATATTTCATTAAACTTGTCCGTTGAGAGCAGACCCTGGTTCGCTCTTTGTGGTTCCTGGAAATAGGAGCAGAGTGAGACCTCTTTACTTCGTCATCCTCTCTGGATTAACCCGTAGATGATAGGCCAGTCGACCGGCCCCATTGGCTTGCACCGCAGAAAGAATGAAGGTTGTGGTGGTGTGTGCGTGCGTGCGTGTGAGTGTGTGAGGGGGCAGAAGAGGTTAATTTGTCTCATGCATGACTTGTTTTGCGTGCCAAGCTTATCCATATCTTCTTTCCTCATAAAGTAAAAAGAAGGATACTGGAAGGTTTCTATACAAATGTCTCAGCAAAACATATATAAAATATATCCTAGGGATATTATTGGGATATTATTGTGATGCCATAAGAGTATGCATAAACAATAAGGTCGCTATTAAATTAACTCACTAAACACACTACATACATTAAGTCCTTATAGCAATAGCCTATTACAGATATAGAACGTTTTTGTTAAAAAAAAAAAAGCCTATTTTACTACTACTAAAATAGTCTACTTAACAATATAGTTTGAACAATGTTTAACAATATTACAAAAATGGACACAAAAACGCATTTACACCTACTGATAAAATTCGCTGGAAATAATATTCTGAGATATCAAATTATATGCTGGATATGCATGCAGACAGCCTATGTTGTCAACAGCGCAAATACTTTTTTGGGGGGTAAACATTTGTACATTTTGAAACGTGAGAAGTTGTGAGAACTATTTTTTTGCAATATGGGTCAAGCCATGACCCAGCCAGGCATTTGAAATGGTTTCTCTCCATGTCTTCTTCCTCCTTGGACTTGGCTATTGGCTCTCAGTTGGAGCCTTGTATCCTATGACACCTTCGTGCCCCGACAGAGAGAGGGAGAGAGAGAGGTGACAGAAAGATGGATGACCGAGATATTTCCGCACGCAACTATTGTTATTGCTGCGGAGCACAAATACTGGCTTGCATAAGGACTGGGGTTTGGTGAGAGGGAGGGGAGACCATTAGCTCAGTTACTAATCTGGTATTCACGCCAGGTCAGGAGGGGAAGGTGATCCAATAACCCCCACTACCCCCCACCCCACCCCACCCTCCACACACACACATACACACACACACACACACACACACACACACACACACACAGATACACACACAAACACACAGAGTGAGAGGAACAGAGAGAGTGTCTCCCCGAGAATTTTCTTCTTGTCTGGGTGGAAAAGCCTTGAAAAAAGCTCTGAAACCCAGACTAATGAGATTGTTTAAGGTTGGATAGCAGCCTCATAAAGTGGGGTGACATCCCGAACTGTTCAATAGCAGGGGAAACTCTGATACACACGCACACACACACACACACACACACACACACACCATCCAATTCCTCCTCCTCTCTCTACCCAAGCCTATTTGTGAATACAATAAAGCAAATTGCACATGTACTTCACAATATGATATTGAGATATCATATATCTGAAATATATATATGAGATATGCGTTTTAAATTATACAAAATTGTCCATAAAATGTATTTGTACATGTAGATGAGATATTCACACAATGTATATATTTGGAGTATATATTTTGGAGTTTGGTGATACAGTTTCTTCTTAAGTATATGTGAAAAGATTTTTTTCTACTCAGGCATGTTGCTCAATGTTAGTGTGTGTTGTGTGTGTGGTTACATGTGGCAAACATATCAGTGCTGGTTGTTCAGCTGATCTTGGAGCCTGTGGTGACCCATTGACCCTGTTATCTATGGATTCACACAATGTTTTGACCTGAACTGATGACACTTTCATTTGACCCTGCCCTCTAAAATAGTGCAATCACCTGTTGCACCAGCCTGGATCTTTTGATCAACTATGGCCTTATCTGTTTTTTTCTCTTTATTTATCCAGAGTTACAAATGGACTCTGCTTAACAGCAATGTAGAGGTAAATAAAAAGTTGAGTGAACTACGACCTCCAGTAAGTGACTATGATGAGGCAAACAACCACAGATTTAACCAAAAATCAATTATATTTTCAGAAAAGCATTAATATATTAATTTAATTTCCCTTAAAAGACCCTATCTTAATATAACTTACATCAGTTTGATACTACTTACTATGATGTATACCATGACTTTATGTCATTACGATTTGTGTCAGGCTAAAAAGTTGGGTAAACTTCCCTGAGCATTCCTGGTGCCTAATATATCTGTTGATTGTTAAAAGTTATTGATGTTGTTTGAGCCCATTTCCCAATGTTTCAAAGAAAAAAATAAACCATAATCATTTCTTTTAAATTTTCTTTGAAACCTTGGTGACTGGACTTGAATGCAATGTGTTCACTGTGCTCTAGTACTCTGGGAGTCACCCTTAAACCTGAAAATCACACTATTGCAGGAACCTACGGTGGAATTAGACAAGGAAGAAAAACATTAAACTCTGTAACTACAACCTGAAGAGTAACTCTATTCTCCAAACACAATAAATATACAGAAATGTGTCTGATGTATTTGTGATCTTCACATTCGGTGCAAAGGCACAGTGCGCGAGAGCCAACAGACAGCAGACTCTGCATATCACTCAGCATATTGTATAGACAGCCAGCATTCCAGCACTATGTGCATTCAGTCAGCGTGGCACGCAGGCGGCGGCAGCCACAACACCATGAAATGAGCACTTTCATGCCCTGGATGCAGTGTAACCCAAATGAAACAAGGGGTTGTACACTTTTTTAACTTCAAATTGAGTATTTTGTCAAGATCTCATACCATAAAAAATATATGAATTTATTCAACATTAGGGAGTGTCTAACCTATCATACCCATTTTAGCCCCATATTACTTCCTTTTCATAATATAGTGAATGGGATATGATGTAAGTTTATCTTAGGTCACAGGCAACATTCATGTGAGGTGTCATGACCTGCAGTCCAACATAATCCTATTAAGGTTTGCCCGATAGAGCACACGCAAGGCCAGGAGCCTGTTCACTGATGTACTGCTGGTCAAGGCATTTCTCCCTTCAATAGTAGGCCAACTAAATGCCCAAAATGTAGATGTAAAACTGCATTTACATCTTAAGCATTTAGATGTTGCGTTTACACTGAATGCAACATTAAGCCTAAATTCCTTGATCCCCAATGTAATGACTAACCAATAGTAAGGACTCCAATGGTCAAAGCCACAATGTCCAAGCATTTGCAGTGACATATGAAATCAAGTCGATGAAAGACCTCTCTTTGCAGGCTGTCGAAACAAATCTGTAGTAGTACAATAGAGGCCTATCACAGGATGTTTGGATTAACGAGGGACACGTTCACTTTCTTCATTCAAACAATCCTTAGTTTTTCATTTTCCACTTTCAAAGGCGACATCAAAAGTGCTGCCATATCAGCCTAAAAGAGGGAACAGTGACCATGCAAAATGCCCGAAAAGGCTGATGGGCATCTTTTCCCACGCTTTAAGAGGCTATTCCCATGTCTAAAGTATCTCATTCTGCACATTTTGAGGAGTGACCAACCTGCATCGCTTTCAGTTTCTGTCTTACAGTTGCTGAGTAACACAGAGAATCATTTCAGATAGGAAAACCTGCCTCCATCAGTTCACTAATATAGAATAACAATAGCCAACCAAAGCAAGCAAGAATAAGCATGTGCAGCCACATATATATATGCACATACACACACACACACACACACACACACACACACACACACTCACACCAGGAAACAGCTGCACACACCTGCTCCGAAGGTGTGTGCGTGACAGGCCTTTGCGTGAGTTCAACCTCGCTGCCTTCACAGTCATTAGATCTGCTTTCATCTCAGACGATGGGATTCTTTAGGAAGGGTATGGCTGTGGGCAAAACATTTTTTCTTTTCTTTTTTTTCCCTGTTCTGTAAAATGGACACCAGCGACGTAACACAGGCAAAATAACACCAAATATGTCCTGTGCATTCTGTCACTTAGCTCTCCCTTCCCTATGCCTTTCCACTGCAGTCTTGCGCAGCAGAGCCACTCACCACTTTCCCGTAGTAGTAGGCTGAAATCCCACTACGGGAATCTCTTTAATCCCCTCAAGAAGCACCTCACGTCACCCTCTGCCCACTGAATCACATCCCTTCTCACCACATCCTTCCTCCTCTACTTGCTCTAATTTGCTCTCATTAGAAAACTACATTCCTCTCTCTCTCCTCAGCTTTTATTTTTAATTCTTTTACTAGCACTTTTCTCACAGGAATGTTGACCCTTGCACTCCTGGTTACTTGTCATGACGGTGATCCAGGAATTGAAGCTTATTCTACTGTTGCATTTGTTATAAGTCACTCTGGACAAGGACATCAGCCAAATGGCTAATATGTGAAATTTGAAACGTCAACAGCTCCATTGGAGATAAAGTATGGTTTTCAGCACAGTGGTGTGACATTTACCGCTGGCCTCTATTGCCTCTGTCTCCTGCTGTGAGCGCTGCTCACCTGTTGTGAACTGACTGCGGTCAAACAGACTCCTGCAGCCTGAACGCTCACTGAGAATGTAGCCCGGTCTCACCTCGGGCTTTCCAGAATCACAGGCACTTTAATCTTTAATCAGGTTAACTTTCAGGACTGAGGATCACTCTAATCATTGAATGTTTTAACTTTGCACGCTGAGGATCAGAATCAGAATCACTGTGATTGCTGAATACAACAAATGCACAGGAATTTGTCTTGGAGACACTGCTGCAGATTTCAAATTCATTCAGGTTCACTGTGATGAAAATAGTGTGTACTGCTAAGTGTAACAGTCCACAATTCAAGCTGAATTTGAGGTATTTTGAAAATGTACAGTTTCACTTTACATACTGACACACATGGTACAAAGACAGCAGGACATAACATGTAGTGCAAATGGACACTGTATAAACAGTCCACTGTACATATCGCCCTGCGTATACAGTATATGTATACAGTCAATATTCTACTGCTGGGTGTGATCACGCAGTGTGGCATACAGTATGCAGCTGTAAAGGAGTAAGAAGGCTGTACAATTCACACTGATCTGAATCTCAATTAAAATTCCCAGAGCCATTATTTCAGTTACACTAGTGTTATTGTTGAGTATGGCTGATTTGAGGATATCCATGTCTGATAAAAAAAGATGGATTCTATAGACCTGTATGAGTTAGGGTTAGTGTCTTGGACAAGGGGTTCCCAAACATTTTTATGTCAAGGCCCCTCAAGTATAGCTACAACTTAGGCCACGGCCCCTATCTACCTATTGATCAGATTTTTTTCTGCGGGACCTCCATCTGAAAAAAAGATATTTGCTGTTTGATATGATTTGGTACAGAAGTGGGGAGAGTGAAGCCACCGCTCAAATTAGACATTCCTATATCATTCTCTCACTGTCCTAATTTCAAGTGAATTAATTAGTGAAATGAAACTATTTCTCATTTTGAAACTGAAACCTCCTCAAGGGCCCCACTTTGGGTCCCACTGCCTTAGAGAAAGGTTGACAAGTTCGCTTTGTTTTATAAGCTCTACATTTCGTAACTTGTTTTTTACTTCGCAAGCTGGCATTGCCACGACTGCCGTGTAGCCAAGCTTGTGTAGCCAACTCCGGCTCCGCCGTGTTGCATGCCTGCATGAATGAAGCCTGAGTGGCAGATTGCATGACTCCAAAGCCCCAAGATCCTCGCATTTACAGAAGCTATAGCGCGCAAATATGTGCACCTCCGTGCCCAAGGAGGGAAAAAAAGAGAGTCTCACGTCCTGCGCTCTTTGTTCTGCGAGTTTAAGACCCTTGTGTCTTTTCCAGAGGCTGCAGCCTTCGCGTGACTTGACCAAGCAGATTTAGGATTGTCCAGAAGACCGAGACCCTCCCCTCTGGACGGCAGCTCCGCTTCTCACGCAACCTGCAGCACCAGAGGCGCAGCGCCGAGGCGCGCGGCGAGAGTCCCCGGAGAGCACACACACAGCCCGGGTGGATCCCGCGCTGAGCAACGAGGATTACGCAAAATACATAAACAAATAAACTTTAAAAGACATGAGACATTTGGTTTAGTAGACTCCGCGTCTTCTCTTGACTTTCTATACTGGTTGGATGTAGTTTTTGTGGAGGTAAAAGAGGGTTTCATTCTAAAACGTGACCCGTTGAAAAAAATGCTGCCTCAAATTCATGAGGCAGCAAGTAGCTTATGAGTCTTAAAAAGATGAATAGTAGCCAACCTCGTAATGTGCCTTAACTTCATATCACCAGTCATTTTGAAGGATGTCATGTGTCAATGATCGGAAAAGAAAATATCTAATTTTTGAATGAAACTCTTAAAAAACGGTATCTGCAGTTGGTTGATTTCCAAAAAACGATTCAATATGTGTTATTTTTCTCCCCAAATGGCAAAGACAAACATTGTGGACACACTACCATCAGGGTATACCTGCTAATTATAATTCATGCACAAGTGCATGATAAACAGAATAAAGGGGATTTTAGTATTGGTGAATAAATCAGGCTCATCTGCCTATATGCTCACCCATAGATGTAGCCTGGGTAACTCAATTCCCTTTAGTTTATGGCTCCTTGACATGCGTCTTTGATTTACTGTATAATGCATGCATTAAGGAAGCCAAAGGCAAAACAGGAAGCACAAGTCAAGATGACAAGCCAATGTATCTGTGAAGGTTAGCTTTTTTTTATTTTCATATTTTGAACCAAAATTATATTTGACCATTACATAACTTATAAAATGGGCCTATGGTGTAGTATTACAAATAACACAAAAAGTTACTGTTTTCTTTTTTTTATTAAAATTATCAGACAAAACAATACTTATTTATCATCCAAATGTTTCCTACAAGGGATGATCACATGTCCTGTGAGTTTTGTTCCAAAGTGAGATATTTACCTTTTTGGAAAAGTGCCAACTGCTCTTACAAAATGAACGACGGGACAATATTACAACAAATGACAGAAATGTACAGACTGGATCCTCTATAGTGTAGAGATATTGAGCGGTGGACTTCAGGTATAGTGACTTTTTTTTTCTTTCACAAAATAGATAATAATAACGGATGTATGTGTACAGTAGCCTACTATTAGCTCTTTATACTGCGGTCCTCATTCCAAACCATTGCAGTCCTCAGTTGTATTTGGCCGCGGTCTGATCCAAATTAAGAATACTCTGGAGTATAATAAATTGCTCAGTGACTGATTTCAAGCCCAAATCCCTATAGCAAACCAAGAAACTAAATGCGCCCTGCTCAGCTTCACGTTCAGGCCCTTCAGTTGTAGGGTTTCTCCAAGCTACAGCTGCTGCTGACATCAGTTAGATATATTGGCATAGCAAATGAGCCCATTTACGACCTGTGGTGGCTGTCCAGCGGTAGGTGTTGGGCTCCACTGAATGCTGAGAGCTGATTACTGAGCCATAAATGTGCACACCTTACCTGGAGCAAGTCACCTTAACTGAAAATGCGCTGACACTGACTTAGAATTCAACTAATATATGTTTTGTCGTTTCAGGTGAAAAGGTTGTGAATGTTTAACATTTTTACAATGGCCTATTTGTCGTATTAATCGCCCCTTGTACATTAGAAGTTGTATGATGCTCAAGTAACATTTTGATTCAGAAAAATGGCACATGGTTCACACACCTCCCCTTGCTGCTGTTCAAAAATGGTTGTGTGTTATGTGCGTAAAAGTTGGCGCCTAAACGTTGTTCGGGTGTATGAACCGTGGTAGTGAACATGTTAAATCATCAAAACAGAAACAAAGCTGATTAGAGACGAGGTGGACAGAATGCCACGATAGGCGCTGTCCATTTTGTGATTCCACTTTGAGAGAGGCTTTCACCTTTACAGCAACTCCACTTACATTCCAGCTTCAGTAAAGCTGCTCAGTGGTTAGCAACAGACTGTGGTTGAACTGGACAGATCCCAGGTGTGAATTTGTGCAACTGTGTTTAAGTTTTTTTGTTTGTCTTTTAATTAAAAATCTAATATTTTAATTTCAAATCTTTAAAATTCTGCCTGATCTTGTGATCTTAAACAAGAGGTAGGCCTATACTGTGAGAATACCGGGACACTATTTGTTTACCACTATTGGTTGTCCGTGACTGTGTCCTTGTCAGAAAATAATGCCTGATAACGACTGGGCTTCTCTTGGGAAAATGTTTACTTTAAAGTTCAACGAGCCCCCTTTCACACGAAGTGATCATAAACGAAATTACTTTAGGATTTTGGCAAGGGCGCAAATGGCACAATGGCACGCATCTCAGAGAGCCACCCAGGAATGTGAAGCAGGGTGCTGCTGTACAGTAGCTTACGCAGCATGCCCATTCAACCTTCCCTGGATAAATAAAGGTTGAACAAGAGGAGAAAGAGAAATGGTATTGAACTCGTCTACCCTTGCACTCCAGCAGTGCTGACCGAGGACTCCCCCCCTCCTTCCCCCAGCATCCTCTTCAAAGGGGAGGTGAGGGTTTGATCACTGTGCGCTCTCACGCAACTGGTCAATCTTTAACTCCAGTAGAGAACTAACAGGTACAAGCACGCAATGGCATTTGACTGTTTCATTAGGACTTAGATCTGCCTGGGTGCCTGTCAACCCAAACATTGATTTTATTGTATTGTAGCCTACGAGGCAAACACTGCTGATTAACGTTAGTCGACTAGAAAGTTATACTTACAGTGTGTATATGTGGTGCTTAACAGTGAGTTTATAGGGACCTTATCGTATTTTATGGTAGGCTATTTTCTATTTCCTTCAGTAGCACTATAATATCCCTATGCGATTCCAAATGACACTTATCGGCTACTATCATTCTAAAATGTATTATAGGACTACTATAGTTCTTGTTACTGTTGGCCAATTAAACCCCTTTTCTCTTTATCACACAACATTGACAACCAATAAGCTTCCCCTAAATACTGATCCAGGACAGCCAGTTTAAAATCACCATATCATTGTTTCAAAGGATTAGATTGTCCGTAACATGGTTTGTTTTGTGACATTTACGCTTAATTAAAACTCCACAGCTTTGGCTCTTCTGCCATTCTCCGCAGGTTGATCAATAAAGGCCAGATTAAATATTTAAGATTTAAGACAATAAATTGAAACATATAGGATATGGAATAACCTGGTGGATTAGATTAGGTTAGATTAGATGAAACGTTAATGACGGGTATGTATCCCACTTCTTTGCAATATTTGAGTGTTGGAAACGGTGAATAGCTAAACTTCCAGTTCGAAAGATAAACAATAGCAACTGTAACTGTAATATACGATGACTGGATATAAATTACATCACACATTACATCAGTAGCAGCAAAAAGGGGAAAAGCCAAAACGGCAAGTCTATGACTGTGCGTTTTGCCATTCAGTTAAAATGCAACTATAAATCATAATGAACAGTCTGCAGGACACTCATTGATGACTTGAAATATGCATGAAATTGAACATAGAGAGAACTGTCCAGTTACTCTGCACCATCGTAGTTGTAGAGAAACCAAGAGGTATTTTATTGTAGCGACAGGGTTATTCACAGGTGGCTGTTGTGTTTTTGTCACTATATCAAGTCATAAACTATGAAACATAAAACGCAATTAGGCTATAAATTTAAACTATAAAAGCTTTTTTTTAAAACAGGTTTGAAACTTATAAAGTCGGATATATAGTGGTTTTAAGCACGTTGAAATGTGTTCAGTTTTATTACTTTAATATTTCGTGCGCTGGGATAATAGGCTACGATATTTTGTTGGATATACACACGCCTCCTCTACTCTAAACTTTATTGATGTCTAGCAAAGAGAGAGAGAGAGAGACGGAGCGAGAGAGAGAGAGAGAGCGAGAGAGAGAGAGAGAGATTGATTACGTCATGAACAACAACCAATGAAGCTGTGGAGCGCACTATAAAGCAAGTGCCCATTCTCTCTTTTGGGTACACTAAGAGAGCAAACTCGGACAATAACTATACTATCCGATAGTTTTGATCACTTTCAAAGTACTTCTTGGATCGCAGCAGACTGCTTCCTTTGCTCTGCGACGAAGGTAAGCTTAATTTTTTAGATTGTCACTGAATGATTTATAACTAAGCAGCCAATATAAGAGATTTGAGAAGAGTGGTGAGTGGAGATTATTCTGCAAACACCATTATGCCGTTTACAAGTAGGGTTTTTATCTTTGCAGCTGCAGCTTTTTAAAAATATGTTATTCCTTGCCACCATTGTGTTTTATTCATGGGGTTTCTGCTTGTCATAGTGTGTCACTGATAAACTGCAATGGTTTGCATAGCATTTGAAGTTAAAGTTAAAGTTACCATTAAACTTACCAAGTATTGTCATGAGGCATGTAAGTATAGTCAAATCAACAACAAACACATGCTGTTTTACAGTCCTAAACAAATCACTCCAAGCGTATTGTGCATGTATTCAACATGTTGCACAACAGTTCTCCTCCCTCCCTTCACTACTCTAACACCCCTCCTATTTAATTTCCAGGTTGTGTAGAAGCCAGAAAAAAAAGGAGTTGTCATCATGGCGCTAATGATACTACCCTTCATTGGCTCAGTGTCAGTATCTGAGAGTTTGGTGGCCATGGCAACGGTGTGTCTGGTCTACCTGATCCTCAAGTTTCTCCGCACTGAGATCCCTGAGGGGCTGCGTCGGCTCCCGGGACCGAAGCCCCTTCCCATCATTGGAAACCTGCTGGAAATGGGCAGCAAACCCTACCTCAGCCTGACTGCCATGAGCAAGCGCTACGGCCCCGTGTTTCAGATCCAGATCGGCATGCGCCCCGTGGTCGTGCTGAGTGGCAACGATATGATTCGACAGGCTCTCATCAAGCAAGGGGAGGACTTTGCCGGCAGACCTGACCTGTACAGCTTCCAGTTCATCAACGACGGCAAGAGTCTGGCCTTCAGCACGGACCAGGCCGGCGTGTGGCGCGCCCGCCGCAAGCTGGCCTTGAGCGCCCTACGCTCTTTCTCCAGCCTGGAGGGCACCACCCCAGAGTACTCCTGCATGCTGGAGGAGCACATCTGCAAAGAGGGAGAGTACCTGATCAAACAGCTGAAGACCGTCATGAAGGCCGACGGCAGCTTCGACCCCTTCCGCCACATCGTCGTGTCCGTTGCCAACGTGATCTGTGGAATGTGCTTCGGCCGGCGCTACAGCCACGACGACCAGGAGCTGCTCAGCTTGGTGAACCTCAGCGATGAGTTCGGTCAGGTGGTGGGCACTGGCAACCCCGCAGACTTCATCCCCATTCTTCGTTTCTTGCCCAGTTTGACCATGAAGAAGTTCATGGACATCAATGCCCGCTTCAACACATTTGTCCAAAAGATCGTCAGCGAGCACTACGCCACTTATGACAAGGTAAACTGCACACTGGATCATTTCTGACATCTCATTTAGTCAATTCTCCTACCACGCTTTCCATCAAAGATTAGAAATTTGATACTGAATGGCAAAGTATCTGAACATTTCTTTACTGAGATTGAGATTTGTCCAATGATCTCTTTTCAGGACAATATTCGTGACATCACTGACTCCCTCATTGATCACTGTGAGGACAGGAAGTTGGATGAGAACTCCAATGTCCAGATGTCAGATGAGAAGATTGTAGGCATTGTCAACGACCTGTTTGGAGCCGGTAAGTTGAATTTCTCTACCTGTGAATGATCATACATGAACATAACATAAACACATTAAATAAAATGACAAGTGCTGTAACGGGGGTTATGATTCTCTCCCAGGTTTTGACACCATCAGCACGGCCCTGTCCTGGTCTGTGATGTACTTGGTGGCTTACCCAGAGATCCAGGAAAGGCTTTACCATGAACTGAGTAAGTGCTGCTGACTGTTTTTTACTAAACTCTGAAATAAAACATCAACTGCCTGTGTCTTAGTTAATTAGTTAACTCATCTGGCATTAGGGTCTTAATCTGTCAGAAGGGTCAATTTGTTTGGATTGAATTGTGTTTTACATGAGATACCTCCTTATAAACACATGGCAGGACTAATACTCAGATAGATGCATGGCCTTTGATGAACTCTGGATATAAAGGGGTAATTGTTCATACTTGTACTTCTGTGGTGGAAAACTTTGCAGATATGTCAATTAAATGCTCTATTTAATTCATTAGTGAAATCCTGACTATTTAGTCAAGTACAATATCTGTGGTCTGAGACTATCACTTCCACAATGCACGCTGCAATTCCCACCTCATTGCTGTCTAATATTCAATGGACTGCCTTTGTTTCCTACCAGAGGACAAAGTGGGAGTGAACCGCACTCCTCTTCTCTCTGATAAACCCAACCTACCTCTTCTGGACGCCTTCATCATGGAGACCTTCCGTCACTCTTCATTCCTGCCATTCACCATCCCACACTGGTGAGAATCATCTGTAGGAGAAAAACATAATATATGACATTTAGTGGACGCTGTTATCCAAAGTGCCTTATAGTACCACAAGTACATTGTTAGCACGTGTGGCCCCAGTGGCAGTGTTAGTGCCTGCTCTAACTATCACAAGTATCAGAACATGTGTGACATACAAATATGCAATGGACTGACTCTTCAACTGGTGTCTCTTTTTCAGCACCACAAAAGACACATCTCTAGATGGCTACTTCATCCCCAAAAACACCTGCGTCTTCATCAATCAGTGGCAGATCAACCACGACCCGTAAGTATGATGTCTACAATGGCTTTTTCTTCCCTTTTTTGATCTCAATTTATGCAGAGGAAGTTTACAAACCACACATTCACTCCTGGGAGCTGCCCAATACAACCACAATCAGTGGAGCAGTGGAAGGTTAAGTTCCTTGCTCAAGGGCACTCCAGTGGTAGATGTAGAGGGAGAGGATAGCAGTCCTTACCCACTTTCCACACCCAATTTTTCCTGAGTGGTCAGGGGATTCAAACATCCAACTGATCAATTCTCTAATCTCTAGCGTATTTGTGCAGCTTATCTTATTTCTTCATTCTCCGCACTTTGCAGTGAGCTGTGGAAAGATCCGTCTTCCTTCAACCCAGAGCGTTTCCTGAGCGCTGATGGCACTGAGCTCAACAAGTTGGAAGGGGAGAAGGTTACGATCTTTGGCATGGGTAAGCGGCGTTGCATCGGTGAGGTCATTGCACGAAATGAAGTCTACCTCTTCTTGGCGATCCTTGTCCAGAGGGTTCGCTTCCACGCGGTGCCCGGAGAGCCACTGGACATGACCCCGGAGTACGGTCTCACAATGAAGCACAAACGCTGCCAGCTGAAAGCCACCATACGAGCAAGGAACGAGGAGTGATGCTATTTATCCTCTATACAGGCACTATAGATGGTGCAGATTGACTCTAAAATGGTATGAGTCATGATCAGATTAAAAGCCAGTGAAAGAGGGTGCATCCTTCTCAGAATGGAAGACACTGAATGCTGAATTTGATCCACAGAACTAATGGCATTGAAGCAAATAACTGAAATATGTTTGTTGCGGACTGTCAGACAATGAGATGTTGAGGTTTGATTGAACATATCTTTGCCACCTTGATGTTTTTTGGTTTGCTAAGAGATTTGCATGTTTCTACAGGTAGTTGGTGTTTCTCTTTGAAGTACTAGGAGAGACTAGATTCTGATCTACCTTATTCTCTGCTAGTAGACTAAACTGCTCCCATCCAGATGTAATAAAACACAGCACCTCATCCCTGGGGAGACTGAGTTGACTTGGTTCCACTTGGGGATATAATTTTTATTGAATAGGCATTATTATATACTGCCACCAAATGTTTTACTTCTATGACTTATAGTAACAGAAATGTGCATCAAATTCTCTGTCACGTGATCATAGAACTCTGAACTGAACAGATAAAAAAGAATCTTACCTTATCGATACCATTTACACTTGTAAGCTAATTATTTTTATTCCATTATATTGTGGATGTAAGACACTGAAGCTATATTTGTATCCCAAAATGTGATTTTGTGTGTATATCAAGTACTTTTGTAAAATCATTTTTATGTGCCTAAAATTTGTATATATTTGAGATTAAATAGTTTTGCTGTGCAGTTATATGATTTATCAGGATACCAAATGAGTTTCATTGATTCTTTGAATACATTAGTAAACAATTTTGTATTCCGATCTCTTGTGTAGCAATGATTTTGTAACATGTAACGAAGGATTTGTGTACAGTGCATCCTTTAATCTGTCACAGAAATAAAATAAAAGAAAGATGTTATAATGATCACCTTGTCCTTGTTTGTTTGCTTCATTTGAAAGATCTCTCTCTCTCTCTCTCTCTCTCTCTCTCACACACACACACACACACACACACACACACACACACACACACGCACACACGCACACACACGCACACACAAAAAACTCCATAATAAACAAACCCACGTGGGAGGTAAAGGAAGTGACGTAGCGCAATAACCCGGAAAACAACACAAACAGCGGCTAGAGCTAGAGCAAGCCAAATTGTAGCAAGCGATAGTTTGTTGGTTTGGGCTTTGACTTCGTCTCAAGATTTATCAACAAGGTGGCAAGCTCTTCATCTGTGCACGGTTAAGTCTCCCCAGGTTGTTTTGCTGAAACAGTGAACGCTTACCACAGGTTTGCAAGAGTCCACCTACAAGTAAGCATTAGCCAGCTAAGATAACATTAGCTGACAAGCTAATTATCGCAGCTACTAATTGTGAATGATGCTAAATGTACTTGGGATTATTTGTGGAATTAGCATGTATCCCGCCGTTTTCTGAATACTGCCATCATATTGATATTATATTTTATCTTATTTTGGCCAGTTGTTAGCTCGCTCGTCTGTTAGACCAGAACATACATTGCACTACGTCAGATAAGTTACATTCACCTCAAACTTGAAAAATGTGGCAATTTAATGATGCCTTGCTTATCGACAAACGTTTAGTTCCTGGTAGAACATAACTTAAGACCTTTTACGAATATGTAGGATCCAGTCTTCAATTCGGCATACACCCAATACACCAGTCAGCTGTTATTTCAATAAAATGTCAACTTTTAGCATTGATTCGCCTGCTAGTCTCTCAATCTTCTTCGACCGAAATAAACCGTGGGTGGCCGTTCACAGTTCACAGTTTTATAACCGTGAACCAGTTATAAAAATTATTTTTTTTTTTTAATAAACCGCTGCTTGGTGGATTATCTATATGCCGAATTTACCAGAAAACCTGAAAGATATGTCAAATATCTTAAGTCATGTCAACATTAAACGGACAGATTTTTCTATGGAGTTTGGCGTGAGCAGAATATATCGGGCCTAAAATAATAATATATCTGAAGTTTAGTAAGGTAACTTTAAATACTCTGCTCTAATCTCCACAACTAGGTTGTTTATCATATTGTTTGTCTGAGCTGTAGGAGCAGTGTGAGCAGAATGGCCACAGACTGGTTGGGTAGTGTTGTGTCTATAAACTGCGGGCTGACCCTGGGAGTTTACCAGGGAGAAGTGGCATCTGTGGATCAGGCCCGCCAGACCATCTCACTGAGACAGCCTTACCACAATGGGATCAGGTGTCCTGTTCCTGAAGTTACTTTCAGGTAAGAAAGGTTTCAGA